>NC_000070.6:153899195-154499195 GCF_000001635.26 Mus musculus | reverse complement strand
TATGCGACACCTCCTTCCGCATGTCTCTGTGGGTCTCAAGCCCACCCACCTCACAGGCCTGTTCCAAAAGGAGATTCCAATGCCAGGAACCACAGACTGTCTCACTATTCCAGGCAGCCAGGCAGCCCCGGGACTGCCCCAGGACTGACCCGTGCAGACTTATCCTGGGGAGATGCGCCTGGCCTCTTTCACCTCCATGTAGCTTGCACCCCCGACCAAGCAAGACCAGGGTAAAGGAGAAAGCAGCCGGGTGCAGGAGTGTGAGACCTCACTGGCTCTCAGGTCCTGGTGCGTATCTGTAATGACTGGGGTTCCCTTCCACAAACAGCACAGGGAAGGTGACCTCTCTAGAGTACTTGACCCAACTGGAAGAAGTCCCCAGTTCCCTTCCCTATCCCCTGGTGACATCTTTGTGTTGAAACCACTTTAGGTGTGCAGCCTGCTCACTCCTTGGAGGGTCTTGTGCACAGAGATGTTATCTGTGGAGTCCTAGTCAAGGGTGTCAAGAGGAGCTGAGCTGAGCCCAGCCCAGCTCTGAGAAAAACAATACCACAAGAACAAAGATACATCTGCCACTGGCACACAGCTTCAAGTGTTCCTAAGCCCAGCACATCCTGTCTGGGGAGCACATGCCATTACCCAGCCCAAGAGGATTCTTGAGACAGAGGCTGTGCCCTGGCATCAGAGCTGCCCACCGCTGATGCCTGGTTTAGAGCTGTCATCTGCAACTCTCGAGTAAAGTGATCCTGGAGAACTGGTGTTCAGCGAGGGCCTCAGAAGGGCCCACTGCTTTGCTCTAGTCTTAAGGGAAACAGACACTTCACTGGGAAAGCCCAGGGATGGATGTACTTGGGCCCTCTGGTAACAGGCAGAGCTCCCTGCTGTGTGTCTTCGAACAGTCACCTGGCCTCTCTGAGCTTCTGAATCACAATGTAAGGGACACACTCAAACCAGATAATGTATGTGGGACCCTTTTATTTATTTTTTTAACACAAGATGTAAAGAATGGCCTGGGTGTGTTGTCTTTGTGCAAGTAGAGAGGGAATGCCTACAGCTGTATTGTTGGAGAATCCTTTGTCCTGAATGGATGCAGTCTATAAGTACTATATTTTCTTCAGTAAAAATAAAGAGTTACTGCCGAGGCCATCAATCACAGAGAGACATGCAGCACTGTTCCCAAGCCAGTGAGGGCAGGACAGGCATTTGGAATTTGTCCCTTTCTCCTTGGCTCCCTTTCCTGTCTGGCTTTGAGCTATCCAGAGCGTGAGTGTGCCGGACACATGCACACAGACACATGTGCATGTAGGTATGGCATGTGTGACCTGCATGACCTCACATGCACATATGCCACCCCCCCCCCACACACACACATAAACATACATGTGTGTGGTGGGTATGGGTTCCCACCAAGGAGAACATACTCATAGCCCAGAGCACAGAACTACAGATCTCCAGTGGCAGCACTCAGACTGGGCATGGAGGCATGCCCGTGGGAAGGAGGAGCCTTAGCAGGTGCCTAGCAGGGTTGGCCTCAGCAGCAGGTGTCCTGACCTTGAGCTCAGGTTCCCTCCCACTCAGCCTCCTACACCCAAAGCAAAGAGAGCCAGGCTGACCCCACCCCCTCCCCAGGTAGGAAAGCCAATAACAATAGGCAAGATGCCCCTAGCTGCTGGCTGCTGCTTGGGAGGCCTAGGCTGTGGGATGTGGGTTTTTTCCCCCATCATTCTGAGCAGGAAGGAACCAAGCAGACCTAACAGCCCTGAGTTCCTGCATATCCTTTCCCCTGCATCTGAGGGATGAGGGTTATCAGACCAACTGTCCCACCTTTGCTCCCTGAGGAAAACTGTCTGTGGCCTCCAGCAAGCTTCAAGTGTTATACCCCACTGGGCTCTGCCCAGAGATGGGCCTGGCACGCTCTGGGCCCTGCCCATGAGGCCTTGCTCACTAGCTACTGTTCAGGGCCTGTGTTCTGTCCTGGCTGCGCTCCAGAACTGCTGGCGGCTTGGCCCAGGCAGAGCCCAGAACATGACCTCTGGCAGTGGGCGGGGCCTCGGTCCTTTGCAGAGCCCTGCCTGTTTCCCACGTGCTGCTTGGGCTGGAGACCAGCGCTCCTGCCCTTGGAGTTGTGGCTGAGTTAGAGCTCAGCTGGTCCCTTCCTGCCTCTATGAAAATGATTAGATTTTCAAACTCTAAAGCTGATATGCTTTGGGTTTAGGTGGCCCATCCGTGTGCTCTAACTCTCGATTGCAGAGCAGTAGAATCTGGCTATGTGAGCTAGCGGTAGTCCTGTCCTCACCATACCCCAAACCAGGTCTTCAGAGGGTCCCATGAAACCAGAGTGGCCCTGCTTCAACCTTAACCAAAAGTCTCTCTCTGCTATTAAGAAATTATCAAATGAGTACAACCTGGACCCATTTTGAGACGGGTACAGTTAACCACAGTGTTGATTACAGGGGCACTATCGATTTTTGAGGTGAGCAAACATTTTCCGAGTTTATAACACCTGTTATCTTCTGACTAATAAGAGCTGTGCTGTGAGCCGAAGTTCATCTTTTGTCTGGGAAGTTCCTGGGCTCAGAATGCCTTGCACACCCTACATGGGTGTGCTAGGGTCATACACAAACACAGATCTCTCCACATGTCTAGGTGAAGAGAGACTTTTTGGAAATCACAGTGTGACAAAGAGTTGGAGGCAATGCCTCAGTCGATCAAACATAAGGACCTGGGTTCAATTTCCCTGGAATCCATTTAAAGAAATAAAAATAAAAAGCAAGACACCCTTATCTTGATGCTGGGGAGACAGAGACAGGCCAATCCCTAGGGCTTATTAGCCAATCAGCCTTGCCTACTTAGTGAGCTTCAAGAGACCCCATGTCACATGCACACCCACACATGTACAAGCATGTACATCCACATACATGCATCTGTACACATAGACACAAAAGTATGCCCAAAAATCTAAAATAAGTTTGTTTGTATCTCCCCCTCCCCTTAATTTAGGTCACATTAAGCTCATCTAAAACCTGTCTTTCCTGTCATGAGTTGTGGAGAAATACAATTTGAATCAAGTATTTGGATGGTGGACATATGCTGTAACCTTAGGAACAACTTCCTTGACAAATCACGAACCTGGCACAAATGTCCCAACCCTGCACGGCTTCCTGGCTTTCTGCTCTCCTCAGCCTTAACTACCTCACATGGGTGCACGCGCAGGGCTGTTTTTCAGCTCCATCCTCAGATATTAAGACAAACGAATGTCACTTTCAAGAGCATTAAATATAATAGAAAATCCATGGAGGCAATTGAGGGATTTCTCTTCGGAGAAGCTCTTGTGTCAGGTAAAGAGGCTGCAGTATATCAGTGTGCTCCACCCTTCAAAGAGATAATCAATTTCCCTGAAAGCATCAATAATCAGAGTGGACATTTATTGCCCCTCAGATGGTTTATCTCTGGGGCTGGGGGCAGCAGAGCCATGATGAATACCTAATCTGCCAGGGAACACAATTAAATGCTATGTGAATAAAGGAGTTTATACCACGCATCAAAAAAGCAATCAAATTCATAATTGAACTCAATTGGATGAAATTGTCCAGAAATAAAAATCACACCCAAAGAATCTAACTTGAGTCCCAGTGTTCTAGGTCAGGCAACAGTGTTGCCAATATCCTGTTTGTTTAGGGCTATCCCAGCCTGCAGGTGTGACTGCTTCTCTCACCTCCCCGCACATTGCTCAGGGCTGGCACTGTAGCTTCCTGTTTTCTTTTCTTGGAGAAGGAAAAACACTTTTCTGGTATGTAGTAGCTCTCAGACTTACAGGAGAAGCGGTGTCTGCACACCTTCATGAGGGGTGCTTGCATTAAGGTTGAACAATTCAGGCCATGGTTGGGATAGAATAGTCTGAGAGTCCTACTGGACCAAAGAAAGATCTCCGTGGGAAGCAGGGAGCGTCTGGGGGCCTGCTCTGCCCTCTCTGGAGTGTCTAGATGACCCTGAGCTGGCCTAAGCAGGAGCTCTTGGGGAGGCTTAAGGTTCTGGTTCTCAGATTCTTGTCCCCAGAGAAGTTGCTGCCTCCTGCTGGATTCAGATCCGTGGGACTCTTATGGAGCCAGAGGCAGAGATAAAAGCTTCCTGCGTTGCAACATTGTATCTCCCCCTTGGGTGGGGTTGGGGAAAAGGGTATAAGAGGGCACCTTTGGTCCCAGTTCAGGTCTGCTTGGACATCAGGAACTTGATTTTCAAAAGATCCCTGAGACCGTTAGAGTTTAAGGTCATGCATGCTTGGCAGAATATGGCTTTTAGTTTGGAAGGGGAAAAAAAAGCATAAAGGGCATTTTGGATACAAAATAGCTCTTTAAAACAGCATTTTGATGAGTTAAGTATAAATAAATCAGAAACACACGGATTTCATTTCCTTTAAAATACCCGCGGGCTCAAACACTAGCGGGAAAAGTGCCTGGCAAACGGCGGTTTGGGATTTTGACAAACCCAAATATTTTGGAGAGGTTTCTGAGCTGTTTGCACCCAGTCTCCTCTTAGCTCTGCCTTTTGTGAGGTGCCCATGTTGATCAGTCCACAGCTGCCTCTGGGGGGCAGGTCCAGTGGAGGGGGCACTCCCCAGCTCTGCACTTCTAAAGATAACCAAGACACATTGCTCAGGTGTGCCCAGTGTGGGCACCTGCATATTGGTGTATACAAGTCTTCATTCAGAGGAAGGAAGAAGAGACAGTGAGAAGGGAAGTCTTTGCAATTTTATTTTGTTGTGGAATGGAAACACACACACACACACACACACACACACACAGGCACACACATACACATATACCTTTCTTGAAGTCCTGAAATTAGGCACCATCTGTACTGGTACAAAGCCAGTGTTGTCTGCTCAAGGCCCAAACCTCTGGGCTCCTATTGAGAGACTCTACCTCATAAGTGTCAGATCATAGGTCACACAGCTCCTGGAGGACGGCCAGATGTGTGGGCACAGTGAGGACAGAGCCACAACAGCTGCATCCCACTGTAAGCAACTCCTTTATCTGTGATGGAGCAGAACTGACTGGGTGGGGAGCTATTTACCTATATCCGTGGCTCAGTGTGATCCCCACAGTAAGCCAGGCCCCTAAGCAACTGCTTCAGGACAGACATCAATCTGAACTTGTGCTTAGGAAAGGCCAGAACTGCCTCGATCAGCCCCAGTGACGGCAGTCTCGCAGGACATAGAAACACCAGTGTTCTCCCTTTTCCCAGTAGCTCAGGTGCCCACAGGAACAACTTCTCACAGCTCACTATGAGTGGGACCTTCCTGCTCAGAATTCAGATCTGCCAAGAAGTGCTGAGGGAGCTCAGACTGGTAGAGCTCACTCTGCAGTTTTATAAACTAATAAAATTTAGAGGCATCCAAGGGGAACGTGGAAATGTCGTTTGCATCACGAGGCTTTCTGGTGAACCACCTGGAGTCACATCATTCAGCCAGGGGTCTCGGCATGGCTCCTTATGTGGTTCTTTGCCGGGGTGTGTGTGCTGCGCAGGGTCTCACCCAAGACCCCTGAAGCAGCAGACAGGCAGCGCTCTTATCTGAGATCTGGCCCATCGTGGTCGGCTCTGTGTCTCTCTGAGAGACATAAACAGAAACGCCACTTGGCTAGGGCTGCCTGAGACATCTTTCCCTCCACAATGTTCCTTTTGGCATCTGATTAGAAAAGAAATCTTGCAATCAATACCCAAAGTTGGATTTTGAGATTTTCTGCAGGATTGGGCTTGGAGCATTTAATAACAAGGTTCCTTACTGTACTCACCCTTTAAATTTATAACAAAAACAAATATTTCCCCTTCCTGACGCAGAAGGCCATGCCAACGGCGCGGAGGAGCCTGGATACAAGGGAGGAAGCAATTGGATCCGCTTAAATGCCACAAACATAACCCCCTGACGCTTCTTAAGGGACCAGGTCCCTTAACGGGGACCCCAGGGAACAAGAACATTCCGGCTAATCTCCGACCACTTCTCCTAATTGTACGATGTTACGCGCTAATCAACAGCCAATGCCCTTTCTCTGTAAGACCAAGACAAAGCCTCAAATTACTAATTACACAAATACAGTGTCTTTTGCTAATTGGATTGGTTAATGTTAGTTCATAAAGCTCTTTAAGGATAGGCAGTGTGGTATGAAAGAGGCAATTCATACGTTTAATAACAGGCTAATAACTGTCAGCAATGAATAATCAGCCGCTGTCGCGTGTGCAGAATGTCCTGCGCTCGCTCTTTCCAGCTCTTTGCGCGTCTGTTACAAATTAATGCCTTCGCAAGAGCCAACTGGTGTGGCAAGCCCCTGTCTCCTGCCGCTTGCGTTCCCACCTTGCCTCTGGCCTGTGAGCCTTGGAGCTCATGTCTGGCCACAAACCTGGTGGCCTCCTGGGGAGTGGTTCTCCTACATAAAATGGAGCCCTGTTACTACTTTTATTTATGAAAGAGCTGGGTGATTAGGGGCAGGATCCAGGGTCCTGCGTTCTTGTCCTGAGGCCACAGGCTAAGCTGTTTTACTCAGTGACCCTGGGCAAGCTCCCCGACCTTCCCAGGCCTCAGTCAACTCAGCTGGAAAATTGGGTAAAAAGATTGTAGTGGCCTTCAGGCACAGAGCTGCTGAGTGAAGCAGACCAGACTATGGGTAGCCACCATGATCCGGTCTGCCTTCCTCTAGAGAAGTCAGTGCTGAAAGGACTTTGGGGCCCAAATATCTGGTTGGTAAAGTGCAAAGACCAAAGTCCCCAACCCCTTGTTCACACTTCACAGTCTCGTGGGGCCTCAGACTCAAGATCACCATAAGGTACTAGAAAAAGAAGATAAGCTAACCCGGTTGTGAGAATCTTCTAGGTGTGCTGGAGGACTTGCAGGGGCAACCGAAAGCTATCACGGGAGGGGTGGGGGGGGGGCGCTTTTCCTATTTGTAGCTAAGAAGCTAATGCAGGGGCGGGAGAGAAAACTCAGCTGTTAAAAGCACCCAGGGGACCAGGGTTCAATTCTCAGCACCCACGTGGCAGCCCTCTACTGTCTAACTCCAGTGCCAGAAGTTCTGCCACCCGTACACAAACATACATGCAGGAAAAACACCAATGCATTTGAAATGAAAATAAATAAATAAATAAATATGTTTTTAAAGAAGTTGGTGGAATCTGAATGAATCAGTTGTGTCCCTCTTCCAGTCTGTTTGGAGATGTGGGCTTCCTGCTGTATCCCAATTTTTCCTGTCTTAGCTGTGTATGTTTCTATCAGGATTGATCTTTAGGACAAAAGAGAATCTTTTTACAGGTCACACAAAACACTAAGTGTGCTCTGGGGATGAGAGGCAAGTGCAGGAAAGGATGCAGAGTATTTGTGCTCGAGAGCTTGCCTGGTACTGGAGCCTTCTGGCTTGCTCTGCAGAGGTAACTTGGGAAACACCAGGTGGCCCATAGCCCTCACTAACCATGATTTAATTTTTAAAATTTCAGCTTTCTGCCAACACAAAACACTGTGTTCAGCAGAATGGGAACTTTGGATTCTGTCCTTTGTCATTTCCTGGGTCATCCACACACAGTATGACTCTTTCTTGCGCTGTGGGGCAGACACAGCCCCCAGGATGCCGTGAGATCTCCAGGGAGACAGACAGCTGGCATTCTATAGTGAGCTACGGTATGCTGTAAGCTGGCATGTTCAGAATGTGAGGTGTAGCCAGTGCATTTCCGATTCATGATATTTTCAATCTAGGATGTTTTCCTGGAACATGACCCCACAGCAAGCCCAGGGGCATCATTGTAACAGCTCATAGTAATTAACACCATTAGACCAAAATAGGCAAAATGGGCTGTAAAGAAGAAAGGGAATTTTGCATGCCCTTGCTGTGGCCCTACTGCAGGCTGGGGGGGGGGGGGAGGGGGGGGAGAATAGCACCAAACTGAGAGAGGAGTCACAAGAGAGGCAGGAGCAAAGCCTAGAGGATCTTTCTTGGTTCCTTCCTCCAGCCCAGAACTTAAAAGATGCAGCTGGCCCAAGTGTGGAGCCACCCCAGGTGGAAGCAACCTGAGGCTTGAAAAATATATGGCCCTTGATGGCTTCAGGTATCCTGGCTCCGATGCCCCTTGCCAGAGATCTCTTCTCATTAGACCCTGTATCCATCCAGACTCACCTAACGTCACTCTTGCACACATCTCCCATCTCTCCCTGCACAGAGTTCTGGGCCCTCACCCCTCTGGCCATACTTCCCAGACTCTCACGATTCACAGTTGGGCAGACTTCAGCCATCCTTTCAGTCTTGAGAGGAACAAATAAAGTGAATGGCCAAACAAATGGCCAAAGTGGCTGCAGAATCAGAGTTTCAAACCATCTGTGTTTAGCACAACTTTTTCTGTAGCTGAACCGCCCCCCCCCCTTCAGGTGCCCTTACTGGATTGGATACATTGTTTCCATCAAGTAGGGGGAAGAGCTCGGTCCAGCTGGCTGTAGAAACAGTTACTTCCCTGGAATACAAAGGTGGCAAGAGACTGCGCTGCTCTGAGCCAAGGAAAGAAGAGGCTGACATATTCCTCAGACATTTGTTGTCCAGTGTGCCCTATACAGAGGACCTAAAGGTCGGGCATGTCACAGGTGCCCCATGCTGGTCCTCCTCTTGAGCTGACGGGTCATTCTCTCTGCAGATGCTGATCCTGTCATGTTAGCTGGCAGCCCCCACTGCAGTAGGCCACAAGGTGAGATGCCTGTGCAGAGCAGATTTCATTCAGACCCCGAGGTCTGTGAACTCAGCAGCTCATTTGGCTCTTTCCCACCTGTGCCTTCTGACTCTGGCACTGGCGATAAGCGAGGGAAGGAAGGATGAAAGGGTCTTGTCTTTTCAGAACTAGAAAGAATGGAAGGCTACAGGCATGAGTGTTTTCCCAAGGCACACAGACAACAGGATGTTTCCAGAGAGCAACAGCCTTCCTTCATGAAGCATCAGGAAGCAGGGAAAGGTGACAGAGTAAAAGCCACCTCCCCCAGAACATGAAGGCCCTGGGTGTGTGGTTTGTATCAACTGTCTATGCTTCTGATACTGTTGATGAGTTTCTAGGCAGGAATCCTGGTTCTTTGCAGCAGCCTGAGATCCCCTGGACTCCCTGCAGGGTTGCTGCAAAATGAAGCTCACAGGGAACACTTGCATTTCCCCATTGACCTCTCCAGATAAGAGTTGAGAAGGGACAGATAGACCTGTTGTAACTCACTGCAGCAACCTGGTGTGCAGAGGGACAATTTGAAAGTCACTCCTGATCCCTGAGTGTACCCAGGACTTCCTGAGACTTGTTTTCAGAGTAGAGAACAAGAACCCCTGCCTCCTAGTTCCACAGCCACCTGGGCCAGAGTCCTAACCAGTTCTAACCTCTGGACTAAAAGACCTGCCTGAGGAAGGAACCTCCCTCCCCATCTCAGAGGTGGCTTACTGTCCTAGAAGGTCATGTGACTCTGGTTGGGATTTTCTTTGTGATAGTTGTTTGTGCTTCTCTCTGTTGGAAAATGACAGACAGACAGACAGACAGACAGATCCAGCAAGAGAGAGAAGGAATGAGAAAGAGGGACAGACAGAGACAGAGATGGAGAAAGACAGAGAGGGAGAGAAAGAATGAGAGAGACAGACAGAGAGACAGGGAGAGAGACAGACAGAGGGAGAGAGAGGGACAGACAGAGACAGACAGACAGAGATAGAGAGAGACAGGGAGAGAGACAGAGAGGGGGAGAAAAATGAGAGAGACAGACAGAGACACAGAGAAACAGAGACACACAGAGAGACAGACAGAGATAGAGACAGGGAGAGATAGATAGAGAGGGAGAGAAGGGGAACAGACAGAGGGAGACAGAGAGAGAGACAGACAGACAGACAGGCAGGCAGATAGAGAGGGAGAGAGAGAGGGGAGCAGAACCATTTCAGACTGCTTCCAATTTCCTACCTTTACTCAAGGGTGCCTGCAGCTGAGAATCGTGGTCTTCTAGGTCCTGTTGGGTGGGTCCCAGCAGCTGCTGGCCAGATCCAGTGTCCCACAGCATCCCGCCGTCCCAGAGAGCAAGCCCACAGGCAGTGCGAGCTCTATCCTAGGTTGTTATTGCCTCTCCCCCCACCCCCAGCATAGGATTTTTGTCTTTATCACTCATCACTGGCCATTCTGTGGTCAAGGGATAAGGCTCGATGACCCACCTCCTCCCTGCATCTAAACAGACCATGGGCTGAGTTAGGTCTGTGAGCCATAGAGTGTTGATGACTCTTGCCCAGGGCTGAGGTAGCCAAGATGGCTCTATTTCTTTACCCTGGGATTGGACTATCTGGTGTAGATTAACCTCCCCAGGGCTTGGTGGTTTTAGTGCTAGCAGTTGCAGAAGCAGTTCTCTTTGGTAATACTGATACAATAGAATAATAGTTTCTCGAGTGCCTTTATCACCCTTGGCAGCTTCAACTCATTTTCTAGCTTATATCATCCCATGCCACAGAGGCAGACGAGAGGTCTCAAGGTCATCCAAGGGCATGCATGTGCAGAGAGTATCACTGGTCTTGGGATGGACAAAGTGACCCTGATCCAGGTGCCTTGCCTCAGCCTCTGAGCCTCTCCCAACTCTGGAGGCTCCATACAGGAAGAGAGAAAATGCCTTTAGTGTCCTGGGAGCCTCTGAAGACAGGCAGTCTTAGGGGTGCACTTGAAGTCCAACCGGACTGGACAGCCCTGCAGAATCTCGTAGCATTTTTTTTACCATGCTTTGTCCCAAGCAAGGACAAAAGCCAGGCACATGAGTTCGTTTGGGAACTGGAGGCAGGGTGGGTGGGGTGAGACAAGCAATCCTGCCTTTCTCACACCAAAGAGCAGATTCAAGCCTCAGGGCTCCTGGCTACAGCCACAGTCTAGTGGAGTCTGCAAGATCCCTGAGACTGGAGCTTCAGAGCCATGCACAGAACACACACACAGCTGTTCCTGTAATTGGGCCCCATTAGGAAAGTGTGCGGTCTTGTCTGGCGGCCGCTCTCAGCCTCCCTCTGCCCCCTAACACAGTGGTCTCAAGTTAGCAATGCAGCTGTGACTAAACCCAGACATTTGAAGCTCTGCCACCCTGTCCCCTTCCAGCAGATTGGAAACATCGTTTGTGAGAGAGATGACAAAGTTCCTTACACCCTTTCCTATTTGTTTCTTCAAACGGAACCAGTTCCACAGAGGCCAAATGAGATAACAGCCCTGTGCAGGTCCTGTGGAGTCGGCAATGTGACACTGGATATGTGTCCCAGCTTCTCTTTGAGCCTCTACATTCTCTGGCATAGACAGAGATGTTTACTGAGAGCAAGGAGTAAGACCCAGGAGTGCCCCTGAGGCGGAACCTCATGGCCCTTAGTCTCCTTGTTACTTTGTTGCAGGTGGGAATGGAAATAGTGGTACCCTAGCCTCCTTGTTGCTACTTTGTGAAACTCAGAAGTGTGCATGGGCAATCTGCTTGTGAGAATCAGAGTGTGGTAAATCCAGGTGGGAACACGATGAAGGGAAAATGGGACCAGATGGGGGGGTTGGGGGAGCATTGTAAAAGGAACACCTGTGGTGGTGGTAATCTTTTCATCTCTAGAATGCACTATAGCCCCCTTTTCTCTTTTAGTGTACGTATGCATGTTCATGTGTGTGCACGAGAGTGTGTGGTTGCAGATGCACATGTCTGCACTGGCATGCAGAAGCTAGAGGCTGACACTAGGTATTTTCTCTGGCCCTCCACCTTAGTTTTTCAAGCAATCTCTCACTGAACCTTAAGCTCACTGACTTGTCTACACTAGATGGCCAGGAGATCCCTCTGTCCCTCTGCCTTTCCAACACCGGAATTACAGGTGAATCGAGCTTATTAAGATTTTTAAAGAGTGATGCGTATGCATGTATGCCCTTGTGAGTTTCTGTGCATTTATATACATGTAAGTGTCTGGGAAGGCCTACATCTTTGGATCCCTGGGAGCTGGAGTTAGAGGCAATTGTGAACTGCTTAAATATGGGTTCTGGGAACCAAATCTGGGTTCTCTTGCAAGAGCAGTGAATGCTCTTAACTGCTGAGCTATCTTTTCAGACCCTGTACCCCATATTTTTACATGAGTGCTAGGAATTTGAACTCAGGGCTTTAAGCTTATGCTTCAAACACTTTGCCAACTGAGCTAGTGGTGGCAGCAGTGGTGGAGTCGGCAGTGGCAGCTCCTCCTATTCCTCCTCTTCCTCTTCCTCCTTCTCTTCTTCCTCCCCTCCCCCTCTTCCTCTTCCTCTTCCTCTTCCTCCTTCTCTTCTTCCTCCCCTCCCCCTCTTCCTCTTCCTCTTCCTCCTTCTCTTCTTCCTCCCCTCCCCCTCTTCCTCTTCCTCTTTCTCCTTCTCTTCTTCCTCATCCTTCTCCTCTTCCTCCTTCTTCTCTGCTTCCTCCTCTTCTTTTTCTTCTTCCTCCTCTTCTTTCCCCCCCTCTTCATCTTCTTCCTCCCTCTCCTCCCCTTCCTCTTCTTCCTCCTCCTCTCCCTCCTCCTCATCTTCCTCCTTTCTCTCCTTCCCTCTCCTCCTTACAGGATCTGGACTTGTTTCACTTTGGTGCACTCCTGCCTCCAGATAATAAATAGCCCGTCAAACCCCAGTGAGAAAGTTATGTCACAGCCCCAGAGGAGCTGAGTGGCCCGGGGTCGAGCCCCTAGGGCCTCCATCATAGGAGATCTAAGAGCTTTCTCTTCACTTATGATTATTAAAGATCGCCCTAACAAACAAGCCATCGATAAGTAGGGTCAGGTTGAAGTGCATTAATATAATTCTATCAATATCAAGGTTATTTCTATAACTAGAAAGGTTGAAAGTAAAAGACAAATGTTTGTGTGGAGCCATTAGTCAGTCTGATGACTTGTTTTTCCCACCAAGGAAGCAAAGGCCCTCAGGAGACAATGAGGCTCAATGTCTATAGGACCATTGTGGGTCTCTATGGGGCTGCCATCATGGATTCCGGGTGACATCTGTGGCAACCACTGTCCTGCCAGCCTGGACGGGAGGAAGGTTGTCTGATAATATCAACTGTTTAATATCCTTGTGTGTCCTTGGGGGATTTCCAGAGCTCTCTGAAGTAAGGTGAGAGAATGACCACAGGGTCCTGGAGTGTGAGTGGATGAGCTACCTCTGGGTTTGTGATGGACCACGCTCAGAATTGGTGCAAGCAGTGGGAGACTGAACAAAGGAAGGAGGCTTGGGTGTTCCTGTCTGCAGTTGGCACAGACATCTGTTCTGAGGGCCGGGAGTGCAGGTTAGCATAGAGCGCTCTCTTAATGTGCTTCCATTCCCAGCATCAAAAAAAAAAAAAAAAAAAGGAAGGAAGACAGGAGCAGAGGCAGAAAAGAAGGAAAGGGATGGGAAAACAGAAGGAAAGGAGAGGGAAGGGAAGGAAAAGAAATGGAAAAGAAAGGAAAAGGAGAGAGTCAGGGAAAGAAGGGAGAGAACAAGGGAGGAAGAAAAGGAGAGAGAGAGGAGTGAGGGAAGGAAGGAGAAAAGGAGGGAGGGAGGGGAGGAGGGAGAGAGGGGAGGAGTAAAGGAAGGAAGGAAGGAAGGAAGGAAGGGAGGGAGGGAGGGAGGGAGGGATACAGGGAGGCTGTCCTGGTGCAGAAAGGTTTCAGACAACACAGAGCCTCCCTTACTTACCACAAATTAGTCTCTTGGAACTTGCAAGAACATTTACAGCTAGCTACCTTCCGTTTCCTGTCCAAGTCTGAATACTCCAGATTCCTCCTATAAATGCTACATCATTGAGTTCACTCCGGGCCCGGTGTAATATCTGCCAGACTCACCTGTGCCCCTCTGTCTGAATGGTTAGTGCTTTGCGGCAAGCGAAGACCTTGTTGTGTTAAGTGTTCTTATTACAGAACATCAACTATCATGAGCCTTTGGAGGTCACCGAGGCACAAGGTTGAGTATGTAGTTATGGATGTGAAGAACATGGTGTCTGCAAGCTCACTGCGTGCACGGACCCCCAGTGTGGCTTTTAGACCACCAGTCAGGTGGCTGTTGAAGAGTGTTTCCATGCACCTACTGGCCATGTCTGGCACACTGGAGCCTCCACTCCGTGAAGCTTCCATCAGGTGCCTGTAGGGCTGCTTCTGTCGATGCTGTTGGCAGTGGCTTAGGTTCCAGTGGTCCCCATCAGTGTCCAGGAGTGGCTGGTATCACAGATCTAGCCCATGACTGTTTAGTGTCTCTGGGGCCTCATGCCTGGCTTGTCTCTGCTGCTGGATGCCTTCTCTGCCTGTTGCCTTTGCCCTCTGGTGGGGCGACCAACTGCTCCAACCAGAACAGTCTAATCTCTGCTAGCCTTCACTGGGGTGAAGAGCTGGTAGAAAAATGTAGGGTAAGGGTGAAGACGGAAGAGTCAGGATCAAGGGTCAAGGTAACTTTCTGCTCGTTTGAAACTGACATCTGTCACCCTGTGCCAAGTGTCCAGCATAGGAAGGCAGGGCCTCTCTGATCAGTTCTGTGGCAGCTGAGGTGAAGTGCCCACCACTCACTCCAGCTCCTCACCTCCTACTGATTCTGGTCCCTTCTGGTCCTGGTCCTCAGCTCACTGCCTGGGAGGGGAGGGGCACGAGAACCTACCAAGCTAGACTCATCACTCTCCCCTTCCTGGGCTGTAGCCTCTATCTAGATCCCTTGGTGGCCAGGAGTGCCTTCATAGACGGTGAGGCCTCCTGACTCTTATCAGCCTCCAAGGAGGACAGAGAGAGGGGCTGGGATCTCCATAGCCTGTTGTGCTGAGGAACTCTTAAGCTGACCAGCACCTATGAAGTGAAGCTGAGCAGAAAGGCTGCCTTCCTGTGTCGGGAGGGATCACAACCTTGCAGGGTGGCCCCGCCTTAGGGGAGAGCCAACCCCTTGATTGGAAAGCTGTATACTGAATGAGGCTCAGGAAGCCCTTCATTGGGCCAATCTGCATATGCCCCTCTCTTCAAAAGGACAGCTTTCAGATTGGGAAGTCTGAGAGAACTCTTGCACATAGCCCCCAGAGGGTGGCCAGCCCAGGCCTGACCCTCCTTCTGGCCTGCTGAGGATGGTGCCGGAACATGTTAATAGGCTAGCCTTTAGGTGGCTGGGAGCAGAGGGAGATATCTTTCCCATCTGGTCCTTTTTTTGGTGGGGGGCGGATGAGATGTTTCTATAGACTCTGTGCTAGCAGATGCTGGGTGACCTGAGGTCATAGGCCAGGGCTAGACCACACCATCTTCTTGCAGTATCCCTCAGGGAAGGAACTACCCATCACCAACCACCTTTGCTGCCTCTCTTGGGGCCCTCACTGGACTCACGGCAGGGTTCACAGTATCCTCTGTCCTGACTCCACCCAAGTGCTGTGCAGATGTGAGAAGGCTCTTTTGCCTCTGTGAGCTGTTTCCTTCTCAGGAGAGCAATGACATAAGCCCTGTGACACAAGTCCTCAGCTCAGCAACCAACTCAACCCAACCCTTGGCTTTCCTCCATCCGACTGTCTGATGGTGACCCTCTTGTCTCTTAAACAGCCTCCATCTCTAGCCCCAGGAAAGCTAGACAGATTCCTGTTAGTAGTGGGGTGTCAGGCAGGTGGGACAAAGTGCACCATAGCACACCACACACAGGGTGAATGAGAAAGTCACCTGACTCTCATAGCTGACCAGGGAAGCTAGTGGCCACCCAGAACAGCATGGATATGCAGCCCCCATCCCTACAGGCCGTCCTTACTCCCTGCCTCTACCATTTGTCTGTCCCAGCTCCATCTCTGCCACCTGTCACACCGTCAGTGTCCACTTGTATTTGTTCTCAGTAAAACCCAGCTCCCTGAGCCAAGACTCCAGGCCTTCCCGCCAGGGCAGCACCTCTGTCTCTGTGGGAAAGAGCTCTTTACTCTGTCCCACCTTTGCTGGTTCTCAACTCCACTCCATCCCTGCTTACCCCCACCTCAGGATCCCTAAGTCAAGAGGAACCCAGGCTCACTGGCCCTTACCCAAGGCTTTCTCTCTTGTTAATGTTCTGAGTATAGCGAAGGAACAACTGTTTGGTGTGTTATGGTTATGTGTTATAGCTCCAAGTCACTTTCTGCTAGCCAGTGTAGACAGAGGTACTCCATGAGTGCCCACAGATAAGGCTAAGAAGGCATAGTAGCCCGAGACAGACAGACAGAGACCCTATAACCCGCGTATCTGATCCGTCTGCAATAGGCAGCCACAAGCACTAGGCAGCCTCTCCTGGACGAGGTGTCCCGACAGTGCGATCACACAACCAGAACTGCCCGTGAACAGAGTGTTCTTGGATCATCTGAGAGCAGCCAACCCGTGCCCAGGTTCTGGGTCTGCACCACTGTGCTGGCCAGGCAGCACAAGACAGGCCTGTGCCTGAAGGAAAATGGTTGGGCACGCAGCTAAGACCCACTGGCCCCAACAGGCCGTGAAAGAGGGCCGGGCACAGCCCATCCAAGTCATGATGCGTATGGGATTGGGGTTCTACCACACCCTTCACGGGGAGTGGGTTTCACGGGAGACTTCTGAGAAAAATCACCACCTCTCCTCACACAGAGCTAGAGACCAAGTGACCCAGGGTTTTTGGCCAAATAGGAGGGCTTTAGAAAGTAAAATGACGTCAGCATTCTCTAGGGACTGGTCTCTCAGAAGCAACCCCGGAGGGGGAATGGGGGTGGGAAATGCCCCTGAGGAGAGGAGGGCTGGCTGAGTGCACACAGGCAGACAAGCGTGGAGACCTCTCTGCATTTCAGGGATGGTCCTCTGCTGCCTGAAGTCCTCTGCTGCTGTGCTAGACTGTGTAAATATTTTTCTTAGGAGGGAAGAGAGCCTCCATTCATTAGACAGCTCTCGCTTGTAGGAACTGAGAAGTATCTGTTTAGGCATAAAAGCTAAAAACAGTGTCTACTGCTCTTTAAAAAAAAAATCATTTCTGCAGCTCAAACACCGCCAAGCTGGTTTTTTTTTTTTTTCAAACACAATAAATAAATAAATATGACCCCACTCTCCCAGCTGAGAGCTCAGGAGTTTGTGTCAACATGGCCGGATCCTTTGCTCTGGAAGCCAGTGCTGGCCTGGGGATTCAGAACATCTCCGGGTTCCCACTAGAACTGCCAACGGGAAGTGTCCCAGTTTAGCGCTGGCCAGCACGCCAGCTATGGGGAGTGTCCCTCTCCTAGGGAGATCCGGACAGGCGTCAGGTGTGGGACCTATCAGAAGGGAGGGACACATGGCTGTTTTCTTCAAATGTGTCTGACCCACCCTCTCTGTCCCTGCAGAGCCCAAGCGGCCTACACTCTGATGCTCCCTGCCCTCAGGCCATCTCCTTGGCTTTCCCTCTCTGCTTTCCCCCTGACTGTTTCCCAGTGACCGAGCCCAATTGTTGCCACCCCTGGGCTCTCTCATGAAGGAGAGGAGTCCCAGAAGTGTCAGACAACCCAGGAGATGACCAACTTCTGGTGTCATTGTGGTCTCCCTTGATGGGGCTCCTGTACCCCTTAGAGCTGGCAGAACGAACGTCCTGACTATAAGATGCTGGTATGGGAAGAGCATTGAGGGTGAACGTTACTCTTTAAGAACCTCGCCTCCCAGACTTTGGTGACAGCTGGGTGGTCAGTGAAGCATTTTCTGCACAGATAGGAAGACCTGAGTTCAGTCTCCCGGAACTCCTGTGTAACGAAATCCATGTGTGGCGGTACATATCTCTAATCCCTATGCTGGGGAGGTAGAGAGAGGATAAGACCCAGAGCTCACTGACCAGCCAGCCCAGCTGAGTCAGTAAGTTCCAGGACAATGAGGGACTCTACCAGCAGTATCCATTAGTCTCAAAATACATGTATGTATATGTCCTGTCATCCAGAAAGAGGCAGCTACTGACAGCACGAGGTGATTCCTCTCTAACAGCTACCTGGGTTTAAATCAAGGTAGCCCCATGTGGTCCCATTCTTTAGCTTATGAGCAGAAAACCCTGCTGTAAGGGTGGACCCCAAAGTGGTCAACGCTGCTGCTGACAGAGGAGGTCAGCAGCCACCATTCTGTATCTCTGCCTATATTGTCCCCCTAACAACCCTGAGCTCTGGAGCCCACAGCCTCCTCCAGTCAGCAAGCAAGGCTCAGAGCCAGAATAGGATGCCTGGGAGTCTCCGTCATCGCCCCCTTAATACTATCACAAACACCGTTCCCCTCTCCCCACCCAGAAGAGATCCTACAGTCAGCTTCCTGGTAGTTCTAGGCTTAGACAAATCCCTGGATCCAGAGAAAGGACTTCAAAATAGATACGGAAGAAATATGGACTACAGAGACATGGGCTATGTGCAAAGACCAGGCGACAGCTCAGAGCAAGCCGGGACCATGCTCCCAGTCTAGCTGTCTGGCTTTGGAGTAGCCTTGTGTTGGGACCCCTGCTGGCCTCCTCTCATAAGTCTGCTCCCAGATTCTTTGAAGGGAGAGACGCCTTCTGGGATCCATTTGTGACACCAAACAGAAAGTCGGCCCCCTTGGGGGACATGCCAGAGTTTCAGAGCTGTGAGCCTATGAGATGCCTGTATGTATGTGTGTACTCTTCACCAACCTCTTGGAGAACAGAGGGTATTTATTTTAAGAGTCAAAAAAGATGTTTTGAGCAACCCCACTTAGCTAAATCCTGGCACTGGTACCCGAGAGAGAGAAGCTAAATGCCGCAGGTCAAACCTCGTTTTTTTGGCTAAAATGTTCAATCAAAACACACCTAATACTTCTGCTGGGGTGCGGGGGAGACATTGAGAGCCTCGGGCAGCCACTGCCAGCGATCAGCAAGCCAGCAGTGCGTACGCCGAGGCTGAGCTAGCAACATAAAGAGGGTTTTCAGTAAACGGCAGACCAGTCAGGGAGGAAGCCAAGGCTGAGAGGCTCCGGAGTGTGTCCGGCGGTTTCTCCACCCAAGGTCAGCCGCGGGTGAGGAGGCCTCATTAAAGATATTTCTACCTGGCAAGGCTGGTATTAAACCAGATCCCAGCTCAAACCTTCCCTTGCAGGAGGGCTCTGGAAACTCATGAGGTGCCAGCTTCCTCTGAGGGTGTGATGCTCCGTGCCCCAGTGACTAAAGAAGCCTGCCATGGGGTACTTCCTGATCCTAAGCAGATCACAGTGTGTCTCAGTCCAAGCTTGTGTGCCCCATAGCACAGTAAACATCTACTCAAAAGTATGTGTGAAGAGGCCAAGGAACAGAGCCCCAGCCCCGTCCCAAGGCCAGCCAGGCCCTGTGACCTAGGAAGCACAAGGCTGTTTGTTCCCTCTTACTTGGTGACTCTTGAAGAGTTTGGGATTAGGTTGTAGGTGTCCCTGTGTGTGTCTCCGTCTGGTTGCAAACTCTAGGCTAGGTAGGAGCCATTGCCAAGGCTGTGCCGACTCCTCTGGGAGTGAAGGAGCCCACAACGACATAGCAGATGGGTTATCTTATCTCATTTGGCTACTTCTTAGCCTCTGGTGTGATCGCACTCATCTGTAGGTCCATTGGAAAACAGTTTCTATTCCACTAAGTTCAAGGATGGTTGGGAGAAGGCTGTGCGGCCACACACAAGCCATCTTGCTAGAGCTGCTGAGCATATCAGCCACTCTTGCACAGTGCGAAGCAGGCTTAGATCTCCAGACACAAGCTTTTTCCTCTTAGAAGGAAGGAATCTCTCTTAAAAAAAAAAGTTCCCTCAGAGACAGCCATATACTCCGGAATGGTGAATGCGATCACGAGCAGGTGATAAGCCTGTCCCAGGGAGCCTTGTTGGCTGCTGGTGCCCTTGCAAGGATCTGAAGCTTGACTGAGCACACAGAGAGCTAAGCAGGCAGAGCTATGCAAAGCCACAGTTCTGGCCTTGGCTCCACATTTATCAGTAACACAGGCTGCAGTTTTCCTGTCAGGAGGCTGAGCTGGGACAGGAACACCCCCTTACTTTTAGAGATTCCTTGGAGATGGGGTGGCCCATCCCTTCCAGTAAATCCAGACAGCCCCTCTTTCTTGAAGTAGCAGAACAGCCAGTGGCACCTCATACCCCACCCTGTATCCCAGTCCTCTTCAGTGTCAAGCACTGCGTTGACATCGGTGTGTTGGTACAAGGTGACTGTGGAATGCCACCAAGCAAGCTCCTTAGACTGGTCCTAAAACATCACATGGTCTCCTGTGACCTGTCTGCTGACAGGTTCAGCAAACACTGCACACTCTCAGGGAATTTGAAAGCAAGCGTGAGTGTGTGTGTGTGTGTGTGTGTGTGTGTGTGTGTGTGTGTGTGTGCGCACGCGCATGCGCATCTGTTCCCCTGAAGCTTGGGACCCTAAGAAAGAATCCTAACAGAGGAGTTGACCAGTAGAGCATCCAGCAAAGAGGACAGGCATCTCAGGATTCCTCATGCTCTGTGTCAGTATAGGGATCTCCATTCAGTAAGCTAATGGGGTTTGGAGCTATGCATTAGGTTTGGGACAGTGCCTGCTCCTTATTGAACGTATAGATAGGACACAGTTTCCACAAGTGGCATCTTCCCTATGGCTCCTCGCTACTTGCCTGTGTCTCTCCTTCTCAGTGTAAGGCAACCTTTACTAGTTTTCTCCTTCTGGCTGAAGCCAGACCATTGAAAGCCAAAAGAGCTGATGGCCAATAGGAATGGCACTCACCCTGCCCTGGGTGGGCTGCAGCACAGAACTACCACTGTGCATATATTTAACAAAGAGGTCTCCATCACTGCTGGGAACAGCACCCAGGGTACAGATTTGGATAGATTGTGTCTACGTAGCAGGAAGAGGCCTCCTAGGGTAAACTTTGCCTCTAGTGCATGAGTGGAAAAGGGCCTTTCTAGGGTTCAGTGGTCAGTCTTAATGTATCCTCCTGTCTAGATTTATAGGGTCCCCTCCAACATCCCTGGCTTTGAGAGAGGCGAGAAACCGTAGGCGGTGCACAGGCACAATGGTCCACAGCTCAGCTCCGACCGGCTTCTGTGGCTGAATCCAGCCTGGCTGAGCAGAGCCCATCACTGGTCCCTGACAGCCTCCTCTGGAGGCCTGAGTTTTGCATGGCGTTCACCTTGCCTTGCTTCAGTCTTGCTTAGAGTCACTTTCCAAACCACACTTTCAGGATTTATTAAAAGAAACATCATAAAATTCCCAATGGGTTAGAATTTCCCAACATTTAGAATATGACTTCTTGTTATTACAGCTGAGGCCCGGCAGAGCCTGTTTGGCTACACTTTGGTTCCCTGTCCGGCCTGCACAGGCACACATGGGCACCTCAGGGAAGTGTGAAGGGAGGGAAGGAAAGCCCTCAGGCCTGACACCACTCCTCATTGTATTTTTCAAGTATGGTTTTCCATCTTGGCTCCTATTTTCATGGAAGTGACATTATAATTTACGAACATGAGTCTATGTGCTTCCAGTCCAGAAGGGGAAAAGAAAGTCCGTTCTCTACCACTCCTTTGTTGTTTGTCGGTCTGCTTAGCTTCGGCACTTCACATCTGGTCACTGACATGCCAGCCCTCTGGAGCAGGGCTGGCAGCTTTCTGAGAGGATATGCCACAGATGTGCAGACACTAGTGGAGGAAAGCTCTAAGGGAGGCTCTGGATCCAAGGCTGGGGGTCTCCCTCCTCTTCTGCCAGATGTGTCTGTGAGGCTCTACGCTACTCACAGCTGGATAGGGAGGGTGTTCAGAGGTCCACCAGGCACCTTCATGATGCTTGGCACCAAAGTGAAGAGGTGCTCACATATACCACAACAAACCTTCTTCCTCCCCAGCGCAGGTCATGTCATTACAGAGCGGTGACATTCTGCTGTCTCAGACTCAGATGGAGTCCTGTGTTGTCCCCTCTGTATCTGCTGTCTCCTAAAGCAGAGCTGAACTCATTTTCCACCCCCACCCCCGAGCTCTGCCTCCTAAGCCAAACTGAAATCCCAGGAGGTCAGGGCCATGCCTGAAGCCTAACTTACCCTTTAGGGCTGGGCAGCCCGGAGCAGAGCCATTTCTACACATGGCTCTGCTTGGGTTTCTGGCAGAGCTCGGTCTGCTGACCCTTTCAAGGTCTGAGCTCCCTGCTTGATGCAATCACAGGTTGCACAGCTTGATGCCTGCCCTGAGATGCTGCGATGCCAGACCTCAGTCTGTGAGGTGGGGGTCTCACACATAGACCATGGGTTCTCAACAGAGCAACACCACAGACCCAGGCAAATGGAGGACTTCCGTTTAGGATAAGGACATTAAACAGATGATCAAGGACACGCAAATTCACTTTGCTTTTCATGGTGGATGTGATGTGACTAGCTATATGAGTCTGCCACGTGAGGGAGGAAAGGGCTAACCTGGTCTACCTATAATTGTAGGTTAGCCCTTTCCTCCCTCATGTTGCTTCAGGATATGTTATCACAAACTAAAAAGTTTTCCATGAGATCTTGCCTTTGTCCTGGCAGGGACATTGATCTGCCCATGGTTCAGAGCCCACTGAAGCTTGAAGGCAATGCCTGTCAAGTCACTAACTGCCCTTTCCAATTGCTTTGCAGCAGATGCTGACGGATACAGAGGTGTCATCCCAGGAGAGCTGCATCAAAAAGGTAGGCAAACACAACCTCACTGCCGTCACCCCAGCACCCTTTCATGCACTTCCTGGTGGGACGACTGTGTGGTCTCCGTTGTTTCTGAACTACAGGGGACAGACACAGTCCAAGCAAGAGCAGAGTGTTATCGCATGCACACGCACACACACTCTATGGATGCTGTTAGGGGAGACCCTCATTTTCACGGTGTGACCAAGGGAGTATCACCTCACCGAGCACACCCAGCTCTTGAGAACAGAGGAGAACCCTATGCCTGTGAGAACGGCTACAGGCTATGCAGACACATGGAAACCAAATAAAGGCAGGTTGTGTTTATTTAACTATCTTCAGTGGATACTCACATGAAAAGAATACCAGGGTTGGGGGCGCGGATTCAACAGATCCTTGTGCGGTGCTCTTAACTCCCAAAGAGGGCTCCAGTGTCACTTTAAGTAAGCAAACCATTAGGCAAAAGAAAAGGCATCAACTGGGTATTGTCTACGCCTTTCTGTATGGTGATGGATCATAGCTGGTTGACAGATATGGCTCTGAGAGACCCAGAGACAGACAGAGAGAGAGAGAGAGAGCTCTGCAGAGGGAAGGACCCAGATGTCCCAGGGACACGCGCAGAGGTGCAAGCATACCCGAGAGTTTACACTGTAGTCTGTATAGAAGCAAGGAGCCTCCCTGAGCTCACTCACCAGGTGCTGCATGCAATGCACATGTGCACAGGAAGACACTCATGTGCATGTGCTCAGACAAGCATCTTATGCTGTGTTCAGGATCTTCCCATGAAGACGCCCAGGAACAAAAGCGGACACAGAGCTCCGTTTACACACATCCCTACCTGGAAGTGGTGGGAGTCTTAGCTCGGGCTGCTGAGTATGCTCCTGCATCAGCAACATGCTGTCCACCGTGTTATTCACCTGGAGTCTTGCACTTGAGGGTCCCTGCCACTCAAGTGAGCAGACAAGCTCAATGTGTAGTAGGCTAGGGATGTGGGCAGAACTCTCTGTCAGGGTTGGGACCTGTCCTCCCAGGCAAACCTGGGCAGCATTTTGGGGGGAAAGTTCTGACAGTGGCCCTTTCTCCCTTTCCTTCCTCCATCTCTCCCCTCTACCTTTTACCTGTACCACAAATCAGATCCTCACTTCCCTCTTTGCCTCTTTGGATAAATTTGTGTTTTCTGAAAGGAGCACGGTAGGGGCTGAAACAGAATTCCTTAACTCAAGAATTGTGGAGTCGTGAAGCACAGTCCACTCCATGCCACAGAGCTGAGGAGTGTGGCGTTCACCGAGACCACCTTGGGGAAAGGTGGAGTCTTGAGGACCCAGCCAGCCTGAGTAGAAAGGTTAAGGCAGGAGGTCAGAGGTCTAGTTCAAATGTAAAGGGCCGGGAAAGAAAGGTGCTGGATGCTCTGCTCTTGAGAGAAAACACAGGATGGGATGAGCCTGGCCACTCTCCTCTTGCTCTGGAGTGGGAGGTAGCTGTGCTGTGTGTGATTTGAGCTCTTTTTCTCTCCCCCTCTATACAAAGTGGTTCCCATGGGGCCCTGTCTAACCTGGTCTCAGGTTATTCTGAGAGCCACTCAAATTTTAAGTACTCTACAGCCAGAGACCGACCCACTGGAAGCTTGGGCCACAGAGCTACCTCAATTGCAGGTCCTGTGATGCCTTTGAAGCCGCAGGCCAGGCTGAGTGAGAGGCTGTCTCAGAGCATCTGTGGGTCAGCACCAGAGCATGGAGAGAACCGGGCTGACTGGCTGCATCCCAGCAGGCTTCTCACAACTCAGCCCAGCCCAGCCCTCGTCCCCCTTCTGTCCTACTAGAGGAGGTTAGAGGCTGTTTCTCTGAGGGGGTTAGGGGCCGAGGAGCTGCTGAACAGGACCGTGTCAGGCATCCACAGCATTTGGGTGTTGTCTGCTTCCCCAGGGTCACAGGAGGGGAATTAAAACCTACTCTGAGGTCTGGAGCTGAGTGGTGGCAGACGAGGGGACTGAACTGGAGATGGGAGTTCTAAGTTAGTAGCAGAGGGGTCACAGGTGCCTCTGAACTTTCATCTAGCTGGAAATGTCTGCTTCACCAGCAGTTTGTCCCTAAAAGCTGTGGTTGGTGTATACTCGTGCCTTTTCCTTGCTGAGGTCACAACACACCAACGACGAAGCCATCAAGTTCCTGCTGTCTAATTTTGTAGTTTAGGTCACCTGAAGGAAGACGTGCACACTGGTATTAAAGATATGGTAGAGGATTGTGGGGGCAAAGAGGCATGTGGAGGCTGTGTGGCCTTGGGCTGGTCAGTGGCCTTCTCTGGGTTCCATCTATTTCCTGCCATCTGTCAGCTTGTGCAAAACATGGTAGATTTGAGCATTAGAGGAGAGGGTACCACAGAGGCGCTGTACTCTTCTTAATTTATTCAGAATTTACAGGAGAAAGAGCTCATGGCCACACAGGCTACACATGGATCACAGGCTACACACGGATCAGCTGTGTCAGGGTTCACATCCAAGACGACAAGCCTGCACTGAGCGAAGCTCCGGCTGGCCTAGTCTGTCTCCTTTCTCCATCCTGCTCCCCTTTGTCCCTCCCTGGACCTGGTCTCCCGTTCACCCCCATTAATCCTTCTGTCTCTTACTCTCAGCATTCCTGTGGGCCCCATTGTCCCCAACATCGTGGCCTCAGGCCCCTCAACCTCTGTGCCCATGTTCCAAACTTCCAGTGCCCAAAGCCCGGTGCCATCTCTGCTCCTGTCCTCCGTGCCCTCGGGGCATGTCACCTGAGCTTCTCCAGAAGTCACTTTGACTATGGTTGGATCCAGCCACGCCTCTTCCCACACTGGAACCCAAGACCTTTGGGGCTGCCCCTCTGCCAGCGACTCTATTTAGTCTGTTTACTTAGAGGGAAGCCCGGGGGCTCCTGGAGAGCAAACATCTGCGGGAGATAATCTAGCGAGCTGTCCATCCATCACTCGGCCGCCCGGCTCCCTGGAGAGCACGACGGAGCCCGTAATAAAAAGGCCGGGAGAAGAGGCTTTGGGGACGAATAAAGAGCCGTGTTAAGGGCTCGCAGAAAATGGATGGAAGACATTATTAAGGCTCAATGGCCGCCTTATCAAAATCCAATAGGATAGACATTTGGCAAAGGCTTAAATTTATTCTTTGACTTTCTGGAGGGTTTGAATTTATCCGTTAACAAGAGTGTAGTCCACCCGGGGAGATGGTATCAGCCGAAGGAATTTTGATTCAATCTCCTCAATGATATGAAAAGGGAAACACAGAGCCCCACGGCCTTTCCCTTTGTCCACTTTATCTTGTTTTCTTTCAGCGTCTTGCAAAGGAAGGAGGTGTTAATACAGGGCGACTGGGGAGAAAACACAAATGAAAGGAAGTGACCCTTTTCTCCTGCGTTTTTATTTCCACCTTTCCTCCCTCTCTCTGCTCCCTCTCCGCTCCCCCCGCCCCCCAAATAAAGAAATCAGGGATTTGTACCCTTCAGACTGGGACTCAGGGCCTGGAAAAGGCCCAGCCAGCATTCCTAGTCCATGGTGGGAGGCATGGAAAGAGTAAAAAATAAATCGAGAGGGTCAGCACCGGGTCCATAAATCTCTTCCAGTTATTATTTCGTACAAAATGCTACAGGTCATAAAAGCCGCCTGATAGCCCTCGAGTGGTTCAAACAGGATGATTGATTGATGTTTACGAAAATCTGTGAAATGGCTATTTGGGTGTTAGACCCCTAGCCTCTCCCACTGGGCTCGGGGACCTTTTTCCCATAGTCTGGTTGTGGATGAGACACCTCTGGTGACCGGAAGCCCAGAGGCCTCATGGCTCACGAAGGATGACTGGAGCCAGGGGTGTGAACTCAGCCTGCTGAGGAAGAGGCAGCCTGGGCAGCCGGGCAGCTACCAAGTGGCTTTGGGCAGCGATTATTTGGATGTCACACATCCGGAGATATAAACAGGGCCACAACAGAGCGAGCAGTTTGCCTCTGCAGACTGTTTCTTCACAGGGAGGCAGGGATTGGTTGATATTGTTGCTATGTAGCTGGAGGGTGAGGTGGTGGGCAGACACACACACTGGGGCTCTGCAACAAGACTCTGACCTGCAGGTCAGGATCTAGCTGGTATTATTGGAACCGGAAGGAAGGCTCTGCACCACCACCCATAGCTTGGCCATCCTGGGTTACACTAAAGGCTTTCACTGAGGTGAGCTTAGAAACCTCTCCTTCTCCTGCCCTTACCAGCCAGCTGGCAGCCCATCAAGGCGCATAACTATACTGCAGTTTGTTTGTTTGTTTTTCTACACACTCTCTTTATTTAAAAAAGCCCCTCAAAACAAAACAACCTCTCCAAAAAACAAAAAAAAAAACAAAAAAAAAACAAAAAAAAAACAACAAAAAACCAAAAAAACCCAAAACAAAACAAAAACACAACTAACACAGCAAACGCTGCGATCGAAATTATTAATTTGCATGTGGGATCAGTTATGTCTTTATGAAATCAAAGTGTGTTTGGCTGCCCCGGAGACAGCCCCGAGTTGATTTTGATAATCTCGAGCTGAATAGACTTGCCTCGTTGCAGTAAGCCAGGGACAAAAGGCTGGACAGTGGTTGAAAGCCCTTTGAGGACATGTCTCTCTTTCCATTGTTCTGGGGTTGCTGATAAAAGAACCGGGAGTCCATTAATTCAGTGAATGAGCATATAGCAAAGTCAGTCCCCTCTTGAGAACAATAATGTTGAGGTCAGCTTCAGTTGCCATGGAAACTAAGTACTCCTAAGAAGTTTGCATCCTTGATTTTGCTGAATCAAAGGCTGCAAAGTGAGGAGGTGTTACACTGCGCCAAGACAGCAGAAAGTCGGGAAGCACTGCCTCCGAGGGTCCCTCTCCCGAGAGGCCCAGGCCACTGGCCTTGGGACCCTCAGTGGCTCTTTGAAACCAGCCTACGTCTGGCTTGAGAGGCCCCTTCTAGGATTCAGTCCGGAGATAGGCAGAAAGCGGTCTGGGGGAAGGGCTGCGGCGGAAGCTCTAGCCACCCCCATCGGGGCAGCTTGGGGGCCCCAGTTGGACTCTGACCTTATCCCTTTGCGGCACTTGAACTAGCTTCTTAGGGCAGGGCCTCGAACTGTGGCCCCTTTGCAAGACGATAAGGGTGACTAATGACCCGTTAGTGTGGCCCTGGTGAGTTACGAGCAGCCCTGAGCTTGGTGATGACTGCATAAACGTACCTCCTCAGCTGAGGTGATGTTGATTGCCCCCCACCCCCACCAGAGGCTCCCTTAAATCAGCTCGAACCATCAGATTAGGTGGGCAGAAGTGCAGCTAATTAATTTCCTGGCGGTAATTTATTACCTGCTCCTGTGGGTGTTGTCTCCAGGGCCCTGCATGTTGGATGAAGGCTGAGACAGTACTCAACCAACTGGAGGTACACAGGGCTTGGGGCAGGCCGGGGGGGGGGGACTGTGTTTATTTCTACCTTTCTGTGAGAAATGTCAGGTTTTGCCTTCTCAGAAACCTCTTTATGGCACCCATGAAGGGTCTGTGGGGAAGTCTCTAGGTAAAGGTCCCAGAGGAGGTCAGGAGAGGTGCCAAGTAGTGGGAAAGCTGCCCGAGCCTACCCTCCCTGGGTTTCTATCAGGGAAGGGAGACCAAGTGCCCCCTGGGGACTCTTCTCCGGGCTCAGAAACTGTCAGCAGAGAGACTGGCCCCTTCCTCTGGAGGCCTAGAGAAGGAGACAATATCCTTTAGCTCATCCCCACCCAGGAACCCCACTCTTGCTTCAAAGCCCTTGGCTTCGAACTTTGAGATCCATCTGCAGAACCGAGTTCACGGTGACCGGCTGTCCAGCCTCACAGCAAACCTGCATCTGTGTGCATACAGGTGACCCTTGTGAGGGTTCTCAGACCCTGTCACTGTCACCCAGGCAGCCCTTGCGAGAGAGTACTGGGAAAGACAGCCAAGTGGCATGGCTTCTCCCGCACCCGGATCTAAGCAGGATTTATTGGGTGTGCTACTGGCTTTATAGGAGCCAGATGGAAGCGTCAATAAAGTCGGTCCATAATCTTCAGGTGTGTGCAATGCTGAGTTAATTAAATTGTGCTGCACTATTAGGAGAGAAATATATATTGGCTGGAGATTCTCATTAGGCTCTTCTGCCCTAAACACATAGTACCAGACGCAGCCAAGTCTTAGGCCTCGATGGGGAGGGTCAGCCATGGCCTTCATCCCTTCAGACACCTGTCTGTTGTTGTTCCTGTCATCAGCATGCATGATGTGAAGACATTCTGCGTACTGGACAGACAGGGGTATCGTGTTCCCCGGGCAGCGATGGTTGATGTCTCTCAGCTAGAGCACCACAGATACCTTGACCACTTTTTTACCTGTAGCCGATCATCTTGTCAGTGTCCTGATATCTGACAGGGCTGCATCCCTGGAGGAACGTCTCACAACAGGATACAAATGTTGAGTCTGTTTCCTCCTTGTGGTGCCGACTAAGCCTCCTAGGCCTCATGGACAGCTTCTGGGGCCCGTGGAGAGCATCAGTTTTATTTATTTATTTTAATTATGTATGTGAGTACACTGTAGCTATCTTCAGACACACCAGAAGAGGGTGTCAGATCTCCACTATGGATGGTTGTGAGCCACCATGTGGTTGCTGGGATTTGAACTCAGAACCTCTGGAAGAGCAGTCAGTGCTCTTAACCACTGAGCCATCTCTCCAGCCCCCTCGTGGAGAGCATCAGAAGCCTCGTCCTCCTGTGTCTGTGTGTTGAGAGCAGAGCCTCTTAGTGCTTTGCTTCCAGGTAGGATTTGGGTGGGCCCCGGAATTTCAGAGGTAGGAAGCTTCCCTGGACAACAGCTGTCTGGTTGGTGGGAGGTCTCTGGAGAAGGCAGGCCATTGTGGAAAGCCGTCTCATCCCTTCACTTCCAGAACCTTCTGTTAGAGAGGACACCTGCCCTGGGTTCAGGGAGGGTAGCCGTGGGTAAGGGCTGCCCAGTCCTGGGAGAAGGCATGAGCCCACTGATATCCCGAAAGTGCCTCTGCTTGCTGATTTCCTCTAGGGCAGCCGATCTCAACCTTCCCAAGGCTGCGGCCCTGTAATACAGTTAGTTCCTCATGCTATGGTGACCCCCAACCATAAAGTTATTTTGTGGTTACTTTTTAACTGTAATTTTGCTGCTGTTAAAGATTTTAATGTAAATATCTGGCATGCAGGATATCTGATACAACCTGAAGGGGTCATGACCCCCAGGTTGAGAACTGGTGTTTTACAGGGTAGCACTGGCTTCTGCATCCATCCTTGTTTTGAGGATCCCCTGCGCAGCTGCCACAGCTGTCCCAAGGTCCAAGCTCTACCTTGTAGAGCACATCTGTGCTTTTCCTGGGCCACAGTAGGGGCAGGAAAACAGTGTGAAGACAGACAGACAAACAGGCAGACAGACAAACAGGATATGGGTTCCACCTGCCTCCCTGACCCCAAAGCACTGTGTGGTAGGTGCCACACAAGCTCCATCTGTGGCTCATCTACACTTGTGGCCATTTACAGAGTGCTAGCCTCGTGACATGTTTGCTGTCACCCTGCAAACATTTGCCGAACAGGAGAGGAGGGAGACGGTGAGACAGGACCCAGTGGGACACTGTCAGATGTTAGCCAGGAGCCAGGTTGTAGCAAGGACTCAAGTGTGTGCTCAGTGGTCCCATATGGCTCCACCATGCTCTGCAGGCACTGTGGGAGGCTGATCTGGGCCCTTCTATTCTCAGAGTCAGAGTAGCTGTGCACTGTAGGCCCAGCTGAGTTCAGGACCTGGCAAGCCTGAGTGAACTTGAATCATTGAAAGTAGGTGTATCGGTAAGTTCTTGTTATGATCAGGCTAGAAGACAACGCATTCTAGGAACCAGTGACTTGAACTAGTCTCCCTTGCTCACTAAAGCAGACAAGCCATGATGTTCGTGGCCTAGCAGAGCATGACTCTCCTCTGATGGCTGGGTCCAGTATGATGTGACTATCTATTGTCACCTGTCTGGGGTGTATGACCCTGAGGCTTTGGGGGCGGAGAAGAAGAGGTAAACAGGCTCACCTCTGTGTTGAGGCACAGAGAGGGCATATGACCACTCTATCCACATTAGCATTGGCCAGCAGGACATGTGGGAAGTGAGTTATGCCTCTCAGATTTATGCCACAAAATGGATGGGGCAGTGGGCTTCCTGAAGGAGCTTGTGTCTAGGCTGACATCTGTCTAGCTTGCAGGTCACAGGTGAGGGCAGTGCCATCCATCTGGGTGTGTTTAGAATGAAGCCAAAATCAAGTAAATTTTAAGTGCAGAGACAGAAAAAATGAGGAGCACACAGCCACCCTTCCCACTGCCGTGGCTGTACCTCTCCCTGCTGGACTCAAGCCACCCTGTGGATGTGACTGTCTTATCCTCAGGTTGAGACTCTGGGCTTCCTCGGAGCTGTGACTCTTCAGGATATGTGAAGTGAATCTTCACAGGTGTCTCAGGGCCTTTTGCTTAGAGAGAACATGCCTGGGGCTGGGGAAGAAGAAATCCAGGGTAGCTAGCTTCTGGCTGGTTGCCACTGACTAATGGTTACATAGCAGAGTATGCAAATCAAATCAACCCAGTGTCCAGTGCCCCCAAAGTATTATCTAGACAACTTGACATCAAAGATTGGGTTTCCAGCCCAGCCCACAAAACCAAGAAGAACAAGTAGAAATCTTAAATGCATGTGGGCCTGTGGGTGAAGCCATCCGCAGATGAGCGTCAGCAGGATCTATATCTGTCATAATAGGCTTAATGAAAAAAGGGGCAGAATGATCAGAGGGGACGGGGCAGGGTACATAGGTTGGTCAGAGCTGGAGACGATACTTTAGGACTGTGACAAGAGATACCAGGTAGTGTCCAAATGTTCAAACCCACAGAAGGTTTTACTCAGAATTAGCCAGAATGTAAGACTGAATTCTGGTCAGTTACAATGTATCAATGTATCAACATTGGTCAGTTACAGTGTATAAGCATTGGCTTATTATTAACTGTGACAGGTATGACTGAAGCCCTAACAAGGATGGTGTGTTAACTGTCAGGAAAGCTCTGGTCCAAGCTGGAGCAGAGCCATGTGCAGCTCTGTAAGTGGTCTCATGTTTCCATAAACCAAAACTTGTTTTAAAAAAGGGGGAGGGGGGAGTCTTTATTTTCTTTTTAAAAGTTTTAAGAGCTGGGGAAGTGGCTCAATCAGTAAGGTCCTTAATGTGCAAGCATGAAGACCTAAGCTCAGAGCCATTTAAAAAGGTCAGGTTTAGCAACATGTGCCATAATCCCAGAACTGGGTAGGTAGAGACAGGAGGATCCCCAGAGCCCACTGGCTAGCCAATCGGTTAACTCCAGGTTCTGTGAGGGATGCTGAAATGGTTAGAAAGACTCCTGCTGTTAACCGCCAGCCCCCACATGTATATATGCACATATGCTGATCACGAGAAGGTGGCGCATTATTCCCATGTGTGAAGCACACACAGAGGTGCACACACAAGGAGGCTAGAAGGAAATACGCACAATGTTGGGCCGCTTCCTGATGACATCATGAGAATTGTTTTAAGTGGTAACTGCATGAGGTGGACTGCAGTCACTGATACATTAGAACACATAAAGTGAGTCACACACTGCCAGCCATGGCAGTGCGGCCCATGACGGGCATAGCATACTTATCCCTGGTGGTGATGGTCGTCAGGCTTGGCTTTTGAGTTCAAAATTTTTGTGTCTTGCCTTCAAATGGGGCCATCAGTCCCACTGGCATAGATATTGGGTGGCATTCTGCCAGCTGGGGCTGGATGGAGACACCTTGGGCAGAATAGGACATTCCTATGCGTATACGGGAATAGGACAGTCAGTCTCCATAGCCATGTCCCACAGAGCTCTTTGCCTCCCATCCTGTAGCCAGAAAGTTCCAGAGCGACATTCTGAGGAGCCACGCTGGGCTTCTGAGAAATAAAACTTTCTAGTACTTTGTAAAGTTGCTGAGTTTTCAAGGCTGCCACTGTGGTGTGACTGCTCCTCCCGACAGGCTCTAGCAGGGACTTCTTGAATGTTGGAATCCCCCAGCCTACCAGAATCCAACTTTGCTCCCTTCAACCACTGAACAAGCAAGCATCTGCTAAGCACCTACTGTGGGGAGCGGGGAGCTGTCCGGGGTGCTGATTTGCCAAGTCTCTGACTCCTGGAGTCAGGGTCTTGAGAACCCAGTCACACGTACAGAGGACCCTGCTCTCTTCTGTTCTCTGTCATACCCCATGGCACACAGGGAAACATTCCAAGACCCCCCTGTGCTGTTTTCTCTGTGCTATTTTTTATTTTTAATTTTTTGACTCCCCCCCGTTTTAAAATTTTTGCAATTTATTTGTTTTTTGAGACTTTCATAATTCTCTCTATGTCCTTCATCCAACTCTTCTCATGACCCTCCTGTGTTGCAAATACATGGCTTCTTCTTGTCTAGTGGTAATTGTTGCATATTAATGTGCATCTGTTGGTAAATACAACCTGATAAGGTCATTTAGTGTTGCCAGTGTGTCTTTAGGGCTGACCTCTTGGGATTTGCTAACCTATCATGGGGTTCATCCCTGGAGAAAGTGGGTTCTCCCTCTCCAGCAGCCATTAATTGTCTGTAATTCTCCTAGAGGTGAGCCCCATGCCTTGGCAATTTAATGTTGCTTTTTTTTTTCCTGTCTTGTTTAGGCAACCATATTTTTAAAGTGTCCTGGGTTCAGCTTCCCTGTCATATATAGAAAACTATCTCCTAGTCCACAGTCCTGATCCTTTGGCTCTTGCAATCCTCCTGCCCTCTGCTGTGATGTTTCCTGAGCCTTAGCTACTATGGTGTAGAGCTGTGCTGTCGATGTGTTGGCTGGGCCAACCCCACAGTCAGCCCTTGCTGCGTTTTGGCCAGCGTGGCTTTCTATAATGGTCTGTGTCTACTGTAATCTCTTAATTTTTAAAATTACATTTTAGTGTGTGTGTGTGTGTGTGTGTGTGTGTGTGTGTGTGTGTGTGCGCGCATGTGTGGTGTGTGTACCCACAACCATGTGTGTTCCATAGCTACAAGTGTTGGGGGAGGAAAGAGGACTTCAGGAGTCCATTCTCACTCCTTCCACTGTGTGGATCCTGGGGATCCAACTTAGGTTGTCAGGCTTAGCAATAATCACCTTTCCATGCTGAGCCATCTTGCTGGCCCTGCCCTGAGCTTTCCAGGCAGGAATGCCCCACGTGCAGACGGGCTGAGCTGTGCCTCTGAGCACCGGTGAGCCAGGAGGCCCGGCCTAGTCACAGGCGGTTCCCCCTTTTCTTCTGCCATACACAAGGAGAAACTGCAAGGCTAACAAATCGGTTTTGGTATGAGGAAGTGTGGCTCTTAATTTAACAGATTCAGCATGATGTGCCATTTTCTTATTTAATAGTCCCTTTTCCTCTGACGGATACCATCTCTCTGCCTCAGCCTCTTTGTATGCTAACAGGATTCGTTATCCACCTGACACCCACGTCCATCAGCCTGCTACACCCGGCAAACAACAGCTTCTTCTCACCCGGTTAGCAAGATGTTGCTCCAGTGTGCTTTGATAAATGAAGTCATAAAAAGCAAGACTATTATTTTATGTTGGAGCCTCAGCTCTGCTATTTCTGAGCAATGGCTGAGTCTTGGAGGATTAGCCTCAGAAATGTTTGCGTTGTCGGGGACGGAAAATTATCACCTAGACAGAGTCTGGCATGGCGTTCATCACAGACTAGTGGCGGGGTGGGGGGCTCAAAGGCTACACAATCTACTTCACAAGACTCGGGATGAGGAGGGAAGGGGTGAGCTCCTGTGTTTGCGGCATTTACTTAGAAGGTCCAGCGTGCCATGGCCAGGCCAGGGCTTCCTTCTAGCCCTTCAAACTGGGGACTTTGGGTTCCTAAGGCCCTGAAAGGGCAGATAATTATCGGAAGAGAATCTGAAGCGTGGGCACCCCAGAGCGCTACAAAAATAAACCGAGGAGGAGGGGTTTTGAATAGCTTTCCTCCTTTTGTACTTCTGTTTTGGACAAGCCGTGCAGAGGCAGGAGAGAGAAGGAACTGGCAAGGTGGAAGGAAACATCAAATTAGACCTCGGAGGGAGCAGGATTGGCGGCCGCCTGGGGCGGAGAAGGGCTGGGGGCGTGGAGCACCTCTGTCCCGTGGCTGTCCATGTGCAGCTCCCACGGGAGACCATGTCCCTGCCTGCTCAGATTACCTGAGGAGGGACAGGGCAGGCCTGAAGGAGACAAGATGGTCTGCTGCTGGAGGTGGCAGGCAAGGCAGCTGAGACTCTGTGCCGTGGTTTCAGGAGGGCTGAGCCTTTCTACTGGCTATCACACTTTGAGATGGTGATGGCAGAGACCAACCTGCTTGTTCTCGGTCCTCATCTCAGGAGCTCCAGGGGGCTCACTGCTGCTCTCCAGGGCGGTGGCTATAGTTCCTCTTTGTGTCCGCATGAGAAAGCCCGTGTGGACGAGTGCATTCACTCTCTCAAGGTTAGCCAGGTACAGAGAAGCATCCTGTTCCCAATGCAAAAAGAAAATAAAGCCATTTATCCCGTGGACTCAGGCTCTCCAGTACCCACTGTGCCCAGAGAGGACCCAGCAAGCTTTGGCCTGGCAGCAACAGCCCACCTCCTGGGCTGTTCAGGGACTACACGCCAAGGAACCCCGTGTTCCTGACCGGTCCCTCCCGGGGTGTACACCCCTCCCCCCCCCCCCCCGTCTCCATTCTTCCTTGTCTTTTGACAGTGATTGTTTTGTGACTCCATTTCCCTGACCTGGTGCTATATAGAAAGGGTAATTCCCCAATTTGCCTCCTTTTTAAACCGACAGCTCTTAATCCAGAATGGGACAGGAAGACGAGCTTACAGATGGAGCATGGGTAAAATAGCACAGGTTTATAGCATGTAGTGAGACTAAGGTTGGGGATGGTAGTTGTGAGGAGGATGATGGTGGTGATGGTGATGATGATGATATAGATGTGTGTCGGGCGTGCTGGGGTTGCATCAGGCAGTGGCTCCTTGTCTCAGGGTGGGGTTAACATGAAGTAAGTCCATCATCTGCTGACCATGCTCTCAATGGGATGTATATAGTGTCGTCTTCCTGCCCTAACACACTGCTGTTTAGTGGTGTGATACTCTGCAGTGTGAGAATCTTCCCCATATCTTTGGGGGGGGGACCGAGCCAGGAATTCTGACTAGTTGCTTCCAGCGTAAGGTGAGAGGGTGGGGCCCCAAGGACCACAGACCATCTCTGAGAAGAGACTTGAACTCAAGATCAGAAGTGTGGTTTCTATTGAGTATGAATCACTTGTGCATCTGTGGGAAGAAAGGGGAAAAAAGCCCCGCAGTGAAGCATTATAGTTGATGACTGAAACTATTTTTGTAGAATGAGAGCCCAGGATGGCCCATGTGTGAATGGCAAGGAGGTGTTTTCTAGCTGTGTCGCCTCAGGAAGAGGTGTGAACGGGGATGGGGGAGATGGAGACATTGGCTATCTTCTCAGAGAGAAGTCCAGGCTGTCTCCAGAGAATATAAAGTGGCTTGTAACAGTGTCCGAGGATAGCCCTTCTTTCCCACCCACACAGACAGCATCAACCTGTCAGGCAGGGGAGACTAGCAGGAGATTCAGCACAGTGATACCTGAAGTTGGAGGCAGAGGAAGATGGGTCCTTTAGGTCCCTGGATGACTGGTTTATTGACCTTGTGGGGGACAGAAGCCTGGTGAGCACGGAGTGGGGTCTTAGCAACATGTGTGCACGGTGTGGGCAGAGAAGGAGCTGGGGTTGCATTGGGCACAGCTAATGGCTAATGGGGTGCAGGGGAGAGGTGGATGGTTCTCTGGGGGGGTGGGGAGACTTCCTGCCAGGTTCACTATGGAGGACACAGTAGGGAAAGGGGGGGGGTGAGTCCTGGTGAAGAAGAAAGCTGGGTCACTATGAGGAGGCTGGTGCCAGCACCCTGGCACACAGATGCTTGGGGTGATGAGGAGTCACCCTGAAAATGGGCAGTGCTGCTGGCCCAGCAGGAGAGACTCTCACTGTGGACTGTCCTGCTCATCTAGGGGAGTCGAGCATGGGAGCTAAAGTGTGTCAGGGAGACGATGGTGAGATCCTGTGAATAACACAGAGGGCAGCTAGGGCCTTGTGTGTGTGCAGCACCTGCAGGAGCCCCAGGACCAGCTTCTAGTCAAGACCAAGGTCAGCAGCTGGTACCCCAAGAAGCCCAGCCCCCTTCTCAGGGATGCCCGCCATCCTGGGCGAGGCCACGGGGTCACTCTTTTCATTAAGTCCCCATTGTTTTGAGTCCAGCCAGGGCGGCATGCAGCCCAATCGCTTACTCAGCAAGAACCATCCTAGCTGCGGCCACCGTGAATGCATAGTTAATAACCACGTTCTCGAGAAACCACGCCACTTCGGAAGTTCAGGGATGGGCCTCGCTCCTGGGTTGGTAATGAGAACTTAATAAAAGTAGGATTTTGTGCAACGCTGGCCCTCTGACATCTTAATCTTTATTAAAGAGACGTAAACTTCCATGGAGCTGGCGGGGCTGCCTGGCACAGCCAGGCGCCAGGAAAGCGGGTAGAGGTGGCCATGTATGCCTAATCCAGCAAGAACAAGCGAGTGGGAGCCTCGGGTTCCCCGGGGCATCTGGTGCTTACCTCAGCAGACGTGAATTAATTACCAACCCCGAGAGACCCAGGGAGGACTGTGTGCACAGCACAGTTCGGGGACTAGAATGCTGCACAGTGGTCAGCGTCCTGCATTTCCAAAGCCTTCCTTCACCATGTGTGGAATGAGTCTGGGTTTCCTGATACCAGGCACTGCCATGCACACCTTCCATGAGGAACTGGAATAGGGGGCACCTGGAAACCTGGCTGGCACCTTTCTATATTTGGTGTGTGTTCATGTGTGTCTGGGTACATGTACATGCGTGTGCATGACTATGCATGTGGAAGTCAGAAGTCAATGCTAGGTGTCTTCTTTACCTTTCTCCACCTTATTTTTTTAAGGATTGTGTGTGTGTGTGTGTGTGTGTGTGTGTGTGTGTCTCTTGTCTGTATGTGTGTATGTGCACCACATGTTACCCTCAGAAGCCAAAAGAGGGCACTGGATGCCCTGAAACTAAAGCCACGGAACATTGTAAGCCATTTGGATGCTGGAAACCCAGCTTAGGTCCTCTGCAAAACCAGCAAGTGCTGTTAACCCATGACCCATCTCTCCAACCTTCTGCCTTCTTCCTTGAGATGCCTGGAACTGGACTGTTCACCTAAACTAACTGGCCAGCAAGCCTCGCAGCTGTGCCCAGGTCCCCGTCCCCACTACTGGGATTGTGGGTATGCTCTGCCACTCCTCACTTTTAGGGAGAGCAGCACCTAACATGTCCATTGTGTTGCGTGCTCTCTATCAGGATGCTTTCAGGAGCCCAGCAGAGCCACTGCTGCACCTGTTCATGATAACACCCGCTGCTCTTTTACTGCTCTCCTTCCTCTGACTCTCACCATGGTGCATCTGTAGTCAGACTCTGGGTTTGCCCACCGTGGTCTTTGTGTAGGAACAAAATGATACAAAATGATACATGTTTTCATTCCCTCACCTCCATGTGTTCAAGGTTTGAGCATGTGTACTGTGGCCTGTGCCGGTGGTAGATGTGCCAGGCAGGCTCCACACCTGGCCTCTCTGTTCATTCATGTTGCTGTGACTAGCGTGTGACTGCGTGAGCATGCATGTACAAGCGTGTACAAGGACCTGCTTGAGTCCTGTTTCCTGCTCTGCTTGGTGGGTGTTGCACAGAGTGACTCTTAATGCCTCTGGCTCTGCCTGACCAGGCTTGAAGGGCCTGATCTGTGACAGATAGCCCTGTGCAGTCTGTCCTCTGGTGCCACATTCGGTTACCCTCCTCTGAGCTGCTCCTGATGGGAAGGAGCTGAAGCTGCCATCCTTAGGGCACTGAGTCCTTTACTTACAGTGAGAAGGGTCTTTATCTATAAAACACTATGGGATCAATGAGTAACTGTGTCAGAGACTGAAGATTGGAGATTGGTCCAGCCCTGGGGAGCTTCACTCAGCCCAGTGTGATGGATGGTGAGGCAGACTCTGGGCCAAGGCAGAAGTGTGACTCTGGCAGCCATTGTTCCGATCTACTTTCGAAGGACAAGCTAGAGACAAGAGTGGGTGCTGACCCCAAGAACCCTCAAGCCGTGTGATACCGAGTTTCAACATAGACATGAGTACATGCATGCAGGCCCTGGATAAGCTACCCAGCACTTGCCTCCTAGGCTGCAGGTTAGAGCTCATCGAGCATCACGTCCCGTGGGTCGTGTGGAAGCGCCCGTTTGTCATCTGCTAATCCACTGGGAAGAAGGGCAGCGTCTTTGTCAGTCTCGGAGCAATTAGGATAATTAAAAAAGAAAGCTTATTGGGTAAACATGCTCTGGGATTGTGACCCCTTAATTAATGGACTGCAGGGAGAGATTACAGCGTGGTAAGGTAATTAACACGTGTTTGGGGAGGAGAGTTGCAAACAGGGGTGAGAGGACAGGGCCACTCGCTGGCACAGGGCTCTGAGGAGGGCAAGCAGGCCCACAGCCGTGAGACAGCTCTGGGGAGGGCTGAAGGAAACCTGCTCTCCGTTACTAGTGTCTGCTTCAGAAACCTGTTCCACTCAACAGGAGGTTTGGTCTTCTCCTTGGCCTTCAGGGCCCCACTGGCTACCACCGTGGGGGCTCTGGGCAGTTCACCAGAGGTTTCCTAGGTGTCTCCCTTTTCCCTCTTCAATCTTGAGGGTCCATGGTGGTACCTAGTATATTCTGATATTCAAAGGACTGTAAAGGTGGATGGGCCCAGCCTTCCCAATTAAGCATCTTCTTGAAGCCATAGAAGTTTCTACCCTCTGCATTAGGGACTGGAATAGTTTGATTTGTAAGTGGTTATCCCTGAGGTGCAAGACAGAGGCTGCCTGTGAAATACAGTAAGCTTTTTCTCATCTCCAGACCTTGTGGAGATGGCAGCTCAGGCCCTGTCCCTACCCTTTATAATGGCAGGGGACAGGGACTGGTATAAGATGTGCTCTGCTTTCTTGGAAAGATCCAGACAGTGGAGCTGGTAATATGCTGGTCTCTCACAGATAAGGGTGTCTATACCTGTGTGCCTGGATGGCTGAGAGCTAGCTGGTCAGGCCTGCGGAGGAGTAGGGCCTCCTTGCAGCTGATCCATGGTCCGGCACAGGAGTGCAAGACTGGAGGAAGTGTCTGTGATTTGTAGGGACATAGGGAGGATTGGGGGGGGGGGTCCCGATTTCAGTCCTCTGGCTCTGAGGATCAGAATTGAAAGTTCTGCTCTCTCCTGACATATACTTCTCAATAAAGCACTCAAATGTGCTACCCTACTCCCCCCTGCCCCCCCAACACAGTTACAGGGTGAAACCTGAAAGGCCTGGGCCCTGAGATCAACTGTGAGAAGCCCTGTTGGTGGCCATGGGGCTGAAGTCTCACAGGAGCAATAGGAGGGTGAGTTCAGAATATCCCTGGAGCTGGATAAAGCTGGAGCTGGTTCAATAAGCTGGAAACTGAGGCCAGCCAGGTCCCCCAGTCCTCACCCACAGTTACCTCAGGCTGAAAATGAGACAGAAGCCGGGGCTTCATGTTTTTAGCTTGAGTTTAAGACAAGGCCAACTGGAAACACCTGGCATCAGACTCCTGCCTCAGAATCAGACTGAAGTTACCAGTCATGCATCCACGAAAGCAATGGCTCCGAGCCGGGGTCCTTGACTCAGAGCCCCCCGCCCTCAGCTGCCATGCTAACAGATCTTCTCCTAGCCCCAACCCAGCCACCTGACTGCACAGTGAGTGTCTTTCCTACCAGACATGGTTCCCGTTTGGTGATATGTTTCTCTTTAGGTTGCCTGGCAGCTGTCTGCCTGGGGGCTGTCACGGTGAGGGAAGGGCTCTGGGGAATGACCGGAGGACAAGAGCTTCTAGAAGTCTCTTAAATGTTGTCCTGAGAGGACTGGTGGCCTGGATGTTCTAGTCCCGGATCCTGGTTCCACTTCCCGCAGGGCAGATGTAGAAGGACTTTGCTGTCTCAGGCCTGGGGCCTGTGATGTAATTTTTATTTGAAGCACAACCCCAGGACCAGCTATGTCACAGGAATGGGAATATAGGATTATAGTGTCTTCCACTGAAGTTCTTGGGACCCAGAAAACCTGTACCTGGCGCTCAGGAGAGCACCTGGCCCAGCCATGGGTACAGAGGCAGTGTCTCACCCATGGTACAGTTTCTACTGTCAGGATCCTTCCAGGGACCCTACTGTTCCTGCAAAGAACATCCTGATGTTCTAGATCTAGAAGTACTGACCTCCCAGCCTCCTTCCCAATGAATGTCACAGCAGTGGCCCGTGATAATCACATCAGATCTTGGCTTGCACAAGTTAGGACAGCCACTGTGTCCCAGGTACCTTCTCTCAGGTCTGAAATTTTAAGAAAGACATGAAAGCTTTTCATCTGATGCCCCACATCCTTCGGAGGCATCAGGATAGTCTCAGTCTTGATATGAGGGCTTAGAGCCACACTCCAGGCCCTGAACAAGTTACACAAGGCCCTGGGCCAGGTTCCATCTCTCTGGGTGCTGAGGAACACGGGGTAGCTAGAGTCACAACTCTGCTGGTCCCCAGCCTGGCCCTGGGCATTGTTCCAAGTAGAGTCATAGCATGGTATATGGGCTTTCTCTGAGGTTTGACTGAGCCTTTGGCCAGTGTCCTATAAAGTGGACAAAACCATGCCTGCTTTCTTGGAGCTACCCAGGAGGCTTTCCACCCTCTGTGAGTGTTGGCCTTAGAAGAGTCAAGGTTTTGGCTACACTGTGAGACGTACTACGAATGACAGAGCTATGATATCCACAAACCCTCAGAGACTGTACATGTGTGCTATGTCCAGAGCATATGAGCATGTGTGCATGATTTATATGTGTATAAACATATCTGTTTGCACATGTGGACACTTTCATGTGTGCATGTGTACAGGGAGTACACACATGCAAATATACATGTGTGGATAGGTCCGCACATGTGTCCTGTGAATGTTTATATATGGTGAGGTGCAACTGTACATGCATGTAGGTATGTGTAGTTGTGAGTGTTCGTATTTGAGAGTGTGTGTATATATGTATATAATATTTGAGAATGTATCCATGTAAGTTAGGTTTGTGTATGTGTGTGATGTGTGAATATCCGTATGCCTGAAGAGCATATATGTGTGTGTGCATTTATGCCTGTAGTATATGTGTGTACATCAGGGGCATACATGCATGCACATATGTAGGGACATCTATGTAGGCATGTATGTGTATGTGCACAGGCTGTGTGTGTGTGTGTGTGTGTGTGTGTGTGTGTGTGTGTGTGTAAGACAGAGAGGGAGAAAGGGAGTGGGTGCTGTTTGTTCCCCCAGCTGCTAAAAGTGAACCAGTCACATCGATCTGTGATTAATGAGCCAGGTCTGAGTTCTTAACTAATTAAGTACATTAAATAGAAAGTCCCTAAAAAAAAAAAAAAAAAAAAAAGCAAAGAGGGGGAAAAAAAGACGAATACGAGACACTTTTCAAAGCTTCTTTAATAAAAAGTGTATTTGGGATTTGACCGTAATAGCTGTCCTGGCTTGCCAAAACCTGACGCCCTAGCAGGTAACTTTCGTCAGGCAGATCTGAAATGGTACCTAAATGAATTAGCAATAAAATGGACTTAGGCCGAGCAGTGGGGGCCTCCATTAATCTTGGGTTAATCACTAAAGAGGTGCCATTCACTTTTCTTAAGAAGCCACATTTTTCTCCCCTTGCTGGCGACCAGATTTCATAAAGTAACATATTTCTAATGAAAGGTCTCTGCTTGAATTAAACCCTGAAGGTTTATGCAGATTTTGCGTTTGATTACTGCTGGCATGGGCTCTTAGCCGGCTGCGGAAGGAAGGTCCGTTCTGAAAGGGCCTCAGCGTGCAGTTCATAATATTCTTTGAAATAAAATAGCTCACTTGTGCTTAGTGGCTTTAATCAGCCCTGACTTTTGATAGTCAAACAATAGCTAATTACAGTAGCACCTGCCTTCCAGGCCCTGTCACGTCGGCTCCTGCCGGAGAGAGGCCTTGTCTGGAAGCTGCATGATCCCTTAGACTCTCCCTGCACAGAGTCACGAGAACTGACACTCAGCAAGTTTGGTAGCCATTAGCAAAGGGTTATTTTGCTGCTGCCGCTGTATTGCTGGCTTTTCCATTACATTTTTCTCCTTTGTATTTTTAGGGGGGTGAGGGTGAGGGCAGGGGACAGAGAAAAGAGGCCTTGGGGGTGTGAGTCCTGGGTCCTTTGAACCCAACTGTAAATGTGCTTTCTCTGAAGATTCGGGCGCCTGGCATGCCGTGTTTGAGATTTCGAATGGGGTGTTGTGACCCTGAGAGTAGACCTGACACAGAGAGCAAACTGATGCTTTCAGGTCTGCTCCAGACAGGGGCACAGATCCAGAAAGTTCTCGGGGCCAGCCTATCTCTGCCAGGCAGAGTGTTTTCTATAGGAGATGTGCCACTGATGTGTAGGGACCAGAGAGACTAGCCCAGTGGAAATCATAAATTACTATCTAATTTAGATCTTTCTTTTCTCATTAATTTTGCCTGGCAAATGAGCTTGGGTTTTCTAGAATCCAGCCAAGTGAGTAACATCAGCCCTTCAGCCATGGGCTTGACAGGCCCTGTGATGGGTTCCTGGAAATGAGCAAAGATATCGGCAGTGAGAAGTGGTGGGCACCATTCTGCAGGCATTGGAAGACCTGGCCCTCACTCCTGCACACAGCAGCTTCTGCCCACCTGGCTCCCCCAGATCCCAGACAGAAGCAGAGAAATGATGATTGGACCGGATCTACCCAAATCAGGGTAGGGCCACAGACACAAGTGATCATCCAATGTGAGACATGTTCTTGGGATCATGGTTACAATACTGTTTGTTGCTATGGGGACAGTTTTGGGCACATCAAGCCAAGCCAAAGGTCCCACTAGCCTCCAGATTCTCTCCAGAACTCCATCTAATTCCTGTCTGGAAGAATACTGAAGGGACGAAAGGGTCCTCTACCCCCACCAATTCAGGTGATTGAGGACGACGTGGAAACTTAGAGGCAGAGCTGAGGATAGGAAGAGAGCCATGGACACCCAGGGCCACAGCTGGCCACAGGGGTCCCAGCATAGGGAGCAGAGATCAGAGCTGTACTGAACTGTCTCTTCCAGAGGTGCCCTCCTGAGCTATCTCCATCACAGCCAGGGCAAAGTATCCCCTCCCCTGAGGCTGTCAGACCGTGCATGCCCGGTCAGTGGTCATACCCATTTGCCAGCAGCCCACCACGTTCCTATCACTCTGTGGGCAGCATCTCCCTTCAGCTGGCTTTGGTCTCTGACACTGCATCATGTTAACAATCACCCACTGCCAGCACTCGCCAAGATCTAGCGTTGAAAAGGCTTCTGGGAGGGAAGGAGAACTGGAAGGCTGTTTTCTGTTATGGCAGGTTTATTTTTCCTTGCAATTATGTCTGACTAAGATGTCCTCGTGCGGGGGTCACTTCCCAAAAAAAGGCTGATTCATCTTGCTTGGGACAGCGCCCCCCCCAACTCCAGGCTGCTGCCAAGGGTCTCCCTGAAAGCCCAGCCCGTGGGAGGAGACCTAGGCCCAGTGTGGCCATCCCCACCACGGGCAGCTTTGGTGGAGGGCTTCTGGACTCACCTCAGTTAAACAGCCCTTCTGCTCAGGAAGAAGGCGTGGGCTCCTTGGCTTCATGAGTTGGCCTGAACTGCTGGCAGCGTAAAGCCACCACCGACTAGGGAGTTGGCAGGAAGGCCCCCGAGTTTCATCTCCTTCCATGTCTGATCCTCGGGACACCACCTCGCAGTCTTTCACCTCCCTGTCTCTAGTCTACCCAAGGGACTATACACAAGGCCATTGATAAGAAAGGGTCCATTTCTGATCAGTTCAATTCCCTCCTTAGACAGCAGCCCCAGCATGGCCTGCTGTTCTGTCTCTTCTCATCGCCAGGGACCTGGCCCAGCTGGTGCCCTTAGCTGACCATTATTGGACAATGTTTGTACATGAAGAAGAATGGGCTTGAGTCAAGTGTAGCCTCTAGCCCACCAACCACCTTCCCTGCCCGCACCAAGAGGCCAACATCTGCCTCTCGTCTCTCGAGCATTTGCCTTCACCGATCAGTTTGATTGATCATCTCTGCAGCCACAGGTTGGTAATAAAGCTGTTTTTAGAGCCCCCTGCATTTCCCCTGGGACCCCATCGGTATGACAGGACTTGATGCTAGCCATTCGTCACCTGCTGCCTTGATCACTGTGTGCAATGACCAGCAGACAGACAAGAACCAGGCTAGGAGGGAGAACCAGTAGGGAGCTGCTCTATTTGGGACAAATGGAAGAAGCTGGCCCTGTGCCCCCTACCACCGTCAGGCTCTAGGCAGTTGGAGAGACTCCAGCATCTAGAGCAGGAGCCTGCTATGCCATCAGGGACATTACTGTGCACTGTGAGTTTTGCCCTCTCTATAGATGTACTGACTTTGGCTCTGCCAACCTCAAAGCCAGCAGGCATGCCGTTGGAAGGGTGTGGTGACCTCAGCTTGGCCACAGATCCTCTTCTTGCTACCAGGCACCTTTTGTAGACAAAGCAACAGTGTGCCAGGAGTCCAGTCTGCCCTCTGTCTCCTTCTTGGGAGAAAAAGATGAAACTCTGCTGTTGCCTCTGGGGAGAGGGCCTGTTCTCAAATACTGGGGCCTGGACACAATGAGATGCTCGCCTCAGGGAAACCCACAAAGCTTTAGAAAACATGGTATTTGGTACATCTATACACAGAGAGACAGTCCAGACACACATGCACACAAATACATAAAAATGCCAGATACACATGTACATACATGTGCAGTGATAAACCATGAGACATGTACAGAGAGACATAGCAAGCATGTATGTACAGAGACAGACTAGGCACATGAATACACAGAGATACACATACACTGCAATCACAGACACTAGAAACCTACACAGAGGCACATCAGACACATACACATGTATACACAGAAACACACACACCATACATGCATAGTGATATGAGATACATATATACACACATGCACAGATGTACAACATACATGCACATAACATGTTCACAGTGATAGGTCAGACACATGCAGAGACATCCAACCATCATGCATACATACATGGAGCCAGACAACACACACACACACACACACACACACACACACACACACACACACACACACACTTGCATATATCATACCAGATCTGAGTTCTCCATGGGGGCTAAAGTTGAGAGATTCCCAAAAACATGAAATGAGAGAAAAATCAACTTCTCATCTAGAAAAAAAAACAACCAAAAACAGTAACAACAATAAACAACAAAACAAAAATAGATTAAGAGCCAGCAGCCCTGCGTGTGTCAGGGACTCTGAGTCTAAGTCTCAGCTTGATCCCTTTTTCCTCCCAGTCCCTCCAGTCCTATCCAGGGTCCCCAACCCTGTCATTAGTTGGATTTCAAGATCTTTACTCAATCCTTAGCATTCCCACCCATTACAGAGCAAGACCTCCAGGTCCTCACTGGCCAACAGGACCCTAGATCCTCCCATGGGGAGCAGGTAAAGATCTGACTTCCCTGGGATACTTTAGCCAGAACCCTAAGCATTCTGCCATGTGGGTGACAGATGGAGACAAATCTTGCCTCTGCTATGGGGCGGGACATCAGCAGCCTCGGACACAGGGGCCTGTGCATCCATATCCAGTCAGTCTTCTGATAGCAGGGCTTTTGATGATGTGTGATTCGGAACTCCTTAGCTGAACACTACCGGAACAGTGTGCTGCTCTGCAGATGTATGCATGGCGGGGATGTTTTTATAACTGCAGTATCAGCTGCATGCACTGCAGGGTCTGCAGTGAGCCTGGATGCCCACCAGGCAGGCTGCTCTCCAGCTCATTTAGCTTCTGCCCGGAGCATTTCATTCTGGGCCCGTGCTTACCACCACCCACATCACCAGCGGCCCTTAAAAACTGTCCGCTCTCCCAGTTTTGGCGACAAGTTCACTGGTGATACTTCTCTGGAAGACATCTAAAAATCTCTGCTGATATGGTAGGAAAGATCAGACTGGGTAATGGAACCCTTACCAGACATAGAACATCCAGACATTGCCTTTCCACACTGCAAGTCGACCCCTCTCCCCGCTGCATCTCCATGCCTGGTATTTCCTGCTGGTCAGTGTTGGAAAAGAACTCAGCCAGCAACCTGTGTCTGGCAAGTTTACAGCATGTTTTCTGTCTGTCACCATCAGCCTACTTCCTTAGGGGCTGGGCTGGGTTGGATCTAGCTTTCCTGTGCATTACTTTTGCAAAGAAAGTAGGCGTGGAAATAGCTGCTAGTGTCCTACAGAACAACTCATTCCAGTTTGGGAGTACAGTGAGAGTCCAATAAAAGAAAGACCAATTTACTCCCAAATCATAATTGTGGTTTTGTCCTTTGTGAAACAAACAGAAACATTTAAATACATTTTTTCCCTCATTGACATTCAAAGCTAAGATGCAGTTCAAGATAGACACATGGCACTCTGCAAGGTATATACTCGTGCCCATGGGTATCAGCAGACTCGTAGCTGCCCTGATCATGCATGATGCATGTGTGTGTAGCAGATGGCAGGGGCTGTGGGTATCTCTCAGAAAGTGTGAGGGTTTCTGTCAGAATAACCTGATACAAGGGGTTCTGGGAAGGGACAGCTTCCTCTTGCTTTGCACATGGAAAGTGAGGGACACACACACACACACACACACACACACACACACACACACAAACATACTATGAGCATGCAGCCCTATGTGAGTGAGAACACCTCTTTCAGGGAATCCAGGTTTAGGGTCCAGAGGCCAAGGAGGCTGTTTAAGTGAAGCCCACCATCCCAGAATAGCCACGCTCAGACTGCAGGTCTTAGGACTTCCCTCATTCCTGTTTGTTGAGTGACTAGTGGAGCTGGCTTCTCATCCCAGTTCAGACCCATGGTTGAAGCTTCAAGATTTAGCCATAGTTGCCATCTAAAACCTTCTCCAAGGTCTGATAATAACTGTTTAATTTTAAAAACAGGATACTTAATAAAGAGAATCTTGAGGGGGCTGGCTCCTGGGTTAAGTAGGAAGCATGCTTCATTGATGAGCAATGATTATCATGACTGACAGTTTCATTGATGAGCTACAATCAGTCATTGATGAGTTATATCAGCTTGATGGGCTCTGTTCAAGGCTGCAGAAGAGCTGTAATAAAATGTTACACAGCTATGATTGGGCTGATAAGCTATGCTTTTAGAAAATAGAAATCAGAGATGGGGGCAGGAGTGGTGGTGGTAACTGCGGGGACAGAAGCTTTCAGACTTGCCAGGCCAACCAGATTAAACATGTGATCCGAGTTGAGCTCCCGCTAAGTATCCTGACATAATCTGTGACCATCGTAACATATCTGTCTTAGGGCCAGTGTCTCAGTCTCAATCCAGTGACCCATGCCAGATCCTCAGTCTGTGCTTTTCAAATGGGTACATGAGCTGAGGAAACGGGTGGGGCTGGGTACACTAGAAAGGTGACCCTGGGGCACAGAGTTGTCAGAGGGTCCCAAGGACTCCTCTGAAGGTAGAACGGGGCAGCATGGGGCTTATACAACCAGTGTCCTATGTAACAAGGCTATGTGCAGTGTTCACATGTGTGCTTAGCCTGTCCAGCCCCTGTGTGCGTGGAGTGGGAGCCATCCTTGCCTCTTCCAAGGAAGCCCTTTAGATTTGCAAATTAAAAGCATCTGGTTTCCAAGTTGGCCCCATTCTCTTACCTATAAACAGGCTGAGCCATGAGTTCTCAGAATGTTCTAGAAGAGGAATGTGCTTGGGGCTGGGGTAGCCAAACATTAGCATGCAGACATTTCCATGGAGAGGCCAGAAAGTGCCAGGCACTGGCTGGCACCCGCCCTGGAAACGCAGGCCGACTCTGCCAGCTGGGCAGCGCTGGCCATCAGCGTGCAGGGCAGAGAAGGGGGCTCCCTGCCTACCCCCAGGTCCTCAGCTCAGAGACGTTCGTTGACTACAACCCAGGACACGCTATAGCTGACTGCCTAGCCTTGTATACCTGTGTGCCACCTGCACCTCCAGAGCTCTGTGTTTTCGCCTGTCCAATCTTCTGATCTCTCCCTGCTCAAGGCATAGATGTCAGAGTTGAACACTCACTTCTCACAGTACAACCAAACAGGAAGGTAGCTTCCCGGAAACCAGGGAAGGGCTCTTGTAGCCCTGGCCCTTGAGATCTTGGCCTGAAAACATTTGCTTCATGAGCTAATTGCCCAGATCCTAGGACAAGTAGTCGCTCAGCCACTGGGCTGAATATTATTTTCATGGCTGCTCTGTGACCCTTGGTGACCCTGGAACTGCTTGCTCCTTTCAGAGAGTCATGTTTTATCACCTGAGGCACGGAATCTCAAGAGCAGGCCTCAGGCTTGGGTAGTACCTAGCATGTAGTTGATCAGCTACACTGAGAGACCCACTCCTGGGGTCCATCTGAAAAAGAATCCAGGTTTCTTAAAGACTCGGGTGAGAACTGCAGTCAAGTCCCTCTCTGCTCACTCTCTTTGTCCCCGAGTCACCATCCTTCAGTGACCATGGCCTGAGCTTTAGAAGGTCCCCTTATGACAGCCTCAGCAGAGGAGAAACACGTGCTTATAAGCAGGTGGGTTAGGTTCTGTTCCTCTCTGCACAGGTGGCCTCGTCCTAGTCACTGTCCCTCCCTCTCAGAACTCACTGCCCATTGGAGGTCTTCTCCAAAGTCAGGCTGTGGTAAAGGTTGAGACAGGAGAGAAAGCAGGAGTAAACCTGCCTGCCTTTCTCACCATCTCCTCCAGAGGCCTCCACACAGGCACAGCAAGGCCTGACAGTGGAGGGAGCAACTCAGATTTGCTGAGGGGAGAGAGACACTCGGCGATAGCATTGAGGGCTGAGTCTAAGGGAGACAGGTGTCCCTAGGACCTGGCCAGTGGTTACTGCCTGGAATATTCACCAGTGTCTGGTGGCACCTGGAGAGGGCTAAGGAGCCAGTCAGTTTCCTTCACTAGGCCTGTTCCTGGCCAGGGCCTATGGCCCACCTTGCTTTGAAGCTGGGGTACAGGCGCCCTCTATTGCCCAAGCTGGGACAACTTCTCAAACCAAGATGAAATGCCACAGTTCTCCTAGAGGTGATCTGCCTTTGGGAACCTTTAAAATAAAGACTGATAATGTTTTAGTTCCTCCCTGACTCCTTGTGTAAGCAAGCCACTTGTGTGGTCACGGAGACATGAGCACTTTCAGAGTGTCTGTGTGGTAAGGAGACAACCTGGTATTCACCTGATAGGCCAATGTTCACCAGGGAAAAACGTGGCTAGCATGCTAGATACCTGCTAGAAAAGACAGGGCCAGGCTGAACTGCTCTAGAGGCCTCTACTTAGCAATGCTATTTAAACCTTCCAGGGGGGCTGGGGACTCCTCTAAGCTCCTCTTTTGGGATATAACAGCAGGGTCCTTCCCTGAACCCAAGGGTAGCCATACAGGGAAGGGGACAGCTGTGTAGCACCAAGGGGACCAGGGGCTTCAGAGATATAGCAAACAGCCGTGTGCCGGTCAGTTTCCACTGTGCTCCCACCCAAAAGCCACAGCATGTTACTAGACCCTTGGAGGGAGGGAGGGAGGGCAGGCCAGAACCCCCAGACTTGGGACCTGCAAATAGCTGCTCAGCACCCCTAAAAGAAGGTTTACACCTGATGCTGGGGTGCACTGGGAGTGCTTTGTATCCAAGATGGCATCTCTGCCTCAGTGGGCACGTGGTGTCTCATTGTCAGAGCCCAGAAGTACAGCCGGCCAGGATAGAGAGGTTGGGGGTGCTAGCAGAGCTTGGGCAGCAGAAAATGGCTCCTCTCCAGGGTTAATATTAACTTACATCTTTAAAAGCCTAAAATGTCAGTGTCCTGCCTGGGACCAAACATGGACACACACACACACACACACACACACACACACACACACACACAAACACAGAGTGCGAGAGAGCATGCCAGCCCCCGGCAGTTTATCCCTGACTCACTGCAGCACAGCCATGCCCTGGGGCTCCAGTCTGGAGTTTCTGACCCAGCAAGCAGGTGCCTATACTATCTTACTACTTACTTCTCACCCAGAAGACAAATGCTCGACTGGTGCTGGGCCCTGAGGGCACTGTAGGAAGTGTGGCTGGCCTGGGAAGGCTTCTCGCAGCACAAAGGTCCTGAGAGGCAAGAGTTCTGAAACCTCTCGGAGGCCTTCCATCAGCTGGACTTCACGGGACTGACAGGTGGGGCAGGCTGGGGCTGGGCAAGTGCAGAGCCTGCGAACTACCCTGGCACTACCCATGTCAACAAACCTGTGGGGATCCCAGACCAAACTCCGGGAAGGCAGTTGGGGGAAGGAGACACTTTCCGTTTCTGAGAAGGTCCAAAGGTAGGAGACCTGTTCTGCCTTCGTGGTTCTGTCTCGGTGTCCAGAACCTCGTTTTAAAATTGTGTGGTTCCCTGAAACCTCTTGGCACATCAGGTAGAGGCCAGAAGCTGAGAAAATAGTACTTCACACACCCCAAACTGTGGGTTTATGACAGACCTGGAAACATTTCAGAGGAATGTGTGAATGATGTCACCAAATACAATTTTATGAGTCCTGAGGACAGAAGCCACTGTGGTCCTATGGGGCACCTCACCCAGCCTCCCAGAGTGCTTGTGGAGGACCTGTGATGGCCCTGGGGCATTGTCCCAGCTGTGTTTCCCTGCCCCTTGTGTCCTTTGGGAATGTGCACCGCAGAGAAAGTTCCTCGCTCTCCCATGGAGGGGTTCCAGAGAGACCAACCCTAGAGAACTGCAGGCTTGATGTACTCTGTGGATGGATTGGCAACCTTATCCTCGCCCAGGGAGTGGTCCATAAATACTGGTAGCTGGGTCTCTTAAAAGGAAGACTTTCTTATAGGTCTCCCAAGAAAGCAAAAGGGGGGTGTAAAGCATAATATGTAGGGGTTTGCTGCCCAGAGTCAGAGGAAGATGGCAGACTGGGGTCTGGAGACACAGGGGACTATGGGATGGGGTGGGGTGGGGTCTAATCTACAGCAACTGAGGGAAGCTTCCAGCTCAGTGTACTGGGTATCATGTGTCACACTGGTCCCTTCCCTTGCAGTAACTGATGTGCTCCTGGCTTGAGATGAGCTTTGGGAGTGGTGTGAGGTGGGTGGTCCTTAGTTCTAAGCCCTCTGCTTTGAGGGCCAGGGCAGAGGGCACACTCCTCAGCTATACACCCTCTGCTTTGGCACAAAGAAAGCAAACAGGTGTGAAGGAAGCAGTCTGTCCCCCACGTCCTGAGAACCCCCAAAACACTCAGGGTAAGAGGCCCAACATCTTGATGAGATTTCTAGAGCCTGCTTGGTAAACCAGGGTAGTCTAGAGTGGATGTGGGATGTGTGAAGAGCATGGGGGTAGCATGTCCCTGAGGTCCTCTTCCGTGCAGGTGGCCACCTGGACTCTTCTTGTTACCCCCTTCAGGTGTGGCTGGAGAGTCAGCTCCGTTCTCCTCGGAACCCATTGTTCCTGGGGCTGCCCTTAGCTCGGTTTACATTTTCATCTGATCCCTGTAATTCCGCAGAGCCAGCTCTGTGCAGCTGGTGACCCGTCCCCATTCACAAGGCTCAAGGCCAGCACAGGCTTTGCAGGCTGCTGTGACCAGACAGGCATACTGGGTCCCCTTCTTCTTCTCCACCAACACCCACCTGTCTCCACGGGGGCTGAGTCCTGGCCAGCCAGAGCCTGAGCACACCCGGCCCCAGTGTTTTCTCAAACTCAGTGTCCTCCAAGGGTTGATCCCAGGCAGGGACAGTCCCTTTTCTACCCTAGAAGGGGTCAGTGAAGATGAACAGCAAAGCCACTCTCAACCGGTCAGACTGCACCTACTCTGCAGAGACTCTGTATCCAGCCAGGAGGGGCATCAGGCCTCCAAACAGACTGGCACACTTCTTAGAAAGGAAGGTCTATTGGGCTTGGGCAGGTGGATGGTGGTGCTGTCTACACAGAAGCACATCCGCCCAGATGACAGGGAGCTGGTAAAGGCCCCCACGGCATGACACTGGGAAAAAAATAAATATCAAAAGAACATTTGAAAGACTCAATAAATTGATCATATTCCCCGAACCTTCACCCCATAACGAAGGGACCATTTAAATGCTAATGCTGCTTTTTAAAAGTCAATTACAGGAGTTTGCCAGGAATAGTCAGCACTCTTCGGCCTCTCTCTCCTCCTCCCGCCCCCTCCCGCACCCTCCCGCACCCTCCCGCACCCTCCCACACCCTCCCGCACCCTCCCGCACCCTCCCGCACCCTCCCGCACCCTCCTTGAGAGCGCTGAGCGTTGGCCAACCCTGGAGGGAATATTCCCGCACAGTGGTCTTAGTAATTGAATCAACTTGATACAGACACCAAAAATACTGTAAGCTGTGTGGGTAATCGGAGGCGCATGTTGATAAAGCCGGCAGTGTGTGGGTAGAGGACCAAGGCAGACATGGTTAACCCTTAGGAGAGAACCAGAGGTGCTTAAGCACTGCCCTGCCCTGCCTTCTGGATTATGCCGGATGGATCTTGATTCCACCAGCCCCCTTCTGTGTGTGTTCCCTCCACCCCACCCCCCACATAGCCAAGAGCCACTGTCCTTCCTCTTGGTGGCATTTCCTGCTACCTGGTCTCAACCGAAGGCTCAGGACCCACGGATTTTGTTCAGCGCAGGTGTCCTGAGAAACTAGATACCGTAGTGAGACCCCTCTCTCTCACCCCACCCATGGTGATGTGTGTGTAAACTGAGCATTTAACTCACAAGCTCGAGACCCTCCCAATGCATAGATGATAACCGAGGCACAGAGAGACACGGAGCTGCCACCCACTAGTGAATGGAAAAAAATTAGAACTCAATGCTAGGTTTGCTCAGCCTCACCCCACCATCCCCCCCACCAGCTGCTGAGGCAATGCACTGCTAGGCTATGGCTTCTGGAGTCCTCTCCATGATCAGCATAGGACCACCATGGTGGGGACAAGAGAAAGAATATAACAACATTGTGGGCATCTGTCTGGACTTCTGAGGGCTAAAATCATGGTTGATGCAGAATGTCTCACCCTGTCGAGGCTTCTGGATACAACAGAGTTTGTGTTGAGGCTTATATGTCCTCTCCTACCAGGCCAGCTCCTGGGTGAGGGTATTTCTGTGCTATCCTCTAGAAGCCATGAGGGAAAGCCAAGTTCCTAGGAGTCACTAATCTGCTTTCCCTGATGCTCTACAGAGAAATGGCAAAGGATGAGTCTAAGCACGAGGCCCAGGACTGGCTAAGATCAGACCTGTGAGTGTTCAGCTCTGCGAGACGTCAATGCCTGGTGTCCACCTAAAGGACACTGCCACCCATACCCAACCATCGTGGTACAGGGAACTTAATGCCTAAGAATCAGTAAGAATCCCTAAGCCTAGAGCCAGGAAGGCACCTGGCCCTTTGGGGGCCAAAGAAAAATTCAGAGCTTTAGCTATCCCAAGGGAAGGGCAAGGCCAGAGGGTCCAGATGTCCCTTGCCTGTGATGCTGGAGCACTGCCGAGCCTTCCAAAGTACTCTCCATGTGGCCGATGCTCACAGAGGTATGATCTCATCCCGCGTATCTGAACCCAAACCAGAGTCTGCCCAGCCGTCCGTCACTGAAGGACACTGGTGTTTGGCTATCACTGAGAGGCAGGTGGCCCCTATATACTGTGCTCTATGGGGTTCCTCTCTGGGACATAGGCTGGGGGTCGGCCTGGCTGCAGGAACTCCGTACCCACCCAGAGGGAATTAGTTCGGGGTGGGGGGCAGTGGGGATGCACAGAGAGAAGGAAACCTAAGACGGCCTGGGCCATGGATGGCAAAATCTTGCAAAAGTTCCTGAGGCAGCCCTGTGAGATGTCTGAAATGGGATCCACCAGTCTGAACTTGGCCACATAATACGGCTCTGTTTAGGAAGGGCAGGAGCACCCGGGCCCGAGCTGTCTTTCAAAGAGTGATAGTTACGGAAATTAGCGGCACAGAGATCCGCGCTCATCAGTCATCGGGAGCCTTATTAACTGTCTTAGGCGAGACCAGAGTGGCTTGCCCTCCTGACTTCAGGGGCCTGGGAGAGGCCATAGCCATCCTCTGCTTCCAAGAGAGGCTCTCTGGAATACAGGGAACAGATTTAATGTGCCACAATTGAGCCACAAGGCAGGAGTGGGAAGGACAGTCTGTCTGTCAAAACCACAGAATTCAGCCCACACATTCACACTGGGGCAGCTATGATAAACATCGCATGTGCAGACAGTGACCAGCTAGGCCCAGGCTAGCTTCCATTAGTTGCCCCCAACCCCTGACCCCCAATCCTGACCGTTCAGGCATCCCACTTTCACCCTTTGGGCCTCGGTTTCTCCATCTGCACCATGAGCATGACAGTGGGGTTGTTTGCACGCTTAAGGAGGCATTAGGAAAAGTACTTGACCTTTGAACAAAATCCAGTAACGATCACTGTGTTACAATTATTCTGGCAGCCCCGACAGCAGAGGGCCATCCCAGGAGTCTGTGAGCCTACTCAATCTCAGAACCCCACTTCCTCTCACCCTGGTGTCTCTTCTCAAAGGGCCAGTCTGATTTCCGAGTAGTCAGCACTGACTATGTTCTAAATGCTCAAGTCAGTGCCCCTCCAGCCCTGGGTCAAGGCTACAGAACTCCACACAACCTGAGAGCTTGTTTTAAAAAGCTGTCCCCCAGGCAGATGTACCCAAAGCGTCACACAGAACGCCAGAAATATGTAGAGTTAATTCTGTGCCAATCAAACATTTAAATATTGCAATCAAATTCTTGTCCCAGACCCAGATCTTCTGCATCTCAGCACTATGTGGGTGGCTGTGTGTCATATCGGGCAGGGGACCCTTCTCTGGTTTGGAACCCACTGAGATGGGCTCAGAGGACAAGCTCTGCTTCAAGCCCCTAGTCCCCAAAAGTCTCCATGAGGGAAGGTTAACAGACACTCTCCTACAGCCATAGAGCTAAGCCTAGAAGTCCCCAGCACCCTTTCTGGGCTTATTCCCATCACAGGGTAAGCATCTTCCCATGGGTCCTGGTGCCTGTGCAAAACCTGCCCTCTCCGAGGTGCCTTTGGGTTTGCTGAATAAAGGCGAAACTCAGAGGGAAGGGTGCAGCCCCCTCAGAAGGAAGATCTGGAGACTGAGGTCTTTTGGACTAGAGAGCCCTTGGCAGGATGTGTGCCTTTCAAGGTCATGCCAAGGACCTTGTACACATGGCAGGTTTACTGAGGGGAAACATGTTGAGCTGTGCTGTCCAATGGCATCGCTTGAAGGAATCTGCCTGGCTGGATCCTGTCTTGTTACTCAACACTCACGTTATTGCTCAGTGAAGCTGGAGGAGAGCAGAGGTGATAATGTGTAGGGGGTGCACTTTGCCTTCCCAAATCTGTTCATTTTTAGCCCCTGGAAATCAAAGTGTTGTCCGGCTCTGTCTGGCGGCCTTTGATCTTCTACCCCCGAGTCTCCAGCTTGGGAGAAGCAGAGAGCATAAAAGATAACCACACTTGAGCAGGCTGTCCTCTTCCCCAGCAGCCCTAGTGCTGAAAAGAGAGCCCTTGACGGCTGTGTACCAACTTTCACCTTGACCATGCTGCGGAGGCAGACAAATACCGAGGGCATCTGGGAGGACATGTGACCTGCTCACTCCCCTGAAGGAAAGACCGGGTCTGCTGGGAGTGACCCTGGGGGCCCCAAGGCACAGTGCCTAGCTCAGGAGCCCATGCTGAGAATCTGCAGTGACAGACAGGCTAGGGGCCTGGAATGCACTCCCACTACCAGTTTTAGAAAACTAACTTATGCAGAGGGCTTTAAAGCAGCATGGGTGAATTCTGGCTGCTAGAATTCTGGCCCTGAGGTCTTTTGCCCACCTTGGTTAAGTTTTCCTAGGCGGGTGTGACTTTCCATAGCCCAAACTTAGACCGAAACACAGGCTGCCTGAGCTCATCACAGGGTTATGAGCACATAAAGTGCAATTATTCCTTTTTAAAAAGATGTTATTTATATTTGTGTGTATGTGCATGTGTGTACATGTTTTTATTGTGTGTGTGCGTGAATGTGTGTGTACATATGGGGGTGTGTGCACATGTGTGTGTGCATGTGAGTGGGTGTGCACATGTATGTATGTGTATATGTGTTCACATGTGTGTATGTGTATATATGTGTGTATGTGTGTGCACACATGCATGTATGTATGTGCATATGTGTGTGCATGTGTGTGCCCGCGCACGCACATTTGTGTGCCATGTGCATGCAGGTGCCCCCAGAGGCCAGAAGAAGGCATCAGATCCCTGGAGCTGTAATTACAAGAGGTTGTGAATTATTGTGGATACTGGAAACCAAACTTGGGTTCTCATGAAGCAAGTGCTCTTAACTACAGAGCTATCACATCAGCCTTCCTAGGAGTGCTGGCATGCCAGTTGGAAAGGGACTCTACCAACCTCAGAACCACCCTAGAATCTAACAAGTGACCATGACTCAAAGATATCATTGATTGAAAAACTGCTACTCTGGGCAGAGAAGAAACTGCCCTCAGGCAGGGTGTTACATTAGGATGGAGGAGACCTTGGGAGAACCACCCCCCATGAATGGCAAGGCAGGTCCCATTGTCACTTGAGAAACAGTACATACTGAGTACAGTCAGGTTTCCAGGAGGAAATTTCCATAGTAGGGCCAACACTTACCTCAAAATCTGAGGCTGATCTCGTCAGCACCCCAAGCCCTTCATTGGTCAGAAGCCTTCAAACCAGCCATGGACACTGGCTTTGATAATAGTGTGTGGATAAAGGTTGTATTGCTCTCCGGGCCATGATTCATCCGTGAACCAGGACAAGGCAGTAATAGGAAGGCAGATCGCCAGGGGCAAAGTTACGACGCAAACTTATCAGAGGCGGTGAACTCCGCGCTGCGCTGTTAAATAGAATTCCATTACTGTTTCATAAATAGAGAGATTGAAGTGCCCAGGCCAGGAACGGATGATCAGGGGAGAGTACGTTTTAGCTAAACTCGTGAATAGCATTGGTTTTTGAGTAAGTGGTTGTCTAGACTAATAGTCGGGTATTTCATTGTTAAGAGCTTGTTGAACGGGATTTATGGCTGAATCCTGCATGGCTGTTGTGCGGGATGCTCAGCAGTTGCCGGGAGGTTGGGGATCGGTGGCAGTGCCGCTATGTCTCTAGTGGTCTTTTCTGCATCTCCTGGCTAATGTTGGCCCTTATAGATGTGGTGACAAGCCTAGCTCCCGCAGGAAGAGCACCTGGCGGGCACTGCTCAGAGTGTGAGCACAGCTCCAGGCAGGTGCTCGAAGCCTGTGCCTGTGAATAAATGACAGCCTCCAGGGGTTTGGCTTCTCCACAAGTCACACCCTGTCACCGCATGGCATCCCCCGCTTCTCCCAGGGTCTGGTGATCTGCTGGGTGTCCACTAGTGCTTCAGAGACTAGTGATGATGGTGTCCAACCTGGGACTGGTGAAGGAGAGGATGTAAGGCAGAGATGCTGGCTGGGAGTGACTGAGTCCCTGCCTGTGCTAGACAGGGCAGTATAAGCAGGACTTCAGGGTGAAGAGGGCTTCTCTCATCTTGTGATTCATTGATATTTCTGAACACATCCAGAGACGCTCTGTCCTGAACCATGATGCCCCTTTAAGCTTGGCTCTGGAAACCAGGTGGACAAGGACCCCAGAAAGCTTGAGTTATTCCCAAATGACCGGGTCAGGATACAACCTCTCTGCACTGACATCAGTGGCTTCCCACCCAGGGAGTCTTGTGTAATGCATTTTCCCTACCTCCACATATAGAGTCCCCAGGCCAGCTGTAGTGAGCGAGCCAGACCCAGGAGACTGAGGGACCTGGGAAGCTACTCCTATCCCTTGCCTCTCCTTACAGGGCCTGTTGAGTTAGAAGGAGCAACCATGGTTTTCCTTCCAGAACGCCATGGCAGAACAGTGCCCGATGTGGGCTACACCACCAGAGAAGCTCCATGATAGTTGTTGAGGTTGGTTTTTTTTTTTCAATAGAAAGCACTAGTCACACATACACACACATGCACATATATACACACATGCACACATACATACACACACACACATCAGCTACAGGTCCACCTGTTTTCAGAATGGTAGACTCAGGAGAGAGTGAAACAGGATATGAGGATTTTATCTGGCCCTGTGGCACTTTCACAAAGACCATAGCTCACTCCATCCCGGCATCCAGAGAGCCCAGAAGCTGCTGATGTAGGAGACCTACATGCATCTCCATTCACCGAACAAGAATCTCCATGAGATCCCTATCACTACCCCTGCCCTGGTCTCAGTTTCCCCTCTTCAAATGATGTCGGGGCTGGTCTGGGATCAGGCATGGCACTGTCCAAGAATAGGAAGAAGATATTCCAAGACTAGCTCTGGAGGCAGTGTTGCTGCCTCTGCTAACCCCTGCTGACCCCTGCTGACCCCCATGCACATCAGCGATCCATAACGGAATGGCCGCATTCTCCAGCGCAGGTGTGCAGTCCCCACACCCATCAAGTAGCTGGGGACGTGGGCCTTATGAACAAAGAGTCCTTTACAGTCAACTCTGGGCTGACGTCCGCCCACAGTCTGTGGTGCGGAACCTGTGCCGTGTCTGCTCTGTGCTGTGTCTGCATGCTCTTGCTCTCTCTCTCTCTCTCCCTCTCTCTCTCTCTCTCTCTCCCTCTCTCACCACAGCTCACCACAGCTCGCCCACCTTCGGCTTTGTTTAGTCTGGGGGCAGCTCCGTGGATGGGGCTTCTGGGTACTGGGCTCATCCCTCCTCAAGATTCTCCCAGAATCCTCTGGCTGAAAATATTACTCCCCCTGCAGGAGGATAAATTATTGCCAGAGTTGAGACATTCCTATCTCTCCTGTGGGCAGAGTGGGCAGAGCTCTGCCTGGAGAGACTCTGAGATATGACATGACTGAAGACAGTCGTGGAGACGGTTGCTTGTGGAGCACAGAGATCCAGCGGCCACCGTCCTAAGCTTAGGATCCCCCGAAAGGCAGAAGGAGCTTTGTTCAACCTCAGTCTAAACAGTCACTTGACTCCAAGTCCAGCGTCCTCACTTGCTTACATGCATGGCAGAGAATCCATGAGAAACAGCTTCCAATCTGGTTGAGCAGTTCCACTGTTGCTCATGGGCGTGGCCAGTTTTTCATCCACAGGGACAAGGATCCCGTCGCCACATTGAGAAGACGTACTTGGGGTCTGGGTGGCTGTGGGGACTCGGGGTGTCTGTACAGTTTGCCCTGTTCCCTGGCGTGGCATAGATGTGTCTGAATGGTCACCCGACAGAGACCCAGCTGCTCTTTCCTCTAGAACACTGATCTCCATGCAAGAGTGGAGAAAAGTTGCAGCCACGGCCTGTACAGAATCCACTGCAGAAATGAGCAGGCAGAGGGGGCATCTGCAGTGACTCCATAGGTCTTTGTTGCTGTGTTTCACAGGAGAAGAGGCGCCAAGAGGGAATGGGCAAGCGTTTCGTATAGGGCAGCCCGCCCCGGGGCGTCCAGGGAAATTCAGCATTCACGGTTATCTGGGGAGGATGCTCACAGTGGCAAAGGCAGGGGCCCAAGCGAATGCCAGGCAGCCTGAGCGTCGTGTGTGGGCTAGTGCGAACAGCTGCAAGGGAGGTGGAGGAGTGAGGGAAACAAGCTGGGCTGAGAGGAAGCCAGCTTGATTTCCAGGAGAGACATTTTGGGTATCACTGGTGTAATGACTTGCAATACAGCTGTGTATGGCATTACATCGTGGTCTGCACCCCATGTCACATCGGCTTGTGGCACGGCGGGAAGTCCCTGCTGCTCAGGGACAGCGTCATATCTGCCACGTCATAATGCAAGCGTGAACAGACCTGACCCTCTGTCCTTCTTCGAGTGACAATCCCACGGCACTGACTCGTGTGTCTGTCATCCGGTGGTGTCCGCCGTCAGTTTAGAGTGCAGCCGGGCTCACAAAAATACGGTGAAGCGGTCAACCATGCCACCCAGCAGCAGCCTCGTGCACCTCGGATCTCAAGTCCCTACATCTGTGTCGGTTTCATTGAGAGCCTCATCTAAGAAGCAGCTAGAACTAGTCAGATTACGCTTTACTCTGTAGCGTTTGCCCAGTGACAGAAGTTACTCCACACCTGACTTCCCAGATTCATCCCCACCATGAAGTGATTGTTGGTTGGGTGGACATGACTTTGGACTGACTTCCGTGTTCCGACTGTCTCTGTAGCATCCTGCAGGCTGCCTGCCCTGCACAGCTCTGTATCACAACACCTCTGCTGTTTGGCCATCCTGGATTAGAGTGGGGTCCAAAGGAACAGTGGCCAACTGTTCTTTTGTTCTTTCTGTCTCTCTCCAAGTGCCTGGTGGAATGAGGCTCCCGGTGGGGCCCATCCACATCTGGTGAGAGGTTTTTGAACACAGCAAGAGGCAGGAGAGCTTGAAGGAAGTGATGGTGTCAGACAGGAACATTGAGGAGAGCTAAGCTTTTGGTATCCTGTTGAGCCCAGCCACCATCTAGAAAAACAATCAGTTTGGAGGAACAGAGAATTGGGAAACACTGCGCAGGGGCAAGAAGGGAAGACTGGAATTCAGAGCCCCGCACTCCAGGGGGAATCCAGCCAGAAGCACGGTTACCAAGAACATGCACATTGCTACAGGCCATGGAGGAGGATGCAGAGGTGTAAGGAGAGGGGAGATGGAGGCCCGGGCTCTTCTTAGAGAAGATTCCTAACAGCCATACCCCTGGAACTTAGGAGCAAGTGGCCAAAAAAAAAAATCATCTATACCTCAAAATAGTAGATTCAAATCCGGCTGTATGTTGGTGGTACATAATACCTGGCAAAATCAACTTAAAAGAGGAAGGATTTATTTTGGCTCACAGTTTCAAAAGCATCAGTCCCATGGTCAGTTAGCCTCACTGCTTTGGAGCCTGCGATGAGGCGGAGCATCTGAGCACAAGGGCACAACAGAGCTACTTAGTTCACAGCGGTCAGAAAGTAGAGGAACCAAGGAAGGAACGGGTACGAACTACTTACCAGGCATAGCTCAGTGGACCACTTCCTCCTAACAGCCTACGAGGCATGACCTCATCGGTGGATTTACCCATTGATTGGAACCTTCAGGATACAATCACACACACACACACACACACACACACACACACACACACACACACACTCAGGACCATCAGATAGCAACCCAGCTTTCAACATAGTCCCTAGCAGCGCTTGCTTAGACCCTAAAGGACATGAGAAATGTTTACTGCATCTAAATCATGTTCCCACCCATCTCCTTCCCCATCCTGCTCACCAGGCCCTGAGCATCCAGGACTCAGTCCAGGCAAGGATCCACGGCAGAATCAACCATACGGGGGCAGCCCATTAGAACAGCACTGCCCACTTCAGAAGTCACGGGCAGCTTGTTGCTGCTAAGCCCTGGGGAATGCAGCCAGGACTGCAGAGGCATCTGAGATCTCCTCTCTATTAATTTTAGCTAAGTTGCATTTGAACAGAATCTTACTGAGACAGGCAGCACACACTGACTGATGGGCCCTTTAGGTGAGATGTTGGTCCACAGGGAACTCTTGTCCTCACCACACTGATCTCAGTTGACCATAGTTTGTTGTTTACACAGTGAGATCTGTTACCTTGTATCTGATTCCACCAGGATCTGTCAGAATCACAGCTTCTTAAATTTCCCTACTATAGTATATGTTTAAAAAATGTTTTTAAAAGAAATTATATTTGTGTGTATGTGTGTGTGTGTATGTGTGTATATGTGCGAGTGTGTGTGAGTGAATGAGTGTGCGAGTGTGTGTATGTGTGTTTGAATGTATGTGAGTGTGTGTATATGTATATGTATGACTTGTATGTATGTATATGTGTAAATGCATTTGTGTATACGTGAGTATGTGTGAGTGTGTATTTGTGTGTGTGACTGTGAGTATGTATGTGTGTGTGAGTGTGTGTGAGTGCATGTGTGAGTGTGTATGTGTGTGACTGGGAGTATGAATGTGTGTGTGAGTGTGTGTGAGTGCATGTGTGAGTGTGTATGTGTGTGAGTGTGTGTGAGTGCATGTGTGAGTGTGTATGTGTGTGTGAGTGTGTGTAGCACATCTGTGTGGTACCCTCAGAGGTGCCAGCGAGGGTGCCAGATCTCTTGAAACTAGAGTTACAGGTGCTTGGAATTGAACATGGATCCTTTGGAAGAGTATCAAGAGTGAAAAGGAAGCCCTTTTAACTTGAGTCTTGTCTCCAGCCCCTGATGCCATTCCATGAGTCTTTTCTACCTTTCATCCAATCCTGTTGGCACAATAAAGTAGATCACCCTGTCTGTTAAGCCAGAGACAGGCCCTGCAGATGGAAGCCTTCCCCTCTGTACAAACTCCCTCTCTGGCCTGGATGGCCCTCATTCCTTCAACAAATGCAGGAGTGTGTGGGGAGGAACAGGGGGAGACAGGACTTTGTTTCTGGGAACATGAGGGCTCTGGTTATAGTGCTGTCTGTTTGCTTTGGGAACTTATTACCCAGAATGGCTGTAACACCTTGATTCCAGCTCAGTTTAGCTGTGAAAGCTTGTCAGGGGCCAGACTCTAGGGATCAACAAAGCTTTGCCAGACAGACAGATGAAGAGTGTCTGACCACACCAGGGTCTGGGGTGTGAGCTTTAGAGGCAGAAAGTCCCCAATCAGAGATGGAGCTTAGATTTGATATTCCAGTGGCTCCTTGATGATCAAGCCCTGAGTATCTTTGGATTTTTGGTGGCCCTGGGCAAATGCTGACTCCTGACAGTCCTGTTCATGGCACCAAAGGTTTCTCTAAGATTCAACTACAGACCATGTCTAGGGCTTAAAAGCATGGTATGGCTTCTGGTAAAGAAGTCTGCTGCTAGGATATGCTCCTAATTCTGTCTCCAGGACTTAAAGCGAAAGGAGAGAAACAACTCCTGCAAGTTGTTCTCAGACCCCCATACACATGCTGTGGCATTACACACACACACACACACACACACACACACACACACACACACACACACAGACATATATACACAAACACAAACATACACACATATACACGCACACACACATATAGACATATATACACATACACAAACATACACATGCACACACACATACACATAGACACACATACACATATACACATACATACACATAGACATATATACATATACAAACATACACATGCACACACACATACACATATATACACATACACAAACACACACACACACAAATTAAGTTAAAGAAAAACATATTAGAGGGAAGACCATGTTTGTAACCAAAAAGCAACTGGGGAAGATGGGCAGAGATTGGGTCTGCACTTTGCCAGAAGGTTGATGGTTTTTTCCTAAGTAAAGCCGTTGTCATAAGTTGGCCCCCATGACCAACATCTGTCTCCCTACATGCTCTTAACTTGAAGAGTCACACCAGGTCATGGGATCCTCAGAAATGCCCGAGACTCCCTCCCCTTCAAGGCTCTGTAGAGAGTATGCTGGCCCTGCATCTGGAGGCCACAGACTTGGCTCCCGAAACACTGGAGACACTTCTGTTCCCACCTCTGTCTATTCCAGCTGTTCCTGTTTTGCTACAGGCCACTTCTATAAAGGCCCAAAACACTGAGCTGATGAGCCTTGAAGTGTTAGTCTTTGGGGCAAAGACAGGTTAGATTCCTGCAAGCTCTGGCTGCAGCATTGCCATCAATTTTAAGCAACCTTGCTCTCATATGCAACTGTTTAAAGGCACTGAAGCTAACCAGCACATAACCAGCACTTTGGGCATTATTTGGGAGTCATAAATAAAAATAAATGAAGCCAGGCAGTGGTAGTGGTGCAAGCCTTTAATCCTAGCACTTGGGAGGCAGGGGCAAGCCAGCCTGGTTTACAGAGTGAATTTCAAGACATCCAGAAGTCTACAGACTGGGGCTTCAGTCAGCTCAGATATATGTGTCTGTTACAGCAGCATAGGAACCTGAGTTTGATCCTGCAAAACCCACATTTAAAAGCAGCCAAGTATGGTGGAGCCCCAGTGCTAAGTGAGGCCGAACCAAGAGGATCTCTGGAGCCCACTGGCCAGCCAACCCAGACTGTTGGCAAGTTCCAAGCCAATAAGAGATTGTCCCAAGACATCAAGAGTGTGGGTGTAAACAGAAACATGTAACACGTGTGTGTGTTGGCTTTATTGAGATATAGTTCACGCGCTGTGAAAGAGACCCTGGTGAAGCCAGGCTTTGGGTCACAGTATCCAAGTATCAACGTCATCTAAAGTCAGACATCCATTGCTTTCCACAAGGGACCCACACCTAAGAGCTATCACTCTCTTCATCTCCTACAACTCCTGGGAATGTCAAGTTTATCAGCCTCTGTCTGTGGATTAGCCACGGCTAGGCACTTGGTTCAGGTCAAAGAGCATTTGGTGGCACAGATGGGCTACATGCCCATGTTCCATTCAGCCATGGACATTCAAGCGGTCACCACCGAGGCAAATGTGAACCGGGCTGCCGTGTGCACCTCGTAAAAGCTTCTGTGTGGCCAGGTGTCTTCATTCCTGCTGGGTGCGTCCTTGGCAGTGGGTCTCGTGGGAGCTCTGAGTTTAATGTCTCAGGGGGTACCCAGGCTGCATTCCATGGTGGCCGGCAATTTGCCTCTCAGCAGCAGTGAGCAGGGGCTGCAGTCCCCTCCACCCCTCATGTCTTTGCTGATACTTGGTGATATCCATCAGAGATGGTAGCCACTTGTCATAGGATGTGTCTCTTGCTCAGTTTCTCTGTGCTGTTTTGTTAACAGGTGTCTGCAAAAGGTGGGAGGAAGGTCATCTTTTAGACATGTGGATGACAGGGACTCCCACCCAGGTGGCTTTCGCCACATGTACAGAGATGAACAATGTATGTACATGGTGGGGCGGAGAGGAGCGATTTCCTGTGGAAACCTTCCCCTGACAGATCATCTCAGTCACTGAAACTGAGCCTGTGGTCCAGGATGGAGGCCTGCCCGTTTGTAGGAAACAAAGAAACCTTTTATATCATCCTGCAGAGCCACTGGCTGGGACCCACACTTGGGATGAAGGGCGAGACACGAGTCTCTAACTCTCAACACAGCTATAGCTATGTCAGCCTTTGTACACAGATGGTGGTGTGGGTGTGGCCCCGTATGAGCTGACCCGGTAGCCCCTGATAAAACTTGCTGTCCTTTCCCTTCCCTGAGGTGTAAGCAGGGATCTGGGCTTTTCTGTGTATAGGGAGATGTATCCTAGCATACCCCTCTATCCCTGAGATTTCCTTTCCAGCCTAAACTCCAAAGCCCAAGGAGAGAGCTTTGGGAAGAAGCCAGCCAGATGGCCCCTTCCCATCTCCCTGACTCTGTTAGGCCTAAGCCTGGGGTCTTGGTGGGAAGTTCTATCTGAAGGAGGACATGTCCTGCCTACCTCTGCAGTCCTGACTAGTTGATGAGCACTCCAGACTCGGCATAGCCAGATGAGATGATGGAGGGATGCAGGTTGCTGTCTCAGCAACATCCAACACTTCAGTCCCTTGAGAGAGCATTTCTGATGACAGTTCCTGAGGACCACCATAAGCAAGGTCTCCAAACCCCAAAAGAAAGACAACATGGCAGAAGATACGGGAACTGCAAGACCCCGATTGCAGAGCCCCTGACACAGTCATGATCCAGACAAGCATCCCTGGATACCTCACTCAGACACAGGACTCACTCAGTCCCCAGTCCCATGTCATAGGCTGTTTGGTTCTTCCTTATCCAGGGCTTGCAGGGGCAAGCATTGAGGTATACAACTCTGTGTTGGTGGCTTTGCCTTTGCTCTGTTCTGGATTCCCATTCGGGAGCTTTCTTGTTCAGAGTCTCTATCAGCCATCAAATTTTGGCTGAGGTGTGGGAGAGTAGGCGGTTTGTGAGCTCCTTTGTAGTCAGATTGCCCGAACAGCAGAAAGGGTGACCCTTCAGATATCAGGCAGCCCACAAACCTAGAGAGAAGTGCTTTGTGAGAAGAGGTGGGGAAAAAAATCAGAACCAGGACCTGCGGGCGATGCCTGCTTGTGGGCTACCCACAGTAGATGTGTGAGACTCAGAAGGCAGACAGCCTTGCCTGCAGGGACTTGCACCTGTAGCTCAAGGAGGGAGCAGAGAACTTTCTGGAAGCTAAGATACACCATCAATATTCTTGGTCATCTATTCATTCACTGCCTTATTCACCCATGATGACAGATGCCTAGACACTGAAGATAGTGGCTTACCCTTCTCACCATGGTCACATACTTCTGGGTGCAGGTTAGCACCTCCGACCCCATTTTCTGTTGGCATCCAGTGACCTCTGCTCTCTCTGCTGTGGATTTACCTCATCTGGGCATTTTACACAAGTGGGACCATGAGCTATGTCAGATTTCTTCCCTGTTTCCAAATCCATCCGTGGTATAGCCTATGTGGCTGCTTCCTTCCATTTAAAAAGCAAAGCAAAACAAAAAAGCACACGATTTTGTACATATGAGGATGTGCCGCTGTACCAGGTCACTCAGGCACACATTCACATATGTGCACACATAGACCACAGTCGCTCTTGGGTGTCATTCCTCAGGGTCTTCCAACAAGGTCTCTCACTTGCTTGGAACTCCTTAAGTAGACTAAGCTGATGAGTCAAACATCCCAGATCCTTCTGCCTCTGCCTCTGCCTCTGCCTCTGCCTCTGCCTCTGCCTCTGCCTCTGCCTCTGCCTCTGCCTCTGCCTCTGCCTCTGCCTCTGCCTCTGCCTCTGCCTCTGCCTCTGCCTCTGCCTCTGCCTCTGCCTCTGCCTCTGCCTCTGCCTCTGCCTCTGCCTCTGCCTCCCCTGCTAGGCTCACAGCTGTGCCACCACGGCCTCTTGTATGAGTTGCTGCAGACTGATCTCAGGTCCCCATGTCCCTGTGATAGATAATTTACTGAGTCACATCCCCAGACCCTCATTACTTGTACAACTACATAGTATCCCAATGTTGGATAAACCTCCTCCTTCGGTCTCTCTGGGTGTATCCTCTGCAGAGCTCTTATGAATGGAGCTGTTCCAGACGTTCCATTTCACGAGTCTGCATAGGAGTACGTCTTCCTTTCATTTAGAGACATACCTAGGATAGAATTATGAGGCATGTGATGGCCTTTCCTGTGCCGGATCAAGGTTCTATACATTCTCATGAGGTGATCCATGGACCGCTGAGCTACAGACCAGCGCTTTGTGTGGCTACAGGCTGTTCTCTACAGTGGCATCTCTTACTACCATCCCATCAGCTCTGTGAAGGGCTCCCAGGATCTCTAACATTTGGCTTCCTCCTGGCTGCATGGCAGAGCATCTTCTGGGCCTAAGATGTCTCTGACAGATGCTTCTCATGCATACAGGATCCAGGCTTCGGGCCAGTCTGGGTGTCTTCTTGGCTGTTTGACCATGACTACTCAGGGCTGCACCTAGAGGCCTCCCTCAGGCTTTGGAAGGGAGGCTTGATGGGATCGCGGTTTTAGCGGTGGAGTACCTAGGATGTTCGGATTATGTTTCCCCTTCCATGGTGCCGGTGTTTACAGGTCCATACCAGTGATAAATTCACATATTCGAAGGATTTCCCTAGCATGTCTTCATCTGTGCCCACCTCCTGTTTCCAGTATTTCTAGATGGAGCTTGTAGTAGTTTGAATATGCTTGGCCCGTAGAGAGTGGTACCGTTAGGAGGTATGGCTTTGTTGGAGGAAGTGTTTCGCTGTGGAGGTGGACTCTGAAGGGTCAGTTCTCCTGGCTGCAATCAGATCAAGATGTAGAAACTCTCATCTGCCTGGATGCTGCCATGCTTCCCACCGTGATGAAAATGAACTGAACCTCTGAACCTGTAAGCCAGCCCCAATTAAATGTTGTCCTTTATAAGAGTTGCCTTGGTCATGGTGTCTCTTCTCAGCAATGGAAACCCTAACAAGACAGAGCTTAGTGTACCCTGTGGACAATGAGTACTCTCAAAGACCCACCCCATGGACATCACTAGACTTGAACTTCCTGCTGGGTACCCCTGCCACCTGCTGCCAGCTCAGGAGGTGGCTTCTGTAGTGAGTTGGTCATATATGCTGACCCCAAACTGCTCTGTCTGACCTCAGATCTGCCCCCAGACTATCTTCTGTGTCTATGGCAAGAGCCATTCAGCATGTGAACATTTACCAATGTGTTGGAAGGACACTGCTGTCCTTCCATACCAATGTGTTGGAAGGACAGGGCTGCCGTCACAAGTCCAGTGTTCCCCAAAGTCCCCTTTGCTGGCTCCAGTCTCTTCACAGCAGGCTCTCACCCTGCACCTGGCATGGCTTCTGCAGGAATATCACCCTTCTAACCCAGAGGCGAGTGTCTTAAAATGACCTGCCCAGTGACCCTTTGAGGTGCTGCAAAGCTGTGTTGGCACAGTTCTGCCCTGTGCATTCACCCTTGCTCTGTAATTGGGGTGAGTGACCCTCCCCAAGGGCAGGGACATTCGTGACACATGCCACCACAGGGGTGAAACAAACAATGGTAGCCACCATGTGACCTCCCTGATGACCTTGGATTCTCATAAACCCAAAATTCCAGCTTCTGATCAGCATATACCCCCAGGGTCCTTAGGGTCACATCACATGGCTTGACCCTGTGTACATTTCATGGGACATCAGGCAGAGTGGTCTACCAGATAGTGTCTCCTTCCTCCAACCCAAAGCTACCCAGTTTGGGACTGTATGACACTCTGTGTGACCTGGGCCGGTAGCATGGCCAACATCTGGTTTTTCAGGGTCTTCCCAGGCTAAATACTAGCAAATTCACATCCAGGAAGTCTCACTGTCCTCTACAAAAAGAGGCTGGGTGGATCATATTGACCGGGGTACCACTGCAACCCAGGCTCCAGGGCCTTCAGGTTCCTTCTGAACTCTGAACAGGGAACCGCCCCCACCGAGATGTGATCTCTGTGATCAAGAGATAACATTTGCATAATCTCTGTTGATTCTGGGTGTGACCTGCAATTCTTTCTACCTGGCTTCCTGTGAGCGTGGCTCCTGTAAGAGCCCAGCCTGCTGCTGGTGCAACCGTGATGGATTCTTTGAAACTCTGGGGAGAAGCTGATGCCCAGTACCAGGTTCTGCCCAGTGGGTGACTAGCCCAGGTGTGAGTGCGGTCAGCCCACTGGCTTGCCTCCAGCACGGCTATTTCCTGGCCGTGGGACTGTGCTAGACACCCTAACATCCCGTACCTCCGTCTTCGTCCTCCGGCAGTAAAGATCGTGGTGCCTAGGTGATGTGCCAGTGTGTGAGAGCCATGATACCGATTGTGCCGCGCCTGGTGCAGAGCTGCTGCAGAATCACGGGGCAGACTGGGCTCATCTTCTCTAAGGGCTTCCTCTTCTGGGAAATGGGAAAACACCAGGTAGCCCTGAGCCACTCAGTCCCAACTCTGTAGACTCCAGCCTCCACTTGCCCCATCCCAGGTTCTCACCCATGGATGGAGAGAGAAACCTCATGAATGGAGAGAACACTGGGCCCTCTGCCTGCCTTTCCTCTCTCTATCCCTGACTTCTATGATCTGTTCTTCCATCCCCTCTGACTCCCCTGAGGGAGCTCCCCTGGAAGTGTCTCTTCTAGCAGGTACAACCAGCTGTTCACAGTTGCCTAAATCAAGATGGTGAAGGGTCTCAGGGAGGGACCCCTGATTCTGATCGGAGGTCGGTATTTCTAGTGTACTGAGGAGGGGCTGTTCATGTCCAAGCACCAAATGCAGGGCAGACTGATCCCACAGAATTTCCACCTGCTTTGGCCCTTGTGTGCTCCGTGGCCTTGGGCAATGTTCACACCCTCTCTGTGCTTCTTTCTCTTCCGTAAAATACTGAGGAGACATAAGGATTGAGGGAACAGGAGAAGTTTCTCAAGACAGCACGAGTCACATGACCAGCATGAGTCATGTGACCACCATCAGAGCCACCATGGGTTACTATGTGTCCATGTCCCTCCAGGGCCAGCATGCTTTATGCAGGGCTCAACTGCACAGTCAAGGGCCCATGACTCTGAAGGTCAGGGCTATACTGGGAAGGAGCAGGGAGACCCTGTAGCAGCTGCTGCTCTCAGAGGCCAAGCGGGGAAGGCTTGAGCTGAGCCCTCTGAGACAGGGACACATCATACTAGGCATTGACTGTAAGTCCCCCAGAAGAGCTCTTCTCCTCTCAGCACTCACACAGGGGCATGCCCACCCAGAGCAAGCCAGGCTTGCAGAGAGGAGCCCTCACCCCTCAGTTTGTCTAGTAGATTCACATGTCTGTGTGTATCAGCGGATTTGGCTCCAGTCATTTTTTTTTTCATACAGGGAGTGGGTGTTAGCATGCATCACTATGCAGTCACACATGTGCCCTGCAGCCTGTGACTGTCCCAGAGTGCAGGCAGTATCCTGAGCTCTGTGATTCCCCAGTTTCCACATCTGTGAAATGGGTATCAACACAACAGTGACTCCCCACTCCCTTAGGGTCTTGATGGTTCCCTGGTGATCCATGCAAAGTATACTGACAGGGCCCTTGACTGGAAGCCTGTGACAGTGTGCATATCCTCTGAAGTGAACCCCCTCCATCGCTCTCTCCCTAAAAAAGACCTAGCCCTACCTGTGCACACAATCTGATGAGCCAGGTACCAGACAGTGTTTGGAGGACATTGGTTTCATGGATCCAGGTCCTGCGCCTTCCTCTCTAGCTCAGAACAGCATCATAACTCTCAGGACTTTGAAGCTGTCAGGGATCCTTGTCAGGCCTCTTGTGGTGAGCTCAGAGTTGTTGGATACCAGATCCTTCTAAGATCATGTCTCAGGTGGGCTGTGTGGCCCCCAAACCCTTCTCACCCAAAGATAACGGTTGTGCATAGCTTCCCAGCCTCCCCACCTTTCCTCCTCTGCCCTCTGCCCTCAGCTGTGATGGTTGCAGGGAGGAATAGCTTATAGGTGCATGAATGTGTGACAAGACGAGCATGTGTCTGTGCATGTGTGAATATGCACATGGATGTGTGCTTGTGCATCTGTGAGCATGTGCATCTGTACGAATTTGCACATGTGCACGACTGTGCACCCATGAGGTTTTGCGCATGCACTTTTACATGTGTGAGAATATACACATGCATGTGTGTTCACACGTGTATAAACATGTGCACATACACGTGGTGCTCATATGTGTCCTGTGTATGGGAGACAGGGCATAAGTTGGCAGAGTGCAGGCAGTCCTCTGCTGAACCGGACACAGGGCATTTTAACTTTGGGACGCCAGCTGTGTGTGGTTAGGATGAGGTGCTGAAGGGGTTAATGCTCATGGGGCTGGGGCTGAGTCCTGTTCTGAGACCAGGCCATCTTTCTGCTAATGCAAACCAGAGTCCTGCAACAGTCACTCAATGTCTCTGCCACTGTGTGAGGCGCTCTGCTGCTCTGCTGCTCTGCCTGGGGAATGCACCAAGGACCACGGTCACCCAAGGACCACGGTCACCCTCTTACCTCCTTCCACTTTGGAAGTAGATGGGAAGCTAGAGACAGAAAGAAAGGAATTCTTGTTTTAAGTACCACGTGCATACATTCTCTCCTTCCACCTTCGAGTGGGCTCTGGGAATTGAACTTAGGTTGCCAGACTTGGGTGGCAAGCCCCTCTCCTGGCTCTGCCCTCTCATCAGCCCGTGGGAGGATTCACAGGTAGAGTGGTATTCCTCCCCTATGGCACCGCCTCCTGTGCCCACTACTCCAGCACGTAATCCTGGCTCCTGGGGAAAGCTTTCCAGTTGCAGAAGCCCAGGGCTGCTACAGGGGTGGCTGGGAAGAAGGGAGGGGATGGGGACAGAAGGAGACTTTCAGGATTACAGGACAAGGACCAGAAGCTGCCTGTGGCATAGAGGAGGTCTCATAGCCTAGCTCAGTGGCTCCAACGTGAACTACCGTGAGTACTAGATTCCTGGCCCCTGGGACTGAACTGGGGCAGTGTGGACTTGCTATGGGGCTGTTCCATGCCAGAGTTGGCCTCGTCTACCTGGAACTCTCGGCCAAGTAGGTGCCAAACCTTTGATGCTTGTTTCTGTGCCCAAGTCTCTGCCAGACTATAAATCCAGGGAGGGACTTAGAGAAGATGACATCATAGTACTAAGGACCCACAGTCTGATCACCAGGACAGGTTACCCAAGGACAACAGGCTACACCTTGCAGAATGGAAGACCAGGGCAGGACGCCATAAACCATTCCTCTGCCCAGGTCCTATCTCTGGAGGCCATCGCTGCAGATTTTATCATCAATCCTGTCAGTATGTCCTTCCAGGGACGCCTCAGGAACCTGGGGCCAGCAGTCACCGACTACTCCGATGATGTGAGGGGCTTCTGGGAAGACATCCTTCACCCTTTTCTACAAAGCCCAGCTATAGGCAGAGCTTAGAGCTGGGGCTGGGATTTCAAACTCACACACATTCCTGTTTTTTTGGAGCATGTTCCAGACACACGTTTGTGTTGGCTGAGCCAGTGTTTTCCTTTTATTGCTGTTATGAGATTCAACATTCTTCCAGAAATAATTCTGAAAAGTGTGCTTGGGTATGGAACACGTGTGACCTTAGCATGCAGGGACAAGGGCTTCTCAAGGCATGAGCGCACACACGTGCACATAGCGCGCACATCTGTGCCTTGGCGTGTGGGTTAAAAGGCAACATGTACACCGGTCATGAGAAGACCATGAGTTTGTCTATAAAGGACTAAGTTGGTGTCACGCACGTGCGGTGAAACCCACATGGGCACTCGGGGCTGTTCCTCCCTAAAGGAGCTGGTCGGTGGCAGGACTCCTGCTGTTGCTGTTCACTTCTGTTCTGCCGGGTGGGGATGAAGGAGGATGTGGTTTCTGCCGCCTCATCCACAGCCTTCAGCCCACGGAGGGTTAGACATAAAGGCGAGAATACATTTCGTTGAAAAGGAATTTAACCACTAGCTGTCTACGAAATGCTCCCGGGAGTTCCGCTTGGCTCTGGAGGGACCGGAGTTGATCCCCACACTCTGTCATGATTAGTCATCCCCGGTGCCTGAGTCAGGATGGGAAGGCTTGCCAGGCATAGGAGCGCAGTGTCCCAGGAGCCCCGGTGTGGAGGAGCAGGAGGGCCTCAGGGGTGCAGAGACTGGCTCCCACCTCTCAAATCAGGCAGGACAGAGGGCCTCAGAGGTGCAAAGTCTGCCCCCCCCCCTCCCAATGCAGGCAAAACAAGAAGCAAAACAGGGAAAAACAAAAGATTAAAACATCCACAGAAACCAGAAGCTGTCGTTTCAGGACCTTGACAGTCACGCCCTCCGGGGTCCTGCCGTGCAATCACCCCACACTCTTCTGTGTGCCCCACCTGGGTGGGAGTCATCACCCAGGGCCTTGAGGACCCATTGTGATCTCTGACCCAGGCCAACCCCAGCTGCGCCTGCACCCCTAGCATGGGTTTTGTGAATGTGTGAAAGCATTAGCTTCCAGTTAGGACTGGAAGGCAGCCCAGAGGCCTCACTCCTCCAGCGGGAAAGCTCCTCGTGCAGCCCAACTGGCTCTAGCCCGGCATCCCGACACAGGAAGCATTAATGGGAGGCAATGTGTATGCTGTTAGCACTCAGTCACGATTTATCGCCGACCGTGGGGGAAGCACGGGCTCCTGGCATACATAGACTTGCCCACTTGAAAATAAAACAGAATTGATAAGTCACCCAGTGTCAGGAGGCGAGACCACTCTCCACAGACCATCTTCACAGTAAAACCAGGAACAGGAAACAAATCCAAGCCATGTCACCTGAATCCAAGGAGAGAAGAGCCTGGGTCCTGGGTAGCCCTGGCAGTTGAAGTTGCCAGTATCTAAGGGTGATAACAAGGGTGTGTGGGACAGAAACTAGAGGTAACGAACCTGCACAGTGTTACTTTTGGTGGCTTTTCTCAACACACCACTGACAGGACTTCTTTTTAAATTGTCCCTGGAAATTTGGAGAGGGACAGAACAGGAGAGGAAGAAGAAGAGATGGGGGAGGCAGAAAGACAGAAAGTGGGCAGAAAGACAAAAGGAAAGGAGGGGAGAGAGGAGGAAAGAAAAGAGAGGAGAGATAGAAGGAAAAACTTAAGTCTCATCAGAGGCTAAAAGATGGTTTTCCTGGGGCTGATTAGATAGCTGGGTGGCAAGAGAGATGCAGGTCAGGTGCAGGTCATCTGGGAGACCAGAAGAGAGACTGGTGTCTCTTAGAACATCCTCCTGACTCCTTTTCCCCCACTCCCACCCTGGGAGTCAGTTTCATGTGCCTGTGTCTGTCTCTCTGCCTGCTTTACCCCTGCCTTACCAGTAAAGGCAGTGGGCTTTGGGGCATTCCCCCATCACTGACACCCCAGTCCCTGCTGCTTCTCAGGGCCCCTCCCCCTCCCTGTCTCCTCTTCTCCAGAGTTCTTAGTTCTTTGATCTCCTGATTCAGGTTCAGTTGCTTCATTTTTTGAAATTACCAGCCTTGGGGGAGGATGTGTTGGACCTGCAGCCTCAGTCTGGCAGACAGATGGGACAGGAAGCCGGGAGTTGACTTCAGCTTTCACCCCTCCCCATCTTGGATACATTATAACAGTAGCAGTTTTAAATGTCTCTATTGCCGGTTTACGATAAAGTGATTGTAACAACAGACACCCAGAGAAACCTGCGGATTAGCCATATCCTGAGAGAGGGAGATGGACTGTGTAGCCATACCCTGTCAGTGGAAAGCCATCCAGACAAAACCCCACAGCGAGCTGGGTGTGTGCCATCTTCTGTCTTTGTCTGTCTGTCTGTCTGTCTGTCTCGATGTCCCTTCCCTTCTCCCTGCATCCCTTACCTTTCCAAGTTTCTAAAAAAGGTTCTTATAGGGCGAACCAGGCACAGTCCCAATCAATCAAACTGCCAGGGATCCCAGTACAGGCTGGGATTTATATTCAAGTTCCAGGAAGGGGTATATCCATCGCTGAGGATGCTGTGTTCCTGGATTTGAACACTGCTGCAGCAGCCAGGGTAGCAGAGGCAGAGGTAGGCTGGGACTGAGAGCCAGGAGGAACTTCTGCTGAAAGATGTGGTGTGTGGCAGGGAGACTCGGTGAGCTTCACTCTCCCTGTTTCTGTCAGAAGTAAGCCCAGCTAGTTGTTCTTTGTTAGACTTTTTTTTTTTTTTTTTTTTTTTAACATGCCAAGAGAACATGGTGGCTGTCCCTGGCTGCCTGGAGAGGAGGGCCCCAAACGCTTTTGTCTTTTGCATTTTTCATCTTTTTACTTTACATGGAAACTGACAAGAAGTCTCCTGGTGAGGGAAAGCTGATCCATCCGAGCTGGTTTCAAAGGCTTCAATTGAGAGCATCCCCGGTGACTTCACTCTTAATCACGTTTTTACTTTTCTAACCTTCCAAGCGAAGTCTCCCCCAGCTCTCTCTAGTTTACATTGATTAGAGCGGGCCTCCAAGCCGAGGCCGGGATCCATGGGGTGGGGGTGGGGGGTGGGGGGGTGAGGAGATGCGTAGGCCAGTGGCTGTGGCTCTGCCTGCAGAGGTATCCGAGGGCTTGAATGTCATCTCAGGGGACAGTATCAGGCTTCCAGATTCCTTTCATCCATCAGATGAGAGAACAGTGGCGGCTCTCAGTGGGCTGGGGGCATCCTCCTGGAGGAGAGGGCGCGGGCCACACAGATAAAGAACCGTCCCTTCTCCTCCAGGAGTCGGGCTGCACAGGAATCCTCTGTCCCGGCAGGCAGGCAGGCAGGCAGGCAGGCTGGCTGGAGGCTCCTTTCAGTTCTGATTAAAGTCACAGGTCCAGGGCCCCAGCAGAACTTCCCAGCAACAGTCTGGCCCTTTTCTCAGGTTGACCCCATGCCACCCACGGGGTGGGGGTGGGGGGTCAGACAAGCTGGCCTCCTGAATGCAGGGAGGTCCTTCCCCCCATCCTGAAAGAGCTTTGGAATTCTTCAGGACTCCACTGCATGTTCACCGACTTCCAGGGAAGGCTCGTCGGATATTAAATGCCAGTGACATGCATTAAATACTGAGAGCAAGGAGCTGAGGAGCTGGGGGTGCAGGGGCTGCGTTGTAGTTCATAGGCAGTGGTACCATGATCCAGCCAGGCCTGAGATCTAGGCTCTTCATAGATCTGTGCACAGAAAGCACTAAACCTTGGCCAGTGACTTGCTACTGCTGGTAATGTGGCTGATGTGAAAATATCTTATCCTTTCTTTCTTTCTTTCTTTCTTTCTTTCTTTCTTTCTTTCTTTCTTTCTTTCTTTCTTTCTTCCTTCCTTCCTTCCTTCCTTCCTTTCTTTCTCTTTCTTTTTCTTTCTCTCTCTCTTTCTTCCTTCCTTTCTTCCTTCTTTCCTTCCTTTCTTCCTTCCTTTCCTCCTCCTCCTTCTTCCTTTTCTCCTCTTCCTCCTCCTCCTCCTCTTCTTTCTTCTCCTCCCTCCTCCACCTCTGTCCACATGAAAGAAAGCCAAAGGCCAACCTCAGGTGTTCTCTCTCAGGCATCACTCATCTTGGTTTTGGACGCCCAAAGCCCCAGGATCCACCTGTCACCATCTCCTTACTTATGTGATGTGTGTACCACCACACCTGGCTTTTTATGTTAGTCCTAGGGCATTGAACTCAGGTCCTCGTGCAAGCCCCTTACTTAGCTGAGTCCCCAGCCGTAGACATCTCCTGCTTGCTGTTTGATCTTAAGAGACATTTGCCACCTTGTCTTTCTTTTCCGTTGACATGAGTAGATGTCCTGTCCAGTAGACCTGAGAAAGATGACAGGAAAGAGATGGAGCCGCAGACATTCCCAGCCGGACTCTCACTAATCCTGCAAAGACCCCAGCTGACAAGGACAGACACACAAGCATGTGATCTCTTGGGACCATTCCTTGTCGTGGCTCAGCAGGACTTGGTCCTGGCCCCCATGTTCCATAGTAGAGAATGGTGAATGAGCTGTGTGAAGCCACCAGGTCTGGTGCCATTGGGCTGCCAAGAGTGTTTAGCTTGCCTTTTGAGTACTAATGTTCAAGCAGAACCATCTGTGGGCCGATCGTTCCTGCCCCCTCCCCCACGAACCACCTGGCCGTTAGATATAGCTGTTTCTGGAAGCCCTCTGAGGACAGGCATCAGGACCCACCTCTGATCTCCTGCCTCCACCACCCCTTCCCCCTCCTCCCTGGACACCCAGGTGCCATGAGGATGCCCATCGCTTAGGAGATTATTTTCTTTAATGAAGACCCCAAAAAAGTTTCCAAAAGTCAAATGACAGGCTGGTTAACTTTGTATCCTAACTCCAAAAAGATACATTTTCATCTTTGTAACGCACTAGTTAGTGGTTACTGGCACATTACATTAACTAATTTGAGATCGAATTATCAAATTTGCTCATTGCTGCTAGCGCTAATTTGAAACCTTACAATAAAGACCGGTTTGAGGAACACATGAAAGGTCGCCACCCACAGCGGCCCCGAGCGGCCCGGAGCATCGCAGCGAGTGCGCAAAGGGTTCGGGGTAATTGCAGTCATGAGTCAGGCTTGATTGAAGAAAATTATACCCCGGTTTTTCACTGCAAGGTTTTTTTTGTGTGGCTTTTCTTAAATTATGCGGTGAAACCCAATTATAAGGAAGACACGGACCGGATTTTAATAACTGTGTTAAGAGTGTCCTTGGGACTGCTTCCTGTCCTGTCTTGCCGGGTTCTTAACCCACGGCTCTCTGTCTCTCCTAGGACCTGGGCACCGTTGGATGGTTGGTTTTTTAAGAAAATTATTATGTGGTTCCAATTCTTTTTTTTTTTTCCTTCCAATGTTCTTTTTCCTTTCTTTCTTATTCTTTCACAACTTAAACCAGACAATGTGGGCAGATAGGACTCAGCACTTCACAGACATATAAAACTAATTTTCTAGCATGGGGACATTTGCTGTATCCTCACCAGATACACCTCCATAGCCTTTGAACTTCCTCAAAGGACACTGAATCCCAGTAACTACATACCAAGGTAAAAGTCACAAGAAGAATTATAAACACCGAATATCGAATATCATGTAGCTGCTTAAGGCTCACCAAGAGAGAAGACCTTCTCCCAGCTCATTGGAAGACAGGGAACAAGGGGAAAATCACAATCTCCCTAGAGCTTAGCCCACTGCATCCTTGCCTGTCCCAGGAAAGATGCAACTGCGGGTGATTGTCTGTCTCCTCTTCAGTGCCAGACATGGTATGACATTTGAAGTGACAGTAAGAAATGCCACCAGTGTGCCCACTGATTATGCTGGGGTGGTATTGCCCAGTGGCCAGGCCTTATAGGCCCCAGGTGGCCAGCCTTCCAGTCCCTTCCGGGGATAGAGAAGCCAGGGCAAGGCCTTGATGTGAACTAAGCCTGAGTCTTCTTTTTTAATGCTGCCATCGAGGGCTGAGACTTGAATAGGAGGAGGGTGTGTTTTCTTCTGCCATCCTTGGGCATCGTGCCAGAGTTTAGCATTCTCTGTCTGGGAAGGGCTGAGCTACAGGAAGACTGGTAGTTCAAGCCGATGGGATTCTGCCTTGAGTAGAGACTAAGGAGGAATCAGAAGCCATCATTGACCAGGCTGTGGAGTCAGTGGAGCAGAAGGGTGAGACACACTCAGGATGGAGTAAGGATGGAGTCAGCATACTGCTGGCTGGGCCCTGGCCCCAGGTGGGAAAGAGAGAGTGCAGGCTCTGCATTTCAGCTACTGCTTCACAGTCTTGTAAGGAACTCCTCACGTCAAGGGCAACATCAAGGCTCAGCCGGAGTCTGCTGGTCCCCAGCTTAGAGTCTTTGCCGTCTTCTATCCACACAGTCCTGAAGCTGTCATCCACAGGCAGGCACATGCATCTTTATGGCTCACATTTGCAAAAAGACAAAAGACAAGCCAAGATCAGACATGTCAGAGTCATGAGACACCTGACTCTTTGGAGACACACTGCTGAGGGCCCCAGGGACAGACATTGTCCTGGTCAACCACATATTGGCTACACACAGCAGGTCACTATGAAGACAGAAACTTGCAGAACCACTCCTGAGGAAAGGACACTTACAACCAATAGCCATGCCTAGAACACAGGGCTTGCCCAAAGACCTACTTTCTTTTCTTGGATAGAGAACCAGGCAAAACATACACCACTGCCCTCTACTGATAATTAGCAGTATAGCAGCCCCACAATAAGATAACATGCATGTGCCAAATAACAAAACAAAGAGTCTTTAAAGATTTATTCTTTTTAAGTGATGTCTATGTGTGGGTATGTGCACATGGGTGCAGTACCAGTGGAGGCCAGAAGGTGGCGCTGGAGAACTTAGAGCCGACATTGTATTTGCCATTGGGAGCCTCCCAATGTGGGTGGGTACTGAGAAGCCAACTTGGGTCCTCTGCAAGAGCTGGTACACACTCTTGACTGCTGAGCCATCACTCCACAGCCCAGACAAGGAATTTAAACTGAGACAGGAAAATCAATCACTGTTGAGACCAGACCTTATAGATCCCTGGGGATTTGTGTGTGAGACTCTGGGATTTGCAGTGGCAAAACATTCCCTTCTTCCCTCCCTTCCCCACCCTCTCTCCTCCCTCCCCCTCCCCCTCCTCATCCCCTCTCCCTCTCCCTCTCCTTCTTCCTCCCTCCCCCCTCTCTCTATGAGGTAGGCCTCTTTGAAGCTATGTGCTGAAGACTGCCTCTGAGGTGCAGAGACAGGAAGCAGGTGGCCAAAGAACCTGCAAACTGGCTAGGGCTGGCCTTCTTGAACAGCAGGCCTTGTTTATCAGGTCACTGTTACTATCTCTCCAAGGCCAAAGTCTGCATTGGTCCCCCTGACTCAGAGCAGAGAAAATAGAAGAATCAATAATGTACTTGTTTAAATGAAGTCCTCACTCTTTTAGAAAGCCCCATTACCTTCCTGCTGAACCTGTCCCCTGGCACTGCACAAAGGTCCTCCTGAGATAAGACAGGGTTCTTTGATCTCCATTGATTCCCCTCGTGGAAGTGAGTCAGAGGCCCTGTGCCCCACCCAGCCACCGGCAAGGAGGTAAGAGCTCCCGAGCTACACCTATTCTGTCTGTGTCCCTTGAGACCAGAGAGAAGCTGGGTTCGGTCAGGTCTTGGTAGACAGGGACCTGCTCCTGCTTCCTCCAGCCAGGTGGCCCAGCTGAGCCAAACACTGGAGAGAGACGCCTGCCTTGCTTTGTCTGCAGTGCACACTGTGTTAGCCTTGAGAGGGACAAAGGCTGGACAGGAGTTTGCCCATTCTACACACATGGGCGGGTGCAATTCAGAGCATTTTGTTCAACACCACACACTCGCAGAGGCACACAAAGACATACACTCAAGCGCGCGCACACACACACACACACACATATTACCACCACAGAGAGAGAGAGACAGAGACAGAGACAGAGGCAGAGACAGAGACAGAGACAGAGACAGAGACAGAGACAGAGACAGAGAACAGCAGGAAGCTGAGAAGAGCACTTGCCGCTGTCCTGAAGGACAAGGGTTCAGTTCCCGGCATCCACACTGGGAAGGTCACAACCACCTGCATCTCCAGCTCCTGGGAATCTGACACCCTCATCCACCCTCTGTAGGCATTGGTAGTCATAAAAATGATTTTTATTGTTTAAGTAAAAGCAAAAAATTGGAGAAGGGAAGAGTTTGAAGTACACACCAAGGTAGCCATCACTCAGCTGCTGACCTCATAGACAGCTCCATGCTGTAAGTGTGTGTGTGTGTGTGTGTGTGTGTGTGTGTGTGGTGTGTGTGGTGTGTGGTGTGTGTGTGGTGTGTGGTGTGTGGTGTGTGGTGTGTGTGTGTGTGTGTGTGTGGTGTGTGGTGTGTGGTGTGTGTGGTGTGTGTGGTGTGGGGTGTGTGTGTGTGTGTGTGTGTAGTGTGTGTGTGTGTGTGTGTGTGGTGTGTGTGTGGTGTGTGTGGTGTGTGTGTGTATGTGTGTGGTGTGTGGTGTGTGTGGTGTGGGGTGTGTGTGTGTGTGTGTGTGTGTGTGTAGTGTGTGTATGTGTGTGTGTGGTGTGTGTGTGGTGTGTGTGGTGTGTGTGTGTATGTGGGGTGTGTGTGTGGTGTGGGGTGTGTGTGGTGTGGTGTGTGGTGTGTGTGTGTGGGGTGTGGGGTGTGTGTGTGTGTGTGTGTGACAACGTGAGTGGGTGCTTCTGATCATGAACTAAGCCTGTAGGAGCGTGTGCATCTGTGTGTGCACACATGAGCTGCTTATGCATTTCTATATGCATGTGTCTAAGTTTGTGTGTTGCACATAGGTATGTATGTTTCTTTATCTGAGTGCATGTGGGTTCGTGTGGTATTTGTATGTAGATACTCTGACATATGTGTGGGTATATTCATGTGAGGGGTATGTGGGCATCCGCATGTGGTGTAGGTGAGTGTGGCCTTTATCGCAGCCTAGGGCACAGTAATCATGGGCAGTGTCTCTCCTCAGACCTGGTACTCAGCGCCCTCTGGCAGACTCTGAGAGAGAAGCCAGCCCGGCATGAACTGCTAAACTGACTGACTCAGGTTACACTATTTTCTTCCCCTCCAGAGCCTGTAAATCTCACACTCCTTGTAAAAACAGAATTAAAGACAACAGAGCCTCCAGGCACCCTTGGTCCAATGCCTGTAGCCAGATCTTGTAGAAGGGCCAGGTTCCCAAGACGGACCTTCCCTGTCTCTCTCCTGGACCTGGGACCCCTGGGCCACCCTACTCTAAGCAGGCAGAGGAGAACCACATCGGCTCAGTAGACCAGTGCCCCAAGTGGGTGGAGGGGGCTCAGAAAGCACCTGTCTTTCACAGTGGGCACTGATATCCATTTACCCTGTTTTTGAACTTGGAATTTCCATGCTGTTGGGGTCACTTACATATCTACATGCAAATACCATGTGAACCCACCTATGCTCACATAGAGAAACACATACATATCTATATGCAACATACAAACTTACACACATGTGCACAGAAATACATAAGCAGTTCATGTGTGCACACACAGATACACACGCTCCTACAGGCTTAGTCCATGCACAGAAGCACCCACTCATGTTGTGAAACACACACACACACACACACACACACATTCTTGCATTCATACACACAGTATGTACACACACACACATATACACACACCGCACACCTGCACATAATACCTGGACACACACACATCCCCTACCCCACACACACACACAACACACACACACACCTGCGCACATACACACAGCACACACATGAGCATACACATGCATGCACACACACAGGCATGCATGCTTATAGCACATAGCTGCCTATGCGGAAGCCCAGCTGAGTGATGTCTCCCTTGGCGTGTACTTCAAACCCTTCCTTTTCCCCGATTTTTTCTTTCACTTTTCCCACATCCTATCTTGTTCCCAGTGCTTTTCAGTAGCAGGCAGAAATGAAACACAAAAGCATCTTAATGTCAGGGTGTGAGGGGGTTCCAGGCTGGGACCCCAGGATCTAGACCTCCTCAGGTTTCTGTCTCTTCTCATACATACCCCAGGCTTTGTCAGGTTCAGATAGTAGATACACCTTGTGGGTGTGGCTCTCTGTTACCACCTTCCAGACAGCCCTGACTCACAGGGAGTTTTACAGCACGTTGCCATCCTTGGCCCTGACATGGCCAATACCTGGGCAGTGATACCCTAGCATCCTATGAGCTCTGTTGCAGGTCTGCATGTGCCCTTTGCTGGTGTCTCCTGCATGCTGTTGTCAGATCTGGTGTTTCCTGGATATCTTGGGAGTGTCAGGGCTCGCGCTGCATAAGGACCCACCGACCTTGCTGGTTCTGGCTAAGACAACCTTACACACACACACACACACACACACACACACACACACACACACACATCCTTCACGCCCAAGTCTACCCCTGAGCTCAGAGCAACTCAGGAGATAGTGGGCAATGCTCAGCCTAAGCTTAGCAAGGCGGGCACAAATTCAATCCCTACCTTCTTGCTATGCGAGGCAGCCAGCCCTGAGCACATAAGCTGACGGGGCGGCCTGTCCCAGCACCTGTAGAGAGTCCTCTTTCTACTCCCAGGAGCACCCTGCTGTCATGTAGCCTCCAGAACCAACCAAGAGAGCTGGCAGTTTGTAGGCTTGGACAGGTAGGGCTCTCAGCCTGGGCGAATACCCATAAGTCTTAGGCCAGAGGCTCCCTATTCTCCTCCACCGTGCAGGTATTAGGAATGGAAATACAGCCTGCCACACTGTCAGGAGCTGCTTGGCTGGGAGCAACGTACTTTCCAGCAGGCTTGATTGCCCTTAATCCAGAGCAGTAAAAACTGCAGGCCTCATATCCCTGAACCTCATCAGCAAAGAGGGCTTTCCCTCCAGTATTTACAACCTCTGGCCCCTGCAGGGAACAATGAAACAACTTAGTAATGATGTCAAAGAGGCCTTCCAAGTTTAGGGCACTCAGTGCCCCAGCTCTGAATCCTGCCTCCCCTGGGCTGCTCATGCAGGCAGCAGGAGCAGATTTTTCACTGGGAAAAGAGGAAGGGGGTTCTCTGCAGTGCGGGCATCCACTTCCCTGTTTCATGGATGGGAGGAAGAGGCCCTGGCTCAAGGAGGACTCTCCAGCCAGATGCTGGCAGGAAATGGCCATAGCTCCTCCCTCCTTCCTTCCTCCCTCCTTCTTCCTCTTCTTCCTCCTCTTTTCTTCCTTCTTTATTTCCTCCCCCTTCACTCCCTTCTTCCCTCCATCCTTCCCTTTTCCTTCCTTCCTCTCTCCCTCCCTTCCTCCTCCCTCCCTCCATTCACCCTTTTTCCCTTCTTCCTTCTCTCCTTCTTCCCTCCCTCCCTCTATCCATTCTCCTTTCCTTCCTCCCTCCCTTCCTCCTTCTTCCCTTCCTCCCTCCCTTCCTTCTTCCTCCCTTTTTCCTCCCTCCATCCATCCTTCTTCCTTCCCTCTTTCCTCCCTCCGTCCCTTCCTTCTTTCCTCCTTCCTTTGTCTTTCCCTCACTCTTCCTTCCTTTCATCCCCCTCTTTCCTCCTCCCTCACACCTTAATAGAGTCTCTCTCGATAACTAAGCACCAGGATTAAGGCCCAGCATCCTGGTCCATAACTGTAACTGCACGGTTGAGAGTCATGGGCTTGCTTCTTGATTAGACACATGCCCACCCCAGCATAAGCCCCCTGGCCTGGGTCTGGGGTCTGAGCATGGTCTGGATTTAGGCGACAGGGCTGCCCCTCCCAGTCACTGTGGCTTGGTAAGTGGTGCGACCCTCTAGAGCATGGCACATTGAGGCCGCAGACAGCAGGGTAGGCACTTCCAGAGTGGTCAGGGCCACCATCCTTACCACCAGCCTGGCATCCCCATCTCCAGACACCTGTGTTAATCAGAGGTGCCAGGGCCAACCAGAGGAATGAGAGCCAGAGCAAAGAGCACATCCAGGTGCCCGCTGACGGTCCCTCGCCTGGGGTCTGTCAACAAAAGCAGGCTGCTTTGTCTGGAGGCTGGGGACAGAGGTGTCCCCCGCCCCCGCACAGGCCACGCTTGGCATCACTTAGGCACAATGTCTCCTCTGTTTCAGACAGAAAACTTGCTCCTCGCAGGAGTCGGCTTTCAGTCCTGCCAGGCGGGGCCTCCGCAGGTAACTGGCCTGTAAGGACCGTGCAGACAGGCTGAAGCGGCTGAATGGCCCTCAGACCCCAAGCTGGTGGTAAGGCCCCAGCCTGTACAGAGAGCAGGGAAACCCCAGCAGTATCACGTGTGTCTGTACCTACATCTGGTCTTTCTCCATTTTGAATTCTCACCTGGCAAGGTGTCCCATGGAACCTCAAGTTATAGCCCTCTAAACCTTCAAGGGACAAGGTCTTAATCCAAGGTTACTGATCTGTGCTGGACCCCTTGGCTTAAGGAGGAGACAAAACTGTGACTGGTGGGGCAGTCTATGACTGTTCTCAACCGGGAAGCCTGGGGGTTCCACTGACAGTATCTGGGCAGACACATCTCTGCTATCCTTTGGTTCCACTGCAGCATCTCAGCAGACACACCCCTGCTAGCCTGGCATCCACTGCAGCATCTCGGCAGACACACCCCTGCCTCCCTATTCATTCTCTCCCTAGTCCCTGCCCTCCACCCCTGCCTCTCACCACTTCCCCTCACCCTTCTCCAGCCATGCCCCCAGAGTCATCTTTTAGTGACATCCCCAGTTAGGACCAACAGTGGGTGGCTGTGGTGGGTCCCAGATGGGCTGTCATTCCAATGCTGTTATCTGACCAAGCACTGCACCATTTACTGGTGTGCAGAGTATCAGCTGCTGCTCATGGCTGCTTCCCATGGATACCTGGGTCCCATGGATACCTGGGTGGCAAAGCTGAGCCTTTTTCAGAGGCTGAGGTCATAGCAGGGAGGAAGGCAGCCAGGTGGGTGCATGGTGCCCACAGTGGTACCCAGTGAAGAAACACTGGGCTTCCTGGACACTGGAGTGTGGGAAAGTGCTCAGTGGGGTGAAGGGGCACAGCCAAGCCTGAAAGATTCTCCAAGGCACCTTGAGCTAGTCCCTGCTTGGGCTCTCAGCTGTTTAGTTGACCCTAGCGGGATAATAGTGCTTCCTGGTCAAGGGCTGTCAGCCACAGAACTGCTAGTGTTTAGGGTTAAGTTCTGTCACAGGGAGCTGTCTCGGTGCGGTGCGGTGTCTTTGCCACCCACTAAATGACAATGAGAACTGAAACTGTCCCCCTGAATGGGTAACAACTCCCTGGCTATGTCAACTGGCCTTATGGGGGGTGGGGCGATGGAGAAGCTGACACTGGTCTAGCAGTTCATCACTCCTCTGGCAGCTGGGCTCCTTACAGAGCGGGGGTAGGAATGTGCAGCCGCCCTCTTGAATCAAAGGCTTTGGTCTCTGTCACTGGGTTGAGAGACAAAGCCAAAACTGGCCGCAGACAGCACAGGCCTCCCTACAGGACAAGGAAGGCTGCTGGAAGAGCCACTGCTGTGCCCGAAGCATGTCTCTACAGACCTGGGAATGAGCCCCAATCCTGTGGCAAACCAGGCTCAGGTATCAGAACCCAAGAAGGACCCTAGAACACACAGTCAGCTCCAGCTGTGTCTACACAGCTGTGGGATCCTGGTTCATTGTCTAGCTCTCATACTGCAGTTTCCTTAGTAAGGGAGAGAAGTATACACCCACCCAGATTCATGCTCAGAGTCTCAGGTTCAGGGTTCCCAGCATATGGGCCCACTCCATAGCACTAGAGGACTTTGGGTCCTATTCCTGTGGCCTAGAAGGAGACCCTTCTCCTTGATGTTGAAAGGGTTCTCCTTCCCTGGGCCAGTTCTATCAAAAATAAGGAAGATCTTGCAGCCCCTCCACCATCCCTAGAAGCCAGCCCCCTTCCGTGAAGGCCTCCAGAACAGTACAAGGCAGGACAGTGTAAGGCAGATATGGGGCAGACCATCCAGGGCTCAGCAGCTCCAAGGTAGTGTGATACTCGGGGTATTTTTCCTGGTGCTCAAAGCTCCCACTGAATGGACCCCACTCCTGGGTCCTCTATACTCTTAATCATGTGGCATCCTGGCATCATGTGGCCTGTGGCACTGGGACCTGGAGGCTGGTCCCAGGTACGCTGGAGATGAGCGCATGGAAGGACAGGTGAAGTCAGCCCCAGCAGAGGCCATGGTTCTGCCCTGCAGATTTTGATCTTTGGGCTTTTCATAGGAAGGTGTCAGCATAGAGCTTGTTTTCAGGGATTGAGAGTGACCCTGGCTGTAAGAAAAAAATCAGCATTACAGCGGAAGAAAGCAGGGAGACCCAGAGAATCAGCCATTGCGAACGCTTTGAAGACCCAGTGCTTGCGCAGCCAGGACTCCACTAGGAACTTTATATGCTTCTGAGCTGAGTCTGTCCAGCAGGGAAGAAGTACACACAGGAGGTGAGCCAGGGGAGTAAGCGAGATCCAGGAGGAGGCTTGGAGGTCTGTCCCTTTAAGAATGCAGCTCTGTGTTCAGGGGTCTCTGATCCATATCACAGGTGATAAAGGCAGAGCCTGTCCAGAGGGCTGCGAAATTTCTCAGCCAAGAGGGGTTAAGGATGCCTGGGAGACATCTGGCCACCCACTTCACCTTGGACTTGTCAAATCACACAGAAGCACTTAACCCCTGCCTGGCCAGAGCTAAGCAGCCACGCTGACTGTTGGCAACAGTCTTGTGAATGCAGACGAGCAGTCCTGGGCACACACCCCCTCTCCCGTGCTTCGTTTATTCCTTGGCCCTCGGACACGCTGGACTGGACCCCCAGCTCAGCTTCCAAGTTAATTCTGCCCTTCCTCTGACGCTCTCAGTGAAAGCAGAGGGCTGCTGAGCTTCAGGCTGGGGAAAGCAAACACCTTCCCATCCCCAAGGGCATCCGGTTTATAATCCCTTGTAGGCCCTGGGGCTGAGCCTAGAGCCAAAGGTAGAAAGACTCAGGGCCTTCCAGAGGGCTGTGAGCTTTCTCAGCCAAGAGGGGTTAAGGATGTCTCTAAGAACGGGGCCCCCGCTTCACCTTGGAGCGAAGAGGTCACACACTGCTGCTTTCCAGCCTTCTTGCTGCTCCACACCACCCACTCGCCACTCGCTCCCTCACCAGAGCCTCGCTTCCCCTGCACCAGGGACCGGCTGGCTCACCTGTTGAAATGAGAGCTGCCCAGGGGCGTGTGCATCTAAGGTCAGGGGTGCTGAGATAAGGGCCAACCCTTTGTGTCTGGAGCATGGCTTTCAGTTCACAGGAAGTAGACCTGAATGCTGGGAATTGAAGCAACTCCATCAGATAAGGAGGGGGCTGAGCCCACACAACAGACAGCACCTGCCCACCAGGGGCTCCTGGGGAATAGCCTGGAACAGGTATTCCCCCAGGGAGAGGACTCACTTCTGGGTGGGCCTGGGCCCCCCTGTGGGTTGAGAGGGTGGGCACTGCCTGTATCCCAGGTTGTAGCTCCCTGTACTAGCCTGGTGGGACTACATAGAAGCTCTGGACATGGGAGGAGACTTAGGGGACCATCTCAACCAACCCCTACATACCAGAGCATACTGATTGGATAGGACCATCTCCTCAGGGGGCAAAGCTTAGTGCAAAACTCTGTATCTGGCTGAGGCACAAGTGGGGGAACAGCCTGAGCGGATAAGTGAACGAGTGGAGGAGGGGTGTGTGTTCAATACTAGCTGAAGAGAAGTAGAAGAGCGTTAATCGTCAACAAGCCATCTGTTGGTAGGGTCCTCACCAGAGCCCTGACCCCCATCAGCAGCTGGATGGTGCAGACTGCTGCTGGCCTTGCACCTTCCATGTGGGAGGGTCAGAAAGAAGCTTTTCTTCCCTTTACCAGCCCTTGGGCTGAGACCTGGGCTAGAGTATACAGCTGTGGTCCCAGTTCCTGCGCCTGCGCAGAGAGGACTTACAGCTTGCGGCAGCCAGATCTGAACAGCCTGGAGGATTCTGGGACTTTAGGTTCACTTGATGCAGATGTGATGGGTGACGCTGCCGAGGGGCTGAGTGGCCGAGGCTGATGAGAGGGGTTGACCAAGGTCGCATAGGGAGAAGCGCCTGGAGGTGCTCCAGGAGGGTGGGTCTTTCAGACAGGACCCCCTCCCCCAAGTCTGCTGAGAATATGTGTGGATACCTGGGCGCAAGAGCCGTCGCGTGTAAGAATTGAGGCGCAGTCCTCCTGCCCACGTGAACCTGTTTTGGGAGGAATGTAATTGTAGAGACTTCATGCGAGTGCTTGTGGAGATGGAGTGTCCCCGCGGAAGCCGTCCATGTGCCCGCGGAAACCGTAATGCGATTCCGCCTCTCCTTGTGTACCCTTTTGGAGAAAATCACGAATTAATTGGTGCCAATTAGTCTTAATTGTTTCTCATACATTTCAATTAGGGAGCCTGTTGTTTCAGCGGGAGCTGGATTAGACAAGCCATCCTCTTGCTGCTAATCGCAGGGCAGGGGGGAACCTTGGTGGAGGACGGCAAGAAGACAAGGCAAGGCTAGCCCCACTCCCCAGGCAAGGCTAGCCCCCCTTCCCTTCCCAGCTTCCTGGACAGCGTGGCTCTCACTGCTTCTCAAAGCTTCTGTCTCCACTCTGGGGCAGAGTCTCCTCTCGCGAGAGGCGAGGGGTTCTTGGGCTTGTCTCAGCGATACTCACCTTGCCAAGTGAACGCCCTACCCCACCCCACCCCACAGCTGCCACAGAAGTGCCCTGCCCCAGGGGACAGGAGAAGATAGCTGACAGAAAGGGGATCCCGAGGCTCTGGTGTAACTGGTTTGGTTTTGTTTAGTATTTGTTTGTTTCTTTCTTCCTGTTCTAAACCAACTTAAGTGTCAAGGGTTTGCTTATTTTGGTAAATTGTGGCAAAATACATATGTTTAGCATTTAAGCCAGTTAGCACTCCCGCAGGGCTGTGCAGCCAGGCTCTCAACTTCCCCAGCAGACTCCTCTCCCCAGAAGCAACTCTAAAGCAGCCTCTGCTCCTGTCTCTGCTCCTGCCTCTGCTCCTGCCTCTGCTCCCGCCCCTGCCCGGTCCCCAAGCTCCTGTCCTTGGTTCTCTGCCTCGTTTACTTAGCCTGAGCGTCTCACAGGAAAAGAAGCAAGCCTGAATGTGCGTACCCTTTCACTGCTGGCTCTTGTTCTCAGGCGTGTCGTGCCCAGAGCCTCAGTCCTTGAGTGTGGCTGGACCTTGCTTTGTTTACAGCTCACACCTGCTGATGCATGTGGGATCAGTCCCACCCCACAGACACAGATGCTGCCGTACAGGTATTTAAGTGACTGTCGAAACTGTCAGCCCTTTAGAAATATATGAGTCAAGCCATCAGCCACAGGGGCTTGCTGAGTGTGAGCACTCTTGGGACGCAGAGGTGATGAGGAAAGTTTGGGAGAGGTGGGCATCTCTTTTCTCAGACACAGGGACATACTCAAGGGGGAAAAAAGCTAGCTTAAATGTGGCAGAGTCAGCAAGGACTCTCCATTGAGCAAGGAAACCCTGAGTGCCCACAGAAGACACAGGACTCAAAACTGGAGCGACAGGATAAGGGAAGAAAGGCCTGCCCGGTGTGAGCACAACAGACCTCTATCCCCGAGTATAAGCCTTCCAGCAGAGGCTTCTGGGAGCTTCTCTGAGATGTGATAGCCACTGGCAAGGAGTCAATGGCCAGGAGTATACCTCAGTGAGAGCGACATAAGACTAGGAAGAGCCATGGCACCCGTGTGTCCATTTCTTGTTGTCTGGTAGACACTGGCCATAGGACAACCTTGACCTAAGGGCAGACAGAACTGCTGTGGCCCGGTGCCTGGTGGAGCCTTTGAGAAACAGACACACTGAGCATCCCAGGAAAAAGACTACTGACTGGAACTCACCCTGACCCACCCAGGGGTAGGGAAGTTTGGATGCAGGTATAGCTGCTAGCCCCCAGTGTGAGTTGGGGACAGAGATGCCCATGAAGAAAGGCATGAGAGCTCACAAGACAACAACAAAATGTTTTCCCTGAAACATACTGTTCTTGGGTCATCTCCTATGGCTGGAAGCCTGGTCCTCAGACTCTGCCCACTGCAGAGGCTTTGAGTTCCCTGGCTTGCCCTCAGTCAATGGCAGCTCACCAGCTCCTCTCCTGCTCACTGGAGCATTCCATCTTGTGGGGAAAGAAAACAAGACACAGAACAAACTCAAGATAATGGCTGTTCTTGGAGTTAGAGGCAATGGTGCTGGAGGATTGTGGGACGCTTCTCCCAACAGTCTCATCAAGACCTCTGTCTCTCCAGAGTCCCCCGCATCTTCCTAACTCCTCTCTGCTCTTCCCATCCATGGTTTCAAGACCGGAGCTCCCAGACCTCTGCTTCAGTAACATAGCGGGATGTGAGCTCTGGGCTTAGCAGGAAGGTGCGCCTCTGTCTGTAACCCCCAACCTCCCCAAGCGTATAAGGCTTCGCCCTTGTGAGCAGCAAAGCATCTTCTTGTGGTCCAGCTATTGCAACCTGGAGGGGAGGAGGTGCTATGGAGACCCAGGAACCCGGCCTGAGAAGATGCAGAACTCACTGTGAGATCCCCAGCCAGACCCGGAAGAGGAGCAATGTATGATGGTGTCTACCTGCCAAGCCTTCAGAGCCCAAGAAGGCACCTCAGGGTGTTCCCACAACAACACAGCAGAAAGTGGGTGAGGGAACGGAATAGATCAGGGCAGAGGCGTGGAGAAGCAAGGCAGGGGGAAATCCCTCCCTATGTCATCAACAAAGAGCCCCTTCTTAGTCGGTCCCAGGCAGCAGGTCGCATGTCCAGAGTGTGCTGAGCAAGATCCTAAAAGGAGCGGAGTTTATTTATTTTAACTTCTGACTGGCCAATCCAAACAAATAAACAGAACTTCAAGCAGACAGAGTCAGCGGAGGATATCTGAAATCCAACCTCTGGCTGAGACTTAAAGAAAACACACCCTTGGATGCAAATCTGCAAATGAACTTTCCGAAGGAAAGCATCTACTCCATTAGGAACCCACCCTTAGTCCATGCTCCGCCCTGCCTTCCAGAGAAGCCAGTGGCCTGTGCAGGGAGGGGGTCACCAGAGCTGGCAAACCAACCCAATAATGAGGCCTGAGACTCCTCGTCCAGGGTCACAGGTTACTGGGGCCAGGCCAGAGCAGCAGACTGGGCAAGAGGACCCCCAGCTACTTCCTGTAAACTCCCCTTGCTCTCATCTCCAGAACTTGACATCAGTACAGATCCTGTAGCATAATTCTAGGTCTTGTCAGCAGACTGTGGTGTCTCTATCCACTGAGGGAGAGGAGAGGGTTAGCAAGGAATCTGACTGACAGGCCAAGCTCCTTTGGTTGGGCTTTAAGACTCAACAATATCCTGAGGCAGGTATGAGTGAACATGTAATATATATAAAACACAACATGGTCTGTGTATTTTGTGTGCACATATGTATGTCCCAAGCCTGTGTGATTGACTGGAAGCTTGCTTGTGTGTGCACATAAATGGAGGTATGATTGAGGGTGCTATGTCACACGCTTATGTGTTACTGTGTATTTCTCCATATGTGTATACTCGTCTGTGACAGGTGTCTAAGAGCAAGGCCTCTCAGTGTGGCCTGGCGTCCCTGCAGCTGAGGCTCCCAGGTTCTGCCTGGTCAAAAGCTCCCATGAATGTCTATCTCTCTCAGCCTGTGAGGCTGGAGTTGCTGTATTTTGATTCTTGGGAGGACCAAACTATACATTGTTGTCTTGGGTCACCAAGTCACCAGATGTGACCATTGTGTTTTTATATTTTTATTTTTAATTGACACATATGGCACAGATTTATAGGCTAGCACTCTGACGTGACATGTGATGACCGACCGGGTCAGGTGACCAGGTCAGGTGACTGGCTTAGCTATCATCTCCAACACTGATGTTTCTTTGTGTTAGGACCTTTCTGAATTAGATACTTTGCATCACACAACTAACTGCCATCAGCTACTGTTACACTGTTGCAGCTGAGCATCAGTCAGACATTACTGTTCATTTTCAATCAGCCACCTTCTCTCCCACCCTTCCCCACTTCAGCAACCACTGGCTACTGAACAGAAGCTGGTTGTAGCTTCTCCATGTGAACAAAAGATTCAGTCTTTGTCTTTCCGTGCTCAGCTCACTTAACATGGTTTGTTCTGTGCTTGTCCGTGTCCCTGCACGTGACAGAGCTTCTTATCTTCCTATTTTTCTTTTCCTTTTGTTTTTGTTTTTGTTTTTTGTTTTGTCCAGACAAGGAGGTTTCTTTGTTGCTCTGGATATCTTGGAACTCACTCTGTAGACCACCAGGCTGGCTCGGAACTAACAGAGATCCACCTGCCTTTGCCTCCCAAGTGCTGGGATTAAAGGTGTGCCTAGCTAGAGCTTCATCTCTTTACTGCTAAATTATGCTGTGTGGATTAATGTGGGTGCATATATATGTATGTGCGTGCACCAATCAGAGGTTAGCCTCAGGTGTCCTTCCTCGGGATGCTGTTCTTGTTTTTTGAGAACAGGCTGCTCTCATTTGCCTGGAGCTGAGGCCGAGAATCTGCCTATCCCTGCCTTTCTAGTACTGGTGCGTCGGGCACATGCCGCAGTGCCCGGCTTTTTTATATAGATTCTGAAGACCAACCTCAGGTCCTCACGCTTGCAAGGCACACATTTTACTGTCTCCGCCACCCCAAGCTGAATGTTGTATCACACACATCCCACTCTCCCCACTGATCTTTCAGTGGCCACCTCCCTGACATGACCACAGTCCTCAAGAGCAATGGTAAAGCAGACATGGGCAGCAGGTGTCTCTTTGATGTATGGATGTCTGTGCCTTTGCATGCATGCCCAACAGTGAGATTGCTGGCCTGTAAATAGTTCCCGTCTTACTGTTTTCATAATGGCCGTGCCATCTAAGCTCCCATCAGCACAGTGAGTCTTTTCTCTCTACATCTTTAGCAACAGTTGCTAATATCTGACCTGTTGATAATGGTCATTCTAGGTGGAGTGAGGCAGTCTCTCGGGGTGGCTTCATTTGTACTTCCTGGATGGTTGGTGATGTTGAACACTTTTTACACGCGTCTTGGCCATTTAGATATCTTCTTTTGAAAAATGTCTCTTCGGATCATTTGCCCGTCTTTGGATCCAGTTTCTGGGTCTGGCTGGGTTTGGGTTCTTATGTGTTCTTCGTATTACTTGATGGGTGGAGTCTCTTCCACCCCACAGGCTCTCTTTGCTCTGTTCCTTTGGTTGCTGTTCAGGTTCCTCTTTTAACTGGAGATGACCCTGTTCATCATCTGTTGCTTTTCATTGCCTGTGCTTCTGGGGGGTCACATATAAAGGCTTTTCAGGATTCACCTTCAGTTCCTTTATTGTTATTTGCCTTTGTGTTTTGACTTTATATCATTCCCCTCTACGAATCCGTTCTGACGTTTTCTTGGTGGAATCTCTCAGGTTTCTCTGGGAATGTATCATCTGTTCATTGCAACACCAGGGATTCTTCTGTGCTTTCTTCTAGTACTTCTGCACTTTTCAGCTCTTGTGTTTAAGTCTGTGACCTATTGTCAATTGTCCTATAAGTGAGGAGAGATCAGAGTCTCCTCTGTTATGGATACTCCCTTTCCCCACAACCATTTATAGAATAGACTGGCATCTCCAATATATGTTCATGTGTCTTTGTCAAAAATCAGTTCTCTATGGCTAGAGATACAGTTCAGTTGGTGCAGTGCTTGTATAGCACGCTTGGGATTGGAGGCCCAGCACTACTAAAACTAGGTGCGGTGGATTCCATGCCTCTAATCCCAGCACTCTGGAGGTAGCGGCAGGAGGATCCAGAATTCAAAGTCGTCCTCAGCTACACAGCAAGTACAAGGCAAGCCTAAGATGCATGAGAACATAGAGCTTATGTTCAAACCAAACCAACCAACAGACAAAAAGCAAAAACATCCTCTAAGTTGGCTATAAAGACATGCATTTATTTCTGGATTTTTCAGTCCTGTTCCATTAGACTCTATTTGTTCTTATGCAAGTGTGTTTGGGGCTTTAGTTTCTGAAGTGGGGTTTGCAGTCAGGTACTATGATGGATGCCTCCGCTTTGTTCTCTTTGCTCAGGGTAGTTCTGGGTGTTTGGGGGTCTTTATGGATACGTTAGAATTTTAGGAGTGTTAATCGTATGTTTGTGGCACATGCGTTAGTGGTTTTGGTAAGAATTGCACTGAGTCAGTAGGCTGCTTTCAGTAGTGTGAACACTTAACATTGCTGATCTTTCAAATCCACAACCATAGGGCACCCCCTCCCCCCGGTGTTTTATAATTGTCATTATATAGATACCTCACTTCCTTGATTAAATGTATTTCTGGGTATTTAGTTGTAGCCATTACAAGTGGGATTTCCCTCTTGACCTGCAGGTTGTTACTGGTGTATAGAAACACCACTGACCATCATGTGATGGTTTTATATCAAATGACTTTACTAAATTTATCAGCTAATGACTCTACAAATTTTTCTATAGGTTTTGGTGCTTTTTGGGCATCTCTAGGTTTCTTTGTAATAGAATCATAACATGTGCAAGCAGGGCTGTTTGACTCCTTGTTCCAGCTTGGATGGCCTCACTTTAAAAAAAAAAAAAAAAACCTAACTGGCTGGGCTAGGACTTCCAGGATCATCATTTCTATGAGAAAAGTCCTCTTTACCTGAGGCCTCCATGGAGGACAGCTAAGGGAGACCAGCCGACATAGCAAAGAAGAATGGTTGGCTGGACTCTGTTAGCTTGGGCAGAGCTGTGCACACACGGAGCAGGCCTCTCACTCACTCACTCGGCACTGACTTGGCTGTGTGTAAACTCCCTGCAGTTTGCATCTTTTCTCTCAAGCCTGGGGATTCCAAGAGACAATGGGACACAATTTCTCACTGATTCCGTGTCTGTCCCCATCACCCTGGCAACCTAGAGCCCCACACCCTGGAAAACATGCTAGAGAGAAAGAAGGGGGGAAAAACCCAAATGCATATGTCCTAGCCCCCTTACAAGCTGACATGCGTGTGCACAGAGTTATATATGCCTTTGTGTGTACCCATGTACACACTAGAAAAACATCCCACTTAGCGAGGGTGGCTTGGTTAAGAAAATCAAACAGAGCTGAATTCTCTCTGGGGTTAAAGGTGGCTCCTGAGGGAGAGAATAGAAAGCTGACCTTAAAGGAAGAAAAGCAAGCTCGGCCAGCTGCCAGGAGGTGAGAGCTTCCTTCCAAACCTAGCCAGAAGCTCGCCTGACTCACAAGTGGACAGACCAGAGGAGACCCCTGGATATTTAGCCTTCAGTGTCATCATCAACACACTCCAAAATGCCCAGTTCAGCCCAGATACCTAAACAGCAAACCAAGAATCAGGGATGCAGTAGGTACTCCTTGCTCTGACCCAATTGCTGACTTCAGTTCTCTTTCAGAGTTAGAGAGTGGGCTGTCCCATCTGTCCATGGAGTTTCCTGGCTCTATCTCTTGAAGACACAGACCAGCGCAGCAGAGGCAGCCTTGTTGGGGGAGGGGCATGCCCCTAGAGATGTCAAGATGCCCAGGGCAGGAGGCGGTTGAGTGTCTCCAGAATTTACCTGTGGATACCACTAGACCAGAAGGACTCAGTGTGGGTAGGATGAGAATCCTCTCTAGACAGAGGTCACTGCAACATACGAGCTGAGTCCTGTTTTCCTTGAGGCTGTGGTATTTTGCCAAACTGACTGTGATTGAGAGCAGTTGAAAAGTCCAGAGGGAACAGTAGCCAAACCATTTCTCCCCCCGGTTGTGGGACTGTGCCAGCCTCTCCAAACCTGGCATGTATCACCGATTCCTTTATGAGAATACTAGGAAGTCCCTGGCTGCTGGCGTGCAGGTCAAATAGAAGTGGTGTGGAGCCTTATCTCTTTGGTAGGATTATAATTTCAAGGCTGTTAATGGGGAGTTTCTGAGCCCTCAGCTAGGTAGGGGTATCCTGGTCTCTATCCCCATGGCACATTCTGTGGAATGTCACCTAGATGAAACATAGCTTCCACTCACTCTTTAAAGACAGCTGTGCCAGCCAGCCTTGCCATCCCCAGGTCCTGCCCAGGATAGGATGGAGGTTAGCTTCAGCACATTAGTGATGGACAGGTGGACAGGCACCACTGACAGACTGACAGACACAGGCCTAGGAATGTTGAGAGTGGAGTGGGAAGGATGTGAGTCTCCACCCGGTGACCCTCCGGTGGCATCTTGGGAGAAGCACTCTTTGAATAAACATTGAAAAAAAAAAAAAATCAAGGCCTTGGGCAGCAGGCCAGACAGAGTGTAGGAGGCATTGCTGAGGGACTCCCACCTTCCCAGTGTCTCCTGCTAAGGCAGGGAGGACCAGCTGCAGAGGGGAGGCCAGAGCTCTACAGAACTGTACAAAGAACACAGCAGCAAACTCCCACCCACCCCCATACCGCTGCTTCCACAGTGCAAGAGGAAGGAGCAATCCATCTGCTGCAGCTCGGCGGTGGGAACAGCTACCTCAGTCTCTCAGGATGATGAGACTTGTGTGGACCAGATGGACACCCCATTAGGCAGGCTGGGGCCCTAGGGTCCTGGAACAATCTTCCCTCTTCAGGATTCTCTGTGAAATGCCTGTGGAATTTTGGTCCACAGTGATACCCCATGCTTCCCCAGGGTTAAGAAGTCCACCCTCTGGAATCCGTTGTCCAATGGCCTTGTCGGTGGTGAATGACCCCATTTTTTTCCTGGTAGAGTACTTGGTGGGGGGCCATGTCTGGGTCCTAGAGCATCTGGCAGGATAGCTGAGTTCTTATGGGGTCCCGCCCATGCAGTATCCCAAGCTTCCACCTGGCTCCTCATGAGGCCAGGAGAGGGGTGCAGGCAGCTGCCTCTCTCCCCGTGCCCCTCCCGAAATGGTATTGGGGTGAATGGTGACAGAGGAGGCACACGCACGCCTGATCGCCCTCCTAGGAGGTGGGCGTCACAAAGCCGATCGACGCCCGCGAGCTTGCTGCTCCTAGAGGGCCCGTGTTATGGATCAGCGCATCTGGGGGCTCTAAAACACTCCCAGGGAAATAAAACAATTATTTTTGACAACCCACATCAATACCATCTACATTTCCGTCCCCTCACGGCACCCCTCCCCCAACAAGGCTGCCTCTTCTGCACTGGCCTGTGTCTTCAGGAAATAGAGCCAGGAAACCCCATACTCCAATTGTTAGCTCCATTGATCTCATTGGGGGCCTGAAAATTCAGCAGAGAGCACAGTGTTAAATTATTAACTAAATGTTTCCACTCGCCGGGGACATGCTTCATAAAGATCATCCAGAGGAACAACGGCCTATTTATGAAATTAACAGCTGGAGGGGTTGGCGGGATAGGGGGCAGAAGTCACTGCATGGCCAATGAAGGCAGCACTGTACCCCCCCCCGGAAGAAATGAGGCAAAGCTGAGCCCTGGGGGTGCCGTGCTTTGGGAGAGAGGAGCTGTCTGAGGGCTGCCATGGATGATGTAAGCCACCTGTCTGTTAGCTTCAGGTCTGTTAGCACCTTTCAGCAGGACAGTGGTGAGCCAAGGCTTCAGGTTGGGACGTGGGACATGTCCCACTGTGTAACCAGTAAGCTACAGCTTCCACCTGGCTGATATGGGATGGACACCCAGCAAGGGCTAAGTCAACTGTCACAGCCACGGTGTCTGGCAGGGTGTGACAAACCATTTTTCTTAGCAGGGTTCCCACCCCAGTTGACAGGTAGGATCTCAGAGGTGTTGGTAGGCCCAGCCAAGCCACACACTGGGCATACAGACCAGGGCTGGAGTCTTGCAGGCAACGCACAAGGCTGTTCCCTCTGGAGCTTCCAGTAGAGAGGACATAGATGACACTCAGGATCTGTGCCTGAGATGAACAGTCAGAGGGCCTAGCGGACCCAGGTCAGCTGGTGCGGCCTGCCATGGGAGCCAGGTAACTGAGATGCCCAGCATCTCAACACACGTGCCTCAAACCAGAGACTAGATATGCCGTAATGAAGGTCCCAAGAGTGTCTCGCTGGTCTCCGATCCTGCCAGCTTGCCCGGCACAAGGCGTGGAGAAGCCATGACACAGCAGCCTCCAGAAGGGCAGCTCACCCCACCCCCACCCACCACGCTGCCCACAGCCTTTCCGTCAAACCCCGAGGCAGTCTTGCAGTCCCTTTTAGTCCATTCCAAGTTTCTGGAGAGCAAGAATGTTGCCTGGGAAAACCTCACCAGTGCAAGCAGGAACAGTCAGGGCCACAATCTAGGGTTACCAATGCATCCATCGGTTCTCTGCCTGCAGGGAGGGCAGCAGGAGGGTGTGTGTCTGGGCTGGGTCTGTTACAGCAAAGTGGGCGACTCCATCAGAGAGAGGAGCTACTGAGAAAAACAAGTCAGAAGGCATTTCCATAGCTCTGGACTCTTGAGACCCTAGAGGGGTCTCACCTGCTTCTGACCTTCACACAGACTTCCATGGTCTGAGCACCCACTACAGTGACGTCTGCAGTCTGTCTGAGTTGGTGTGCACATCTTGTTCAGCTTTTATTGCAGAGTTGTAGTACCCATCCTTGCTATGAACTGGCCACAAGCTGTTATTCAGCATCGCAGGAATGAACATTCTGGATCGTTTCCCATTTAGGCAAAATATAAAATTCCTGCTATCCTTTTAGGAGCCTAAGCTGTATTATTATCATTATTATTATTTTATTATTATGTGAATTAGGAGTGATGTTGTTGAATGTGGAAGGCATGGTTGTTCCCCAGCACCATGCTCCTTCAGAGTTCCAGTTGCTTCTGCCCTAGCGGACAGCCTGTGTTCCCCATCATTTCAATGTCAACTGTTGCAGTGGGTATGATGTAACATCTCACGCAGGTGTGGTATGCATGTCCCTGGTGGCTGATGTGTACCTGTGTGCCTACTACCCTCTGGCATGACTGCTCTTATGACGTGTTTGCTCCAGGTTTTCATACACTTTGCAATTGGGTTGTTGGCCTTTTACTGTTGTTGTTGTTGTTGTTATATAGGGTGTCACTATGTAGCTCTGACTAGCCTGGAACTCTTTATACAGACCAGGCTGGCCTTGAACTCATGGAGATCCACCTGTCTCTGCCTCCTGTGTGCTGGGATTAAAGGAATGCATCACCAAGCCTGGATGCTTTTACATCTTATACCTATAGTATAAATACAACTACCTGGTGACTCTCCATATTGCAATAATTTTCTCCTGTTTTTTTCAAGACTGGGTTTCTCTCTATAGCCCTGGCTGTCCTGGAACTCACTCTGTAGGCCAGGCTCGCCTTGAAATCAGAGATCTACCTGCCTCTGCCTCCTGAGTGCTGGGATTAAAGCCTGTGGTTTGCTACCTTGTTTCCTTAACTGGGTCTTTTGTTCTCTCTGGATTCCTTACCTCTTCAGCCAGCATCTCTTCCTTTTGTAACTATGCCTAGCCTCTGAAACCCTAGCTACACATCCCCCAGATACAGGTCATGGGGGCTCTGTCCACTTTGTCTCAGTATTTCCTGGGTGATTCCAGTGGACCTCTCCTGAGGGCCACTCTCCTTTGTCTCCCATCTCCATCTTACTGTTAAAAAGCCTAGTTGGGTACTTGCTGATTTCATGCAAGGTCCTATTCAGTTTTAGAATCAAGTTTGTTTCTTAGCTCTTGTCTCTGCTGGTGTTTTCAGTGTGTTTTATTTCTTTTTTAAAATTTATTTAATTGTATGTGCATTGATGTGAAGGTGTCATATTCCTTGGAACTGGAGTTACAGACAGTTGTGAGCTGCCATATGGGTGCCAGGAATTGAACCCATGTCTTTTGGAAGAGCAGGCAGTGCTCTTAACCATTGAGCCATCTCTCCAGCCCCTCTCCAGCCCCATGTTTTGTTTCTTATGATCATCTTTTCCTTTAAGTCTTCTGATGTATTTAGATTAATTACTTTCAAATGTGCTAATTCGAGTGTCTGGTTGCTGCAGTTACTTGAATTGACTCATATCCTATTAGGGCCATATTTCCTGGGGTATATATATATATATACACACACACACATACATAAGTACGTACGTATGTATGTATGTATGTATGTATGTATGTATGTATGTGTGTATACATTTACTAACTTTTGTGCACTACATTGAATACTAGCTGATGCAGTGTATAAACTCTGGATTCTGTGGTGTTTCAATAAAGAATGTCATTTTCCATCTAGTAGGCATTTTAATCCCCAGCTGCTCACCTTGACCTTGACAAAGCCAGAAGGTCACCTGACTAGGATGAGCCCCTGCTGTCATGTCCTTAGTCTTTGTCCTTGATTCATACCCTTCTGTGGTTATCAAGGAAAGTCAAAAAAAAGTTTTACCAAGCCCCTCTATGCTGACAAGATTCCAAGTCCAAATTTCCCTGCCCTGCTATGGTGAGTGACCTATGAGCCTTTGCTCAACATCCTCTATCCTACAAGGTCCAGTTCTAGCTGGCCCAGGCCTGCTTCACAGTGGCCTCGAGAGAAAAGCCAAATGGTTGCCCAGTTCTCTAATGCTCTTCCTTTTAAGGGCCTTATCCTGCCTGCTTGAACCTGACTTTCTTTCTCTAGTGCCTCCAAATCTCTTAAAAAGTATTTCACACATAGCATAGAATGATCTTTGTTGTAGGAGAGCAGATCTAACACAAACTCTCCCGCCATCATGGTGGCCCCATCTCTTTATCATACCAGTTACAGCACGTGCTAAGCCAATACGAATGTAGGTTTCCTATGTGTGCCCATTACATCATCCTCATCACAGACCTGGGAGACAGACACCTTCTCATTTTACAGTTGGCAATGATGAGGGTCACGCTGGCCAGCTGGCTCAACTAAGAACCCTCAGCCAGCAAGAAAGGGCTTGGGCCATGGATCCTGCTATGCCACTCCCTGCTCCTTAAGTTATTAATTCCAGGTGCACCGTGTGACAAGCCTCCCTCTGCCGATCCCCCGATCCTCCCATGCTGCCTCCTGAACCCTGAATTTTTCTTGGCATCCTTTTTGCTCCACCCAAGCCTGCTCAGTACCCCCACCCCATCCTGAGCTCCAGGGAACTGACAAGAGACCCACAGAGGCCACGTGGCGGTGGTCCAGGGTCTCCACCACGCCGGGTAGTCTGAGGGGCTGCCTGTGGACAGCAGTATAAAAGGGGGCATTGAGGGGCGGACTCCAAGGAGACTCATTCTCCATCAGCACCCCACAATGTGGGCTTTGTGAGACCTGCCAGGGCTGAGCGGAGCGGGAACTTTCCCTTTTCTCCTAGGGAGAGATTATTTAATTTAAAAATAATCGAATGTGGAAAATGTTGGAGATGGAAACTGTTTATCAGTTTTCCTTTTCGGTTTCCCCCCTTGGCTTCGTTTGCCCCTGAGTGGCAGTGGCTTTGCCTCCCCTAGTGTGTCAGCAGAGGTGTTTATGCTCTGGTCACTGTGTGAAGCTGTTCCCTGTAGCAGGGCCGTTATGGCCAAGAGGGTCCTGAGTGAGGTGCTCAGGCTTGCTCAACATGATGGCGCTCTTGCATTCTAGAGGCATAGCTGTCCCAAAAATACAATGTTACATCTGGCATTCTAGAGGTACACCCCCCCCCCCCCCGCCCAAGAATACAATGTTTCCACCTTACTCTTGCCTCTGGCCTTCTTTTTCTTGTCCTTACCTGTTCCAGTCTCTTAAAATACACCCCTACTTTAAATGACATCTGTGGGACAGACCAGCTCCCTCTGTCCTCACCAAACAATATCCACTACCCTCCAAACATGCGTGGTTGACGTGTCCACTCACCAGATGGCTCTGAAGCCTGTCTGTATCCAGGTAGTGCCCACTCACTATGAAGTTTAGGTCGTTGGATCTGTGGAACCCAGGCCTCCCTCTCACACACAGCCATCTATGTCCCATTGGTGCCCTGACATATCTGTTGAATGTCTAGAGAGACTGGGTGATTGTTCAGTGCATCTCTTGACTCTCCAGACATCCTTGCTTCCAGTTTATGTGTGGTCTTATTATCATCCCTAAGAAAGGAGGTAGATTGTCAGCTTTAGTTGTCAGTTGACACAACCTGCCAAGAGAATCTCAGTGAGGGATTGTTTCCATTGGATTGGCTTCTGAGCATATCTATGAAGATTGTCTTAAGTTCATTAATATGGGAAGACTCAGTCCTCTGTGGGCAACACCATTCCCTAGGCAAGGGGTTCTGAAGTATTTGAATAGGAAGACTCAGCTGGGCACAAGCAAGCAAGAAAGCAGATAGGTATGTGTTTATTTTTCACTCTTGATCGTGGATGCTGTGACCAGCTGCTTCAAGTACCCACCATTCTGACTTCCCACAATAATGCACTGTAACTTAGAATTGTGAGCTAAAATAAACCCCCTTTCCCTAGTTGGCTTTTTGCAGGCTATTGCATCATAGAAATCAGGAGCAGGGGTGGGGATTAAGGATACAAAGGCCCCTGCATTAGAGATGCAAGTTCTTGGTGCAGGCCTTGGGGATGCTTCGGAACTTCACCTTAAGCTGAGCGTCTCAGCTGGAGGCCCATCCAGCCTCTCCAGAAAGACAGAGAGGTCTCAACTATAGAGGCCCCTAGCCTGTGGCACTGAGAACAGGAGTTTGTAACAGGGTCAGGACTATGTTTCCTGATCGCATGATGACTGTTCTGTGAGTTTCTGCCATGGACAGATGCCTAGAATAAGGCAGGCGCTTTGAGGGACCTCAGCCCAATGCCTGTGTGTAGATCTGGCCCTAGAATGGACCTGGAGTCTTTGGGTACTCTGGCATTGACTTAGAAACAGCTCAGAACCCTGCATATGCCTGCCTGCTGCCGGATTTGCCCTGCCTTGCTGGACTAGGTAGGGCTCTGCATGCACACAGATAATCAAGTGCCTGGGGCAATAAGGACCACAGGGCCCAGACAGCAGCAGGTAATCAGAGTTGTCTCCATTCCTGAGCAGAGTGAGATCTCAGAGGAGTTCTGGACAGTGGGCTCCAAAGATCTGATATAACCTGGCAATTCTGGGACTTGTAAGAATCCCACGGGTTAAAGAGTTAAACCCAAGCCTGTGCTCCCTAAAGTTGACTCTGTAACTGCTCTGATTCCTGGAGGACCCTGGGCTGGGCAAGGGAAGGGAAGCCAGAGCCTGGTCTTATGGTTAGAGAGACTCATTCCTTGTAGCTTTGGCATCTTGGCATTACGTCTAGTCATCCTTGGGGCCACTATTGAGTTCTGGGTCCCCATGGATACCTGGATGCTGAGGCTTTGTGGCAGTGGCTTCATCTGTTCCAGAAGAGACCAGAACCAGGCTGCCAGTCAGGCCACTGGGCCTCTGGCAAGACCATAGGCCGGAAGGCTGGGACCCAGAGCAGGGTGAGTCACCCCAGCTCCAGGTCTCTGGTGTGACCCTAGCATGCCCAAGGGACTCCCGGCTGTTGTGTTTGCTGTGCTGTCCATCCTCACTGCTCTCATGCAGGGCCCCGGGGCTTCCTGGAGGCTATGATCCAGCCGTTGCTTGGCCCCTGGCCGGGTCACTTTTTAGTATTCTGTGTGATGCCCTGAAACAAGCAGAAAAGTAGAAAGAGAAACGGGGGGGGGGGGGGACTATTCAGCACCATCCCCAAAACACACAGCCAAGGACACTGGGACAAAGGGCAGTCTTCATTCAGACCAGTGGGCATGGCTTCTGCTGCTCACAAAGGATGCTGCTAAATGTTCAGAGCAGTGGGAGGGACCCCCACTTTGAGTACTGCTCAAAGACACCCTCCTCTGCTGGCCTCCAACAGAGAGGACAGACAGAACGGGCTGCCCCAGAGCCTTTGAACTCATGAAGCCCCATTTGGGAGGTGACCTTGAATGTCAGGTGCCACTGAGCCCTGTCCTGGCTCCTGACACCAGCCTTTCGGCTCTTCCCAGGATGGTGTGGATTCCCCTCCTCCCACTGGGCCAGCCTCTCCCACTGCTCCAACAAGCCAGTGCTCTGAGCCCGCCCCCTATCGGCAGCAGGCTGTTTCCCTGCTCAGGCCCTCCAAAGATGTTGATTTGGGGAATATGATAGTCAGAGACGATGCTCCCACAACACACTGTCCGTGAATAATTACTGCAGTGATCATTGAGTTATTGGAGCCAGAAATCAATGTGTTGCTGCAGAATTTCACCAGCAAGAAATCACACTGGCTCCCCCTGCCCCACCCCCACCGTGTCAACACCTGATGGCCTGGCTGTCTGGATTCAGCATTCCTAGGCCTGCTCCCTGGCTCCCACAAGGGTCCCCACCCGAAAGAGATAAGATAGAGCCCGTGTCGGGGAGGAGGTGTGGACGCGGCTGCACCAGCTTGGCCCGCTGTGAGTGATAAAAGGGGCTTTGGAAAGGTGCTGACGTGGCCACCGTGCTTAATGAGGTCATCGCCAAAGCTACTGCCCTCCTAACCTGGAGGTCAGGTTCCCAAAGTGACAGCCACGGGAAGTGGGGCCATCTGCCACTGCCTGTCAACACCCAGCACCCCATCACAGCAGCCAGCTCCAATGCCTGCAGGGGCTGGGCTCCAGACTCATTTCAGGGCTGTCATCTTAAGCCCTAGGGCATCCTGAGAAAGCTGAAAGGGACCTGGGGCCCTGTGCTAGAAGAGAGGGAGGGCAGCTGTTGGTGGGGAGGGGGCACTCGGGCCCCTTGTCAAAGCCAGCCTCGGGCAGTACATCCTGTGGCTCCCACTCAGGTTTCAGCTTTGAGGCTTCTTAGCTGAGGTTCCTCCTGTACTGCCCTAAGCATTCCGGGAGGCCTGGACTCTGCCCTCCACCATACTGGCTTGGAGGCCTACTGTGTGACCCTAGCTTGCTCAGGTACCTGCAAGAGGCTTCCCAATGGGGCAGAAGAATGCCCTCAGACCAGACTGAACTAGGTGTCTGTCTAGGTGTCTGTTTTTGAGCAGGGAGTAGGGGAGAAAAATCTGAGAGCAAAAGGAGGCTAGGCTCTGCTCCCAGCAGCCTCCCTATGGCTCCCTGCTTGGTTACCATCTCTGTTTGAAGCCAGGCTTCATGGTGGGTCAGGACCCCATCTGGAGATATCCAGTCCAAGTGTAATATATGTTAAAGTCCCCAGGGGGCAGCATGGCCTCTTGGGACCAAGAGCCCTGGGCTACAGATTTGCATATCAGATATCCTGCATATCAGATATTTACATTACAATTCATAACCATCGCAAAATGGCAGTTATGAAGTCACAATGAAATAATTGTATGGGGCATCACCACAACAGGAGGAATCTTATGTTAAAGGGTTGCAGCCTTAGGAAGGTTGAGAACCACTGCAGTAGTTATCACTAGGATGAATTCCTGCCAGGACCAGGGGGAGCAACTAGGGGAGCCTGAGCCTCCAGACAGCCTCATCTAGGAACAGCTGAAGGCTGAGTCTTTTTAGAACACTGCTTCCCAGAGGTCTGGCTTCCCTCCCTCCCTCCCTCCCTCCCTCCCTCCCTCCCTCCCTCCCAGGATAAGAACTTTACATCTGTGAAATTTCTTAATTTAGTATCTAGTTCTCTCTTTCTGGCCTCAATCTTTCTTTGTGTCAGAATAGGTAGGACACTTGTGGGGAGCATGACCCCCCCACACACACACACACCCAGTCTTGCAGACCCGCCCTGAAAGTTGCTCAGGGTAACATTCAGCTCTTGATGATGATGATGATGGTGGTGGTGGTGATGATGATGGAGCCTGGGAGAAAAAAAAAAGTCAGAAAATCATTTCCAAAAATAGACAGCAGGAAATGTGTGGTATGGCTGGTTGGCGGCACTCTGGGTTGGGGCACAGGCTGGCCAGGCCAGCTCTGTGTTCTGGGAATGGCCATCACCCATTTGTAGAGCAGGTCCATTGGAGGACATTCATGGAGCCCATTCAGGCCTCTGAGTTTAGCCTTAACAGAGGTGTGTGCTCCTCGGAGACCCCAGCCAGTGCTAGCTCACACCCCTAGATTACCAGAGCTACCGGTAGGGCATGGCTACAGAGTCACTCTGGCTTTTCTGAATAGAAAGGACTCTGCTTGGCACAGGTGTTCCGAAGGCACCCTAGAGAGCTCTGAGCACTATGTGCTCCGGACTGCTATGTTTAGGGAGGAAACTGTATAGCCAGCCCTCAAGAGGCAGGCCGGGGCTTCTGCAGGACCCTTGGTGATAACACAGAGGAAGGCGTGTCAGGTATAGAAGAAGGATGGTCAGTCTTAACCTTTGTTGGTCACTAGCTGTCTGATGACCACAGGCTTGACATAAGTACCACAGATCAAACACCGTTCAGAAAGGCCAGGGAACTGGTAGGAAAATTCAGAGGTTCCCTGATAACCTTAGACTAGTTTTTCCTAACTCCATAGCTACAGTGAGGTCAGGACCCCTACAGACACCCTGGAAGCAGGAGCAAGGCTGGGCTAGTCTTCTGCCATGAGCCATTTGATGTTAGGTAGAGGTCCAACTGGCGCTGAGCCCTTCTTTCTGGTCTCCAGACTTCCTTGCACAATTAATACTCAGAAGCCCTCATGATTCCATAGAACAGTCCTTGACAGAGCAGGGCTCTCTGATGGTGCACAAAATGGGAAGAAGGCCAGCCCAGCAGAGCCACAGCTGCTCTGAGCATCATCTGCAGGCACCTGATTGCACCAGCAAGTCTGTATTTGACACCCCTGCCTTTCACTCTCTTGCCCCTACCCTGAGCCCATTTAGGAGGCACAGGGAGAGAGACAGATGGAGACACACAGACACAGACACAGACCGAGAGAAGAGATAGAGACAGACAGACAGAATCAGAGAGACAAAGACAGAGAAAATACATACATACGCATACCCAAACTAGGAGGGACCCTGTTGTGTCTGAGCTTTGGTGAAAGCTGGGAGCAGAGAGGGTAAATGCATATACCCCCAGAGTAGTTAAATAGATGGTAGGTCTGGCCTTCTTCCCAGACACACCACCCCAAGTCAAGACTTCCCCAAAGATAAAGATGAACGCATGTACCACATCAATGATCAGGATAGGGAAACACACAGTGAATGACTCCACCAGATAGCAGATGAACCCAGGCAGCCCTGGACAGTCAGGACAGTGGCATCCTTGGGTGGATGGCAAGCCAGAGGCCATCTCCGCGGATATCCCTTGCTCTGGCTCCTGACCACGTCCCTCTTTGTTCCCTCCATGCCCTGGCTCCCCTCTGCCCCTGCCCACGGCTGATTTATTTCAGCCAGTGACACCCACCCCTTGCAAGACTTCCCACGGCAGAGTTGTGGTCTCTGGCGGCCGGCTGCAGTTTTTTAATTGTTTTTCTCCCCCTCTGCTGGCTCCCTCCTGGTTGCTGGCAGTGACTGGGGGAGGGGTCAGGGTTCCAGTAGCATTTCCGGCCCTCTCGATTTGTTCCCTTCCCCTTCCCTTTCTTCTCCCTCCACGGGCCCAGCCTCTGTGATTAAGCCTGGAGGCCGCCTGCTGGTTCTAATAGGCCCGCGGGCTTGACCATCTGATGAGAACCGCGCGGGCACAGCTTGTTCCCGAATGCTTGCACTGGAGTCTCCTCATGCACGGTATTAATCATCACTGTCAGGCCGCTCAGGCCTAAACACATCCACCCAGTATAAAATTATACTAAACAGAAGAAAGAGAGGCCGTGATTGGCTACATATTGAAAACAGACATTAGACGGCCCCCGTCCCCCAGCTTGCCCACCCCCTCCTCATTTCAAATCCCCTACCAAGGCCTCTGCCCAGTTTAATGAACAATAGATGGCTCAGGGTGTTGATCCGGCCATGCTTGCTACCCATCAAGTTCTGAGTCCTGTGCACAGTGACAGAAGCAAGGTGGGAGTTCACCTCTGTAACAAGGGCCTGGGTGTCCACCTTGGGAGTCTCTCACCATAGTGCTATCTGGGCTCTTAAGAGCATGCTAAAGGCAGAGGAATTCTGGCCAAGGCTGAAGCTATTTGCCCCCAAAGGGAGGGGAAGAGCCAGTGAGGTGTGGAGCCCCAGGGCTTCATGAGGGATAGGTAAAGGTAGACAGAGATGGCAAGAGCTAGAAAGCTGGCCCTGGCCCAGACTCCCTGTGTCCAGAGCCTAGCCTAGAGGCTGGGATTTGGCTGCCCCAAGGGCAAGCACCTTCCTGTTCCCCAGCAAGCAAGGCTGCTCATAAAAGTTAACTGTGTGTGAAATGCCTGAGGTTGGTAGAAAGGCATGAGATGGGCTGCCTGGGACTCTTGCTCAGAGTCATAGCCTGCAGCCAAAGAGCCTCAGGGCCGACAGGCAGAAGCTAGGGATGTTTCTTGTCACGCCTTGAAGATTGACAGGGCCCCAGAAGGAGCCTTTCCAGGTAGCGGTTCAGAGGTCCTCTGCATTTGCCTTGGTGTCTCAAAATGCCTTGCTGGAGAATCTTAAGTGTAACCTCTAGCAGGCACTGCTATTCCCCTGGTTGCGTCCCTGCAACCTACATCATTGCTCAAGGTCTTTATCCACAGGGACTAGTCTGGGTCCCATTGGGCACAACCCACCTGTGTGTGGGGAAGGAAGCTCTTCTCCAATGCTGCACTTTACCTAAAGTGACAGAGGACAAGATGAATTCAGCTGATGGTGAGATTTCAGGCCATGCAGGTGGTTCATGGTCTTTGAGGCCAGACTCTTTGACCTCACAAGCTTCCCTGTGTCCCTCACTGCCTGGACTGACTTCCCCCAGAGGTCACCCTGGAGAGAACCCACCAGGGCCCAGAGAACAGGAACCACATGTCTGTGATGGCTCGATGGCAGCCCAACTGCCCGCCTTACAATCTGTTAGATCAACTGGAGGGAGCAACATCTGTTTAGTGACAGAAGAGAGAAGCTGCTTTTGAACCCTCCCTGGATAGCTGGGAGAACATAAGGTCCTGTTGAAACCAGACATGGTGATGCACTCATGAACTCCCAGCACTTGGGAGGCAGAGGCGGGAGGATCAGAAACCGTCCTTGGTTTTGTAATGAGTTGGAGACCAGCCTGGTTTATACGAGATCCTGACTCAAAAGACAAAAAGCAGAACAGCACCCATAAGTGTGAGGTAGCCATTACCTTCTGACATCAGATACCTGCTGGGTCTGGGCGTAGACCTGTGCTTCCTGAGGACTTTGTGGGCGGGTCAGTAAGCCAAGAAATGGTGAAGCTGCCGGTGGCCGCCATTCGGGAGAGGAGCTACCCTCACTTCAGGCAGCTGAGCTTCAGACACGGAGGGCTTTGATTTCAGTCAGTTTCTCTCACTGAGTGCTAAGGTGCCAGTCTGTGCTTTGCCCAGGGGCAAGGCTGGTTTGCTCCCTGCAGCCTGAGCAGTGTCTCTAGGGCACTCAGTTCTGGTCCTGTCAGATGCAGCGACAGGTGGCTGGGCTACGAAGAAGGCTGGGGCTGGGTCATCTCTGCTGTCTACAGTCAGCCCTGCGCAGCCCTCAAGTTGGCCAGCCCAGCGAGTGAGTAGACCTGGCTCCTGTGCCACAGGACTGTGTAATCCTACCTGGGCTGTGAACAAGGCCTGGCGAATCTCACCTGGGCCTGGTCTGCCAACACCTGTGCTTGTTTAATGAAACACTTTCTTCAGAGACCTGTGGCAGCGGGACACATGCGGTAGGGGAGCCGTCTCCTAATGCCAGCTAACCCATACCCAGCCTACCCCACAGCTCCAAGCCCTGGCTCCGACCAAGGGAAATTAAACACTGTGGTATTAGCACAACTGAGAAATACAACTGAGGTGCCTGGGCAGAGCCCTCCAAGTGGTTGTCATGTACTGTCAGCATTGTCTCCACTGTGGCTGTCTCTCTCACCTTCCTCTTCTTCTGGGGACCCAAGAAGCACAGGACTCTGGCTAGGGCCCAGGGAACTGGCACAAACTGACTTCCCACTGTCCTTCCGTGATACGCCTGCCTCTTCTTGGTGTTCTTGAAGGCAAGCAGCAATGGCTAAGAGATTTCCTGCCTTTAAAGTGGCTAGTTAGTAGTCTCCAACTAGAGCCATTGTGTCCCCGCCGGTCCCCATTCCAACACTAGAAATATCTGCACTGCAGATGGTTGTGGTGGTCACCAGTAGAAGTACTGCTAGGTAGAGCCCAGGGAACTTGATGGGCATTCTACAGTGTCCAGGACAAGACCCCTTTAGTGGAAAGCAACACAGACCCAGAGGTCCATGCAGTGAAGGTTGAAGTGAGATCATCCTTTTTTGATTGACTGATTTATTTATATGCGTGTGGTGTGTGTATATGGTTCTTTTGTGAGTATATATGTCTGTGTAGTGTATGTGCCTGTGGTGTGTATATGTGCATATTGTATGATATGTGTGGTTTGTGTGTGGTGTGTGTATGTATGTGTATGGTGTGTGTGATATATGTGTATATGTGTGTGATGGTATGTATGGTGTGTTTGTTCTCTGTGTGTGTGTAGTATGTGTATGAGTATATGTGTCTGTAGTCTGTGTGGTGTGTGTATGTGTGGTTGTATATGTGTTGTGTATGTCTATGTGTCTTCGTGTGCCTATGTGTCTGTGTATGAGATGTGTGTGGTTTGTGTGTGGTGTGTATGTATGTGTGGTGTGTATGTGTGTGCATGCACACGCACGTGCTTTTTTTGAAATGAAAAAGCTTTCTAGCTACAGAGCATTGAGAGCTGCCTCAAAGACCTGTCATCCAGCCCTTTGTCTTGGGGAGCAGGGCTCAGGGCTCAGCCTTCCCTGGCTTCCACATCAGACTCAGTGGGGATCCCCTGGGTCTCAGGCTGAGGCCAGTGTTCCAGGAAGAGGCCTGAGCAGCAGGATCCAAGGCCCCAGTCAGAAGCAGAGTGGCCCGTGGCTTCCTGACATGAGACCCGTCCACACCATCTGCACCAAATCTCTTGGCAGTTACTGTGGAGCTCAGATTTCAGCCCCCCTCCACCTGCCACCCTTGTTTATCCTCACCGGAGCTCACGGCTCCATCCTCAGCCTCCCTCAGAGACCTCCAGAGAGCTGCTGGCAATCTTCACTTCTCTGCCCTGAGGAAAAGAACAGTGTCCTCTGTGTGGGCGTAAAAAACACATGAGACTTGTCTATCAGCAGCAACCTGAGCTCAGAGGCAGAGGACGCGCCATCAGACACAACGCCCTCACTCCAAAGTGATGTTTATTTAGCAGTTGGCATGAGACAAGGGCTGCAAACGTGAGCAGTCTTTGAAAGAGGATGCCCTGTGCATGTACATGTGTCCGGCCTTGGGGTAATCTGCACTGTGTATATCCTTGTACTCATACAGGCCTGCCAAGCCTGGGGACAGCAAAGAGCTTGCCATGCAAGTATAAGAACATGAATTCAGTGTCAGAACCCATGTAAAAGCCAGGCATGGTGGTAAATTGTACCTATAAGCCCAAGACTGGGAAGATAGGAGGTGCCTGGGGCCCACAAACTAATCCGGTTCATCTCAGGTTCCAGTGAGAGACTCTGTTATACAAGAGTAGGGGTGAAGAGATGGTTCATTTGTTAAGAGCATGTACCTCACAGAGGACCCACGTTCTATTCCTAGCACCCACATCAGATGGCTCGTAACTACCTGTAACTCAGCAGCGGGGGATCTGACACCCTCTTCTGGACTCTGTGGGTGCATGAGTGTGTGTGGCGCGCGCGCATGCGAGCAAGCATGCATATGTGTAAAGGGAAAGAGAAAGGAACACAGACAGACAGACAGACAGACAGACACTACCTTGTAGGACAGGGTCCCCTTGGCTGTCTGGCTCACTGGTCCCTGCATCCTATTAGCCCCATGCATCCTGTTAGCAGGCCACTGTCCTCGACACTAATTGTCACATGGTCAAAAGCTCTGCCAAATAAGCCAAACACTTCTTTTATCTGTCATCTTGGACATGACGCCTTAATGGTGACCATATGTGCAGTGCTTATATGTTACTGGTCAGGGACTTCAGGCCAGGAGATTCCTGCCTGGATGTGGTATAGATGATACTCATAGGAGAGAAAAGTAGGTCCCCTCTGGAAGCCCCAGATGGGGCCAAACTGGCCTTTTGTGCTCAGAGGGCAGCTCACCTCTAGGTTATGCACAGTCCCTCTGTCAAGTAAGCCACAGGTTCTTGACCAAAAATAGAGACCAGGAACCTTGTGCACCAGGGTCAAAAGGGACCAAATTCAGTGAATTGTCTTTGGATGCTAGCTTCCCATTAGCACAGGAGTTCACTGCTAGAGAGAGGCACCCACTGCTGTGTGGTGGCCAAACCACTAGCAGCCACCTCTACAACACCACCTTACAGCTGGCCACTGAGCCAGGCACAGACCTAAATGCCTCCCTGAGTTCTCTGGGGACATGACCTCTAAGGAGAATCCAGCAAGACTAGAGCTGTGCCAGGCAAAGCCACCAGGGCCGGGGTCTGCTGCAGCTGCAGCATAGTGGGGTTGACAAGAAGAGCCAGAGGAGTTGGAAGCTGCCCCAGCTTCTCTCAGGACTCCCTCCCAGGTCCCACTTGGAACCAGAGTGGAACCTCCCTGGAAAGTCACAAAAACAGAGCCAGATGTGCAGTGCGGTCCAGAGGCAGGAAGGAGGGGCGGGCTGCCGGCTGGGGCTCTATGGCACTTTCATTTCTTCGGCAGAGCCACTTGTGTGTGATTGAGCGAAGACACGGTAGTAACAATGGCGGCAGTGTCTGCAGAACAGAGTTCTATTGAGCACCATGAAAGCCTTTTTGAAGTGGGGGAACAGTTTGAAGACATGGCATTCCTCACCCCATGTTTTGACTCAGAGAAGCCAATGGACAGAGCCTTAGACGCCTCCAGAGAGGCGCTGGTCCACCTTTGAAGCATGCATCTGTTTTTGCTGCCAGACTGAGAACCTTCTTCCCTGGGCTTATTCCAGTGCCTGTGCTTCCCTGGCAGCCCAGCACCAAGCAGGGTTAGAGAGGGGTCTCTGTGAAAGATCTACAGATGTCTGGATCCAGAGGCAGGGCCAGACACTCATTATCAGGAGCTTACCAGATGCCATAGCTGTGGGGTGCCATGTTCAGTGTATGGAAGCCAAAAGCAAAGTACATTTGCCCAGCACAGACACTTACTCACTGGTAATCCTGGATCTCTAAACCCTCTCTCATGGATGAGGAACAAGTGTCCTGGGGCCTTTGAGAGGGGGCCAGGAATGAATAGATTGAAGAGTAGACCTACGACCACAGCAGGAGGGGGGAGCATCTGCTGCTGGCTTGGTCCTGGGTTTGGGGTAATTCAAGAAGGTGCTCAGGTTTGTGCCCCCTCCCAGGAGTGTGGAGTGGCTTTGAGCAGCCCCGGCTTGGCCTTTGTCTTTGTGTTAGCTCTAGGGACGTGGCCATTCTGTCTTCAGATGCCCCCACCTGGCATTTATTAAACTTGATTGAAAACTCCGAAAGAGGTAAAGTAATGGCAGGCAGCCTGTACACTCTTTCTCCCAAGAGGTTGAAGAAGGTATGGGCTTGTGCCCTGCAGTATGAAAGAGCTGAGAAACTGAGATGTCTCCACGCTGGCTGGAAAGGCTCACCAGAAGGAGGACAGAATGTAGTTGGGATGGACCAAGAGAGTCAGCGAATGGCAACAAGGGGGTACAGGCACAGCATGGGCTTAGACAGCCATCAAGAGATGCATATAGGGTCACTCGGGTGAAACCACAAAAACCTGTGTGTGTGTGTGGGGGGGGGTGGTTAGAGAACTCATTTTGGATTGCCAAAGCCATGGGGAGCTTGAGATGAATATATTCCTCTCCAAAGAGCAGGCATGACTTTCCTCAGATTGGAAGCCACTAACACAGATTCCAGAGGTGAAGAACATTGGCTCAGGGATGCCTCACCTTAAACCCTGCACAAAGTAGATGCTCCTGGATCCAAATAATCCCCACCATTGTAGGACTGTCCCTTACTGCTGCCCCAACCAAAAGTGGAGAGTGTCAAGGAGCACATGACCCAAGAGCTGTCCCCTATGGCTGCACTTAGCTCCCAGGTCAGATGGAACTGCACCTCCACCATGATGCCCACATAAGCTAGGAGTCCATTGAGACGTACGTACAGCCTCATCACATCAGTCTATCAAATCACCTCTCCCAGCTGTGATCCACAAGTCTGTGGTGCAGATCTGGCTGGGAAAGTCCACTCAAAGATAGTCTTGTCTGCTCTGGGAGAATCTAGGCAGCTATGACTTCAGAGTCTTCTACCCAGCCTGCACAGACCACTGCCTCTCAGCATCAAGGCTGGGTTTCCTAGGAGTCCCCAAAGGGTCATTCATAGATGAAACCTCCCTGGGAAGTCACATAAACAGAGCCATCTTACAGCAGGAAGGAGGGACTAGATGGGGCTATGGAGTAATTATTACCCATGACAGAGAGTCTGATCTACACTTAAGTTCATGAATATGAAATTTGGGGGTCCCTTTCAGTCCTCCATAAAGCTGCCTTCCAAACAAGCCACCAGAAGACCACTACTGCTCAGGATTGGCCACAAAACCACCTATCTTCTTGATGGTCTCTTTCCACAGTGATAATATTCACCCATGAAGAAAAGCCCAGACACAGAGATGTTGGGACCAAACTCTTCCAAAGGGTGGAGATGATAAGTTATGTGGAAAGAAGCCCAGCACAAAGCAGCAAAGTCAAAGCAGCTCCTACCTCCAGAGGAACAGTAGCTAATGCATTTGCCTCTGGAGGCAGAGGTCTCTGAAGGGCTCAGGCCGGCTCAAGCTCCTGCTGTAACATCAACCTGGAGGGTCTGTATTAATATGTCTTCTCTGTTGAGTGCAGATGATCTCTGGCCACTGTGCTCTCTTACCTCATGTGGCTTTGTGGGGAGTAAGCCCATGAGATGCAAACAGAGGCTCCTACCAACCAGTCTGCCATGCAGGTCAAGATTCTGTAAGTTCTGGATATTCTGAAAGATCATGAAGCTGGACCACCAAATTCCTACCACTCACTGTCGTGTGGTAGTGAATGATAAGCGATAAAAATTTGATAATAGTAATAGAGACAGGACTCAAGGCTGTTTCCCCCCTTCCCCCCACTAAGAGGGCTGGTCTGTAGAATTGTGTTCTAGTGGGTTACTGGTTTAAGTAGGTCCTGGTTTTGCTACAAAGTAGATACTGTATCAACCTGTGCTGCTTTTGCTATAAAGTAGACACTGTATCAACCCATGCTGCTTTTTGCTACAAAGTAGAAACTGTATCAACTTGTGCTGCTTTTGCTACAAAGTAGACACTGTATCAACCTGAGCCTTAGCCTCACTTGAACATTTAAACTTAAAAGCCCTGGGGCACAAGAAAAGCCTTTCTAAATCCTAAAGGGACACCCCATGGACCTACCTGATGCAGGCTGCTTTCTGGATAGGCCTGACTGGGGTCCCTGACAAGGCCTTCCCTCCCTTCCTCCCCTGCACATCCCATCCCCTTTCCAACCCACCCTTCTCAAAGGCACATGGCCATCTGCAGCCAGACAACTATTTGCTCCCCATTTGGATGCTATGGAAGACAGGTAGGCTGAATTGAAACTAGAGCCAGATCACAATTTTAATTATCATATCCTCCAGGATGGCCAGAAGCCTGAAGCGTAGGCACCTGTGTTTCCAGTCCCTGGGCATGTCTATTGTTGCTGACGAAATTGAGTGTATGGAGCCTGACTTTGTAGGAGCCTATCCTACCTCAGCCTAAGGGATGTTTGTTCAGTGCTCTGGGAAATACTCAGGGAAGAAATGTACCAGGGATCCCCAAGTGGGGGAAAAAGAACTAGGTTCGTCTGAGCTAGGAAATTACATGGCCTGTGAGCAAAAGCACATGTTGTAGTCAGAGCTGTGGCCTCAGTGAGCGTGTGTTTTGAGCTGATTTGTGTAGTCTCAAAGGGCTGGGCAGTGACAGGGGACATCAGGGATACTGGTTCATGGGCTTCATGCCTGCCTTTCTCCTAACCACTCAGCCATGGGGGCCTGTGAACATCCACTGACCTCCTGTGGGTGGGATGAAGGGTCAAGGTCAGATGCTGTTCTGACTCTGGGTTATAAACTGGTAGGGAAAAGAAATGGGGTACACCAGTATATATGGGAGGGGGAGATAGTAGAGAGTAGTACTTCCTGGCTGATATGGGATCCACCCCTTATTCTTTCTCCTCATGTGTGAGGCAGCTACCAGTACCCAAAGTCATTACTTAGGACTGCTGTTGGACATAAAGCCATACCACTTCCAAGTTGTGGGTAATGAGGATCCCATGAGGTGGTATCCCCTAAATCAGACAAGGAGGAGAGACATTGACATGATCTGCACCAGGCATCTGACACACTTGCGACCTGATGTCAGTGCACAGGCCCACTGTGTATTGGGGCACAGTGTCGACTGCCACCACACACACAAGTCATAAATACATCCAAGTGATCCCTGACCACAACCGTGTTCCCATCCTGCAACAGTCAAGGGTGATTAATGGGAATTATCATTAGTGCTAATCAGAGCCATTTGGAAGAGACTGAAGTAGAGGGAAATACCCTAGTGAAGATCCTGAGACCACTTTGAAGAATTTCAGTTGTGTGTATGTGCATGCTTAGGTATATGCATGCACTCATGTGCAGCCCATGGGGCTGGCTACTAGGAGAGGATCTGAGTAGATGGGATGAAGATGAAGATAGAACATAGCTCCATCTTATCCAAGGAGTCCAATTATTATCCTGACCTGGTGCTCCTGTAGCCAGAGAACACAGACTTCACACAGATTGGTGTGACCAAAATGAACTTCCTCCTCCAACATCTGTGATTGCCTGGCGGCTGCATGGAGACTACACAGACTGGGCCAAAATTAGTACAGGGGGCTGATTCCCTGTCAAAAGGGTGCCATCCTCTGTGCACTCCATTTTCTCTCCCCACCAAGCACAAGGCCTTGACCCATGGGCCAGTCACACCAGGAATGCCCTTTCCTCATAGGCCACAAGGAAGGTAGACAGGCTGCGCAGCAGTCTTCCTGGGCCAGTATGGCTTCCAGATACAAAGTGTCCTTGTATTGGGAATATCAATTCAGAAAGGGGCTAGTAGTAAGCTGAGAATATTTGGATAAACTTGACAGCCCCAAAGACTGAAAAAGCCCTTTTGTTCGCCACAAGAAGGCAGTCCTGCCACCCTGGGCTCCCTGGAGCCGCTCCAGAGAAAACTGAGTTGGAGCAGGGAAATGATTATGGTGTCGTGAAAGATCTATGCTCTGCACTTGGTGTTTATTATTATTTATTTCATTTTTTTCATTAGAATGTGTGGCTAACATCCTATTGCATAATGCCAGGCTGCAACCATGCCTGCAAATACCACAGCTCCGTCCACTGGGCTCTCCAAGCACACAAAGACCAGTAGTCTCGCCTCTCCTAGGCCCCATGTTTCAGCTGTCACTGGAGCAGAGGGTCAGTCCTTGAACAGGTAGATCCCCTGGAGAGAACACACAGGGTCACCTCTGGAAGTATCCCAACACAGGAATGCTAAGGCAGGTACTCACAAGACCACATCTGATTCTCTGGGATTGTTTGCTTTTCCTGTGGGCTTTTGTTCATACCTGATAATATCAATGGAAGCAGATCTATCAGAGCAGGTGTCACTGGGCCCATTGGTGTCATCTGCAGCATAAAAACTAAAATACGGAGAAGAGTCCTGAGGAAACGTGCCTTGCCTCCTATACGCTCACCCCATTAAACTCTGGGTAAGAGGCCGTGGGGTGAGCAGACATTTTCAGGATCACTGGGGCACGGATGCCATGAGATGGAGGGAAACGACTCGGCTGCTGAAGAGCTTGGTGTGTAAACATGATGAACTGAGTTTGATCCCCAGCACCTATGTCAAAAGCTGGGCGCTGCAGCCTGCACCTGTGATCCCAGCACTAGGGAAGGGGAGATAGGTGAACCCCTGGAGCTCCCTGACCTAATGGTGAGCCCCCCCCCCTTCAGTGAGAGACCTTTCTCAAAATTCAGTGAGCGACTGAGGAAGACGCCCAGAGTTACCTTTGACCTGCACACATACACCTACATGTACACAATACACACAGAAAGGTAGAAACAGATACACAGAGATACACATAGACACACAGATACAAACACACACACACACACACACACACACAGAGAGAGAGAGAGAGAGAGAGAGAGAGAGAGAGAGAGAGAGAGAGAGAGAGAGAGAGAGAGGCTGCTTACAGTCCACATCCTAGACTTGAGGAGACCGGGGAGCCCAAAGAGACCCAGGCAGATGGCAGAGGGCACCCTTCATTTTGTTTCATACATTTGCTCAGCAGTGGCACTGGAGCACAGGGCTGATACATTGGGTGGCTCCTGTCTGGTGTGCAAGGCTGACTTGGCTGGGCATTGTCTGTGAGTCGCCTCAAACCTGCCCATCCTAAGGCAGAAGCCTCAGGTCAGGCTCACAGCCAAGGGCAAGATTAATATGCAGCCCGAAGCCCATCACCAGTGTGCGCGGAAGCTAATCTGAAATACCTCGTGTCTCGGTCCCTTCCCCTCAGGTGCCAGGAGGGCTGGGCGTGGGGAGAAAGGATGGCTCAGTTGGATTGTGGTCAATGGACTCTAAGGCCCATCTCTTCCCCACCAGCTGGGCAATGGCCAAGGCCCAGTCTCACTAAGAAAAAAATGGATCATGGGAAGCCGAGCCATCCCAAAACATTTGGAGGAAAAGCTCCTCACGCAATGAGGGCCCAGCCTGGCCAGCATCCTCTCGTGCGCACATACCTGGGTCTGCTCAGGGAAGGAACTGGCGTTGGCCCTTTGCAGAACCTCCAAAGACAACATAGTCTGCACCAAGAATCTCTTGCCAATGACCATTTTTGTATGTCAGAGAGCACCAAGAACTGCTCTTTGTGGAGATTGGCAAAGTATTTGCTTAGACTTGAGCTATTTCCAAGACTTGACCTCAAAACATCAGGCTGATACAGAAGGGGGTGAGTCACTGTGCTCCTCTGTGCCCATGTGTTCCAGTGAGAGGGATGGGTGCCCAGGGATGGTGTCTGCTGCAAGAGAGGCACCAGCTCTAACCTAGTGGGCTTCTCTAAGCACCTACTCATGTCACATCACAAGCCAACCACAGCCTCTGTGGTGGGGATAGAGGTCACCATTCTGTTAAGCCTCAGGAAACAGATTCAGGGTCATGATTCAGCAACATTGTCCTGGGAAAGATTATAATTCTGGTTTCCAGAGAGGACCAACTAAGAGGATTAGCAGGCTCTTCAGCAGAGCACAGAGAGAGATGAGGGGAAAATGACTCAGTCTGAAAAGGAGAGATGAAGAAAGAAAGGTATGGGGCAGTGTAAGCATCTGCCTCCATGATCTTGGAACTCCCTCTCTCATCCATTTGCTCCCATCCTTCTCTGAACACCTACTGTCTGCATGGCTCGAGGATTCAGCCACATGAAATCCTCAAGAACTTTGCCATTTGAGGGAGGAGATGTAACACAGAAAATGACCATTATGGTCCAGTCAGTCTAAACTGCAGAGGATCCTGATGTGAGACTTCAGAGTTGCCTCCCAGGAGAGGTTATCCTCTGGTCCGGTTCCCCAAATTACTGGAAAGATGTTCTCTTTTGGCTCACTGTGGGAGCTGAGGAAACCAGAGAGGTCATCATCCATCAGTCCATCCATCTACCCATTCAGCATCCATCTGTCTGTTCAACATCCACTCAGCCACCCATTCAACAGCCACCCATTCACATCCACCCAGCCACCCATTCAACATCCACCCAGCCACCCATTCAACATCTTTCTATCTACCCATTCAACATCCATCAACCCACCCATTCAACATCCATCCCTCTACCCATTCAACATCCATCCATCCACCCATTCAACATCCATCCCTCTACCCATTCAACATCCATCCATCCACCCATTCAACATCCATCCATCCACCCATTCAACATCCATCCATCCACCCATTCAACATCCATCTATCCACCCATTCAGCATCCATCTGTCTGTTCAACATCCACTCAGCCACCCATTCAACAGCCACCCAGCCACCCATTCAACATTTATCCACCCAGTCACCCGTTCAACATCTTTCTATCTACCCATTCAACATCCATCCATCCACCCATTCAACATCCATCCAGCCACCCATTCAACAGCCACCCATTCAACATCCATCCAGCCACCCATTCAACAGCCATCCAGCCATCCATTCAACAGCCACCCATTCAACATCTATCCACCCAGCCACCCATTCAACAGCCACCCATTCAACATCTATCCACCCAGCCACCCATTCAACATCTTTCTATCTACCCATTCAACATCCATCCCTCTACCCATTCAACATCCATCTATCCACCCATTCAACATCCTTCTATCTACCCATTCAACATCCAACTGTCTGTTCAACATCCACCCAGCCACCCATTCAACATCTTTCTATCTACCCATTCAGCATCTATCAACCCACCCATTCAACATCCATCCACCTATCCAACATCCATCCCTCTACCCATTCAACATCCATCCCTCTACCCATTCAACATCCATCTATCCACCCATTCAACATCCATCCAGCCACTCATTCAACATCCATCTGTCTATCCATCCATCCCCTTGTAGATGCATCCAACATTAGTCAAAAACCTATCTACCCATCTGATCCATATGTCTTCACTCATCATCCACATACATCCAGCATCAGCCCATCCCACTCATCCGTCCAAAATCCATCCCAGCCAACACCTATCTATTTATCTACTCATGAAGACATTCAGTGGGCCTCGTCTATTCCAGACCTTAGAGAAGCTTCAGTTGCCTTAGGCAACTCTGGTATTGTGAGACCTTAAGGAAAGATAGAAGAGATGGTAGCTGGGGTGTCTAACTCATCCAGACTCAGTATGAGTGCTGCTGATAAACAGCCTATCTCTGCCTTTCTATCTGTACAGCCTGTAGCACATTTCTAGGTCACTTTGTGCCTCATATGTAGATCCCTTGGGAAAACGTGCTTTCAAAGACTGGATGGCCAGTCTCATTGGTTTCCATCGATCACAGCATCCACAGCCTGTAGGGAGATGACCTTCCTGCTGAGGGTATAATAAGAAAGGCCAGAACCATCATGGTGGCCTGGGCTCTGTATTTCACTGCCCTCTCTAAGGAGCAAAGGAGCGGGAGACGGCCATTCATAGCCAAGCTGCTCCAGATTCTCCTGAAGTTCCACCCAAGAGAGGCCTCTCACATGCTGTCTGCAATGGCTGCTGTGGTAGGGATGAGCATGAAGGAGAGGGAGGCTGTAACTGCCCTATCCTGAAGTTGTGTGGTGAGCTTCAGACGTCCCACTGGACAGAGCAAAGATCTATCCCAGCAAGCTGGGTGGGGAGGCTGAGTGCTGCTCATGGTAAGCTCCACAGTCTTTGCATTCAGCTCCCATGTATGGGGGCTTTTGTCGAACAGAGAAAGATCTGGGCTAACACCAGGGCCCTGCTCCCACAGGCCTGAGATCTCATGTGGCCCCAACCACGTGTCAGTGGCTAGCCGGTGGTGGGGAACCCCTCCCGCATCCGCTGTGGGGGTTGCTGTGTTCACAGGCACTGCAGTTTGTCACCATCTAAAAGCCAAAGAAAGGTTATGTGTGTGACACCTCCCAGGCCCTGGCTGCCCTCAGAAGAGCCACTTCCTGCGGCAAACCTAACACTGAGCAGGGGTGTGGCCGCAAGCATTTGGTTTGGGGTTGTGGGATCGTAATATATTTTATGATTAAAAGAAGGAGGATGAGGAGGAGGAGGAAGAAGAGGAGGAAGAAGAAGAAGAAAAGCACAGTGCCTTTCTTGCTTTGGAAGGTCAGGGCCAGGTCTGTGCCAGCATGCAAGCTTTGGACTTGGGACTCTGCCTGGTCTGTAGTTGACTCAGAGCAAACTTAGATTTGAAATATTGCTGGACTTGTTTGAGTTTGGGTCGCACCAACACTGTTCTGGAGAGACCAGCCTAGCAACAGCAGCAGCCTGTCCGTGTCCTTCCTTCTACCAACACTCTGAGTTGGGGTCCAACCATCCTGAGGACAGTTGTATGCAATGTGGGGGAGGCTCCATGTTCAGGGAGACCCTGAGCACTCAGGAGTATTCAAGCCACCTGGGAACTTGGAGGATTTCTTCAGAGGACCTTTGTAAAGGGCATGGACCCAGATGTAGCTGTGCTTGTGGGTCTGGAGTCAGCCGACAGTGGCAGAACCAGAGCTGGGTGTTCCTACTATGTGAGGAACAGAGCATCAAGGGTGGGCTGCACTCAGCTGTGCAGAAGAGGCCTCTCTGAGCTGGGGCTTAGTTGGGAACATCATGGGGGAGGCAGAGCAGCTATACCCATAATGCCTTAGAGCAGTGGGTCTCAACCCGTATCGGGTATGAACAACACTTTCAAAGGGATTACTTACTGAAGACCATCAGAAAACATTGATTATTTACATTATGACTCAAGACAGTAACAAAATAATAGTTATGAAGTAGCAACAGAAATAATTTTATGGCTGGGGGTCTCCACAACATGAGGAACTGTATTAAAGGGCCACAGCGTTAGGAAGGTTGAGAAACACTGTATTTACTAAAGTATGTGTACCACTGCAGTTTGGAAACTGGTCACTTGTTGGTGAGATCCAAGGAGTCTCTACAGGGCTTACATCTGGGTAACTAGATACTGTGAGTCCAGTACTCTCTGTGAGCTGCAGGGAGGGTGGATCCCAGAGTTCATAGTCACTCTCCTCACAGGTTCAGGCTCACCACCTCCGACAAATCCTAGCTTTGACCTTGTCCTCTGTGGACCCGCTGAAATCCTGTGTGCATGCTGTTAGGATCTGCTTGTGACATTTGATGTTTGTCTCTGAAGAACTGCCTATGGACTGGACTTCTGCAAAGGACTTGAGTTCACCACAGCATCCTCTTTGAGAGTTTGTTATGTCACAATCAGGTGGGGTCACTGCCGCCACTTAGACTCTCAGCCTTGGCTTTGAGGAGTTGAGGCAGGGTATAGAAGGCCCTTGTGATGAGAGTCACCAGTTCTGCTTCGTGGGAGAAATGGGGGGTAGCAGCAGTGTAGAGAAACTTACCCCACAGCCCCCAACCCCAAGATCCTGAGAGTCATGCCCAGTGCTAATCACTGTACTACACTGTCCACAGAGAAAACACATTTGCTTGTGCTGTGATGACAGATGTACGGACTGTCCACTGAGGAACATTTCACGCATCCCAAAGACCTAAAACATACACACTTAACTCGCTGCCAACACCCTTCTCGGAACTATTTTGGTTTTGTAAGTCTGATCACACTGCAAATTTGTTATGTTCAACTTCGCACTGTCTACCAGTCAGACTCATTTGCTGGTAGAACCCTGCAGGACCCCTGCCGAGGCCCTCAGACTGCCCACTCCATCCCCTTCCTGAAAACACAGGGCATCTCCAGCATGACGTGCCAGAACCAGCCAGTGTCTCTGGGATGTCAGTATGGCAGCATGGTTTCTGAGTACCTTCCTTTTTTCTGAATGCCTCTCTGCCTTTCTCACTAAGACCCAAGTAGAGGGAGTTTATCACACGGGATCAGGCCATGCTGCAGCTCTCTAATGTTGACTCAATTACTTGTCCCACCCCAAGACAGCATTTGAGATCATAGTCCCTGTCCCACCTAGAGGGAGAGCCCCCCATCACACCAGGTTTCCCGGCCCTCCTTTACAATCTTGCTGAGCCTAGTCATATTCACCTTCAGGGAATGGGCCACGGCAGCTATTCATCCCACAGGACTATTGCTCGAGAAAGACCCAGGGCTCCTCCTCACAAGGAACCCCCAGCTCCACAGGCTACTTAGCAGAAGGTCTGTCCTGTCAAGAGCACTAGGCTAGGTGTGCAGTGACCGTGCACTTTCTGTAGGGGAACTTGCACACATCCAACTGTTACAGTGAAGATGCCCACAGGTGGGACAGGCATTCTGGCAGAAGGGCACAGAGTGGAGATCGATACTTGGTACCCTGCTCCCTATGAGGACTGCTTGTCCCCTTTTGCTTGTGTCTCAGAGTCCCCACTGAAGGGCTTTTAAATGGCCAGAAATAGCTGTTCTTCTTGTATATTCTGAAGGCTGGGGAAGGGCCCTGCTCTGAGCATCTGTGGTGGCGGGCTCTAGTCTCAAGAGCAGACATACACAGGCTCAGCTTGCCCTAGAGTCACCATGGATGTTCAGAAATACATACATGGCAAGAGTGCTGACACCCAGAGCTCACAATCTGTGCAGGTAGCTGTGGACTGGAGAGCAGAAAGGAGACTCTGTGGTTTCCTAAGTGGACACTGAGGCCGGACCCAGACAGGTGGCATTACCCAGCTCAGGATAATGAATGGTCCATGTCAGCTTCCCAGGGGGAGAGGTGGTCACCCAAACCTTGTATTCCCATGGTGGCAGCACACTCATTTCTGAGGGTCCTCATTCTCCCAAAAGGCTTGTGGTAGGGGTATCTGACCTGCCAGCTCCTAGGTTTCAGCAGACCCTGTTCCCACCAGTCGTTGCTGATCACCCCATCTGTGTCTCGTGCCTCTCTCCTGCTTTGTGTAAGGCACAGGATGCTATCATGAATTATGAAGCTGATCTTTTATTTCATTATAGCTCAGGGTTGCTGTCCATGACCAACAAGACAAACCCGCAGTTGCCAAGATGGGTGAGCCATTTGCCCCACCTCAAATACCCCACTCAGGCTGCAGTGCCTACACTGAGGATGGTGCCAGGGCTGCTGAAAGACACTCTTGATGTGTTTGTAGTAAGTTCATAGGAAAGGCTGGTGACCCAGCTTCTGCAACCAAAGCAAGGAAGAGCCCTGGCAGCCCCAGGCTTCCAATGCCCCTCTTCTCTTCTGTTGTTTCCTTGAGATATGTAAGTCGCCTAGAGGCTTGAGTCACTCGGGCAAGGCACACAGTCGATAGTCCTTTCCCACTTTACCATCCTTCCCTCTTCCTTCAGTTCATAGATACTGGTGGGAGAATCATCCTCTGCCAGGAGGAGCCAGGACCAAAAAGAGCAAAGAGGGAAGGCAAGAGATGAGGTTCGCGTAGTACGGAGGGTGGGAGAAAGTTTAAAGTGGAGGTGAGAATCCCACTGGACGCTCAAGGCTATACCCTGTGACCCCATCAAACAGGGTGACTAAGGACATAGGAGAGAACAGCTGTGTGCCTGAGATGTTTGCTCACAACCCAGAGTCTAAGCATTGAGTGAGGGAATGCTGGGAATCCCAGAGTGTTCACAAGGATGTCTGAGTAACTTCTGGTGTGTGGCTTTCTTCAGATCTTCAAAGGCCTGTGTGGGGACCAAATGCTGAGAGAGAGAGAGGAGAGAGAGAGAGAGAGAGAGAGAGAGACAGACAGACAGAGAGAAAGAGAGACAGAGAGAGAGAGAGAGAGGAGACAGAGAGAGAGACAGAGAGAGAGAGGAGAGGAGAGAAGAGGAGAGGAGAGGAGAGGTGAGGAGAGAGGAAAATAAATAAAATGTAGAATTCTGTGACTTTTTTATGACATGCTTTTCTTGGTGTGGCTCTGAGCTGAGAGGATCTGCCTGTGACGTCATAGGAGCCAAGTTCTCCAGGTGAGGAGGAATTAGGATGTCACCAGAACCTGTCAGCAGAGTCCCTGCTCAGACAGCACCCCTCCCTCGGCAGCATCCAAACCCTGTGCTCTGGGGTCTCCCTGTAACTCTCTCCCATACCTCCATTGTGTACCCCTAGCCTGGCAGCTGTCCAGTGGAGGCCCAGGTCAGAGGGGACAGACAGACCCAGACAACACACTCTACCACTCTCTGCCTCCTAGTCTTCGATTGCCTCCCTCTCAGCTTGAGCAGATGGGCCCCTGACCTCCCAGTCCCTGCAGCCAAGCTCCTGTCTGCTGGCAGCAATAGACTCCATCCCACCGCGAGTTTCTGCTTAGCACTTGGTCATGTCACCACCAAGCCCATAATGAGCGTCAGGACCCGATTTATGAGCTCATTCAGGCTCCATGTCCGCCACACTGAGGTGTCTCCAGAAGGCCTGCCCTCCTCTTTCTGTCCCAAGAATGGACTTTCTGTTTTGGCTCCCCGTGAATGTCATAAATCATAGCTATTGCACGTGTGCTCACACATGTGCCTCTGTGTATCTATGTGTGTGCATACGTGTTCGCGTTGTTGTGTGTGCCTAAGTGTGTGTGAAAGTGTGGAGGAGGGTAGTAGAGGACATGTGTGATGGTCTTGCAGACACCCAACACAACATGAGCTTCTGGGGAGCATGCTGCAGCTGTAAGGCACAGGCCAACAGGGTGACTCCTAGGCCTCACTCCTTCCTGCGGGGCCAGGAATCCATTAGGTGAGCTGACGACAGATGCCTCTGTATTCCTGCCTGTGTGCACATCCCATATGGAGCCAGCCTCTGGCCATACCCATTAAATGTGAAAGAGTTTAGCCCAGCAGAGAACCACAAATTAAAAGTGCAGGAAACCTCAAATGATGTGCAAAAAAAATTGTCAAGGTTATGAGGATTTTTTTTTCCATCTCTTCCCTCCTTAACTCGGTATTCCTGATGGGAGTGATTGATGAGCTGGGGAAGCTGGCAGGGACGTGGGGGCCGAGAGGCCAAGTGGGGGCAAATGGGCAAAAGGGCCACTTCCGCCGGCAATTATGGGAGTCCACAGGCTGAATTCCAGCAACCCCAGAGCCAGGTTTTCAAGTGGGTAGGTACTGAACTCCAAATCTGGATGGCATTCCGCCCCACAGCCATAGCCAAACAGCCACGGCAACACTGCTACCCTCAATCACGACCCTTCCTGTCTCCTGTCTGAGGAGTGCCTAACACATGAGCCCTCACTCTCTCCACCCCTGGAAGCTCTCAGACATCCTTGGAACTAACAGAGCTACACAGCTCCCAATGGAGCTTAGGTGCAAGCAGAGGCCAGACTCAAGACCAGAAAAGCTGGGCCGTCGCTGTCGCCTCTGGCATCGGGTCCTTGTTACCCCAGTGCAGTGAGGGACACGTGCTCAGCGGCCTGTGGCTGTGGCTGTGGCCTTGATGATCTGACCCCCAGGCCTTCCTCTCAGCATCCCAGGAACCCTCAGAGTGCAGCACATGTTGGTCGGAGTCCCAGTGGGCCACCTGAGGGCCCCTCAGCTAGGAAGCATTGCTGAGGCTGAAGGATCAATGTAGGTAAAAGCCTGCTTCAGAGGCAGCAACGCCAGGGACCTGTGAGGAGCCAGGCCTGCTTGGTGGATTGGAGAACGTATAGAATGCCACCTCTCCCCTAGTATGTCCACTGCTGTTCAGGCCAGAGACAGGAGCTCTTCCTCCCTGGGAGGGAGCTTAGTATTCAACCCCTCAGACACTGGAAGCCTGGTCTCTGAAAGGAGAAACAACAGGCCCACAGTGACCACATGGAGAAGGGAACACTCTCAGATCTTTGGGGACTACCAGGAAAGCAATTGTTCAGAGGCTCAGGAGCTAATGAGAGACAGAAGGAGACCTGGGCAGGTCACAGACTAGGATCAACATCTGCCTAGGTCACTTTCTCATAGGAGTGAATTTGTCTTTTTAAAAAATACCCCACACTATGACTATGACCACCGAAGGCATGCACACACACACACATGCACACATGCACACATGCACATATGTGTACACATATAAGTAAAGATTCTTGTGTATACACACAGATACATATATATATGCACATGTGCACATACATGCATATGCACATATGTGTAAACATATAAGTAAAGATTCTTGTATATACATATAGACATATGTGTATGTGCACATGTGCATACCCACATACCCACATAGCTATATATGTATACCCATAAGCATGTGCATGCATGTACATACCTTGCATGCACACATACATAACCATATGGCTAGGTGGATCTCAACAGGCTCCCAGACATTTTACCACAGTTGTTACTAGCTAATTAGTCAAGATTGTCCTTGGGGGAAATTGGCCTCAACTCTAAGAAATCAACAGCCAAATGCCAGAAAAGTCCTTGATACAGAGAGCACTGTGTAGAGACCTGGTCATTCACGGCACCACTAACTAGCTCCCCGAGGCTCTGCGTTATAAAAATAAAAACAGAGACAGAAAGATGAGAAAGAGGGAGGCACACAGAATGAGGACAGGGAGACAGACAAGACCTAGGATTCTGCACCATCAGCTCAGAGGTCTATGTAGCAGGGGTCCACAGGAAGTCCCTGACCCTCAGACAGGGAGAGAGGGGTCCATTGATCTCTCAGCAGCGAAGCCCGTCTCAGTCCCTGTCTCGGGAAGGGGCTGAGGTGCTCTACTAGGAGGAAGTCCCACTAACCTGTAGGCTGCCCTCCCCAACAGTTTCCAGCACGTCAGCGGCTGGGAAGAGCCTCTGAGATCCTGAGTGCCTGAAGACACTCCCTATTGGGTTTGGTGACCTGAGCCCACTTCTTGGAGAATGGGAGGCCTGCCCGCCTTAGTATCAGCCCTCATGCCCTCAATGTGTAGCTTCTCTGCCTTCACCCCCACCAGGCTGTGGGGTCACTGGGTAGTGTTTGGATTGGGCTGCCTTTGGATTGAAGTACAGCAGTCGGCGGGCAATGGCCTCCAAGGATATGCAAGAAGCAGGAAAGGCTCCATCTAATCCCTGAGTTGCAGGTCCTTGAGTAAACTCCAGATGGACTGACTCTCATGTCCTGGCTAGGGTGGGACAGCCTCTGCTGAGCTCAGACCCCTGGGGAGATCTCCCCAGGGCACAGAGGAAGCCACACCTGTATCCTAACGCCTCGAGAGTTGAAGGTCAGGCCTCTGAGAAAGCAGCCTGACATCCACCCACCTACCCCCCACCCCCCACCCCCGTTGCCTGCTCCCTAAGCTCAGAGAATAGAGTTGGATTCCATGCTTTGCTAGCAGTGTGTGAATCCTAGTGTTTGAGTTCTGAAAGTCGGGGTCGCAAGGTGGGCGGCTGAGCTGTGCACAGCGTGAAGCTCTGTTTGCTCCACCATCTACACCTGGGCATCTCTTCACCCCCTACCTTCTTCAGGCACAAAATATAGTTGCTTCATGGCCTCATCCACAGCCAGCCTGGAGTGGTGAAGCCCTTGAGCTGATTGTCAGCTAAGAGGGAATATGGGGGCAAGTGGGTGAAGGACTCAGCCACTTAACCCATGTCTCTGTTTAACAGAGTCAAGCTTACAAAAGCATCCAGGGAATCTGCTTGTCACCCAAGGGAACACACAGGGTCCTGGGAGCAGACATTAAGAGTGTCACAAGGGGCCTGGGACAAGCCATGAGTGAGCTGCATGGTTTCCTGCTCCATATTCTAAGTTGCTTCTACCTCGTACCTTCAGACGTTCATTGCCACCCTTCGTCAGGAACCCAGGGGCTCACTGATAGGTGTCCAATGGGAGACAGAGCAAGCTAAGGGGGAGAAAGACTGAAGACCCACTTCCTATCAAGTGCTCAGGGTCAGACTTTGCTGCAAAGTCCTTGGGGAAGAGGGAACAGGCACAAAGCACTTGGTTTCATTGCTTTGTGCTGACACTAACTTTTCAAAAGGATTCTTCCAGTGTCTGCCCCGGGTGTACAAGGATCTTGAAAAGTACATGCTGAGTGTGAAGTGTTGATGTGAACAGAGCCCCTCCTGCCACTTTTGGTGGGTCCATCAGACTCCATCACTCCTGCCTGCTTGGATGGATGCTGAGTGTGAAACATCTATCTGAATGGAGGCCCTCTGCCACCTCTGATGAGTCCATCAGACTCGATCACTCCTGCCTGCTTGCACGCTATCCTACCCACCTTGACATACCTACTCCCCTGGTCACCCTTCCCACCTAGAAACGCCTTCCCCAGGACATCCCTGCCCCAGGAGACCCCGACCACCAACCTCCTTTCAGCCACCCCTGCCTTTTGCATGCCTGGTTAGCCACCCCAGTTGCTGCTGACTTCAAATTCTTTAGATTAGAGCTTACCATAGGCACTGAGCAAAGCAGGCAAGAGCTGGAAAGGTCTATTGCACCTAAAGCTGCCAGCCCGTGGTCCAGGTCTTCTTACAAGCAACCTCGGGGTGGGGGTGGGGAGACAGAGATCAGCAAACCAGTCTCTGCAGCTAAGTTCAGAAGATAGCATCAACAACAAAGAGAATGAGCAGAACACGGTGAGGAAGCTGAGCATCTGTGTGCTGGCCAGGGCCAAACTGAGACTTTCCAGTTGAAAGGAAACAATGTTTTCTGGCATTCAGGTGGTGTGATGTCCGACAGGAGCAGGTACACTCAGGCAAAAGTGTTGTGCACGCACAGGCTCACACACCAGGACTTGGGTGCAGCCACACACCCTCATAACACCTTTAGCTTCAGACATGCTCTTTCTAGGTCAACACCCCACTGTCTTTGGGGGGGGGGGTCATGTCAGACACAAGAAGGCTCTGCTTTCTCACACCTGGACAGCCTACTGGAAGGTTTTACTGTGCTAGAGACTCGTCATTGCCTAACCTGACTGAAAGCTATTCTCTACGAACTAGAAAGGCCACCTGCTTCTCTCCTCCAATCTCCTGGAGGTTCCTAGGACCAGGTGGCCTGGGTGGACAGAGTCTCTCCTTGCCTAGAACTGGGTGAGGTCTTAGACAACCTGCCATCCTGCCTGACCCCCGAGGCCAGTACAGCGTGATATAACACACACAGGACAGGCACCTCTGACCTCAGGTGTGTTTCTTCCCCAGCAGATCTCTGAAGACTTGGGTAGCGAGAAGTTCTGCGTGGATGCCAATCAGGCGGGGTCTGGCAGCTGGCTCAAGTACATCCGTGTAGCGTGTTCCTGTGATGACCAAAACCTCGCCATGTGTCAGATCAACGAACAGGTAGGTCTAGGCTGCTCACTGGGCTTCTGTCCCTGTGAACTGTCCTTGGATACAGCACCAGGGTGGTCGGGTGTTAAGATGAGGATCAGCAAAGCCTCTAATAAGGTCATGGGTCACCTGCTAAGCTCTGTCCTGCCACAAGGGGTAGCCATTTGACACCTGCCCAGGATGGGCTACCTGGAAAACTTAGCTGCCCCAGAACACTTCACAAGAACAAAGACTACAAATCAAGGGACAGGAGAATGTGTCTGAGGCTGATGGCGATGGAGAACTGAAGGCTTGGTTTTAAAGACCAGCAGGAGTACACAGGCCCTCAAGTCACAGGACCCACATTCCCTACCAATGCCAGGAGATATGGGAAGAGCAGTGGATGGGGAAAAATGGGAAACAGTTTTGCCTAAACAGCCCTGGTCAAACAAGGTTTCCAAAAGGGTCGGCGCTGGCCAGTCTACCGCCACACAGGTGCCTTCTACGCCAGGCTAAAGGAAAATATCCAAAGCCCACAAGTCATAATCGTGGCCTGACCTACTGCCAAGAAAGCGGTCTGCGTTGGCATGGCCTCCCTTCTCTCTAGGAGTAAACTGAGCTGAGCTATCCTGACTTCAATCCCCCCATGGGCCCAGGAACCTCCAGTTCTGAGCTCAGTATCTCAGAGCAGAAACTCTCGTAAGTTCACTGTCTCCTCCAGCTTCATGGCTTGTCAGTGCGCTCGTTCGCAAGGCCTGAGTCCAGACCTGGAAGCCCATCAGGAGAGAAGACTTCAGTTTCTTTCCACTCCACCAGCGCTGTAATCGGCACCGTGTGGTCCTTTCTGTAGCCTCAAGTTTGACACTGCAGACTCTTGGTACTCCAGCAAAGTTGCCTCCTGTTCTCAGAGCACGGGTGGTTTCCTCTGGCTCCCAGCTCCCAGCTGTCTGGACAGAGCAGTTTATTCTGCCTGTGTCTTAGGGCTACATGGGAGATTTTGTTGAGAGAGAGAGAGAGAGAGAGAGAGAGAGAGAGAGAGAGAGAGAGAGAGAGAAAGGCTCCATTTACTCTTAAAAAACAATTCCTGAAGACCACGTAACAAAGGCCCCATTCTTGTGTGGCCTCTGCGAGCTGTCTAAAGTAGTTTGAGGCTCTTGACTCTAGAGAAATATTTTGCATTTAAAAAGACAACAAGGAAGCTGTGGGGAGACCCCTGACCCTGCACACTGCCGGATGGAGCTCCTCGAGAAATTAGTCGACTTAGCTCTTGGGCTCAGTTTGGACCCAGCAGTGGAACTACTGGACACCAGGCACCTGCTGGTTCCAGACAACCAGGACCAGCGTCTCTGTTACCAAGACTTCCAAGACCTTAACCAAAACCATAACACTGAGAGCAGAGAAAAAGGACTTCGTGACGACTGAAGAAATAAATAACCGTGATTAAAATGGAACAGAGAAGGAAAAATAAAGACAGAGCAACACAACACTGGATTCAAGGCACACAGAGCTTGGTCATGCTCCGTCTGAAGCTCAGGTCTGCAGAGCACCCTAGCCTGGGAAGCACTGGAGGAGGGGTGCAGCTGGGTGCAGGAGTGCCGGTAGAGCGGAGAGGGTACGGGTTTTGTTACTTAGGAAACAGATGCTAGAACTCAGCTACCCTAAGCAGTGAGGCTTTACTGTATCTTTGTGGGGCAAACTTTTTAGGAAGCACAGAAAAGGATCCTCTCAAAGGAACACTGGTCTTCAGAAACCTTTATAAAAGCCACTTCAAGGAAGTTTACTTTAAACTACCTTGTGGGTGAGAGAAGAGATTGCCTGGCAGGAAATTCTCCTTTCATTTCAGACCATGGGCAAGAAAATGGTCCTCCAGGATAAGGTGATTTACAGCCTTTCACTCAAAGCTACTGCATCCCCAGCCTTGCCCTGCCCTGTGCCTGTGCTCTTTGGCCTTTTCCCTGTGCCCTGTGCCCGCACACCAGGCTAGCATCAAGTCAGACTTGCCTGGATCCTCACCTGCTGGTTGTCTCTCTCCCATGTGACCTTGCAGGATGAATTCTCCCTGGTTTAAGCCCATACCAGGACAAATAATAGCCTCACATTCAGAAAGAACTGGAGAGTTAAGCACACACACACACACACACACACACACACACACACACAGACAGACACACCTGTTCCTCTATTCCTCCCTCTCCTTTCCACTCTCCTTCTCTTTCCTCCCAGATGGCCACAGCCCCCACATAAGCACTTCTTTTCCTGGCCATCCAGTGGAGACAGTTGTTCCCACAGAGTAGCGCTTTGGTCCTCTCTGTGGCTGAATAAAATTTCCTAGAGATCCAGGACTGAAAAGGATGCCTGCGGACAAGCTTCTCTTTGAGAAGGGAACACTAAAAAATGTCAGTAGTGGTTCTCAGATTATGTTCCCCCTCCCAAGAGTGTCCCAAAGACTTCTAGGCAGTTAAGGATGCCAGATACAGACATATACATGCACATGCATGTGTGTTCACATGGGGACATGTACATACCTAAACATACAACCACATGTATGAACACATGTACTGTGAGCATATACACACATCACATGTACTGTGAGCACACACACACACATGCACACACACACACAGCACTCCCAGGACAGCACAGACCCTGAAGGGAAGGAACCCATGACCCAACACCTGCATTACAGCAATGGTGTTGTACTATCCAGGACATTCAGTGAGGAAAATGCATCAAATTAGAAACGAATAGGCCTTGTTTCAAGATTCAAGATGCATGACTTCAGTATCTCCCATATCCAAAAGAGACACAAGGACAGAAGAAGCTACCAGCATCTTAAGAGAAAATTGTGGGAGTTACAATTATCAGAAGAGATGAGCTGTCACATGCAGAGGGGAGGTGGCTCTAAACTGAAGACACAGGTCAGTATGGAGAACAGGAACTCAGCATCCCTAAACCTTGTGCTCATAATGGTCAGGACTTGGGCTTGAGTTAACTCAGAAGCCTGGATTTCTGGTGTCCTGTGTCCTGTGTGCTTGGGAGAGACGACATGTCAACTGTACATAAGAAACTGAGAAAAGTGGTCTCTTGAACCATCACGGGGCCACACCTGTCCCTGTGCAGCACGGGGCTGTGACCCAGATAGGCTCTGGAAGCTGTAGCCGCCCACCTTTCTCCTGATGCTGAGAGTCCTCTCAACCCGGCCCTGTGCCCTCCTCGCTCCAGCCTTGCCTGACACATCCAGACCTGCCTCTGGCTAGAGGACAAAGGTTATCTTATGTGATCATCTGCAGCCCTTCGGATCTGGAGACATGGGCAGGAGAAGAGAACCGGAGGCTCCAAGGGACTCAGTTCCCATCTAGCTTTCGTGAAACTTCCCTCCAGTGTGTAGCCTCCTGGTGCCTTGGCTGTGGGTGGATGTGAAGCCAATGGCCCTTCTCTCCAGTGGGGCTAACCAGTGCCATGTGCCTATCCTTCTCAGATCCCATGCCTAGTGACAACACAGGAAAGTGCTCATTGCCCTGCACCCAAGTTACCACCTGGGCTGTGAGATTCCCTTCCTGGTGCTCTGTGGTTCTAAGAGTCCTCTTTCTGGGGGGGAGGTGACCTCATGCTCATGAGAAGGGATTGGTCTCGCCTCATGTCTACCTAGGAATCTTATGGTTCTGAAAAAGGGAGGCAGGCAGCTGAGGAAATCCATGCTAGGCCATGAATATTCCTCCGGGTACACACAGAGAGGTCACGGTGGCCTTTGGTCAGCAGTACACCTGGCCCCTAAAGATCATGCATTCGAAAAACAAAGGTGTGGGGCCGGTCCATCTGGTCAGAACAACATGGCCACTGAAGAAGTCCGGGAGGAGGGCTATGCCCTGGTGTTTGGGGGTGGGGGCAGCGAAGTTACAGCCTTAGAGCACTCCCAGATGCCAAGCGGTTGGGAGCAACCATTTCTGGGTACTTCTGCTGTCCCTTCTGAGGACAAACAGGCACTCAAAGGCATCCCAGTTCACTCTGGACACCTCAGGTGGAGCCCCCACCAAGCCCTTCCGACAAGTCTCTCTTTGGAAAATTCAAAACATCCAGGTCACCCCTGGGTGGTTTTTTTTTTTTTTTTTCCTCCTGCAATTATGAGCAAATGGGTTGGTTTGAAGCATTGAGGAGACACAAGCCGGGTCTGTTACTGAGTTTGTTTTAATGTTAAGCAAGTAAAAGAAAGCTTGGAGATGCTGTGCCCACAGGAAGAGGCAGGGGCAAGCAGAGCTCTACTCACAGAGGGGCTATTTTCTCTTTTCTGTACACTGCCTCAGAACGGGGGGGATGTGGGTAGAGAAAAGAGCATTTACTGATCAGCAGGCTGAGGTTGGAGGACGGAGTGAGGGCGTCCTTTCCAGCAGCTCTGGGAGAGGCCATGAGGCTGCTCCGGCTTCTTACCTCTCTTTTCATCTATAAGAACAGCCTAAACCTGTGCTGTCTGCATAACACCCTGGTAGTCCAAGGCAGGGTGAGCAGCCAGGATGCCATGCCTAGCCTGGGGCTGGAAGGCGGAGCCCACCATAGCAATAGAGCTCAAAGAGCAGGTCTGCCCACAGCAGAGGAGCAGCCCCTCTTGAACAAGGTGTTTGAGCAGAAGGCCTGGCAAGGAGCTGTGCATTCGGGCATCCATAGAGCCGGCCCTGAATCTTAACAAAAACCTTGTGCTGCTAAGCCCAGTCAAGCCTAGTGGCCGACGGCTGGTCTCTTGCTTTCTTTTCCCTCTCCATCCACAGAACCTGCTTTACCTCCAGGGTACGTGATCCATCCGCTAGGGCTGGTATTTCAAGCAGGGTCATCAGACTCCGAGCCCCTGACCTTCCTGGCTCCTTTTCCTTTCTCCCTACATTGTTTTAAATTAAAAATCATAAATTTTTTGCTTTAGTCCTTTGGAAGGGTAAGCTCCAAATAGGAAAACACTCTTTTCTCTTTGAAAACAAGTAAAGTGTGATTAGGGAATTTGTTGAGCCTTTCTTAACCATCGAACAAAACACTTAAACTACCTAATGCAGGACAGCAGGGTCTCAGCAGGAAAAACACTGGTCACCCAACTTGATGACCTGAGTTCAATACCTGCAACCCAGTGGTGAAAGGAAATAACAAACTTCTCCAAGTTGTGCTCAGACCTACACACACAGACACACACACACACTCACAGAAACAATACAGACACATACTCTCACAACACTTCTCACACACACGTTCATACTCACACACACTGTCTCTCACACACACACACACACTCTCACACCACACACACACTCTCTCTCTCTCTCTCTTACACACACACACAAACACACAGGAACATACACACCACACACACTCTCACAACACTTCTCACACACTCTTATGCACACCACACATACACGCTGACACACATCACACCATGTACTTTCACACACACCACACACACTCACACACACACTCTCTCACACACACACATACTCACACCCACCACACACATACACTCACACCCATGCACACATGATGCAATTTAGATTTTTTTTTAAAGCCTTAAAAAATTAATGTCAAAATTTGTTTTGATTCAGGAAAAACATCAGGGCCTCTGTGGTCCAGGAGGATCCTCTATTTTGAAAAGCAGTTAAGTGTGAACTCAGCCTTCTACTGTGGTGGTGTCATAATGCAGCTGTGTGTCATAGTGGATCTTCCATTAACTAAATGCAGTGCCTGTTGGAGGCCATCTCATGGTGCTGATTACTTAGTTATGGGCTAATACTTGGTGTTTTTATAACCCTCATTCAAACTTTGCAACCAAGGAAGAGATAAATGTGTTAAGGTTTTTTAAGTTTGTTCGGGTTTTTTTTTTTTTTTTTTTTTTGAGTGACAAACTTATTGTAACAAGATTATAAAGGCTTGGGCACAGAGGAAGCTGCCCCAGCCAGGCGTGTGGAGCGAGGACCATATAAATACAGGGCTACCGATGAATTTTATCTTGGCCAAAGAAAGGAACTACCTGCATGTCTACCAGTTTTAAAACCCAGGCTTTGTTCATTTCCTTCCTACGTCACCTGCTGGGGATTTCGTTGGTTAAAATGGTAGGATGCTAAGATGAAGCAGGCCTGGGAGGGAACTCTGGGGCTTTGGTCTTAATCACTTAGTGTTTTTTGTATGGGCCCAGGGCTCTTGGGAGCTGAGAGCTGACAGTCATTGTGGACTGTAATGAGTGTTCATTTGCATGAAAATCTCCTGGGCTTGGGCCTGATCTCCAAACAGGTGTCTATCTTTGGGTGAGACAGTCACAGGCTCTTTGTTTGTTTGTTTGTTTGTTTGTTTGTTTTTTGAGACAGGGTTTCTCTGTATAGCCCTGGCTGTCCTGGAACTCACTTTGTAGACCAGGTTGGCCTCCAACTCAGAAATCCGCCTGCCTCTGCCTCCTGAGTGCTGGGATTAAAGGCGTGCACCACCACACCCGGCTGTCACATGCTCTCTTTACCTGCGTGGAACCAGGTCTTTGTGTCTAGAATGTGGCCGAGGAATTTGGGCTGAGTGAAGTATAGTCACAAGTGAGGGTGTTGGCCCAACCTCTGCTGCCCCTGCTGGATGAGGGAAGCTGCGGGGGGGGGGGGGGGGGGGGGGGGGGAGAACCTGAGACTCCACTTCAGGCCCTGCCTGCCTCTGTGTGTCCCTATTGCAGAGAGTCACAGACAGAAGTTTGTCAACTCAGCTGTCGGGGAGAAGGTCCCTACCCTCAGGTTCTTAGAAAAGGAGAAGCCACCAGACCTTGGGTGACAGGTCCCCAGGACTCGTGTGTACCTAAAACTTGGGGTGCTGTGTTTTAGAAAGAAGGCAGATTGCTTCTTCTCTGCGGCCCTGCACCCCAGGATGCTTGGGGAGGGGGTGGCTAGAGGGTATCAGACTCCTAGCTGCTACTGCTTCTCCTGTTGTATGTGAGACTCCTGAAACGCTAACGGCCAAGCGGCCAGAGCATTCAAGATGGAAACTATGTAATAAACCAAGTATAAGAACCTTAAGGGTTAAGCACAGAAGGGGCCTAAGCATACAGTGGACAGCAGTGTGTAAGCATAGGATACCCCACCCCGTCCCCCTCAACCTGGCACCCCCGCCAACACCCCCAGTTCCCACCGAAGTTGGCCTTTGTTAAGGGAAGTCACCCAGCCCCACAGACCAGGAACCGGCTTTCTCAGAATTCCTGGCTGATAAGGCCTTTGTGCCACTTGAAACAGGTCATAAAAGCATGGGCTGGCTTCTGTGTGCACCTCCTGTGGTTGCCTAAGGCAGGGCGGAGACTCCAGGAAAGGCTGCGAAGATTCCTGTTCTCTTTCTTAGCCTCCCAGGTGGAGGCTAGAGGAGATACCTCAACCCCACCCTGGCCTCTGCAATTAGTGCTAATAGAGACTAATTAATTACTGATTAGGGGGCTCAAAGTCCTACAGCCACAGCTACTGAGCTTAGTGCCTTGTGTCCCCAACATGCCCCTGGCAGGGGCCCCGGTGGCCATCCTGTGAGGGTGAGGAAGGGACGGTTGTAGCCCTACTGTGGCTCTTGTTGCCGTGTGCATGCCGGTGGGAGGGTCCCAGGAGGCTCCTGTCTTCAGAACTGGAGTGGAGGCCCATGGAGCCCCGGTGAGCCCAGGAGCAAAGGTGTGGAAGGGTATGGATTCCCGTCCTCTGAGGGGATCAGAGAAGGGACTCTGGGAAGTCTGGAGCCAAAGTGGGGGTCAGGAGGCCTCATGTCCCCAGAAACAGGGGCTTGGGGTGGGTCCCAGGAGGACTGGCTACCTTCCGAGGAATCAGGAAGGAAAGCGGTGGCCGTGTAGCTCCCAGATTCAGAACTGGGTGGCAGAGCTCCAGGTTCCTGCAGCCCAGAGAGAAAGGAGTGGGGTGTATGTGGAGAGGAGCCTTGGAGGTCAGTCAGCCTAACCAGGGGTGATGTGAGAGGCAGGCAGCCTGGGAGGGGTGTGGGGGGAAGGGAAGGGAACTCTCCCCTCTGCCTTTCACCTCTCGGATTAGGCACCCAGAAGCCTGGTGAGAACACACTCGGCTGCCATGGCTGCCATGGCTTTGTGCATTCTGGGTAATCACAGATTACAGGTGGGAGGAAGGCCGGTTGGTGGCAAGTTCTGACTCTAACCAGGACCTCCAGGGACCACGCCTTCATTCTCTTCTCTTTCAGCCCTGTCCCCAACACCAAGTCACCCAGCACGCTGGGGCTGAGCCATAGGCATGACGCCTGTGTTTGCCGACCGCTTCAGTATGCACTCTGCTGTCAGAGGGAAATGTGAGCAAGCTTGTTAACGGTCGATGCACACCCTCCAGCTCAGGGGGCTCCCGTGTGGCCACAGCAACTCACTCTGGGGCAGCTGTGGGTGTATCCTTTTCTGAAGCAAAGCCGGCTCACGTCTGACCTTCAAAAGGATAAGCTACTCAGCCGCCCGCCGTGTGGTGACGTAAAACTGAGATCTTAGAAACCACTGGTTTTATTCAAGAACTCTGTTTGATCCCATTTCTGGCCTCCATTTTAAGATCTCTTTGTAGTACCAACCTCCCTGAGAATAACTCCCAAGCTACTACCGTGCACTGCTGTGTGAAGGAATGCCAACCACACTGATAAGATTCCTGTGTCTACCTGCAGGCTCCCGACTGTGCACTTCCGCTATCTGGTGTTCTGGGAGGGACAGCCAAAGGGCACTGGGAACCCAGTGCAGTTCCTCTGTGGCCTTTAGTGACACCCAGGAGTCACTCTGGAGCTATAGCCCTAAGAAGGGCTGTCTTCCTGGGAAGGAAGCAGCTGCCCCAGGCAGGGCAAACCTCTGCCAGGACCAGTAAGAGCCAGCAGAAGTGTTGTTTACTGTTTGTGGCCTGGAGAGTCACCTCCCCTCTTGTCCCTTGCTTAAGCTGGTTTGTCTTCTCTTAAAATGCTCTTTCTTCTGCCCTTCCTCCTGTCTCAAACCCTCCAGCAATGCTGGAGGCTAGCCTGGGCCGGCTGGGCCTCTGCTAGGCCTCCCCAGAGCAGCAGGTGTCTCTGGGGTATCTCTCTCACATCAACAGCCCTAACATCAGAACAGAGTCCCATAGTGGGCAGTGAATTACTGTGACAGAGGAGGAGAGATTCCACACGTCTGACACTTCCAGATAAAAGAGGTGCTTTCCTGAGCCAGCTGTGTTCCTGGGAGGAGGCCCAGGACCCACACAAGGGCTTTGGGCCTCTGGTGTCTTTGAGGCAGAGTGAAGTGGAAATGTAAGAGTTCTTTGGAAAGTCAGTTGTGTTGCATGGTGTTTTGCTGGGGCAAACACGTGAAGGAACATTTACCTGAAGTGGACACAGGTGAAAGGCTAAAGCAGACTGGTGAAGGAACGTTGTTTTGCTGAAGTGGACACAGGTGAAAGAATGGTATGCTAAAGAAAGCACGTGAAAGGACACATGATGAAGGATTCTTCGCTAGCAACATGCATGTATTGGTCCACCTTACATTGAGTAGTTGAGCTGCATTTGTTGAGATTCCACAGAGAGAAAATGCACCAAAAATCTTCTGGTGGTGTGCCGCAGTTTCTTGCCACTTCCACAGACTCGAGCTGATTGGCAGAGGGATGTCAGCTGAGATAGACACACGTGCTGAGGCAAAGCACGTGAAGGACACGTGATGTTTGGAGGGTATAAATAGGACTCCATGGACAGTGGTGGAGGCTGAGCTTGGCTCGCTTATAGAGCCAGCTGGGCAATGCTTGTGGGCCTCGAGTCTTCATTGGTCTTCGGTTTGCTGAGAGGGGCATAGCTGAGAACTTCTGGCGTTTGTGTTAGCCTTGGTCTCTCTTGCTGACTCCAGCCTGGCTTTCTTTGCTAAGTTGTGCCGCTGCTGCTGATTCGTGTTTGCTATCCCGACTCTACTGAACTGGACTGTTGGTAGATCCGTTAAGTGTTTGGAAGTGGATCGAGCTGTTGCTGCTGACTCCTGTGAACTGAACTGCTGATTTCCTGATAAGATTTGTTCTGAAGAACCTTTCTAAACAGGTCCACTTCCCCTGTATCCTTTCTTTCTCACTACCTCTGGTGGGAGATGGGCTAGAAGGGAGGTTAAAGCATTTAAGAACCATCATTAAAAATAGGGCTTAAAAATTTCAAGTTACAGGAGAGTCTGAGCAAAGTCAAGAAAGACACCTCCGCCAATCACCCAGACCTGTGGTGCTCTGGTGACGTATCCTCCCCAAATGAACAATCTTCATCTCGGCCACCAAAGCAGGCATGGCTCAGCCCTGGGGAGACATGACAGCAAGATGCTCTCTGTGCTTCTATGTTTCAGACCACGATGCTGAACTGAGTACATCAAATGTCTCCGCTCCAGGCATAGAACCTAGACACACACACATAGGTCCATGCACCTGCACACACAGCACATATACACATACCACAGACATACACACACACAGAGACACACGCACAAATATACTACACATACATACATACACACCACACACACATACACATGCACACACATACCACACATATACACAGACACACATGCATGCACATATACCACACACACACACACATGCACACACATACCACACATACACACAAAGACACACAGACACACATGCATTTACATACACCACACATACACACACCAAAGTCTCCAAACCCCTGCCATTGGGGGATGCAGATCATGACAGACATTCATTCCATCCCACTCCTGGTCTTTCTGACTCATGGCTGCCACTCTGGTGTAAAAGTCACAGCCTGGCATCCTCACCCACAGAGCCTGTGCCCAGCTGTAAAGTACCCTTACAAGCAATGGCCACTCTGAGTCCCACCCTGCCCCCAACCCATCCCCCTATAGCCAGGTGTCTCCTGCTCACGTTGACAAAGGAGATTTGAAAACAGACCAAAGCGCTCTCACTGGGAAGTCACTCCAAACTGGGGTGTTTCCTGGGAACCCCTGGTCGGGATCTTGACTCAAGTACATACACATATACACACCTTTCCTTTCCATCAGAGCAGAATACAAACTCAAATGGACTCAGTTTCTTTCCCTTCCTCAAACGTGCCTGCGTAAACCACCTTCTCTGTAGTTAGCCACTAGAGCAGGCCAGTGTGATGGCTGAGCAGACTCCACCAAGCCTGAGGACCTGAATTAAATCCTTAAGATACATACGGTGGGAGGAAGGAACTGACTCGCAAAAGTGGTCCTGTGAGCTCCACTCTTTACCCGCCCCCAATATACACAAAAATAAATATAATAAAATTTGTTTTAATTTTAAAATAAACAGTTTGGGGGCTGAGGAGATAGGCCAGCAGTGAAGAGTACTTGCTGTTATAGATCAGTTGTTCTCAACCTCCCTAACCCCTGAATCTTTAGTATACTTCCTTATGTCGTGGTGACCCCCAACCATAAAGTCACTTTCGCTGCTACTTTCATTGTTTCATAACTGTAATTTCGCTACTGTTATGAATTACAATGTAACTATCTGATATGCAGGCTATCTGATAGTGACTCCTATGAAAAGGTTGTTCAACCCCCAAAGGGTCAGGACCCCCAGGTTGAGTTCCTCTGTTCTAAAGGATATGAGCACCCACCTGGCAGCTTTGAAATTCAGTTCCAGGGGATCCAGCACCCTCTTCTGGCCTTCTTGGGCACTGCATACATGTGGTATATATACATGCGGGTAAAAAAAAAATACACATAAAATAAAAATAATTCTTTTAAAAAATTAAAACATAAGTCAAGTGGCCACCTCAGGCCAGCCCTCTCTATGGGTAGCAGTGCAGCGGTGGGGCAGAGGCTCCATGGGCGCCTCTATGATGACACCATGCAACATGAGAGTGTTCACCGCTGTCTTTAATCTCTCTCTCTCTCCTAGATTTACTATAAAGTCATTAAGGACATCGAGCCTGGAGAGGAACTGTTGGTGCATGTGAAAGAAGGTGCCTACTCCTTGGGTGTCATGGCCCCCAGCTTGGATGGTAAGACCCTACTGAGCTGTGGCTCACACCACCACCACCACCACCACCTAGACGAGCACACATGCTATCCCACTCCTGCATGCCACCTGCTAGGACCGGGTATTCATGGCTGATGCCCTGGCTGAGTTTCTACAGACCACAGGTGTATTACTCAAGCATCCGTTGCTGTGATAAAAGCCCATGACCAAAAGCAACTTGGGAAGAAGAGCTGGATTGTCTTATATTTCCCAAGTCACAGTCCATTGAGGGAAGCTGAGGCACGGAATAAAGGAACAGCACCATGGAGGGGTGCTGCTTGCTGGCTTGCTCAACCTGCTCTCTTATACAGCCCAGACCACCTGCTCCGGGGTAGCACCACCCACTGTGGGCTGGGCCCTCCCTCATCAATCATTAATTAGGAAAATACCGCCACAGGCTTGCCTGGGGGCCAGTCTGATGGAGGCATTCTCTCAGTTGAGATCCCCTCTTCCCAGATGACTTGGCCTTGTATGAGTTAAACAAAAGCCAACCAGCACACCAGGCTATCAGACCCTCGAGGACCCCTGAGACTAGGGATTTCTCCTTTTCCCTGAGGCCTCAGAGCACATCCTGAATTTAAGAGGGGCTTGAGGCAAGCTCAAGGGGGATATAGGCAAATTGGCCATTATGCCGAATTATATCTATAGAGAGTTAGTGACCCACAAAAGGAATTTCTTGTGTGTATGTGTATATGTCTGTTTATGTACACATATGCATGTGTGTGTGCACACATGTGGGGTTTCCATGTGTGCTTAAGCATATAGACGCATATAGTTGATGCTGAGCATCTCCTCTGATCACTTTCTGCTTTATTTATTGAGGTTCTCTTTGGAACCTGGAGCTCACCCGTCTGGCTTGTCTGCCTGGCCAGCTTGACCTGGGGAACACTCTCTCAGCCTCCTGGGACCTGGAGTTACAGGAGGCTGGCTTTTACCTGGGTGCTGGGGATCCGAACTCTGGCCCTCATGCTTGTAAGGCAGGCAAGCCTTTTATCCACGGAAACTTCCCCCAGCCCCTGGGTGATGCTTCAAGTGTATTACAGACTCTCTGTAGTAAAAGGACCCCAACCTAGTTTGGTACTTGGGAGAGAATCTTGTTCATGTAAGACGGGAATCAGCCAGGCTCTTTATAGGAGCCCATCAGTAGTTACAAGTCCTAGAGAGATACAGAGGGGATGTTTGGTCAGAACAAGTATGGGTTCAGCTCCAACAGGCTCTCCTGCCTGACCGTCTCTATCTGAGCATCTCTGAGGCGAGGGTAGAGAGGAAGCCAGTTTTACACACTCTGAGCATTCTGACAGGTGGATTTATACTCTATGTGGACTGCTTGGGGCCCTGACACAACTGTTTTCAAGAAGGCCATGTCGGCAGTGAAGTGTGGGTCTGTTGGTATTGCTCGCCAAGGGACTCCAGGGTTCATGTCTAATTTCTTGTGGAGCTTGGGTCAGGGAGCTGTGTTCTTGGGTGTACAGGAGAAGTACACGTGTGTGGGCATGCATCTAAAGGTCAGAGATCAACCATGGCTATTGTCCATCTGGTGCTGTCTCTCTTGTTTTGAAGATAAAGTCTCTTGCTAGCCTGGAGCTTACAACAATTAGGTAGGGCTAGATGGCCAGCAAGCCCCAGGGATCCTCCTGTTCCAGCCTACCAGCTCTAGAATTGGTAGAGATCATTTCATTCTAGAGATCAGACTCGGGGCCGGGGGGATGCAGCGAGCACATTGCTGAGTTCTCTTCCTGACTTGTGTGTCGGCGGCTTCCTCCTCCTCCTCCTCCTCCTCCTCCTCCTCTTCCTCCTTCTTCTACTTCTTCTACTTCTTCTACTTCTTCTTCTTTGGATGGGCTGCCAGTCTGACAGTGAACAGGAAAACATTGGCCCCTAGATGTTTCTAGAATCTAGAATAAATCCCATTGCCATCTCTGGGAGGCAGTGCCTTGGATCCCTGAGGAGACTCAAGGATTCCTCGGTGAAGACCAGGGAGCTGGATGCTCCCTGGAAAACTCTGTGACCACACCTGTGGACTCAGCCTCAGTTTATCTGTTGACCCTGGAAGCCTGCCAGTGGCCTGAGTGCCTCTTTTCGGTGATGTGATGGTGGTAGCTTTGTTTTCTGCAGCAATACATACCTCTAAGTTGTCAGACCAGAAATTGGGGCAGGAGGACCATTTTACCAGCCAGATCCTCTCTGACTCTAATTTCATTTTAATTGGGTGAATGAGAAAACAAAAAAACAAATTGCCAAGACTTGTACAGCAAGAGGGAGGTTTCCATTTCCCTAAGGTGGTCCTTGAGAGGACCTGTGAATCTTAGCCAACACCGGAGACCCACAGAGGATAAATATTTTGAACCCAGAGGAGAATCCTGAGCCGTCGTTGTGTTTGTATGTTGAAATTCCTTTCTTCCAAAAGGTTCTTTTTAGAGCTTTGATTCTTGTCCCCCTACACACTCACACCCTACCCCCTGATATTAAATAACCCACTCTACATTTTTCCTAATAACTGATCAAACATTTGGGAGTTAATTACTTTCCACACATAATAGTCTGACATCAAATATTTGACTTCCCTAACCTCTGCTGTCAAGATCACTTCTTCACCACCCCAACAGCTACTACCCGCCCCCCCCCCAAGCACACACCCTAGTTAAATTCAGAACCTCACAGAAAGGAAATGCAAACTCGTCCCTCACTAAGATAATTATCATAAAAAAATCTTTTATCCCAGCCCCGGCTAAATGCAGCCAGCCCCTTATCGCCGCAGGAATTTGGAGTAGACTCTTGAGCGCTTTTGAGCTGCGGTTGTAGATTAGGATGCGGGTGCCGTGTAATTGTGAGCTCCTCGGTCTTCAAGCCATTAGGCAGGGATTTATTTTTCTGTTGCGTTCCTGTTCAGCCGGGAAAGTTGCTGATGGAACCCGAGCTTGGTGCAGGTTGACAGACAGGTGCTGGGATGGGGTAATTTGATGGAAGGTTAATCTACCCAGCCCAAGACCCCCACCACATTTAGAGTTTCTTCCCCAGTGGTTCTCTTTTGTGCTTTTGTGGGGGATCTGGAGGTCTGGGTCAGGGGTGGGGAACAACACTGTTCCCCCAGAGTTGGAGACCTGTACAGAGATGCAGCTCAGCATCCTCACAGGTGGCCAAAAGGACGACGGCACAGCCCACTCCCTTGTCACGAGACCCTATTATGTTTTGATTATTGGACGGAGGGGGAATATTTCTCTTTTTTTCTCTTTTTCTGAGAAGTACTTGCTCTTTGGAGGAAAGCAGCCGTTTGCATTCAAACCCTTTCTTCATTTAGAAAGCCTCCTGAGGATCCACTTCCCCTCTCCAGAATGGGGCCATTGTGTCGTGGGTACAGAAAAGACGCAGGCTGTGACGGGCTGTAAGAGACGTAACATCACTAACTATAAACTGCCTGTCAGTGGTTCCTTACATGGAATTTTCTGTGCTGGGAAAATGTCTTGTAGAGTGTGCCCCAGGTGTGTCCCCAAGGCCACCCTCCCTGCCTAGAAAAATCTCAGGGGCTCTCCCACCGCACTCACCTGGGAAGACTAGGCCCAGGCATGTCCTCTTCTCAGCTCTGTCCTTCTACAGACACACGCTGAAGTCCAGAAGACATAAGGCCAGAGGAGAAGGGTAGCATAGCCGCCGAGGTCATTGCCACCCTCCAGGGTGACCTTTAAATTATCCCAGTAAGAACCAACCTGAATTTTCTTACTGAATCCCTACATTTAAATATATGTCTAAGCACAGGCCTGATACAGTGGCACATGACTTTAATCCCAATGCCTGGTGCTGAGCCAGATGGATCTCTGTGAGTTCAAGACCAGCCTGGTCCACATAGAGAATTCTAGGCCAAGCAGGGCTACATGGTAAGACGCTGCCTAAAGACAACTTTTTAAATTTAATTTAAAAATAAAATAGTTTTTAAGGCCAAATTCCCAGTCAGAACCATAAGCCTTGGCCAGCGAGAGAGATGGCTAGTGATGTCAGGTTCCTCGTTAACTACAGAGACTCTCTGAGTCTAGAAAGACTGACAGACACAAGCATGTCTCATTCCTGACTCCGGGATCCTCACGTCCATTCCCTTTTGGTTCTCAGGAGCAGCTCTGTAGAGCCACACGGATTCTGTGATAGCATATACCTGGGGTGCCCAGACATGGGGTCCTTTCTTGTGCGGTTTTTACTCTGAAGACCAGGGGTGGCGTGAACACCTTCGAATTCTCATAGGATCTGACTGTTGCCCTCATAGCCCTCTGTGGGAAGTCAGAGCCCTGGTACCCTGCATCTCACTCCCAAATAGTGAAAAAGGCCAACTACAGCTGTGCACAAGTGATTCCGTGGGATTTCTCTTCACCCACGTTTGCTCCCGAGTAACAACAGGGCGTTTCCGTGCCTGCTCTAGCCCGTTTTAGCTATTGAATGAATGACACAGAGACCTAATAAGTTCATTAACAAGCTGCAGGCACTGTGCTGGGCAGATATTTGGCTATCTAACCACCTATGGCTGCGGACTTCCCAGCCACATGGTCTGGTCCTTCACCTGCAACCCTGGTGCACTCTGCTCCCTGTGTGTCCTCATGGCGACTCCCCTGACGATCTGCGTGTCTATCCTCCAGGTCCTTCTCTTCTTCTCTCTCTTCTTTCTTGCCTCTCTCTTCTTGCTTGGGACCCCCCCCCCCAACACTCTGGAATCAGAAGGCCTGCTCTATTCTCCTCTGCCTGACTGACTATAGGTTGAATCGGCTCTTTACTAACTAGTCAGAAATGATGGAAATGATTTTTATACATCTCTGAGACAGGAGAGGCTCCAGGTAATCGTGACAACAGCAACATCCAGACTGCAACAGTGCACAGAGCCATCCCCCAACACAGCTAACCACCTCCGGTGGAGGGTCCACCTTGGGTGGAGGGTCTTGGCATATTGCCTGCCCTGAGAGAGCCCAGCAAGCCTCCTCATGGGCATTATTACGGTTCACAGTTTTCACACCGTGCTGCTCTGAGAAGAGCTCCTTTGAACTGTATTTGATTCCTCTGTAGACATGGAAAGTGGTTACTGTGTGTGTGAGTCACCTGTGCCTGCCTCCTCCCCACCCCAAACAGTGAGTTGTGTTGTCCCACTCTGACACCTAAGAAGGAGTTCAGGGCCTTCCCTAGAGATGTTAGGGGTGGAGATCTCCAAGCCAAGGCAAGAATACAATCCTTGTTTTCCCAGCTCAGCAGAGAAGGGCACAGCACAGCACAGTACAGCACAGCACAGCACAGCACAGCACAGCACAGCACAGCACAGCACAGCACAGCACAGCACAGTACAGCACAGCAGGATTTTATGTAGGAAGGAATTCCACTTACCCAAAGGACCCATAGCACTTCCTTCCATAGTTTCATTTCCCCCACCCCCAAAAAGAGATATGGCTAAGGTAAGCCAGTGAGGCCAGGCTGTCTAGCCCCTGGCAAAAATTGGATTATCTGGGTCAGAAGTACTGTCCACCCAGTCATCCCTAAGCATACACATGTCCGTTCCCTGCCACCCAGATATGACCAGTAAGCATGGTGTCACATGGGTATCAGTGCATAGGCTCAGCTGTGCCTCTGACACCTGGCTCTGCAGGGGACCCGGTGTTAGGATTGCCGGATACAGCCCAGGACTACGACGCTTCCATGGAGGAGAGGTTCCCTCCTCAAAACTCCATGTTGTTCCGGGCACAGAGAAGCGAACCATGTCCTGCAGAGACGGAAAACATTCTGTGGTTATGGTGGGAGTCTCTCTCTGGTGAGAAGTGGGGTCGGGAGCAGCACGCCCGCCCCTGCCCTGACGTAAGTCCCTGCTCAGTGCCGGGTACCAGGCCAGTCCTTATGACCTTCCCACACAGTTGCACATGCACACAGATGCAAGCATACCTCCCACATACAAGCATTCATAAACACAGGTGCACATATTCACACACAAATGCAGATCCCTAATACATGCCCATTCACACACATGCAAACATAGACCTGCATATTCACAGATGCATACATGTACACACAAACACCTCACAAATAATCATCTGTGTCTTCAGATGTGTAGAACACATACACACGTGCACACATAGCCCACAAACAGACATATACAGAATCACACATAGGTGTTCGTGAATGCATACATGCCCAGTTTTAATGCATATATATATATATATATATATATACACACACACACACATATGCTACATGTGTGTTCAAATATAAAAACATGCTAACACATCACACATGTAGTTATATACATAAACATGTACCCACACTGACAAGTAGGCACACAGATGTACACATACTAATGTCTGAGTGCAGATGCCCAGGCACGCACTCTCGTCCACATGTGGCTTTGCAAACATGGATGCAGTTCGTGTGAGACACTCCCGCAAACACAGTAGTGTGTGAGCGTGCACATCCACATGCAACGTCAGAGTGTGCCCAAAATGCACACACTCATGCTCACATGTGCACATAAGCCCTCTTTGTGCGAGATCTGAGAGCAGGTGTTCTCTCTCCAGGCAGGGGTGAAAGCTGAAGGGCCTGCAGCCGCAGGAAGGCGGGGCAGGGCACAGAGACCCCGCCCCGGTTACAGCTCCAGGCTAATTGTTTGCTTTGGCACTGTGCTCGGGATGCTGCCTCATAAACTTAATAATAGCTGCCCCCCTTTAATTTGTTTGACCTTGACGACAATAATTTATTATATGCGATGGAGTTCTGCCTTCTTTCTTTTTTTCCTCCTAATTCATAAACAAAGCTCTTTGGCCTGACTTCCTTCTCTGCTCTGAGGCAGGGCCTCCTTGAATCCACAGTGGCCGCTAGGGAGGCAGGGAGGAGCCTGACTTTGCTCAGTGTTTCCACGATGGAGGGATGGGGTCCTCCTGCGTGGCTTCATCTGTCCTGTGATCTCTGCACCCCTGGGCAGCCAGGACAAGGGCTGGAAGGAAGCTGGTTAGGAGTAGCCCAGGGTGGATGGAAGCCCTGGGGAGGCAGGCAATGGGGATGGGCTGGGTCTCTGTGGTCCCCTGTGGATCCAGGCGTGGGTGTCTGGCTCTCTGGCCCACCTCTTTGCCCTCTGTCTTGCAGAGGACCCCACATTCCGCTGTGATGAGTGTGATGAGCTCTTCCAGTGCAGGCTGGACCTGAGGCGCCACAAGAAGTACGCGTGCAGCTCTGCAGGAGCCCAGCTCTACGAGGGCCTAGGGGAGGAACTCAAGCCCGAGGGCCTTGGCGTGGGCAGCGACGGGCAAGCGCATGAGTGCAAGGATTGCGAGCGGATGTTCCCCAACAAGTACAGGTGCCACCCGCCCCACCTCCCACACCTCCAGTTGGCAGCCCCTGTGATTCCCCAGCCCACCTCCCTGTCAGGCCTGGGCTCTAGGGCTGAGAGACTAAGGGCTCCTGTGTGCCACCTCCCTGAACTGGGAACCATGTGGGGTGCACATGGCTGGAAGCCACAGACGTTTTCTGATTCTTACCATAAAGGTCCTGGTCCGCTGGCACCACTGCCCTACACAATCAGGGCTGTGGAGACAGCCTGGAAGACAGAAAAAGCACAGATCAGTATGGGTCTGGCCATCTGGCTGGCCCCAGTGCTACTTCTGCAATAAGGCCCCAGGCTGGGAGTTGCAAGGCCACAGTAACCCACTGTGGAGGGGATATAAGCCAGCCTGGCTCTCTGGACATGCACAGACCTTCTTAGTGAACCCAGGACACAATCATGCAAGGTTTTCCTTTGTGAGGTTTGCCCACCCCCACCCCATGGCAGCTACCTGCCTGGGGTGACGTCAGAGGTAGCCGCAAAGGGAACTTCAGGATGAGTGGCAGCCAGACTCAGGCAGCTGGAGCAATCCCAACCTGCCCTTCTCTGTACTGAGGCCAGGCAGGGTTGAGGACCCAAGCACTGGGGGCCTTGGGACCTATATGACCCCTGGGACAAAAGAGCATCCTCAGCTGGGGGTAGAAGAGCTGAGAGCTCTGGCCCCAGTGCTCCGGGGAGTGGAGGAGTCTGGTAACTTCTCCAGGCTAAGTGCCCCTGCGTTGAAGAGTTTGCTCTGGACAACCTTGCAAAGTCAGAGCAAAATCCCATCAGGCCGCTAACAGGTCTGTGATTACAAGGGATTTACCACCAATCCCATCACAGACTCCCCGGGGACAGCAGACCCTCCACCCTGAACAGATGACTGTGAATAAATGCGTGGGCAGATCCCTGCCTGAGCGCTTAGCAAGAGAGCAGGGCTGAGGAGGGTCCGTGTTTTCTTTACATAAACACATAAATCACAATTAACAACAGGGAAAAGATACAATCTCTGAGAGCTAGAGGAGCAGGCGTTTCTGCTCTACGCGGATGGCTGGGCCCCGTAATTAACGGGCCGTGATATATTACTGCTTTGCTCATGAAGATTAACGGTCATCCCGGGGACAGAAGAGGTAGAGTCCCCAGGGAGGAGGGGATTAGGAGTTGCTAGTGCCGCCAAGAGGAGCGCCCCCCCACCCCCAGCAGCTGTTTTACCACTGTGACATATCTCATTTAAGACCCTCTCTAGCATTCCCCACCGTGCCTCGATTGTATGTACTCAGCCGGCAAGCTTCTCAGAGGGCTGCCTTGAACCATGGCCCTGTCTTACTGTTGCCACCCTGAAGCTCTTACTCCTAGGCCCAAGCTGAGATTTTTATTGTTATTTATTTTTTCAAGGTAGGGTCTTGATGTGTGGTACTGGATGGCCTCAAGCTCCAAACTGACCTGCCTCAGCCTCCTGGGTGTTAGAATTATAGTTGTGTACCACAGCATCAGACTCAAACTTAGCCCTAAAGTTGGGATCACCTAACAAGTGATGATTCTGCCCCTGGCTGGCTAGGGAGTGGGGTAGCCTTGAGTGAAGGTAGCTCAGGCACTGGCTTCTTCCTCTGCCCTCGTCCCAGTGACCTGACAGAGGTAGAGTTTGCACGCATTCCAATCTCCCTGCAGTGTGATGGGGCCTCCAAGGGGCCACATACAGGAGAACAAGCCATACAGGGTAGAGGACCTCCTCTTCCAGACAAACGGACCCTATAGTGATTCCCATCCCCTGTACACAGCTTGGAGCAACACATGATCGTCCACACGGAAGAGCGTGAGTACAAATGTGACCAGTGTCCCAAGGCCTTCAACTGGAAGTCCAACCTCATCCGCCACCAGATGTCTCACGACAGTGGCAAGCGCTTCGAATGTGAAAACTGTGTCAAGGTACCAGGCGCCCACCCCATGGAGCATGCGCTGCTCACCTCCCTCCACCCTGCTGTGAAATGAGATGAGGTGTGGTGGATTAGATGTCCTGAGGTCCTTAGGTTCCTCTTTGTTAGTGGAAAGGACAGGAAGTCCCTGAAACCAAACAGCCCTGCAGGAAACAGAGGCAAGACCAGTGTCTTCTCCAGGACAGTCCTGTGCCCCTACCAGTGTGCAATGACAAGGTTTGCGGGGTGAAGCCCCCAGACCAAAGACCACCCAGGATAGTGTTCTACAAAAACAATGTGTATCTTTCGGAGCCTTGGGGCCACGGTATTCTGAGGCCACTGGCAGAGTAACTGAGACCGGAGAGATCCAGCACCCTGCTAAGGCCCTCTGGTAATAACTACTACAGCAAGAGGTATCCTGGCCAGCTCAGTATAAGAGCAGCAAGAAAGAGGGGCAGGGCCCCGCCTTCATACCACTAGGCTTACGGTGGAGTTAAGGAGGGGCATTCGCTAATGGCTTGAATCTCCCCAGGTGTTCACGGACCCCAGCAACCTCCAGCGTCACATCCGCTCACAGCATGTCGGTGCCCGGGCCCATGCCTGCCCTGACTGTGGCAAGACCTTCGCCACATCCTCTGGCCTCAAACAGCACAAGCATATCCACAGCACGGTGAAGCCATTCATATGTGAGTGCCCGGCCTGGCCCCTCTGGCCCCCCCTGAGGACCCTCCTCCATCCAGATGCCTTTATGGCTGGTCCTAGTTTGGTAGAGGGAATGTGACACCACGCCGTTACTCTGTTAGCTGGCCGCCTCCTCTCCCCTTCCCACATCCCACGTTCTCCCCATACCTCTAGATTTCTTTGCAATAACTAGAGGAAGATAGTAGGCGAGGGACAGTCTAATAATGATGGAGATTTCTGCAGAAGGGGCTAGTTATTGTCCTCAGGTGTTTTCACCCAGCTCTCCCTGGTATCCCATGCTGGCCAAGCCCCAGCTGGATCTCTGAGCATGACTATCCCAGCTGACATGCTCTGAGCAGTGTTTCTCCTAGGGAACTCCCGAATGCACCCATCCACAGGTGGCATGTGCTGAACATGGTATCTCCTAGGGATCTCCTGGCATCTTTGACCCCTCCTTTGTCTGTGGTCTAGCCCATCTCTGCAACCTTGCTTTGACCATGGAGTATGCCTGAGGGATGTAGGAAACATGGGGGTGGGGGAGACTACAGTCCAGTAAAGGGGTGTCCAGTGATACGGCCTTCCAAAAAAAGATCTGTTACATGCAGAAAAGGTCCGGGTGGCCAGGCACCACCTGCTTATCAGCAAACTCTGCGTCTACCTGACGACTGAAACCTGGGTGTACAACCAGTGTCTGGACCCCCCCACATCCTCACTTCACTGAGCAGAGACGGAGAGAGCACATTTCTGATCAGGAAGCTCAGATGTGCATGTGTGAATGAGAGGGCAGCAAAGAGAGCGAGAGTCTGGGTCACAGAGCCATTCCCGTGATTACTTTCCAGAAAAGAACCTTTGAAGGCATACGTACCCGTGTGTGAGAGTGTGTGGTATGAGCTAGTGAGTTGACACTATTACCTGCCCCCAAATACACACAAGTGTGTGTTGGTGTGCACACATGTGCAAGCATGCATACATGCCTATGCTTGTGCATGCCTACACACATGTCCCAGAGGTAAAGTGAGCTCTGACCAGGGTCCCTTCCTGTTCTTGTAGGTGCACTGGGCTCTGCTCCTCAAACCTAGCATAATGCGGCAGCCAGGACTTCCTCCCCATTCCTGAAACAGCCACCTTCTTTGGATGGCTCTGAGCTGCCTGGCAGTCATTCTTAATGTCTAGCTAGGACCTACCCTTCTTGGGACCTGCCCAGGTGTCTCTGCAACCCACATACCACAGACCCCTCGTCCTCAGTTTGAGTAGTAGGTGGGAACCAAGGGTCCCTCTGTCCCAGAAGGCCCTTAAGGGGGAGGCTTGCTTTCAGTGACGGTAGCAGGAGATGTCTAGGAATATAACAGAGGTCTCAGGGGTGTTGCTTGTCTGTTCTGTCTAAGTAGCCTGAGCTTGGGATCTGCCTTGTGGTTCCCTGTGGGCAACCAGGAATGGGGGAAGGTTATTTATAGCCCACCTAAATGTGGTGCCTCTCCCAGAACAGTATCCCCAAAAGGGAAGATTTGATTAAATGAAGCGAAATTTGTCTCCTTTCAGCCAGAAAATGTCCTGCCATGATGACCAGGAGGGCAGGGCAGCTAGTATAAATAGATATTGTGATTAAAGTGTGTGATAACCTCAGAGAAAAAGACAGCCCGGCTGAAGCCACGGATGGGGGTTTGCAGAGGGCAGGAGAGCAAGAGACAGGCTAAGATCACTGTTTCTACCATGCTACAGAAAGCAAGCTGTCCTGTGTGGAGAGTCACAAAGGGTGTGTGTGTGGGGGAGTGTATTGTGTGGGGGTGTATATGTGTGTGTGTGTATGTGTGGGGGTGTACTGGGGGGGGTAGGGGAAAAATGAGGATATACAGAGTGTGTGTATGTGTGTGTGTGTGTTTGTGGGGGGCAGGGGAGAGATGAGGATAGACAGAGTGTGTGTGTGTGGGTATGTGTGTGTAAGTGTGAGTGTGTCAGTGGGAAGAGAGATGAGTAGACAGAGTGTAAGTGTATGAAAGAATGCAACATAAACACATATACCTCCTTTTCTTTTGGTGGAGAAGGAAAAAGGACAGGTAAGGGCTTTGCTGGCCTTCAGCTCCCAGGCTTCAGGAAGATGACTGTGAAGTATTCCAAGCCTCTGGGCGAGGGTGACATCTGGCTGGTGTTCCCCCGCCCTGTAAGATCACCTGGTGTCTGTCAGCCAGAGCAGACCCTGCTGGACGCCCCAGGATGGAAGCTCTTAGCTAGTAGGGCTTCCATGTTTGAGAGCATAGATACCTAGCCCCTTCCCTGAAGGACATAGACAGAGCCTCACCTATTGTTAGCCAGTCCCCAAACTTGTCAGTCACAACCAGGAGCCCAGGCCCTAACTCTAGGGTCCCTGAGGACTACTGGGACATCCTGGTGGCATCTAGGACAGAAAGGCAGAAAGCAAGGACACTTTAGTCAAGGAAGCAGGACTGCTTACCTTGTAGAAATAGCTATCACTGAGGTCACTACCTTGAGGCAAGTCTTGTAGACATTCTGAGCTAGTCCTCTCCTAGCCACCAGTGAGACTGGTGCTGTGGACCCTCGCTCTGCCCTCAGCCTGGACCGCACAGACAGTGTCTCAGTCAGGGTCTTACTGCTCTGAACAGACACCGTGACCAAGGCAACTCTTATCCAGCACAACATGTAATTGGTTTTGGCTCACAGGTTCAGGGGTTCAATCCATTATCATCAAGGTGGGAGTATGGCAGCATCCAGGCAGGCATGGTGCAGGCAGAAGTGAGAGTTCTGCATCTTCATTTGAAGGTCACTGGGAGAAGACTGGCTTCCAGGCAGCTAGGATGAGGGTCCTAAAGCCCACACCCACAGTGACACACCCTACTCCAACAAGGCCTTACCTCCTAGTAATGCCACTCCCTGGGCCAAGCATATTCAAACCATGACAGGCAGCCTCCCCAAGCTTAGTGTATCCGTTAGCCATATTCGAGAGTGAGAATCAGCAACCAATAAAGATGCCGAGCTTCCCACCACAGAAGGCTGAGGTGCCATGGTTCACATGGTCAAGACCACAGAGAAAGGCATGGTTATTGCCAGTCCCGTCTGGTCCCTGGGGGACAGCCTCGGGATGGAATGCCTGGGCACCACCCCTACCTTCCTCTGTCTGTGGGGTTCCTCGTGATCTCATTCTGCATCTGTGTTTGCCTCCTGTGGGTGCTGTAGGCGAGGTCTGCCACAAGTCCTACACGCAGTTCTCCAACCTGTGCCGGCACAAGCGGATGCACGCCGACTGCAGGACGCAGATCAAGTGCAAGGACTGTGGGCAGATGTTCAGCACTACCTCCTCCCTCAACAAGCATCGGAGATTCTGCGAGGGCAAGAACCATTACACGCCTGGCAGCATCTTCACCCCAGGCCTGCCCTTGACCCCCAGCCCCATGATGGACAAGACAAAACCCTCCCCGACCCTCAACCACGGGGGCCTAGGCTTCAGCGAGTACTTCCCCTCCAGACCTCATCCTGGGAGCCTGCCCTTCTCGGCTGCTCCTCCGGCCTTCCCCGCACTCACTCCGGGCTTCCCGGGCATCTTTCCTCCATCCCTGTACCCACGACCACCTCTGCTACCTCCCACGCCGCTGCTCAAGAGCCCCCTGAACCACGCGCAGGACGCCAAGCTACCCAGCCCGCTGGGAAACCCAGCCCTGCCCCTTGTCTCCGCGGTCAGCAATAGCAGCCAGGGTGCCACAGCGGCCACCGGGTCAGAGGAGAAATTTGATGGCCGCTTGGAAGACGCATATGCGGAGAAGGTCAAAAATAGGAGCCCTGACATGTCGGATGGCAGTGACTTTGAGGATATCAACACCACGACCGGGACAGACTTGGACACTACCACGGGCACGGGGTCAGACCTGGACAGCGACCTGGACAGTGACAGAGACAAAGGCAAGGACAAGGGGAAGCCAGTGGAGAGCAAACCTGAGTTTGGGGGTGCATCTGTGCCCCCTGGGGCCATGAACAGTGTGGCCGAGGTACCGGCCTTCTACTCACAGCATTCCTTCTTCCCGCCACCCGAGGAACAGCTGCTGACGGCCTCGGGAGCTGCCGGCGACTCCATCAAGGCCATCGCGTCCATCGCGGAGAAATACTTCGGTCCTGGCTTCATGAGCATGCAGGAGAAGAAGCTGGGCTCACTACCCTACCACTCCGTGTTCCCCTTCCAGTTCCTGCCTAACTTTCCCCACTCCCTCTACCCCTTTACGGACCGAGCCCTCGCCCACAACTTGCTGGTCAAGGCTGAGCCAAAGTCACCCCGGGATGCCCTCAAGGTGGGCGGCCCCAGTGCGGAGTGCCCCTTCGACCTCACCACCAAACCAAAAGAGGCCAAACCCGCCCTGCTCGCACCCAAGGTCCCCCTCATCCCCTCATCTGGCGAGGAACAGCCACTGGACCTGAGCATCGGCAGCAGGGCCAGGGCAAGCCAGAACGGAGGTGGCCGTGAGCCGCGGAAGAACCACGTCTACGGTGAACGGAAGCCGGGGGTCAGCGAGGGGCTGCCTAAGGTGTGCCCAGCACAGCTGCCCCAGCAGCCCTCCTTGCATTATGCTAAGCCTTCACCGTTCTTCATGGATCCCATCTACAGGTATTAACATGGCCCTCCCTCGCTCTCCACGGGGCACCAGGTGATATCTATGGAGCTAGGCAGGGACACTGCTTATCTTGCTTTTTCAACCTCTTAACTCAAGGCTCTTCTGTGTGCATTTGCTGGCATCAGGGAGATGCCTATGGGGATTCCATGCTCCTTCAGGTGGAGCCCCTGCTAGGAAGGCCACCTTTAGGACATGTGTGGTTCCCTTGCACTGATTACAACTCAGGCATCTTCTAACCTACCTTGAGGTTCTCGGTTAGACCCCATCCAGAGCACCTCCCCCATCTTTTCTGGAGCAGGTCTCTGCCTCCCACCAAAGCCAGGGCACTTGACTCTGCCTTGAGCACTTGTCAATCTCCCTGCAGCTCTGCCTTCTGAGAGACTGCCCTGTGGCCTCACCCGACCCTGGAGCCACACTGGGTGGGGGTGGGAGGGAGGTCTGGTAGCCCAGAGCAAATCAAAGGAGTTGCTGGTCCTGGTAGGGTGGAATTCTTGCCTCTCTGATACTGGTTCCAATGAAGGGCAAGTCTAAGTCTGCTCCCTGATGTATGGAAAAGTGTTGAGCCTCCCAAAGAGGCAAGTGGGCTTAGAATGCAGGCATGGGTTCCATGTCTGGACAGCACTCCTGCAAGTATATGTCACCTGCTTAGCCATGTGAGGGAGTCCCAGGGAGTACGAAGCGGGTGGTCTAGCAGAGGGTTGTGTACTTGATATTGACCTTGTGTGCTTTGTCAAGCACAAAGTGCATCTGTGTGAGCATGCGTGGAGAGATGTTCAGGGAACAGGCCTGGGTGCCTGCTGTCTCCTTGGAGCTGGCCATGGTGTGAGGTTGGGGCCGAGGGGGTGATGGATTCACAGTTCTTAAAAAGGTAAGCAGGTGAGGAGGAGATAAAATTGTGAGGAAATCCCAAGTGAGGCAAACTACACAGTACCACCCACAGGACACAACCACCTCTGCCCACAGGTACCCACCCAGGGGACACAGCTACCTTCCCTCAGATACCCACCCAAGGGACACGGCTACCTCTCCACAGGTACCCACTCTGGCCCCAGGCTGTACCTTCCCCACCCAGACCAAGCTTCTAGTTTCTATAGGATTCTGGCTTTGTAATCCCAGGAAACAAGAAAGATACCCATCAAGGTGTTTCTTTAAAATCGTGCCCCCAACAGTTTACATAAGGAAGTGTCAAGGCTCCAGAGAGGGAAAGAGAGGAGGGAGGCTGGCATTTCACTGAGACAGGAAGCAAGAGGTACCTGCTGCCCCTTGGGTTTGTACAGACATAGGTAGTTAGAGACAAAGACTTCTGGTTAGATCCCATGACCGAGGGAACTTTGCCTAAGCCTCCTCTCAGCCTTTCCTTCTGCCCCCTGCCCACCCCTTCTACCAAATTGGTTAGACCCTCCTACATTTTCCCATAAGCTGCAAGGAACTATGGTCAGCCTGGGAAAAGAGAGTCATGGCAACTGATCACAGGACCCCAGAGCCCCCTTTATCTTCTCATGTGGTCTCTACTCATAATGTCCAGAGGCTAGGCTGAACAGCTGTCCTTAGGACCTGAGGTCTGTGGGCACTGGAGAGCTGGCTGGACACGCCTCTGCAGAAGGTCCTCTGCAAAATGGGTCCAGTCCAGGTGGGCAAATAAGTGTTCCCAGGGTCCCCTGAGGTGATGGCAGATGCAGCCTGACCTTAAGGAGGGCCCTGAGCTGCCTGCCACATACTGGGTTCAGACAGACTCATAGCTCAGCCTGCATCTGCTACCATCACTGGGGCCCTCCTCCTGCCACTTGGGTCCCTTTCTCTGCCACTGCCGGCATCCCTAGATAATTCAAAGGCGGAACTCGTGCCATGAGAGACCCCCTCCCTGCAATGGGCTGGCCCTGGCTACCCGAGTGCAGCCCCAGGCTGGCCACTGTTGCCAAGAGCCAAGTGTCTCAGGGTTCATTTCCATCCCATAGTCACCCCAGTTCTTTGCCTGATATCCTCACTGTCCCTGCATCATGACTTGGGTCTCCCCTGGGAACCCAGGGCTGCTGTGACCCTCTGGCAGTCACATTGCCATGTCTGCTGCTGTCCCCCAGAAGGCAGGGAGGCAAAGGCTTCAACTGGTAGAAGGAAGCAAAATGAGTCAAAGCCGGGGCCCAGGTGGGGTACAGGTGAGCAACCTAGGAACGGCTTATTCTGTTCCTGCGTCCTCAGCAGCAAGAGGATAGGAACAGCTTGTTCTGGCGTCCTTGGGAGCAAGAGGGTCAGCAGGTTTGAACAAAACACCTCATGGACTTCTACCAACCATGGGGGCGAAAGAAAGGACCCGGCTACCACCTGCACTGACCACGGAGATTTGTTTAGCAAGTTGTCGCCGACACTTGAGGAAGATTCTAGCATTGCAGTCTCCAGCAGCCATTGAAGGTTTTCAGGTACAACCTGACTGGCTGCTGTAGGGAGTCTCTGGTAACTTCCCCAGAACAGAAATCTGTCACCCGCATCTGTCAGCAAAATAGGCAAAGTGTACCCTGCCAGTTTCTGGCAGGGACAGGGTATTTGGGGTGCAGGCAATAAGCCCTGGGGTGATGCAGAGTAACTTGTGGGTATGCTGGAGACCTTGAGGGAAGCACCTACCATACAGGTGTGCAAGCCAGCAAGCAGGAGGCTGGTGCACACAGAGCCTTCAAAGAACATTCTAGACTCCAGCATAAAAAACGTTCCAACAAACACAGGAGGTGGTAACTGTTTGAGGGGACATGGGGTGTGTGGAAAAATCACTGATTAGATAAAGATGCAGTTGAGGAGCTGAGGAGTCTGGGTAAATGAGCAGCTGCGGCTTGCCCCACTGGCCTGGAGGCCCATTGAAGTTCAGGTAGGAGTTAGCTGGATAGCCCCATCGCCACCTCCATATATAATTGGTCTGACTGTCAATCCAGCACAGGTGTGGTACTGAGGAGCAAGTGGCTCGGTGGGGTATGTAACCCTCTGTGTTGCCGTCCAGCAGGGTAGAAAAGCGGAAGGTGGCAGACCCTGTGGGAGTCCTGAAAGAGAAGTACCTGCGGCCGTCCCCACTTCTGTTCCACCCCCAGGTAACAACCACTATGGGCCTCTGAGATGGGAGTACTTAGAGACGCTGTGTGAACAGGCTCTGGGACTTAGGTTTCTGGTTCCCAAGAGGCAGAGGGGACTTTCTGAGATCCCACAGGTCATTGTGGACCCGGAACACATAGGGAAGGGTTGCTCTCATAAGGAAGCACTTGGGTCTGTCTAAAGGCCTCTTGCCCAAAGGAGCCCCACAGTTGCAAGGACCCCAGGCCCTAAGAAGGGATGCATTACTGATACAGGTGCCAAGAGGAGCAGAGTTTTGGACACAAGGAAACAGATGTTGGGGCTAGTATTCCTGCAGTAGGCCATACCTTAGCATTCTTCAGTGAAAGGACCAGAGCAGGTCTTCGTGAGAAGGGGCAGGGGGGAGACTGAGCAGGAAGGAACCGTCCTAGGGACTGGAAGGGAAGGCTAGCAGTCTACAAGTCAGGTATAGTGCCCTCTATCCTGCTAATGTCCCTGCCTGTGCCCCCAGGCCACATGCCTCCTGGGGAACCCACAGCCCAAGGCAAAGTCCTTCAAGTATCCCAGACCCCAGTCCTCACTGCATGAGGTCTGGCCCCCCTCCTGTGAGCTGCAGGTCACCGCCCTTAAGCCTCCCTCACCAACAGGGAATCTTCAGGCCAAAAAACCTGCATGGGGCATTGTTCTTCTCTGAGCTTCCCGCCTTGGGTAAGCCCCAGCCTGAAACCTGTACCCTGGCTGAGTTCACAGCTAAACTTAGAGCCTCCCATTGTTCCATGGGGCCGCGGAGTTTGGTTAATAGCTTCCCCCAATTTTCCCAGGGCCGGCTGGAAAAAGCCGACCAGGCAGCCAGGCGTATCCGGTGTTTGTGTTTGTACTAGGAGCTCACGGGAATGTCTGATGGGGCAGAGCAGGCCAGGCAGGCAGGACCCACCCCACCCGGCCTGAGGAAGAGAGGCCTGTGGGGGGCCAGCTGCCCATTGTCCCTCCTGCCCACTGCTCCCATGGGCCAACCTCCTCTGCCTGCCCTTGTGTCCCAGGCCAGGACGAAGAGGCAGAAAGGTGGTGACTTGTGGTCACCAATTAAATGGTCTGAGGCTAGCTTGGCTGCCTGTGTCACTCAGATAGAAGAGCCTGGCAACCATGCAAAGAAGGTTTCCACAAAACAGGCATCCGTGCTATATCCATAAGCTATCATTAAGACTTATGGCCAAGAGCCTCAGTGTCACCCTGAGAACCTACCTTTCAGGTGTTGAAAAAGGCACTAGAGAGGCCAGGTAGCAGCCTAGAGAGCCAGGCAGTTCCATCTCCAGTGAGCATGGACGCAGAAAGTGTATGTGGTATGTTCTGATGAGGGTCATGTGTCAGTCCTCTATTAACAAGGCAAAGCCTGCATCTCTGTTGCCTGCACAGAGCCGTCCAGTGGCCATGGGGAGGTCTCACCAGGGTGGCTGGGCAAAGTGTCCATCCATTCGCCGCTTTCTGTGGGCTTCTGTTACAGCTGTACTGCTGTTTCCCCAGATACCAAATGTCTCCGCCACTGTGTTATGAGGCTTCCAAGTAGCGGCAGTACAAAGCCCTCCCTTCCCTGTTGTCAGTGCCCAGCAAACAGCCCACAACGATGCGTTGGGCATCCCAACAAGGTGCCGAAGGGCTTCGTGGCTGGAGTCGTGCAGAAGGATTACAGTCATGTGACATGCAGCCTTTGTTCAACCATGGGCAGCTGGGTCCTGGATTCTGACATCAGTGAACAAGTGCCTTGTGTTTGGCGCTAGCACTAAGCAATAAACACTCCCGGGAGGCAGCTGGCCATGGACGGGAGCCTGGATCGGGAGGTGATACCTTGTCTGCTCATTCGTCCATGTCCCCCTGGTGTGTGCAGTGGGGTCTTCATCTAGGCTCAGTTTCTCCCAACACTCACGGCACTCTGAGAGGCTGAACCCTTTCCCTCTGTCTTCAGTGGTACCTGCCCCACCCCGTCTTCTTTTGCCTCTCTCACCTGCCCCCATCTCTGTGGTCTGCCAGATAAAACGTGCCTTCCGGGATAGACATTTAGCAGAGGTATGAAGAGAGCCTCTCATGGTTCCCTTGGCACAGGTGGGGAGAGGTACAGCTTCAAGGTCCCTGTCACCAAAGCCTTAAGTCTCAATGGAGCCTGCATAGCCTGGGGTTTTAACCAATTTCTGCCTACCATACTGAAAAGACCACTCACTCCAGATGACCCTGGATTATAGTCCCAATCCTAAGAAGGACAAGAGCAGAGTAAGCTGTGGCTGTAATTCCAATGGCCATCCAGAGGTTATTGATAATAATTAGACACAGGGACCCCCGGGTGCACGCTCTCTGAAGACAGACGGCAGTTATGCTGAGTCATCGATCTCTCCCTCCCTGTGCCCGCAGATGTCAGCCATAGAAACCATGACGGAGAAGCTGGAGAGCTTTGCAGCCATGAAGGCCGACTCAGGCAGCTCCCTGCAGCCCCTGCCTCACCACCCGTTCAACTTCCGCTCCCCACCCCCAACGCTCTCGGATCCCATCCTCAGGAAGGGGAAGGAGAGATACACGTGCAGGTGAAACACCGAGGGTCCCTTGGGGGCTGGTGGGAAGGGGCCGCGCGCGCGTGCACACACACACACACACACACACACACACACACGCACGCACGCACGCACGCACGCACGCACGCACGCACGCACGCGCGCGCGCGCGAACTTGCTTCTGGAAAAGCCCAGAGTTGCAGTTCCAGTGAAGCAGAGGTTGAGCGGACAGGCGCCCCATCCGCCCGAGGCCGTGTTTGCGCATGCGTGATCTGGGTAGGCTTCTAGAACTGTCCTCTCGGCTGTGTTATCTGGGCCCCGCGTGCAGCTTAGTTAAGTTCAGAGGCCAGAGAGCAGCTGCGCAGCCTGGGCACAGTATTAGGAAGGATGGTGAGCCTGGTGCTGAAGCCATTGCTCGCGGTTTTGGGAGTTCATGCTCCCGGGCTCCCTAGCTGATCCCAGCCACTGTGGCTCCCAGGACTGAGGGCATGACGCTGGTCCCTCCACTCTGTGCTTTGTGAGATGTCTGGGCTCAAGGCAGAGTAGAGATGGTAAGGATGCTGGCGAGACCCCAGTAGGAAGCCTCAGAGTTGAGCTCTGGATGAACAGAAATCTGGAAAGGGGCCGTGTGGACTACCCTAAAACCTCTCCTCCTCTCTTCCCTCTGCCTCAGGTACTGTGGCAAGATCTTCCCCAGATCTGCAAATCTCACAAGACATCTGAGGACACACACAGGGGAGCAGCCATACAGGTAGGATCAACGTCGTGTTGGTATCTGAGGGATTCCCCCTACTAGTTTGTGTGCACCCGTAGTCCCATTCTTTCAAGGAAATGCCTATAAGATCCACCCACAGGGCTGGGGCCACCAGAAAGACAGTGGACAGAGGCCTGGCTCTGACACTTTCTGCCTCCATCTCCTGGCCCACCACCCTCCATCTCTAATGTAAGGAGAAGGCAGGGACTATCCAGGAAATTGATGGAAGTCTCCTTCCATACTCCCAAAAGAGGATGTGAGAGAGCCTGTCTCCTGTATCCAAAGTGTCAACCAGGGCAGGCATTCAAAATCAGGGAGGGGTGTGACTTGAAGCTAGAGTCTCCACAGGTCTCTGGGAGAACCTTAGCTAGCCAGTCCCCCACCTAGTCCTATCTCTGTCACGACAACCATTAAGCCACCCCCTCCCCACGTGTGAGCTCTTAACAAATATGGGGTATCCTTGATTCCCTAGGGGAGCCCTGAGTGGGGAGACTACGCATGTGTTACCAAAGTATCTTGGGACATGGACAACCTCCCAGGGGATCCCTGTGTCAAAAACGAGGGGCTATAGCTTAAACACGGCCTGAGATTCTTCAAGGGTTGGAACCGAAGGCCACTTCTGCCTACTCTTCTGACCCCAGTCCCTGTCCTCTTTGTCCTTGAGCCTTTGTTTTTGCTCAAGAAGGTCTGAGGAGGACGCCTTTTCTTGTCATGCTCTCCCCTTCAGGGAGTAGGCCTTTTAAAACCGAACTTGGGCAATTGTCACCCTGAGACAAACAGGGAAATGGCCACTTCTCTGCCAGGACCAGTTTAGCAACACATTCTGGGGTGTGTCTGGCTGGCTAGGGCTTTGGGAAACAAAGAGTCTGGCTTGCTTTTAGACCGATGACATTAGACTCCTGTACCGTGCCCACACATAGCTTGTGCCACCAGGAAGTAGCCACGTGATGATAGAGCCCTGAGGACTCCTCTTGTGCCCCTCCTTGTGGCAGGGATCCCATGTGGGTGTGATCCCCAAGCCCCGCTGGGGTACACAGAGCATCCCTGGTGGCCACGGGCCCACATCTGCGCCGGTAAATGACCGCTCTTTCTAGTTCTGTGTCCCATGCTCCCCAGCCGTCCCTGACACGCAGCCCCCCTTGTCTGCTCTCTGAAAATAGTGACTTACAACTTAACAAAGGCAAGCAACAGAAAGATTTATTTGGTCTGGTCCTCGCCCAGAAACGAGCCCTGTGTTTTTTCTGTAATGAGAGCCGACTCCTGGACAACGTGTCGCGCTAAGAGCCCCCAGAGGGTAGGGGCCGTGTTTATAGAAGAATTTAATTATCATTGATTTCTTTTGCTCCCTCCAATCTGAGAGTTTCGACTTTGGTAACAATAATTGCTTTGCAAGTTTGTGTTGCAAATCCTGGCTTTATCTGGCTCGAGGCAGGCCTTCGCCAAGGGGTTTAAAGCGTGCAGCGTGCCTCTTGATACTGCTAGGGACCTTGCCTAGTCTTTCTTTGATAACTGGAAAGAGTTTAAGTTGGAACTGGAGAATGTATAGCCCAACCTAGGAATCCATTGCACAGGGCTTGGCAAGGATGCTCAACTCCCACCTAGGTATGATACCTACCTTAGTGTCAGTATGCATATGCACGGTCACTGTGTGTGCATGTCGGTATATGTATCCTGCAGAGGCTGGGGCCCTCCAAAAGGCAGATGAAGAGGGTTACCTTGAGTTATCAGGACGCTGTTGGAAATTTCTCAGTTTCTCACATGTCCCCTGTGTCCTGACCTCTGGGATGGCCTCTGCTTTTCCTACACATTCTAGACAGGGAACAGCCCTTTACACACAACTTACCCTGGCTTTGGCGTCTTCTCCTGGAGTTGGAGAAAACATACCTAAAGACACTCTTACGTCCTAAAACACCAGCATGCAAGTTTTACAGAACTTAGATCGCAGAGGTAGAAAGACCTGACCAACTGAGGCTGGAGAAGACCGTCTTGCAAACGTGAGACCTGCACTCACATCCCAGTACCCACATAAGAGCTGAGCAAGGCCGTGTGGCCCTTTAGTTCCAGTGCCAGGTGGGCTGAGACAGGAGGATCCCTGGAACTTTCTGGCTAGCCAGTCTAGCCAAATCGCTGTGCCTTAGACCCAATGAGAGACCCTCAAAAACAAAGTGTGTGTGGGGAAGCAATAATGGACGACACTCTACACATAACACAGGAATGCACACACACATATGTACATATGCATGCATGCACACACCCTACACATTTACATTTTTAATTAAGATTTTTAAATAGAAAAATTAAGAATTGAGAACAAAAGGACTGAACCCCCAGTATGCCTCCTTCCAACTTTGATATAGAGGCTTTCCTGGCTGCCGGGCGTAGCCTGTGTCATACTTGGATGCCGGCCTTCCAGGACCAACCTGGAGCTCCTGAGCAGGCCTGTGACTCCTGCTTTGTGGACGCACGCCTCCCATCTCCTCCCCATCTCCTGTTCTGTGTCTTATATGAAGAAAGCCGACTTGGTGTCCAGCGGGGGCTACAGGTGGCTCCTGCAAGACTCCTCCTCATTTGTTTTTATTCTTAGAACATTTTTAATTCTCTTCTTTCCTTATCTGTCCTCACTTTTAAAATGATGTAGCAGTGGTGGCTGGCTGTAGCCCTCCTATGTCTCAAGAAAGATGCTACTCGGCCCAGAAACCAGGATGAGAGGTCTGGTTTCACCCTCTCCTGCCCTGTGCATCCCTCACGTCTCTGCAACGGCCACAGGCATGGTCACAGCAAGGTCCTCCCAAAGCTGTCTGCTGGGCTGCCCGTGCCCTCTCCTCTCTGCGAGCACAATGGCGTGTTGCTTTATGCGGCACAGCTGTAAATTTCCCTAGCCGCCTGTCAGCTTATTCACAGTGCAGAGCCCAGCTGCTGAGCGAACTCTGCTCCCTCGCAGCCCTGGGGCTCTCTGCTCCCCTAAATTTCAAGTGGACGTCTCTGCCTGGGCCATTTATTTAGATTAGAACAAGGAGAGGCTACATTCAGCACCCTGCAAGCAGAGCTCTGCGAAGGCCTCTGCCGCTCCAACCTCCCTCCCCATCCCAGCATTCCCATGCCGGTGCTGCTGCATAGGAAGAGGGGCTGTCAGAGGTCTCTGCAGTTCCCGAGGAACCAAAACAAAAGGAAAAAAAAGAGCTATATGTACGTGCTTCCGAGGGACGGGCAGGCCAGACCAGGGCTGCCTGGGTGACCTGTGGCATCTGCAGGGGACTCGTGCTGTTGAGGGAACTCCTAGTCCCATGAGCAGCTTAGCCTTGGCTTTACTCCGCAGATACAAATCAAGGTTTCTTTTCCTGAGCAATCACCCTCCCCGCCCCCCCCCCAAAAAAAAAGCAGGAAGAGCTGGGCCTGGCCCTGTCAAGGTGTCGCTATGTTTTAGGGTGTGTGGGGAGAGCAGGTGAGAGGTGAAATTCCTTCCGAAATGTTGCATCCACAGGGGGTTATAGAGCAAGCAGGACCGAGACCTGATATTGCTCAGGCTGTGCAACATCAGGTGTGCGAACCAACAGTCACATCCGGGCATATTTTGCAGGTGGTCATGTGAGTCACATTGTGTCCCAGACTGTGGAAGAAAGGCTGTGTCCAAGGACACCTATGTGCCCCAGAGGCCACTCAGGACTCCCTAGGATACAGTAGAGGCCCAGACCTGTGATAAACAAGTCTGGTGAGGCAGTTAAAAGTATAGCAGGAGCAAGGGGAGCCTGGCCTCAGACAAGGCTGGAGGCTGAAGGGACCTACTGAAGAAGGGAACCATACACAAGGGGGCGACACAAGAGTTCAAGGTTGGAAGGTCACATGCCTGAACGAAGGGCCTGGACAGGAGGAAGGGCCCCTCTCAGAGTAGCATCCCTTTCTCTGGGGCCTTAAACTTCCTTGGTTTTTATGGGGCATCCAAGGACCAGAGGATTCGCAGGCTCTGAGAGTCCAAGGGCAAAGTTAATAAATGCGGCCCTGAGTATTCTAAGCTCAACAGGGACAGAAACACAGTCAGACACCCTGGGCAGGGGCCCACACAGACCTCCAGGGTCCATCCAGAGCCTGGCTCCTCCTGTACTGGATAGTACAGTGCTATAAAAACTGCTTTGACACAGCCCCTCCTGGCTGTGCCCCTGCTGTCCTCGGGCACGTCCGCAACCACATGACAGAGGCTCGTGACCAGTGTGCTACTCTAGAGCCTGCCACCAGCCCCAAATCGCAGTGGGGCAGAGCCCATAGGAATGCAAGCCTGCTGTATTTAGAACAATCACACATCCATGTGGGTGAAAAAAATTTTAAAAGCCCCCCCCCCATCTTTGCCCTCACGGAGGCTGACATAGCAGGCTCTGGCTCTAGAGAGGAAGGCAGCCTGTCTCACAGCACTGGCGCTGGAAATCTTGTGTGTTGTGTTGTCACCTAGCAGGGCTCATTTCCCAAATATGAAAGTATATACTCGCACAAACACGGTTTTCAAGTGCTGTGTGTGTGCCTCCGAGATCCAGATAAGCGCCCAAAGGCGTTCTGACGACTGTTTTGCATATGTGTGCTCATATACCTGAGCACACACATGCACTTATACTAAACACACACTGCATGGATGCACATGGATGCAGAAAAAAATACACCACGGAGACAGAATCCCTGCTGCAGGGTCCGTCTGTGTGTACAGCCCTCGGGGAAGCCCTGTCAGCTCAGACTCCCACAATGCACCGCAGCTCAGACTCCCACAAGGCACAGCTCGCTCCTTTCCAGGGCGCCTCACATGTGCTGCGGAGCCTGGAAGGTCCCTTCTTAAATCACGCACTGTTCTTTGTTTTGGGCCTGGTTTCTTTATTGTGGGTATTGCTTGGGCCCTGTTATAAAACTGGGAGAGAGCCGGCCTCTGTTCTCTGCTGTTAGGGCCAACGAGGCCACGCCTGGAGGGCAGCCACACAGCAGACGTCTCTCACTGACCACAGCTTCTAACTGCGCCATGCTCTCTGGTAAAATGGTTTCCCAAGTGCTTGGTCAACCTAGTGGGGGTGTGGCAGGCAATACTCTGAGCACACAGGAGCCCATAGTAGCTTGAAGGATTCAATATGGCTACTAGCTGGCCTCAGCATCGAAACCACAGTCCCAAAATCCCCCCACCTGACCTCCAGGGTTACTAAGAGCATTAGATAGCCACCACGAGCCCCCAAGTGAAATGGGGCTGGTTCAGGGTCTTCAGTCAGCAGAGGGCTGCTTTCCCATCTCAGGGTAACCAGCCAGAACAGCTTTCTGTATCTTTCGGTGGCTCAAGGCTGCCCTCTTGAGGCTGAATAAAGAATGTCACCTCGCACTATCTCAGCATCTTACTCCCTCCAGTATAGAGCTCAGGGATAGTTAAAACCTGGCCTAGATGTCTCTAAGAATAGAATCCTAGGACATGTCTGAACTCTCCAGCTGGGTAGTCAGGTGACCTCGGGGACTCCACAGTGGACACAGCTCCCACGGCACTTGATCTCTCCTCTGAGGCAAGGCGCACCTGTTTTCCAGGTGCAAGTACTGTGACCGGTCATTCAGCATCTCCTCCAACCTCCAGCGGCACGTGAGGAACATCCACAACAAAGAGAAGCCGTTCAAGTGCCATCTGTGCAACCGCTGCTTCGGGCAGCAGACCAACCTAGACCGGCACCTGAAGAAGCACGAACACGAGGGCGCACCAGGTGGGTGGGGTGTTGGGCGTGGCGGCGGAGGGGCGTGGCGGAGGAGGGGCGTGGCGGCAGAGGGCGTGGCGGAGGAGGGGCGAGGGAAGAGACCTGGCAAGCAAGGGCAACATCACCCCTCAAACAACTTTCTAAGAAACAGTTCCCTGAGATCACCCCAAGTGCACATTGGCACTGAGTGAGGGCTGGATGCCCCCAAGAATGCCCCTGACACTCAGCCCATCCACAGTGAGCCAGCACTCCGGGGTGCTCACGAACCACCTGGGCACCAGCGCCTCCTCCCCCACCTCCGAGTCGGACAACCATGCACTTTTAGATGAGAAGGAAGATTCTTACTTCTCCGAGATCCGAAACTTCATCGCCAACAGCGAGATGAACCAGGCATCCACTCGAATGGACAAACGGTAAGAAAAATAAGCCAACCCAGGCAGGTCTAGACTCAGCTCCTCTAATGGTATTGTCCAGGATGCATGAATCTCCACCCCTGGATGGTACTAGGTCCCATATGAAGGAGGTCCCAAAACAAGCAGAGTCCTCCCTACCAACCTCCCCATGTGCACACCTGCAACCACTTTTCCACTAAGAGGGAGAGGGAGACAGAGACAGACAGAGACATAGAAACAGAGAGAGGGGGAATTCAGCCAGGCTACAGAGGTGTTCTCTGACACCTCACATCCAAATGTCAGTGTCTCCTTTACGTGGGGACTCTCCCTTCGGCACGGACACCTCCATATCCCAGGAAATGAAACTGATCAGAGAAGTCATTGAAATATAGAAGTTCTCTAAACCCTAAGAAATTTCAAGAAGGGTCTCCAGTTTTGAAGAGGAGAACCAGAGGCTCATAGAAGTGGCATGACTTGCCAGTGCACGCCTTTAATCCCAGCAGTTGGGAGGCAGAAGCAGGCGATTTCTGAGTTCAAGGCAGCTTGGTCTATAGATTGAGTTCCTGGACAGCCAGAGCTACACAGAGAAACCCTGTCTCAAAAAAATAAAAAATAAAAACAAGGGGCTGGCGAGATGGCTCAGTGGGTAAGAGCACCCAACTGCTCTTCTGAAGGTCCGGAGTTCAAATCCCAGCAACCACATGGTGGCTCACAACCATCCATAAAGAGATCTGACTCCCTCTTCTGGAGTGTCTAAAGACAGCTACAATGTACTTACATATAATGAATAAATAAATCTTTAAAAAAAAAAAAAGAAATACTATAAAAAAAAGGGGGGGTGGCATGACTTGCTGACTCAAAACTGGCCCAGAACCTAGAGCCAGGACCCATCCCTTATTGCATGAGCCATCATGGGCCACAGCTCTGTGCCACCAGGGTCTAGCTTGCTCCCATCCACTTTGAAGAAATGAGGGAGGGTTCTCCAGAGATGTGTTTCTTCAGACACTTGTCTGTACCTCCAAGGCAGGCTGCACCTCCCTTGTCTCTGGTGCTTTGGGGAAACTGTGAAGACCAGACCAGTCCACACCATCAGTAAGGATGTCTTAAACTCTTTTACTGCTCACAAGTCTTTGGTCTTGCTGGCAGTCCCTAATTACACATGAGGGCCCAGGCTGCAGCCCACCAAATGCCCTGGCTTACCCTCATCCTGGCCTTAGGCACAGTGCTCTGAATGGAACCAGCCCTGTCCTTCAAGATGCAGTGTCTGAGAGCCACTCACTTGTTCAACAGCTTGATGCCCTCCCTGTCAGAGGAAGCTGTGTGTGAGAAGGTACCTCCACAGCAGGCCTTCCCTGACCCCTCAGAGAGCTAGAGAGTATGCCCCTGTTGTTGAGACAAGCTCAAAATGTAGCTTCCTCAGACCCCAAAGCAGAACCACTTAAAGAACCATGAAGACTCGTCCTCACTGGGATGGACAGGACCCAAGTATACATGGATTCCCAGGGTCCTGGGTACCCAGAAGACTGCAAGACATGCCCCTTCATTCTGAGCCATAGTGGCAGGCCAGAGGACCCCACACACATGTCCAGAAGAACAGGGGGCATTTGTGGAAGGAAGAGGAAAAACTGCTCCCCATCCTTGCAACCCTAACCAAATCATGGGTGCTCTGACAGAGCTCCCCGCCGTCTCCTCCCTCACATTCAATATTAATGATAAGAACATAGTTGGACCAAGAGAGGGCCATCCCCTCCCAAGCCCAGCCCATTTTGTTGAAGTGATGTCTCCAAGGTCCAGCCAGCTTTGTCCTGAGAGCTGAGGAACCAAAGGGGGGTTCCCCCACAGTTGTCACCACAGTTGTAAGAGCAAGTGTGTGTGAGGTTGCCACGACTTGGCAGTCTAGTGGGAAGGACAGCAGACTCAGCTAGGGCCGGTACCCACATTCTCTGGGTCTTTCTCTGTTGAGTCCCCCCTTTAGTGATCAGTGAGAACCCAGTGCCTGCCAGGCCAACCCAAAGGATTGTCTGTGTGCTGAACTGTTTCCTCAAGGACCACATGTGAAATCTAACCCCATCCCTCAGATGGTGACCTGGGGCAGGGTCCCCCTAGAGGTGTCAGAGTTACAGCAGAGTCCTACTGGATTTTGGTGGTGATACTTCCACATGCAACATGCACACGCGCGCACGCACACACACACACTCACACACACACACGAGGAGATAGATACAGGTGAAGGGCCAAGGACTGTGGGAGACACCAGATCTTCCCTCAGAACTCCCAGCTGTGATGTATCTTGATCTCTCAGCCTTTTGCTTCTCTGACCCTGGGACTGTCCCTTCCTGCTGCTGCTGTGAGCCATGTCAGTCAGCATGCTAAGCATAGCTGCCTCTAAGGCAGCGTTCCTGCCTCCACCAGAGAAGCTGCCCTCCTTCTTGAAGCTGACACCAATCCGCTAGGGTCCCTGCTGGGCAGCACATACCAGAGAGTGAGCAGGCAAGAAAAGAAAGCATAAAATCTGCTTCCAAACAGCAGGATTCCTCTAGCCCCGCCCAAGACCAGCCAGCAGGGCTAGCTTTACCACCCCAGCTACCCAGTGAGTGTGGCACCCAGGGCTCTTCCTGTCCTTGGATCTGTCAGGACTGAATTCTCTTCCACTGCCACTGCAGGGTGACAGGATCCAGACCCACCACCTAGCTAGAGCCTTCCGGTGCCAGGAGGTGAACTTAACATAGGCTTGGCTGGCCCCCAACACAAGTGACTAGAAGCCAGGGACATAGGAAGCCTCAAGATCTGTCAAGATTCTGCCTGTCTGGGAAGCATGGCGGGAGGTAGCGTCATGGGTGGAGTCAGCCTGCAACTGCAACAGAATGACACCACTGTGCAAGTCAGTCCACTAAAATGCCACCTTCAGTGATAATGACTGGACCCCTCTCTCCCCCAAGACCACAGGCACTGCCCAGTCAGGCCCCCAGAGCTGAGTAGAAATGAAGGCCAGAAAGAACTAGGAGCTCTAGACATGGGATTCAAGAACTGGTTGCCTTTTGCTGTGTCCATTGCTGGTGTGGACCCTGGCAAGATGGCCATGTCCTGGCCCACAAGTTATGGTCATTGACTTGAACAGGAACCAAACTGGTGGTGTTCCTTGAAGGAACTAGATCTGGCTGCTCACTCTCGTTAGTAAGGAACCAGTGCACAGAAGTCTTTCCCAGAGCCTAGATAGGAGACTCATGATTAGGAATCAAGCTGATCTTGCAGAGGACTAGAGTTTGCTTCCCAAAACTCATACCAAGCAGTTCACAGTCGCCTGTAACTCCAGCTCCATCCGATTCAACACTCTCTTTCGGGATCTGTGGGCATCCACACATCTACAAACAGAAAAAGATAAAATCTTTTTAAAAAAAAAAAATCTCACCCAGAGGCTTGAACACATGGCTCAGTTGGTAGAGCATTTGTTTTGCAAGCATAGGGGTCTGAGTTCAAGCCTCAAAATCCGTGTGTGTGTGTGTGTGTGTGTGTGTGTGTGTGTGTGTGTGTGTGTTTAAGGGGGTGGGAGCTGAAGAGATAGTTCAATGGATAAGAACACTAGCTGCTCTTCCAGAGGTTCTGAGTTCAATTTCCAGCAACCACATGGTGGCTCACAACCATCTGTAATGGGATCAGATGCCCTCTTCTGGTGTGTCTGAAGAGAGCAACAGTGAACTCATATACATAAAATAAATAAATACACCTTAAAAAAAAAAAAAGAATAAGCAGCAGGCAGTGGTAGCGCATGCCTTTAATCCCAGCACTTGGGAGGCAGAGGCAGGCAGATTTCTGAGTTCGAGGCCAGTCTGGTCTACAGAGTGAGTTCCAGGACAGCCAGGGCTACACAAATAAGTCCTATTTCAAAAAAATGAATGAATGAATGAATGAGCATAGTATAACACATATACCACATGCCCAGTGCAGGTCAGATACCCCTGGGGCTTGCTGGTCACCCAGTAGCTAAATAAGTAAGCCCAGACCAGTGAGAGACCCTCACGGTGGATAGTGACCAAGGAGGACACAGGTGATTGACCTTTGACCTCTGTGTACACACATATGATTACACTCATAGACCCTGTGTGTGTGTGTGTGTGTGTGTGTCTTTGTGTGTAAGAGAAAAAGAGGGGGAGGGAGGAAGAAGGGGGAAGGGAGAAGGAAAGAGAGAGGGAAAGGGGAAAAGACACACACACATACACACACACCCTGAGGACAAAGGACCAAGGTCTGAGAGAGACTCAAAGACATTAAGAAAATGTCAGAAATCTGTGGAGGCTCCAGAGACCCTAGAGGCTCTTGAGTTAGAGCCTGGGCTGCAAGGCCTGACCAACATTCCCTGATGCCAGCCCTCCTTGACCATGTGTCCTGTAAGCAGCAACAGCAGCAGCCTAAACCCAGCCCTCACTCCCCAGGTTCTGCAACCTTAAATCATTATCCCCTTGGGCGGTGCAAGCACAGATGGGTATCACAGATGGGTATCACAGATGGGTATCACAGAGTCCCGAGCAGGATGGGACCTGGACATTCTCTCACACCAGTGTCCTAGGGGCACGTGTGTGTAGCATCCAAGTGGCCTGGTATCCACTCCTCAGGGACCCTACCCTGAATCCCATCTCTCTGTCTCTCACTCCTCAGGGACTGAGGGAGTGGACAGTTGCCTTTGGACCCGTAACCACGGATGCCAGCTCCTTTTGGAGGGCCGGGAAGGCAAACGGGGATAGCCACCTTTAGTGAGAAGGAAGACCCCCTGAACACGGCCAATTTCTTCACCTGTCATTACAGGCCTGAGATCCAAGACCTGGACAGCAACCCACCGTGTCCAGGCTCAGCCAGTGCAAAGCCAGAGGACGTAGAGGAGGAGGAAGAGGAGGAGCTGGAGGAAGAGGATGATGACAGCTTAGCCGGGAAGTCACAGGAGGACACGGTGTCCCCCACACCTGAGCCCCAAGGAGTCTATGAAGATGAAGAGGATGAGGAACCACCCAGCCTGACCATGGGCTTTGACCATACCCGGAGGTGGGCGTGGCCAAGTGCTGGGGGATGGGCTGGGAGGGAGAACCTGAATACAGGGTGACCATTCAGTAGCCATCTCCTCCAGCCTGGTCTCACCTCTGCTCAGAAGGTGCTACTACCACAAGGCTTTGGCACTAGGCTTAGGGTGATGCTAGCCAGAGTTCAGGACCCTGGGTCTATGCTCCCGGTAGGGTGTCCAGAAGCTTCGAGTGGGGAAAAGGAAGGGAAGGGTGTACTCTGCTGACCCTGACTCGGGAGCCTGGCTCTGCTGTGCAGATGTCCACATCCACTTGGGGCAGCAGGGTCCAGCCTCTGGCGGGGCTGTAGCCCAGCACCCATGATTTTAGAAGTTGGCCAGGCCAGAGCTACTTCTTATGTCCTAACTGTTTACCAGTTACTTTCAGCAACGGTTAACATTCCCAGCATTTGAGATGCCTTGGGCTGGCCCTCTGGAGCCAGCATTTTTTTCCCCAGCACCTTGGTCCTGGGGGTGGGTAGGGCAGCCAGGACCCTCTCAGAAAATGAAAGTCTCCTTCTGAACCCTTCATCCCTAAGCCCAGCTTGCCTGCTGCCTGTGACGTGTGCACCCACTCACCCTTCCTGCTCGCGCCTGTCCGCTCTCCTACATCTGTGTGGCTTCCCATCTAGGTGTCTGTGTGTCAGTGTGTCTGTCTCCTTGTGCATGTGGCTCGTGGAGACCCGTGGCATGCATGCAGGCACGGGGACCAGCCATGAAGCACCAGAGAGATGCCACCAGTGGCCAAAGAGCTGACCCCAGGCCCCTCTCCCTGGTCCTTGGCGCAGGTGTGTTGAGGAGCGAGGAGGCGGCCTGTTAGCTTTGGAGCCGACGCCGACCTTTGGGAAGGGGCTGGATCTCCGCAGAGCAGCTGAGGAAGCATTTGAAGTTAAAGATGTGCTTAATTCCACCTTAGATTCTGAGGTTTTAAAACAAACCCTGTACAGGCAGGCTAAGAACCAGGTAGGTACCCAGCAGAGCCCTCGTCCCTCCTCCCATTCCCACTTGGCTTAGACAGCAGGCAGCCGCCATGCCTCCTCACCATAGGATACCTGAGAACTCTGGCTGTAGCTCTCCCATGGCTGGAGGACGGACATTCCGATCCACAGCCCCCATGCCCACTTCATTGTCTGAAGAGACAGCCCGTAGCTGTGAGCCTCCAGCAGCCTGGTGGAGAGCAGATGGGGCTTGGAAGACGGATTAGCGTGAGATAGCTCTCATATCATGAGTGAGGGCCGTTTTCCTGGTCTTCCTATCCCAGCCCCAGTCCGGAGCATCTCTATCGGGTTCTGTTCCCTCCTCCAGCTTCTGGGTCTCCCCATCTCTGGTCTGAACCAGGATGGGTGACTACCTTGCTGTTTTAGGAAAAGTCTCCATCAGGTGGTCCCGGTTTCTAAGCTGGAGCTAACACAGGGTCCTTGAGGGTATGTGCAGGCTTGTCCTGGGCACTCCTGTGTTCACATCTCAGGGACAGTGGCTACAGGACTCTAGACCCCATTGTTGGGACATCAAAAGGGGCTTGGCTCTCATTCCAGCCTTCCCAGCACCACCTAAATACTTTCACCCCAATTCGTCTGCGTGTCTGTCTTCGTCTCTAACTACTTCTGTCTAGTGTTTGCTCAGAGGTATGGGGGATCTATACTGGGCATCCCCAGCGCCCACCTGTAACTCACATACTATGCTGCACACAGCCTTCAGCCCTGGCACCTCCTGTCCTGAGTTTGAGGCAGGAGGATGCCCCATGATTGTCCCAAACTAGCAAACACAACAGATTACCTTAGAATTGCAACAGCTCAGAGACACTACCCACTCTGCTCCAAACAGCAGCCCACCACGGTCATTCAGAGTCCCACTAGACAATGGCAGTCTCACTAGCACAGAATCAGGAATAACTCCTGCCAATCCCCAGGATGTCCCGTAGCAGACATCTGTTCATCAGCTTTTGCCAGTCACTAGGCAGAGAAACCAAGGGTCGGGGGGAGGTGGAGATGCAATTGCAAGGGAGCATCCCAAGAGGTCAAGAGATCCCCGCAGGCACAGAGACCTCTAGAGGGACTACTGTGTGTCCTGGTGTCACTCTGGGCAGGAAAGGTCCCCTCTCCTCTCATGTACTCCTGTCTCCCTCTCCCAAGCCAGAGGAGTCTGAGCCTCTCTAATGCCTTTGCTTCTCTTTCTCTATCTAGACTGGGTGGGGTGAGGGAGGAGAGGGCAGGGGCGGAGCTGGACAGGTTGGGTACAGCTGGTGAGGCAAGGCTCAGGCCTACCTATCTAGGATGCCCCTCACCTGTCCTGTGTGTGCTGTGTCCCCCAGGCATATGCAATGATGCTGTCCCTCTCTGAAGACACTCCTCTCCACGCCCCCTCCCAGAGCTCACTGGATGCTTGGTTGAACATCACAGGACCCTCGTCAGAGTCCGGAGCCTTTAACCCCATCAACCACCTCTGAGGTCCTGGAGGCCCCAGGGCCAGAGTCCAAAGCCAGGGTACCAGCTGCAGGAGATGGAGAAGGGGCCAGGGAGCAGCCCCCCACCCTCAACACCTCCACTTTGCAAAGTCCAGCTTCTCCATTGAAACTCAGAACCCGAAGGTCCCTTGAGTAGCCGCTGGCCTTCATCACCTCTCAGAACTGGCCTCAAGGACACGATCTGCAGTGGGTGCGGTGCACGGGCCACCCAGGAGCTGCTCACAGGAGCCATGGATCAGAAAACTCGTGGGCAAGGGTGGGGTCTCTATCCCAGCAGGAGCCAGTTGGCCACATCCAGGCAACTGCATGGTATGAAAGAGGAAATCGGAAAGACGTGGGCAAGTGCTATGGAGAGAGACCTCATCAATGATTTTTATAATGAGAATCACATGATTAAGCCTTTTGGTAATCTTATTGACTATAGAGTCTATTTAAGCATGTGGGTTTTAAAAAAAATAGACGGTATTTTTTAAAAATCAAAAAAAAAAAAAAAAGACTTGCAAAATGTTTTTTTAAAAGTAATTTTGCATCGCTTTGGAATTTCAGCTTATTGGCAAACCCACACCTGCCAGGACATCGAGTACGGCTCGGGTGTGCCCTTTATAATGTAAATAATGGAGAATTTTTTTTCTATCTCTGACCTGTTTGTATAAGCCAAGGTGATTCCAGTGTGCCCGACACAGGATAAGGGGCATGGAGCCACTCTGCTAAGTCAGATGCTGACTACACAAGAATTCATGGACGTGGTGCCTGGCTGCAGGTTTGCAGAGGGAGGCCAGGAGAAAGAGGTCGCCTTGCCCTGTGTGCTCTGCAGAGGAATCCACGGGTCCCACCCAAGACCCTCCCCAATTGTATGGGGAAGTCGGGAGCCAGTGGCTCAGGTCTTCCATGCTGGACACCTAAGGATCTTCCCCTTCAGCAGCAGCACTGGCCTTGACTGCTGCTCTTCTGAAGGCAGGGCTCTGGGCCATGTGGAGGCCTCCAGCCTTCTACCCTCCCCAACCCTGGCAGGCTGATGCCCTCCCCATGGCCACTGAGTGTGGGACGCCTGCCCACCTGCTACTCCACTCCAGGACACCAAGCACTACCTGTGCCTAAGACTCCAGATCAATCACACAGTCGCCACTTCTGCTCTTTGTGTGGGTTCCTGGTGAGAATAGGACGGGGACAGGAGGAAGATCCAGGGGACCTGCCACAGCAAAGAACAGAGACAGTACAGACCCCAAGACCGGATGCCTCACTCATTTGGGACGGTCAGAACGTGTCTACTTCTCTGCTTGGATGGGCTTTAAATTATCCCATAGGGGCCAATTTCAAATAATTTCTTTTCCTGATGGAATTTACCTTAATCTGTATATAACTTGTAATTTTTTTTTCTAATTCATTTCTTTCCTTATTTTATTTCTTCCTTAACAGTATTTTTGGCATTGGACAACTTATTCTGAAGAAATGATGTTAATATAAGTATGTAGTGAAGGACCAAACCGTGTGATAAGGTTGTGTGCTGTGTGATCGGTACCCAGGGAGCGGGGCGGTGTTAATGTGCCAAATACCCCTGTGTCCCTCCCTCCAGGAGTTCCACGGTCACCACTGCCCACTTACCAGACAATCATATGATTTTGTTAAATTTGAGTTTCAGTTACATTTTAAGACAAGTGTTCTATTTATTTTATTGTTTGGAAGGAGGGGGGCATATCCCAACAAGATAAGAAGGAACAGAGACCGCCTGGGTTGTCATTTAAAACTACAAGAGATTGTGATTGTGTGAGCGTCAGCAAACTCGGAGCACGCGTGTCATGCCGTGGGCCTGTCAGCGGTTCCCTCTGGGAGCAACTTAAACATCCAAGCACAGATCTTTTATATTTGCTAAGGCCGTTCTGGGACAAAGACCGTCATCTTTGCTGATGCTCAGTGGTCCAGGCTACGCTGGGATCCGTGATGGGGATATCCCAGAAGACACCATTCCCCTGCAGGTTGCGGTGAATCTCAGTGACATAGCATGGAACAGTCAGTCCTGTGCCGTGCTCAGAAGCACACTCTCGAGTGCACACTGGACGGCCTGAGGCAGCAGGGACACTCTGCAGAGGAACTTGCCATGGTCCAGTGGTAAGGATTCGTAGGTCTAACTGCTCATGCTTCTCATGGGTTCGTGACATCATCTCCATGGCGGGCCAGGCCTCGGCTTGAGAATCCCAGTTTCCTCTAGGTGGGAGCTAGTCCTGTGTAAGTTCAACCTCAGATATACATGCCCCACTTTTGTAAACCCCAAATTATATGCTTTCTTCTCAGAAAGAGCAAGGTGTGTGCTTTTTTTTTCCCCCGCGGTATGACTTTCTCTCTCCGGTACGGGGAGTCTATCTGGATGGGGATCTTCTGTGGACCTTTTTGACAGCAGCAGAGCAGCTAAAGGCTCCCTTCTCATCCTCTGGCACGCACAACCCCTGTCCATCTCTAACCCAAGAGTCCCATCTGTGCTGAGTTAAATGCTTTGCCCCCACAAAGTGATGATTCCAAACTCAGGTTATCCTGAACAGTCATCCCCTTGGGCCCAGCACTTGGAATTTGAAGGACTCCGTCCTTGCTTGCCACCCCCGACAAAGACAGCACTTGATTTTCTGCACTGAGTTCCAGATATTCTGCCTCTACTCTGCATTGCCCTCAACCAGTGAGCTCTGCCCACCTGGCGTCTCTGCAGTCTTAATAGTGCCCAGCTGGCTCAAGCAAGCATCAGATCAGGTACAGGAGACCCTCTCAGAGTCAGGAAGCTGGACCAGGTGTGAGTTCAAAGGTCTTGGCCACTGGAGAACCAGACCATTAACTTGGCTCTCTTGCCTGTTGCTGTGCAGGATAGAGGGGCAGGGCAGAGGTTCAGCCACGATTGTTTCCCAATGATACTTTCCATTGTTTGCACTTGCCTCCTCAAATAGAAATTCATTCATCGGGAGGCCACCTAGCTTGCATTCCCTCTAGCCCCGGGCAAGGCCACACTTAGGCCCTGTCATTGCTGCCACACCTAGGATGATCAGGTAGGAAACGCAGGGCTTCACTGTCCTGCAGGAAGGTAGATCCTGCATGAGTAAGACCCCGTACATCCCTGTGCAAACCCAGGGTGTAAACCTCAGTAATGGGAGAGCATGACATGGCCAAGCCTGTGGGGCCCTACTCTCCAAGGCCGGGGAGAGCAGGTAATCTACCCAGACCCAGACTGACCTGACCCCTCTGCCTCCCAGGGTCCAGACCCAGAGCTCTTGGCTTCCTCTCCCTCATCTGCCTCCACAGTGAGTGTCTGCGAAGCACTTGCTTAAATACATATCACGTGTTTTAGACTCGAAGCTCAAAGCACTGGATTGTGGTCCCTGTCCCTGCCCAAGTGGCTGAGACCTACTGAGCTGTTCACTGTGCCGTTCGAGGTAGGGAAGAAAAGGCCTCCGAGCTGTTGCTGGGACAGGAGGGTGGAGAGGCCTGGGACAGACAGCGCTCCCTCCTGCCAGTAGACACTGGGACATCCCTGTCCACGGAGATCAGCCGGGTATCGAAAGCCATGAAGACTGTCCCTAGCCCTGAGCGATACTGTGACAAGACATTCTTGAATTCTCCCCAGACAAGGTCACTTCCCCCACCATTCCAGCCATTGTCTGTCTGTCACCAATTCACATCCTCACTTCTAGGAGGGGGAAAGGTTGAGTCTTTAGATGTGCGATTGATCCCCTTGCAACTGGGGGAAGCTGGGGGTTTCCTCAGTGTCTCCCACAGCGCAGCTACTCTCTTCAGTGTGGGGAAAGGGGGGCCCTGGTGTCAGAATACGTAACTTAAAGCCTGTGCGTGTGGTGGTGCGTGGTGTGTGTGTGTGTGCATGTGTGCTGTATGTGTGTACTTTGAACCAATAGTATATAAATATAAATATAAATATATATATATATCCCTGACACCCGCGAGAATCTCCACCCTGTATGAGAGTTGCCATTGTTACATTCAGATCGGATTCAGTTCGTTTCTGTTTCTGTTTTTGTTGTTGTTGGGTTTTTTTTTTTTTCCTTTTAGAACTATATAGTGTTGAGAAAGGAATCAAATGTAAATGTCTGGTTTCCATATAACGTTAAAAAAGAAAATTAAAAAACCATTAAGGAGGGGGCTGGTGTCTGCCCTGCCCCCTTCCCTGTAAATTGCTGTTGTGTTGATAAAGCTGTGCATGGCTCGTGTTTAGCGGTCATTATTGTGTCTGTTTGTGGAATTCTTATGATGAGGAAAATCCCGTAGATGCACTTATTGAATATGTGATTAGGTCTAAGTCAGGGCCAGGAGTCCCAAAACGCCCACAAGAAAAAGATAAAAAGAAAAAAAAATGGACCACAGTTCCTGGTGACTATGGAAATCGCCGTGAGAGAATCGTGAATCGAGAAGACGCGGCTTGAGAATAGTCAAATGTGATTTTTTTTTTTTTTTTTTTTTTTTGCAGATCTCATTCTGAGGCTTATGGCAAAGACAAATGTACTTGTGTAGAGGTTTCTGTGAGGTAAAAGCCAGGAGGGCCTGGCTTTGAGGTCAATGCTGTAGAATAGGACTGACTGGATACCAAATGTAATCTTTCCGATGCTACAATGAATTTATACACGAGATTGATATGCAATAAATCTGTGTGTTTTTCTAAGCCTCGGTGCCTGCAAGCTTCATTAAGGGAACCCCTGTCCTCTGGAGGATAGGAGGGCTGTGACCCCCTCAAGCTTAGACTTAGTGGGTCTGAGCACTATACAAAGCCATCCTTTCCACTCGGGCACACACCCTGGGTGCGCTCACTCCGTTTGTATTTCACCCAGCTAGGCCTGGAGCTGCCCCAGCAGATGAATGGGGAGAGCAAAAACCCTAGGGCTACTGGGGAGCAGGGGGGCTCTCCTGACTCACCCAGAATGCCTCTCTTATGGAGGCCCAGGGATATCCCCCTGCAGTCTGCCTCCTCCACCGTCTGATCCCCAACTTGATCCTGCCCTGGTGGAGAAGCCTTGGGATGAACTAACCTGAAAAGGTAAATGCCAAGGTCCAAGTGCAGCTGCCCCAAGTCCGCGTGGCACGCTCCGCGCTCCTGCTCCCACTCCTTCTGCACCTTGTAAGGCTGGGGCTAGCTCACATCTCTGGTGAATAGTCACAACAGCCACCATCCATCTCTGCCCAGGGGCTCTGGTTTTCTCCCTGGCTCTTGGCTCCTCCTTGCCCCAGGCGAGTTACCCATTCTCTCTCTCTTTTCTTCCAAAGCAAGTCTGGCTGTTTTGGGGCAGTAGTGCCAAGCAGTAAATGCTTTTGATGCAACACCAAGGTTGCAGGTCTGCCTTCCAGCAGCTATCCAGGGTGACCTCTTAAGAGCACTTGTTCAGGGCTGCTGAGAAAGCTCAGAGGTAAAGGTGCTTGATCCCCGAGGAGCCACAGGATAGCAGGAAAGAGTTGACTACCTCAAGTTTTCCTTTAACCTCCACACATATGCCACTGCATGCACACACTCATAGACATGCACACATAAATGATGTTGCTTATTTAAAAGACCCTGTATTGAGTGGCCTGGGCTAATGAAATTGACCTTGAAAATGCATGACACCTGGAGCTGCCCTTTGACCTCCCACCACTCTTTGCCTTCTGTGTCCTTTTCCCTACCTTGAATATCCAGCTGCCTCCGCACTCACTCTAGCCACTGGCCTCACCTTTGGCTTTTCCTCTTCCATCAGACTTCAGTGATGGGTCACATGAGCCTCACACCTCCCACCCCACCCCACCAAGTCACCATCCTTCCCCAAGTGTTACACCAATACACTGTTGGACACAAGACAGGTATCTAGACTCTAATCAACAGCTTAGAAGTGCTTGCAGGTGATTGGGCCTCAAGACAGAAAGGATCTCCTGACTCATGGCATCCTCTGCTCTGGAAGAGGGTCCTCCATGCAGAGCTCTTGGTGCCTGCACCAGCCTAGATACAGACAGAGGAAGGCTACTGCACCAGGGAATAAGTGGGTGGGGGAGTGAATGATGGCAGGGGGTGAATGAATAGATGGTAGGTGAAGGGATGGGATGGGCAGGGCAGTGGAGAAGTGGATGGGTGGATGGATGGATGGATGGATGGATGGATGGATGGATGGATGGATGGGTGGAAGGACAGATTGAGGATGGATTTATATATGGATGGGTAGGTGGTGGATGGGAGGATAAATGGTAAGTGGATGGATGGATAGATGAATGGGTGAATAAGTAGATGGATGGATAGATGGATGGATGGATGGATGGATGAATAGGTAGATGGGTGAATGGGTTGTAGATAGATGGATGGATAGATGGATGATGGGTGATTGATGGATGAATGTATGGGTAGGTGGATGGATGGGTGGATAGGTGGCTCAATGGATAGGATAGGTGGATTGATCAATGGATGGATGGATGGATGGATGGGTGGGTGGGTGGATGGATGATGGATGGATGGGTGGATATGGATGGATGGATGGGTGGGTGGGTGGATGGATGATGGATGGATGGGTGGATATGGATGGATGGATGGATGGGTGGGTGGATGGATGGGTGGATGAATGGATGGATATGGATGGATGGATATGGATGGATGGATATGGATGGATGGGTGGATGGATGGATATGGATGGATGGATGGATGGATGGATGGATGGGTGGATGGATATGGATGGATGGATGGAGGGGTGAATGGTTTGCTCTTTGAACCTTCCCTAAACAATGATTCTCCGACTCTCGAGATTTCCAAAATCTCTCCTAGGGACCAGGACAGGCTCTGAAACATATCTCCAGGAGCAGGGCTCTGAGGTTCCCTCATCAGCAGTTCCTTGAGGCTGCCAGAAAAGAAGAAATGGAAGTTGATCTTGGCATAAGATCCTCAACCCAAATCAGGGGTGCCGAGCCCTTATATTTTCTTAACACCACCAAGTGGAGTGCAGTGGGCGTGGGTGGAGTGCAGGTTGTTTCCTCCCCACCGTGATTGACGAACTGCCAGTGAGATCATAAGCCTGGATGGTCAGCGTTGGCGCTTGCCCAGGATCCTGAAGCCCAGGGTGGCGTGAAACGCTCTTGGGAAGTACATTTCCGTTCACCGTGAATCTCAAAGCTAACTGAAGACCACACCCCCAAAAGTGCCTCTCCCAAACGCCATGATAGTGACCCACAGATCCCCCATAATGGTGTTTCCCAGAGCTCACCACTCTGGGGCTCCAGTGGAGTGAAAACTGTCCCATTTTGTCCAACCTGGCAGCCTTGCTCCTCATTAGCCCTGGAGAGAGAGGAAAACTCAATGGAATCTGAGAGGGGCCGATAATGGCTGTATTGTTGAGAGAACCCCAGAGGGAACGGGAACAGGGGCTGACAGAAGATTGCTGACAAGTGGACTCTGTCTTCTCACAGCCCAGTCCCCACATAAAAGACTGAGGAAAAAGGCCCCATTTTGGAAAAGGGGGATGGGGCATTAAGAGGAGAAAAAAAATGTGTCAAAGAAGAATCTGTTTTCTGGGAAGAGAGGGGCTTTTCATTCCCCTTCGGCTCCCCTCTGGGCCAAGGAACTGCTGGCCATTTGCAGGGAAGCTATTTTAGGGATCCTTAAACCTTATTTCTCATGCAGCAAAAGTTTCCACTGCACAAGCTGTGTCATGCTTTGGGGTACAATAGCCAGGGCCAGGGCTGTGTCTTTCTGCAATAGAGAAAGCAAAGGCCTGTTATGTAGATTGCCCAATGGGCTCTGAGACATTAGGGGTCCCCAGCCATGAGCCTAGACTACAGCCCTGATGGGGAAAACATCACATCTTCCTGCCACGTTGGACAAGGCCATTCCACAACTCCACCTACTCCAAGGGCAAAGGGCAGAGGAGGCTAGAACCACAGAGGCTAGATTCCACAGATCCAAGGTGGGGCCAATGGCCTTGCAGAGGGGCTGGAGCACCCATGAGTAGGAGTAGACCCTAGGTAGGTTTTGTAGCTCCTGTATTCCTAACCCCCACCCCAGGAAACCAGGTTACAGAAACAGAGGTGGCAGAGTGGGATCAGGGTTTTCAATGCAAATTCTTCAGCCAAAACTCTGCAGTGTATAGTGTGCTGTGTATGCATGACCCCAAAGCTCTGCAGTGCAGTGTACTGTGCATGACCATGACCTTAGGCTCTGCAGTGCAGTATGCTGTGTGTGCATGACCCCAAGCCTGCAGTGCAGTGTGCTGTGTGTGCATGATCCCAGACTCTGTAGTGCACTGTACTGTGTGTGTAAGACCCCAAAGCTCTGCAGTGCAGTGTGCTGTGTGTGCCTGACCTCAGGCTATGCAGTGCAGTGTGCTGTATGTGCATGATCCCAGGCTCTGCAGTGCAGTGTGCGGTGTGTGCATGATCCCAGGCTCTGCAGTGCATTGTACTGTGTGTTCCTGACCCCAGGCTCTGCAGAGCAGTATACTGTGTGTGCATGACCCCAGGTTCTGCAGTGCACTGTACTGTGTGTGCATGATCGCAGGCTCTGCAGTGCAGTATACTGTGTGTGCATGATCCCAGGCTCTGAAGTGCAGTGTGCTGTATGTGCATGATCCCAGGCTCTGCAGTGCAGTGTGCTGTGTGTGCATGACCCCAGGCTCTGCAGTGCACTGTACTGTGTGTGCCTGACCCCAGGCTCTGCCGTGCAGTGTGGTATGTGTGCATGACCATGACCTCAGGCTCTGCAGTGCAGTGTGCTGTGTGTGCCTGACCCCAGGCTCTGCAGAGCAGTATACTGTGTGTGCATGACCCCAGGCTCTGCAGTACAGTGTGGTATGTGTGCATGACCATGACCTTAGGCTCTGCAGTGCAGTGTGCGGTGTGTGCATGATCCCAGGCTCTGCAATGCAGTATACTGTGTGTGCATGATCCCAGACTCTGCAGTGCAGTATACTGTGTGTGCATGATTCCAGGCTTTGTAATGCCGTGTGCTGTGTGTGCATGGTTCCAGGCTCTTTAGTGCACTGGACTGTGTGTGCATGACCCCAAAGCTGTGCAGTACTATGAATTTAACTCAGGTCCTCTGTAAGAACAAGTGCTTTTAAACACTGTGCCATCTCTCCAGACCCAGGAATTAATATTTTTAGAGCCATTTTAGGCTCACAACAAAGTTGCTCAGAAATAAGAGAGGTTTAGCTCATACCCAGGCCCCTGAGCAGTCCCCAGGATGGACCTAAGACCTATCAGTGATTAGTTTGTTACAAACATGGACAAACACTGCCACAATGTCACCTGTACCTACTGTGTGGTTCTGCTGCTAATGTAAGGCCTGTGGACTCTGACAACTGTCTCAGGGCCATGCTTTCTGGGAACCCTATAGCAACTCCTCTCCATAATCTCTGGCGACACTGGCCTTTTCATTTTTCTCTATAATTCCACCTTTTCAGATCATCACAGTGTGCTGTTCACACAGCATGCAGCCAAGCAGCCTGGCCTCTTGCACTTAGCAGCACACATTAAGATTCCCTGGTATTTTCTCATAGATTGACAACGCATATCTTTTGAGCACTGAATGATATTCCACACTGGGATATTCCACAGTTTACTCAGCCTCCCACCTGTTGAAGGACACCTTGGCTGCCTCCCATGTAGGCAATTATAAATAATGATAACATAAACCCTTGAGAACAGGGTTTTACATGAGTGGACGTTTCCAACACTGTTATAATAATGGGAGTAAATAATGGGAGTCACAACTGCTAGATCAAATGGTGGACAGATGTTTCCCATCACAGCTGCACACATCTGTAGCATGGGAGTCTGTCGGGTTTTTGGGTCCTGAGTCTGTGCCACCACAGGGCATGGTCCGCTCATGGAGCCAGAATGCAAGAGTTGACTGCACTTACCCCACACTGTCTCCAGGTGGGTGCTTGGCCATAAGGAAGCCCAAGGACACCGCTCCTGGGGTGGGGAAGCTTAGTCTGAGGCACAGGACAGCCGGAGCTGGTTCAGGAGTCCCCCAGCCTGCGACGAGACTGAAGCCATCTGGTTCTCAGATTCTGGGACATCCAGGAGCTGCTGGGAGTCACGAAAGAGCTGAGGGCAGAGTGAGAGCCTTTGGACTGGATCTGGCTGGGGCGTGGGGTGAGGGGACTTCAGCTGGTCCCACAGGGACAGTCCTTGGCTTGATGTGCAGTGGCAGGCTTGGGCTTGGTGGCAGTCATAGCTGGGAGTTCAGAGAAGCCTACAGGAGACTAGACAGTAACTCTATAGGCAAAGGCCTTCTCCATGGCTCTCTGCAGTGGGTCCCAATGAAAAGAGGCAGTCTATGGTTTTAAGGCATTAACTGTCATGGCAGAAAGTGGATGAGTAAAACCATACCCACTTCTCAGGGTGGGCCTGAGATTAAATACCCTTTGCAGGGAGGAACAGCTGGGAAGGAAAGCTTATTGGCTAAGCTCTCCAGGCCTTTAGGTGTCTCATTAAAATGGAGATCTGTCTTGAGCCTACAGGACTACAGTCCCGTCCTTTGCCTGTGGAGGGTCTTGGGGCCTTGCCTTCACATGATTGATGGCCACAAATCTATGGGGAGGGGAGGGGCTGTGGCTAATGACAGAGACCTGGTGCTCAAGAGCGGACAAAGTTCCTACCATCCCTTCTGGGTCTCCAGGACTTCTGGCCTTAGTTCAACCAGGGACCACACTACCTTTCACAGTCCCATAGGAGTCTCTACTGGCCCACACCCTCGTCAGCACTTGGTTTTGTCAGTGCTCCGACTTTGGCCATTTGGTAGCACACAAAGCTATCTCACTGATGGTATGTATGATTTGTAGTTTCTTCTCTCATGGAATGGAACGAGTTTGAGTCAGCACAGTGTGGCTGAATCTCATGTGATGTTGAGTTGAAGGAGGGGGCAATGCCATTCATATGACCCTCTGAAAAGGGCAGTATGTGAATAGTTACCATGGGGAGGGGCAGGCTGGACTTCAAGGGGGTAGAAGGGAATGCCCAAGATGACCAATATGCTTTACTTCAAAACTGTGTGTCTGTGGAAAGCTGAACATCTTCAATGGAGGATTCATTGCACAAAAAACGGGGTCTTGACCCCACCCCCAGGAACAGTGTGTACCACCCAGTCCTCCTATTAGAAAGGAGTCCAGGCCAGCCCTAGAATTCACAGAGTTTCTAGTGTGACTATAAGGTTTATGCCAGGTTATCAGGGGTCTGCTGACCCTTGGTCTTGTTCCCCTAGCAAACCATTCAGTCCTCTCTGGAGGATCCCTGCACCCCTGAAAGCCCAAGCTACCCAGAAACTAATCAGCAATCCCTTGAGATAGACAGTCAGAAGGATAAAGAAGGACAAAGGAGATGGTGGAGGGACATACGGGAAGAGGAAGTGTGAAGACCATGGAGAAGTGGAAGATGGAGACCATGGGAGGATGGGAGGAAAGGGGAAGCAGTGATCAGTCGGCCATACAGTTCTGAGAAGCCAGCTTGGCAGCATCCCAGAATAGCTCACCATTGGCTACCTGTGTTCTGCCAGGATTCAGCCAACACAGAGCTTATGTGCAGATATTTTCTGTCTGGTATCATCTACAGAGTTCCAAAATAGTACAAGCAAGAACATAGACTTTATGGGCACATGTAAAAGAAAGCCTAAGAACAAAGCCATGTGTGAGATGGATAAGTTCAATGTGTGTGTGTGGGGGGGGGGGGAGAAGTTGAAACTGGAGAGTGTGGGGGAAGGGTTCAAAGTCATTCTAACGCATTCAGGGCATAGGGGAGGGGAAGGAACTATCTTGCACTTGCTTTATCACGTTGTAACAGCTACAAACCCCACTAGTCAAAAATGGCCAGTGGACATCTTGGTCTTGCTAGAGCCTAAGAACGCCTTTCATCATTATTTGATGTTAACTATGCCTGCCCTCATCAGGATTCCCTTGTGTTTACATATCGCTGAGATTTTCATCATTAACAGCTGCTGGGTTATACCGAATGCCTTTTCTCCACCTATGCAAAATAGCTCACGACAAATAGCTCACGACTCGTCTCCTTTATTGGGAATATGGTGAATGATGTTGATTTTTAAACATCAAACTACCCTTGTGTGGGAAGCCACATGTGCCGTTGCAGAGTGGCACTGACTACTGCTGGCCACCACGCATAAGTTTGGACAAACAACCAATGTGTACATATGCAGTAAAGTTTTTTGCAAAGACACTGCCTGGCCCGGTCATGATAATGAGGCTTTGAGAGTATAACCAATCAGATGTGAGACATGCAAATGAGGTATGATAATGAGGCTCTGTGAGGTACAGAGAGAGAGAGAGAGTAGCCAATCAGATGAGGAACATGCAAATGAGGTGTAGTGCATAACCAATCCGGGTGTGAGACGCACCTCTCCTAGGCCTATAAAAGCAGCACCAGTTCTGGGCTCGGGGTCTCTTCGCCTCTGCAATCAAACTCTCCCAATAAACGTGTGCAGAAGGATCCTGTTGCAGTGTCATTACTGCTGGCCAGTCCGGCACGCGCAAGACCCTTGCATTTGAAAAGCAAAGCCAGACTTATGATTATCATCTACCACATACACGACCAGATTTGACTCATTAATATTTTGTAAAAGTCTCTATGTTCATGTAATATATTAGCCTACAGTTCTATGGGCATTTTCATGATGTGGTTAGAGTTGCCTTTAGGGTAACAGTAGATACATGAAGTGTAACATCTGCTTCCTGGAGTCCTTGATACATTCAGTATGCCCAATGACATATATGTCCCCCACACTAAGTAAACAAATAAATGTGACTTAACCTTTAACTCTAATTCTTTAATATATACAATTCCATTTAGATAATCTATTTGTGCTTGTACTCAGTTTGATGAATAGCACCTTTAGAGGTGCTTGGCTGTTTTCTATAAGCTGTTGAATCTCCTTGACTGTCTGTATGATCTGTAGTGATGACTCTCTCTCTCTCTCTCTCTCTCTCTCCCTCCCTCCCTCCCTCCCTCCACCCCTCCCTCCCACTCACCTGTCTTTTTGAGAAATCTAGGGATATCAATTCTATTGAGCTTTTCAAATAATGTTTTTATGTTACAGACCAATTTCCTATCATAGTAGCTTCTGATAATCTATTCTTTTATTTCTTCTATGTATTTTAATTTTAACCTGTGTTAATTTTTAAAAATATTTGAAGACAAATGTGTAGATAGTGAATTTAAAACATGCCTTATTTTTCAAACACAAGCATTTGAAACTAAGCATTTCTTTGGAGGAGCCAGGGGTCGTGGTCCCTCCCTGTCTTGCTATTGCTCTGATAAGACACTGTCTGACCAAAAGCATCTTGGGGAATGAAGGGCTTATTTCCTTTTACAACTTATAGTCCAGGGAAGTTGGGGCAGGCCCTCAGTCAGGACAGACCCTCTCTTGTGTTTGAGCTTTTGCTGTGATTCCCAGATACCAGAGTTATTTTTTGTTTTTAAAATTAATATTATTTATTTATATATTTAAAATACCATTATTTTTGTTTTTAAAACCATTCTTCAAAAACAATTTAAAGCACAAGAAAAAATATTTCTTAGCATTTATGCACATGCTTGTGTTACCTGGTGGGCTTCTATCCCTGGTTCAGATCTGAGATTCTGTGGGGTATCATCTCCTTTAGTCTGAAAACACTCCCAACATCTCTTGCCCAGTGGGTGTGTTGCAATAACTTCTCTCAGCTTCTGTCTTAAAAACATCATTATTCTCTTCTCATTTTTTTTGAAGGAAATTTTCACTAGAAAGAGACATCTTGGTCAACAGGATTGTTCTTTTGAGCATGAGAGGTGTCTATCCTGCCCTTGGTGTGTAGACTCTGACACCAGGTTGAGTTTTTCTCTATCCCTAAAGACTCAGCCTGGTTGTTATCCATCTACCCAGCATGCTTTGCCTTGAACGTCTGCTGTTCTGAGGCTCTTTGATTGGAGGATCTGTGATTTTTACTGTTGTAATGATGGATGTCGTCACTTGGAAGAGCCCAGAAGCACTTGGAGGCAGGCCCGCACATACGTGTGAAGATGTTTCTAGACTGGGGAGGGGGGAGTTTGTTAGGAAGACCACTTGACTGGGATCCCAACCTACATAAAGTAGAAAGGGAGCTGAGGACCAGCATTCATTGCTCTCTGCTTTATGACTCTGGCTGTTATGTGAAGCTGCCTCACACCCCCGCCGCCATGACTTCTCTACCATGACAAACTGACCCCCGAAACTGTGAGCCAAAGTAGGTCCCCCATTCCTTAAGTTGCTTTTGTTGGGCATTTTGTCCAGCAATGAGGACAGTAACTAATGCAACTGTAATTTGAAGGTTTTAGAAGATTTGTGTATTTGTATTTATGTGTGTGGGTGTGTTGGTGTATGTTGCAGGTGTGCAGGTACCCTCAGGAACCAGAGGAGATTGGATCTCTTCAAACTGACATTACAGGCACCCTGACACCGGTGCTGGGAACCCAATTCAGATCCTCTGGGCGAGTAGCAAGTGATCTTAAGCGCTGAGCCATTTCTCCAGGCATGATATTTTGATTTTTTTTCTCATTTTTTATTGAAAATATATTCTTTCATACAATACATACCAATCATAGTTTTCCCTCCTTCCACTTCTCCCAGCTCTCCCCTTCCCTTCCCTCTCCCCTCAAGCCACTCCCATTCCACCTCCTGTAATGGTTTATAAATGCATGGCCCAGGGAGTGGCACTCTTTGGAGATGTGGCCTTGTTGGAGTAGGTATGTCACTGTGGGTGTGGCTTTGAGACCCTCATCCTAGCTGCCTGGAAGCCACTATTCTCCTAGCAATCTTTACATGAAGATATGGAACTCTCAACCCCTCCTGCACCATGCCTGCCTAGATGCTGCCATGCTCCCACCTTGATGATAAATGAACCTCTGAACCTGTAAACCAGCCCCAATTAAATGTTATCCTAATAAGACTTGCCTTGGTCATGGTATCTGTTCACAGCAGTAAAAACCTAACTGAGACAAAAATTAGTACCAGGGAGTAGGGTATGCTGTGATAGGTCTCACCATGCTTTTGTTTGGAAGAATGTAGATTTGGGGACTTTGGATTTGGAAAGCAGTGGAATGCTTTAAATGGGGCTTAATGGGCTATCCTAGTAAGAATATGGAAGACTTTGTTACTGAGAGTGATTTGAAATGTGCAGACATGGCCCAAGAGGTTTCAGTGGGGAAGAATTTCAGTATGTGGCCTAGAGACTATTTTTGTGGTATTTTGGTGAAGAATGTGGCTGCTTTTTGCCTTTGTCTAAGAGTCTTGCCTGAGGCTAAGGTGAAGAGACTCAGATTAATTGCATTGACAAAGGAAGTCTCAGAAATGCCCATCATGGACTTTGTTCTCTGGTTAAGTCTCATGAAGAGTGTTTTAAGCAGGTATAGCAAACGAGAAAGGAAAAATATAAACTATATGGTTTGAGCATTAAAGCGGCACCAAGAAGTGAAATGGAGCTGAATCCTGTGCTCAAGGATATTAAATTGAATTAAGGGAGTGGTGACCTTGGGGCAAAATCCCACCCAGCTAAATTTAGGTCCAGGCATGTTAATATGATCCTTTAATCCCAGTAGGTAAAGACAAGCAACTCTCTGAGTTCAAGGCCAGCCTGGAACAGAGCAGGTTCTAGGTGAAGAAAAGCTTAAATCCAGACTTGGTGGTACACATCTTTAATCCAATATTCAGGAGATAGAGCCATGCAGATCTCTGAGTTCAAGGTTAATCTACAGAGCAAGTTCCAGGACAGACAAGCTTAGGCAGTGAAGGAGTTGGAAAACAGAAAGCTGGTGATAACGGAATAGAACAAGGGGGCCATGTTCCAGCCCCAGCAAGCAGCATAACTGGACAGCTTTGGCCACATGGCTCTGGCTTTAGAGTCAAGAATAGAAGGGACTACTGGGACAATTGATCCTGATTAGCTAGAGCTAAGAAATGAGTGGTGATTAAGAAGAGACCAGAATCGCCGGGTGGTGGCAGTGCACGCCTTTAATCCCAGCACTTGGGAGGCAGAGGCAGGCAGATTTCTGAGTTCGAGGCCAGCCTGGTCTACAGAGTGAGTTCCAGGACAGCCAGGGCTACATAGAGAAACCCTGTCTCAAACAAACAAACAAACAAACAAACAAACAAACAAAACAAAGAAGAGACCAGAATCACTGGGGTGAAATGTTCTGGGCAGTGTTTTCTGAGAGCACAAAGAAGCCTTGTTCCAGAGAGAGCCAAGGTTGTACCTTGTGCTGCATCTGGTCTTGATAATGTGTAAGAACCACCCAGGTGGTACTGGTTTTGAAGGCATGAAGGGGTCATGAGCATCAGCTGAGCCTTGGCACTGTAAGTGGCCAGGAAAGGCTATTGGTGAAGGTGCAGCCTCAGTTGCAGATGATGGCCCAGAACTGAAGGGGTCATGCAAAGGAGCTGAGGTTAGGCACCATGAAGAGAGCCTTTGAGAGGTTATTGGTGAAGCCTAGTTGCATTTCGAGACCCCAGTGTATTGGAGATACCAATACCATGGGATGATCACCAAGAACAGCAGCAGCAATGGAGTAGAATCAACTAGAGCCTAGAGTGCTACACAGGGCAGACCTGGAGAAGTGACCCAAGCCCAGAAGATCATGTGTGGATCCAAGACATTGGAACAAGAATCTGAAAAGCTGAAGTTGACTTGGAGAACCTAAGATGTTTGAGATGTCAGAGCCATGGGCTATCTGTTGAGAAAAGCTGCTAGAAGGGAGTGAACCCAGCCCAGGAGAAAGAAGTTTGTTGCAGTCAACAAAGATGAAAAAGGAGTGGAGATCTGAAGACCGCTTTGTTATCAGCCATGGAGATGTAGAGTTTGGAGTTTGCCCAGCTGGTTTCCTGTCTTGCTCTGGGGATTGCAGTTAAGTGATTGATTAGATGGATCTTTGGATTTTTAACGTCATTGAGACTTCTGTAGGCTATGGAGCTTTGGAATTTGGACTAAATGGACTTTTTTATTATGCTATGCTTAGGTATGTTCTCCTATAGATTTATGTGTTTGAATAAGCCTATGGGGGGGCCAGAGAGTGGAATGTGATGGTTTGTATCGGCTTAGCCCAGCCAGTGGCACTATTAGGTGTGGCCTTGTTGGAGTGGGTGTGGCCTTGTTGACGGAAGTGTGTTACTGTGGGATGGGCAATGTGAATCTCCTCCTAACCAATTAGGAGCCAGTCTCCTAGTAGCCTTTACATGAAGATATAGAACTCTTTTTTTAAAGATTTATTATTATTATTATTATTATTATTATTATTATTATTATTATATCTATGTACACTGTAACTGTCTTCAGATGCACCAGAAGAGGGCGTCAGATCTCATTACGGATGGTTGTGACCCACCATGTGGTGCTGGGATTTGAAGTCAGGACCTTCAGAAGAGCAGTCAGTGCCATCTCTCCAACCCGATATAGAACTCTTAACCCCTTCTGCACCATGCCTGCCTGGATGCTGCCATGCTCCCACCTTGATAATAATGGATCGAATCTCTAAACCTGTAAGCCAGCCACAATTAAATGTTGTCCTTATAAGAGTTGCCTTGGTCATGATGTCCGTTCACATCAATAAAGCCCTAACCAAGATCCCTTCAGAAAAGAGCAGGCCTCCAAGAGACAAAAACCAAACAGACAAAACAACATCCAATTAGACAAGGCAAAGGCCCTCACACTGAACCTGGACAAGGAAACCCAACAGGAGGAAAAGAGCCCTGAGAGCAAGTAAAGGACACACCAGCTCTCACAGAAGCCCCATAGAAACACCAAGCTAAACAGCCAGAACACATACACAGAGCGCCTGGTGCAGTCTCCTGCAGGCTCTGCGCTTGCAGCTTCAGTCTCTGTGAGCCCTTGTGAGCATTGCTTAGCTGACTCGGTGGGCCCTATTTTCCTGGTGCTCTCCATCCCCTCTGACTCCTACAGTCTTTACCCCACTCTCTCACAGGACTTCCACGCTCTGAGGAAGGGGCCCTGTGGAGACCTCCAATCTCCCCGTGTAATGTCTGGCTGTGGATCTCTGCATCCACTCCCATCTGCTGCTGGAGGAAGCCTCTTTGATGATGACTGGACAAAACACTGTGTCCTTTTCCACATCCTTGTCCTGCTTGCCCTTCCTGAGCCTCCAGTCACACAGGTTAGATAGTCCAACACCGTCTCCCTTTGGCTTTTTCACTACACTTTAGATTGCTCTTTTTATTTCATTAGATTCCTGGACAGAGCTGGGTACAGCTTGGCAGCAGAGCCTTTAGCATGCACAGGGACTAGGAGTTAGATCTCTGGCAGGCAGGCAGGCAGACAGACAGGGATAGACACAGAAAGAGGATTACAGGCTTCTTCCTTGCCCTCAAGACCTGAAACAGAAGGCCTGGCAGCTTGAGACAAAGGCATGCAAGTCTTTTCCTAAAGAAAGAAAGGTGTCCCCAATTCCAGCCTAGCACCCCCTTTAAAAAACCAATAGTCCTCCAGGAGAAGGTTAGACTTTGACATCTGAGTCCCACACCCGCAGTGTGTTTTGCAAGGGGGGAGGGCTTTCTCTGTGTGTGCCTTGCTATGTGCATTTCTGCTCCCCTGGCCTGTTTTGCAGGGGGCCTTTCTCTGTCCCTACCTTGCATTTCTGTTAGGCATAGTGCTGATACCTTTCGTTCCAGCACTTTCAAGGCAGAAGCAGCCAGGTCTCTATGAGTTTAAGCCAACTTGGTATGCATAGTGATTTCAGGCCAGCCTGGGCTACACAGTGAGACCCTGCTCCTAGAAAAAAAGGAGGGGGGGTGTTTTTCATCTGTTGATTCTGCCTGCAGAGTCTGCGTTTTCCCCTGATGTTAACTGTCTTGTGTTTGAGGGTCCCCCCCCCCGTCTTTTAATTCTTTAGAAGTCAGATACTAAGGGGGGCAGGGCGTGATGAGACCTTGCCAAGCAAGAGCTGACATGCTGCAAACTGAGGATGGGCTTGGTGGGGTGCAATACCTCATAATGGCCTCAAGGGGTCAGCAACAAGTCGCCTTTCCCAGGAGCAGTCTACCGCAGACAGCTGAGACCCAGAGAGTTCTGGGTCCCAGGTCTCAGTCCACAGGTCACTCTGAGCTCCTCTCCTCCATCCAGTGTGACTGACGCCCATTTGAGCCTGGATCTGTGGCCAACTCGTGCCCTGCCCAGAAGATATCACACCGGAAAGAGCAGAGGAACCACCCAGCTTCGGGGCTGAGGTTGGAAGCATAGGAAGACCAGGGCACAGGCAGTAAGTAGCTAGACAGGAGTGTCACCAGGGCATACAACCCCACACTGTTGGCCAAGAAAGTGAAAGTGCCAACCCAGAGTCTCCGGCATCACCTCTGTCAGAGCAAGCTCTGGGGCTACACTGCATGAACCGTGTGTGAGGGCCGTGGTGTGAGGTCACAGCTCTTTCCTGAAAAACAGATGACAGAGGTGGGTCAGGATGGGGACTAGTACTGGCTGTGTCTCAGGACCTCGGGTTACACCCAGGTCATGTCCCTGTCACGCACAGCCTAGTGAGCCAGGCAGAGCAAGCCACAGTGAGAGGCAGCTGTTTTTATTTTAATATTTACTTATTTATTTATTATATGTAAGTACACTGTAGCTGTCTTCAGACACTCCAGAAGAGAGCATCAGATTTTGTTACGGTTGGTTGTGAGCCACCATGTGGTTGCTGGGATTTGAACTCAGGACCTTTGGAAGAACAGTCGGCGCTCTTAACTGCTGAGCCATTTCATCAGCCCGAGAGGTGGCTGTTTTAACAGATACGGTCTCTCTTCTTGTCCCAGAGTGGTTGAGGTTCTGCTCTGATGGCCATGCCCTGAGGGGTCTTGGGGATAACAAACCATCTGAATACAATGTTGCATCATCAAAAAAAAAAAGAAAAAGAAAAAAATAGCTGTAATGGTGTCTGCCTGTAACCCCAGCTCCCAGGAACCTGGGACAGCCTGGGGAAGGTGAGTCTGGACTAAACATACCTGGCAGAGTCAGGATGGTCAGGGCCGTGTCAGCCCAGTCCTGACCCCCCTGCCTTTAAGAGGACCCCACTCTCCAATGGGAACTGGGCACTTCCAGCCTCCGCCTCCAATCCACCCTGCTCTGTGTTCTCTGTGCCTCCGCCTCAGGCTACCCTCCTGGACGTGTTCCCTCGTTTCTTGGCTCTTACACTCACTATGCCTCTTGCCTACCCTCCTCTTCTCACCTTGATCAGAGCCACCCTTGGGATCTCAGGTTTGATTAGCACTTCGGAGGGCAATGGTGCAGACCCCATCCTTTTCCACATGAGGAGCCTGACCCCCTAAACATGGGGGTCGTTATTACCTCCTCATTCTTGAGGACACTACATAGACTTGGTAGCTGTTTTCCTGAGATCTGGAGACTCGCGGCCAGATCTGTGTGGCTAGCAGAATTTCCAGCCTTCAGAGTTCTCAGTAAAATGAGGTTGTGGTGGATAGGTTAAACCATGAAAGGTGTTCTGGGAGATCCTGGCCAGGGCTGCCATGAAGCAGCCAGCTGCAAAGAATGCAGAGGGCGGGGCTTTCTTTCAACAAACAGGTTCCCGCAGGCCCGGGATTTCTCCGAAGGCTTCCTGGAGGAGGCGGCGGACCTGGGAGTGAGGCACAGAAGGAAGCGGGCGTAGGAGCGGGAGGGAGGGTAGACAGTACCCGAGGGCGGACTCCCGCCCGAACCACCAGACGGGTCACGTGAACGCAGGCGGACCCAGGTAGAGCGGTGACGCAGCCGGCGCGGCCAGGTGAGGCGGTGGTGGTGCAGCAGGTGCCCAGGGCGCGTCCCGCCCTCCGGCCGCGCAGCCGCTGGCGGAGCCCACCTGGCCCCGGCTCCGCCCGACCGCTCGCCCGACCGCCCACCGCGCAGGAAGTAGAGAGGGCGGGACCGGCCGGCCCCGGGACGCGGGGACCCAGCGGCACTGCAGGCTACACCCTCCCGGCCGACCCTCGGTTGCGCGCACAGGTGAGTCTGGGGACTGGAGAGTCAGCCAAGGGGAAGACCACCTGGGGCGCCCGGAGCACCTCTGCTCCATTCCCCTCTCCGCTCCCGCCCCTCCTGTACCTCGGCGACTTCATCGCGCCCCGCCCTCTCTCTTGGGCTGAAAGCCGGGGATCTGGAGCCTAGCTGCCCTGAGCCACAGTCCAAGGGACACTTTGCAGTGGACCTGGTTAGACACTTGAACGCAGAGACTCCTGGGAAGTCCCGGGAGGGGGGGGCGTGGAAGTGACTCTTCCGGGAGCTAGAAAGACGATCTGTTTAGATAGGCTGAGTGGCCTGACCCCCTCGTGCCCTTATCCCACCTTGGTGGCTTTGGTGTCTAGTCCTCTAGCCAGGCTCCGCAGTGCCTTCCAGAGGGAGAGGGCTGTCCCAGAAAGCAGAGGGCGGCACTTATAGACTGGACGGTGGTGAGCACCTGTCCCCAACCCACTACCTTGGTTCCCATATCTGTAAATAAGGAGCAGAGATCTATTTTGAGGTTGAGCGAGAAAGATGAATTTGGGCATGGGCCTGGTCCCAGGGGCCGAGATCTGAGTTGGTAGCCACCAAGATGAGATTTTAGCGGCCTCCACATCATGCCTGGAGCCCAGACAGGATTTGGTAGCTCCTAAGTAGATGCTTGGGTGTGTTTGTCACTTGAGTGACCAGCTGCAGGGTCCCAGGTACTGTGTGGAGCCATTCGTGACTGCATGCCAGTATGCCCTGATAGCAATGGCTCCCTACCCAGGTGTGTGGGCACCAAGCTTGAAAGTTGCTGTTTGTGGATTCAGGCAAGCTGCTCCAGCCTCCGGGCCTTGAGCCTCTGGGCCTCTGTTTATCCATCAGAGTTCATTGATTGAATGCACCTCTGCTGTGTTCCCTTCTGGGGACAGACCCTTCTTTCTGCCCATGGTCCAGAGAGAAGCCTCGGACCATGCGCTCACAGCACGGCCTGAGAGAGGGAAGGGTCTCAGGGCTTTGAAAAAGTAAAGACTCAGCCAGAGAACAGGGTGTCGAGAGCTAGGTAGAGGCTCCCTGCCACCCTTCTCCAAACACCTAAAGCTAGAAATCTCTGGTTAGTTGGTTTGTTTTTTAAGATATATTTATTGTATGTATTTAAGTGTTGTGCCTGTGTGTATGTATGTATGTATGTGCGCCACAGGCATGTCATGCCTGGTGCCCATGGAAGTCTTAAGAGGTCATTGGATTCCCCAGGGGTTATGAGGAGTTACAGATAGTTATGAGCTAGCATGTGGGTGCTGGGACTTGAACCCAGGGCGTCTGCAAGAGCAGTTGGAGCTCTTTTCTGTTGAGCCATCTCTCCAGCCCAGTAGCAAGAAACTTGTTAGTGTTAAGAGTTATTCTGGAGCCGGGCGTGGTGGCGCATGCCTTTAATCCCAGCACTCGGGAGGCAGAGGCAGGTGGATTTCTGAGTTCGAGGCCAGCCTGGTCTACAGAGTGAGTTCCAGGATCAGCCAGGAGTATACAGAGAAACCCTGTCTCAAAAAAAAAAAAAAAAAAAAAAGTTATTCCGGGAAGTTGTCTCCAGCGAGACACCTCCCACAGGGCGCGCCTTCTTCACCCTCGCGCAAGGAAGCTGAGTCCACAGAGGTGAGGCAGCAGCATGAAGTTCCCATAGCTTGTCTCTGCAGACAGACAGGCCGGTGCGCTCCGCGGAAGATGTTGGCGGCCTTTCTATTTGACCACCTGGTCTGGATGTTTGGTTTTGGTTTTGGTTTCCAGATCCATCCTGCCATTGCCTTAACTCACTCATTCTCTGTGACATCCTGCTCAGGTGACTGCCCCTCCGTAGCATCCTGAGTCCAGAATCCTGTCATCGCATCCAGTTCCTGGTTTGAGGACAACCATCTAGGTCAAGATAGGGCCTCAGAGCTTGACTCCTCCCCCTGTGCTCTCACCAGCTAGGGCTTGACCCAGGCAGGTCGCTTTCCCTGGGCTTCTCACTGCCTGCCAGAGAAGAAGTTAGGGGAGGGGCTGAAGTCAGAGCCGGCTAGAGGGTGTCTTCTGTGGACCAGTTTTTTTCAGCTGGTAAACTGGACTGTGGAGGCCTGGCCCTAGGCTCCCGTCAGGTCAGGACTCTGGCTGCCCCCCAACTTAGAAGCCTTCCCTGCTTGGGATGGTTGGGTTTATGGAACTTGCAGGAGTGATAGGTGGGTGTCTTGGGCCAAGACTGGATGCACTAGGTAGGTGAAGAACGGCTAGCTATGATCCAGTTTTCCCCACCTCAGCTCTGGAAGCTTTTGTTCCAATTGGCTGTTACAGGCTGCTTTGTGCCCTGCGGCTCCTGGCGTCCTGGCCTCTGGCCTCAGAATGCAGGTGGGTGTGATCAACGATGTCTTCAGCTGTTACTAAGTTGTCTCCAGGTGGGCAAAACTGCTCTCCCCCGCCAGGCAACACACACCTAACAAATGGAGCTAGCTGGTATGCGTTACAAACAAATTTGGACTCCAAGTCTCCTGCTCAGCCAGGCAGGGTCACCCAGGCACAAGGCCACCAATGTGGGTTGGCTGAGGCAGATCCTGCCAGGCAGAGATGGCCCAGGCACAGAGCTGATGATGGAGGGCCTCCAGCAGGGCTTAAAAATCTCAGATTCACAGTGGTTTGGGTTCCTATGACCAGCTGTAACCAGCTGCAACAGGCTCAGGCTAGGAAGAAATCAGGCTTAGGGGGACTAGAAGGCAGCATAGGTACCCCACAAGATTTGTGGGAAGCGATCTGCCTGAAAGGGGAGGGGGCAGAGAACCAGAGGCAGAGAAACCCACTCATCCAGGACCACACCCACAGTGGTCCCCTGAGATGTCTGTCAAGATCTCACTGGTGCTAATGGGATCCTGCCTCATGGTTCTGTGACCCGTGTGCCCCAGGATTTGTTCCCACTTAGGGTTATTTAGTGTGGCAAAGAGAACATGGGCTATAGGTTCTAAGGCCTCAAACACGGGGCCATTTTCAGCCCACCCTGAGCAGAAGCAGCTAAGAGTCACCTTCACTATGGCATGTAGGTCTGCTGAGTGGCTCTGACCCAGTTTCCGCTCATTTTTGTCAGGACCTCTGGGCAAGTTGGTTCTCACAGAGCACCAGAGCCTCATCAGTGAGACACGAGGTGGGCCCAGGACAGAGAAAGTACCAGCATCAGTTTGTGAATTGAACCCCAGTGTTTGTGGGGTTACTTGGAAGGAACTGTCCCTGCATCCCAAAAGCTCAGACTTAGGGAGAGGGTGGTCACCGTAGAAGGTGACTTTGGGGGTGCTTCCATCCCCCTATCCTGTGAGCCTGGGGTGCCTAGGATATGGAGAAGGCATAGCTGTGGCCCATAAGGAGCCTGCAAGGCCTTACGTCTGGCTGTTGGTATTCCCTGGAGCCCACTAGGAGACTCTGAGGCCCCCGTGTGCCAGTGTCTTAGTGAACCAAGATGAGAAGTCTGCCAGTCTAGAGGAAAGACTACCCCTTGGAGACATGGGCTGGAGCAAGGAGTCTATGACCCCCCCCCCTTGTGTCCCATGGGCCTCCCATCCACAGCAGAAGCCAAAGCAGCTTTTGTAAAGTTCCATGTCTGAGAGACCAAGACCAAGGGAAAACAAGACAAAGCAAGACAAGCGATGTCTTGCCCTCTAGGTTAACAGGAGATGTTGCATTTGCGGCAACAAGAACGGGATGCTAGGATTGGAGCCCAGTGAGGGGTGGGAGGGAGCGAGAAAGGTGGACGGTGGACGGGAAAAGCAAGAAACTAGGGGCAGCGATTAGTGCTGTTACAGAAGGAGTGTTACAGTGTTACAGAAGGAAAGGACAGTGCAAGGAATTGTGCATTAAACAAAATTGCCAGGCTCAGTGCGCAGGCCTAGAATCCCAGGCACTTGAGAGGTTCAAACAGGAGGATTCAGGAGCTGCCTGGGCCGCAGAGTGGATTCAAGACCAAGCTGTGCAGTCTAGTAAGACCCCATCTCAAACAAACCAAAATTAATCTTCATAAGGTGAGGGCCCGGGTATGTATGTATATGTGTGTGTGTGTGTGTGTGTGATATATATATATATCAGTGGTGTGGCAGCCTTCTGGCGTGGGTGAGGTGAGGGAAGGAAAATTATCCAGGAAATAATATTAAGACACATGCAGACACAGGCATAAAAATGAGGGACAAGCTGGCTGGGAAGTCTATCTAGCACCTTAGTCAGTCAGTGGATATAAAACCCATTTACAGGGCTGGGCTAGGGTAGAGAGGAGGACAGGTCACCGTCTGAGGAAGGGAAGTCTGGAGGCCTTAACAGCAGCAAGAAGAGAAGATTCTAAATTCGAGAGGGACGACATCCCCAGTAGGAAAGCTAGACCTTCCCAGCCACCAGTCCAGGGAGGAAGAGAGAAAGACCCCCGTTCTGACCATCAAAAATCTACCCCCTGTCACAGGGTACACACCTTTACTCCCAGCACTCAGGAGGGAGAGGCAGGTGGATCTCTGAGTTTGAGGCCAGCCTGGTCTAATATATAAAATCCAGACCAGCCAGGGATACACAGTGAGACCGTATCTCAAAAATTAAAAACAAACAAAGAAAATCTGAGGCTGGACAGATTGTTCAGTAAAGATCACCACCCATTCCTGCAAAGGACCTGGGGTTGGTTCCCGGCACAGACATGGTGGCTCACAATCATCTTTAACTGCAGTTTCAGCTGATCTTACCCCCCTTCTGACCTTTGCAGGCACTGAGCATGCATGGGATATGCATGCATACATACATGCATACATACATACAAACATACATACATGTATGCATGCATACATGCATGCATGCAAATACACCTAAAATAAGTAAATATTTTAAAAATGTTTAAAGAATTAAAAATCCGCCCCCAGCTCCTTCCTGAGACAATGCCTGGGGTTGTTTTAGAGGATAGCCCCCGTGGCCAGAGGATAGCCAGAGCCAAGCCTAAGGGACACCACCCACCCACCCAACCCTGACCCTGAGCTACGGGAGTGCCTGGAAAGACCCTGAAGTGTCTCCTGCTCAGAGGAGCCAGACCCTCAAGGAGCATGGAGCCGCACAACTGGACAGCTGGGAGCGGAAATTAACAAGGGAGCTGGCTGTGGAAGGCGTAGAAATGATTAACAAGCAGGTCAGCCTCGCGTCCCCTGAGCGTGGAGCCCTGCAGCTATCCTACCTATGGCTGTACAGCCCAGCCCCCTCCAGACAGTGGAGATCAGAAGAGCTCCCCAGGGACTGGGCAGCTTCCGGATGTGTCCAGCAGGCATTGCAGTGCTGTTTGACAGGACAGGTACCCGAAGTCATCACCCTGCTCTCTGCCTCCTAGGCAGGCTGTTTGCCAGGCCTGTGGGTGTGGTGCCAGCCTGGAAACAAAAGTCACTCCCAGGAATGGCTCACAGGACAGGTTCCCTTTGGGCACCTTCTGGCCCTGTAATGGACTTTGCCCTCTGCTGGGCAAGGCCACCGCCTGCCAGGGGCCATGCTATTCTGCAAGCCTAAGCTCAGAAGGGGTGGATGTTTGCTGGTAGGAGGAGGCAGACTAAAAACACCCGGCCTTCCATGTGGTCTGTTCTTTCTGATTGAAATGATCCCTGTGTAAACAGATCGGTGAGAAGTCCGTTCTAGGCCATTGGACGACAGCTAAACTAACCTCTCAGGCTTAGATAAACCAGACAAATTAATTAAGGGTGTGGGACCCCACACCACACATGTGTAACAGATGCCACTCTGGGGGAGGCCTGGTGTGACTGTGACTGCTATCATCCTCAGCCAGTTTGGAATGTCCTTAGGAATGTACCCTCCCTTGGGGTACTAGGCCCCAGCCTGCCCCTCCCTGGGGCCAGCTAGGCTCAGTCACACTCAACTTCTTGGGATAATTTTAGCCAAGAGCTAAATGCTAAAAGAACCCAGGGCTTCTGGAGGTGAGCTGGGACACGGCCAGTTTCCTGGGTGCTTGCACTTGGTGTAGCAGTGTGGCCCAATGTGAGCAATGTGGCCAGTCCACGTGTCCCCTCCAAGGAGGGACTTATAGGAAGTCTTGGCACCATTCTGGGGTCTGGAATGTGGGGTAGGATGCAGCTGTGTGACATGCCTGGAGCTCCAGGGTGGGTATGAGCTTCCTGAAGGTCAGAGAGTCACCAGTTCCTGAGGCCCTGGACCCATCCAAACAGCCCTGGTCCCCACCCAGACTCTGGTAACCCTAAGGGTAGCTGCCCCTTCCCGTCCAGTTCAGTCCATCTGTCAGGCAGAGCAGGTAGGTACCACACCCTGAGAGCTGACCCTGGGACAGTGCCCAGGGCAAATGACAAGGGGTCAGTGTGAGCCTTGAGCCTCACCCCTGACGTAGGCAAGTGACGTGGGTTCCTTTAACCAAGACTCTTTCTCATCAACTGGGACTCGGAGTTGTTGGCTTTTGATGAGATGGTCTCACTGTGTATGTGACCCAGGCTGGCCTCGAACTCAAGAGCCTCCTGCCCCAGCCTGTTCGGTGCTGAGGTTTTATGGGGTGTCTCTAGGGTCCTCTTAGGCTCAAGTCATTTCAACCTATACAGAGTTCTGAGCATATAAAAGGCTTCCTCTATGCTGGCTCCTTTGTTATTAGAAAAAAATAAAGGGAATTTTTTTTCAAGAGGCAGTTTCCCCCTGGAAACTTTACATTAGGGTCCTATAGAGTTCCTTGACTCTTGCTGGCCTGTCTTAAGTGCAGCGTCAGATGCCAGAGATGCCAGGAATTCTGTTTGGTTCAGAAAAGCCTTGGCTGCTGCTTTACAGCCCTTCCAGCCAGTCAGGGATGTTTGACTGGACTCTGCAGGTCATTTAGGAACCTGTTAGATATCCTCAGGTGAGGGCCTTGTTCTTACTGAGCCCATTTTGCAGATTTGAAGACTGAAACTGAGTGGTGGCATCTTTTAATCATTAAGGACCCCAGGTTTCCAGGCCCCCAACAGGGCAACTCCTGACAAGTGTGGAGGACCCCCAGTCACGGAGGTAAGTGGACAGCTGACCCTAAGCAGATTGGTCAGTCTTGCTGACTGGTCCCCACACAATGTTTCTTCCACACCAGCCTTTACGCTGGCTCTTGCTGTATCTAGACCATAGCTCTGTTCATTTCAGTCTCTCAGGCCTGCAGGATTCCCTGCCCGGGAGGGTCACCCCTTCCTCTTAGTTAGCCAAAGCTCAGCCTTAGACTGTGTGGTACCAAGGGAACAGAAAATGCTAATGCTGTAGGAGGAGATAGAACATTCTGGAAACCACCACTCAAGGCTGCCTGCTGTTGACAGGCTATGACTCAATGATTAAAGATGCCACCACTCAAATTCAGTCTTCAAATCTGCAAAATGGGCTCAGTAAGAACAATGCCCTCACCTGAGGATATCCTAACAGGTTCCTAATGGGCCACGGTGGCAGACAGGGGTGGGGGAGACAATGCTAAGGGTAAAGGAGTCAGAGACGGGCCTCAGGCACATGCGCTGCTCTGCTGGGATGCACGGGTGGAGTGGCTGAGGAATCGCATGTTGGCGGTGGCTTTCGGTCGCCAGGCTATGACTCAGGCTGATTGAAGATCCTGCCACTGCCTCCCTCACCTGCACTGTGACCCAGGGTTCACCTTGGGACTCCCAAGATGGGGATTATGAACCCCCAACTTCTGAAAGTACAAATGTGTGTTGGAGAGTGCTGTGAGGAGAGTCTTCTTAGCCAGCCTTGGAAACTCTGCCTGGCCAGGAGAGGGGAGGCAGCCGGCTCCACTCAGATCCTGGCTCTGCTGCTTCTGTGGTGGACGCCACTGAGCAGGAGGGCCATGGTCAGGTGGAAAGTGTCCTCTCTTTCTGCCTCCATCCTGCTTGCTCTTCCTCATGATCTCAGGGTCAGATGGCCCCTTAACAAGAAGGCAGAGCCAGGCAGGGCCATGGTCTCATCCACAGCATTTGCTGCAGTCTCAAGAAACCATCATTAACTCCAGGAAAACCATACACAAAATACCCATACATCAATAAGGGGCCTAGCCAGGATTCTGGTCCTGGTCTCTGTTGCTTCTGGGCCCAGCCACGGATCTTCCCTTAGTTGCTAAGTCCTGCCCAGGACTTAGCAGTTGTGTCAGAGAAATCAGGGTGGTCCCCCAGGCTCATTCCAGCCACTCTCTGCTCCCACCAAGTCTTTGATCTCAGAGAAGAGCAGTTATACAAGGATCAGGGTTGGGCCCAGGGAGGCTGTATGCAGATATCCCCCTTCTCCCCAGCCTTTCACCTCTTGCTTGCCTCTCTCTAGGCCTCCTCTGTCACCAGCATGTCCCAGAGACATTCTGACAGCTCTCTGGATGAGAAACTACTGGAGTATCGCTTCCACGCAGAGCTGCGCCTCGATGCCAACGGGAACCCTATCCCTGGACTCCCCATGGTCCGGAGCTCCTTGAAAGCCAGAGCCAATGCTGCCTTTGAGCCAGATGCCTCAGAACCCCTGCCGCCACCTCCGTCACCAGAAGACGAAGAGCCTCCTCGGCCCATCGTCCTTAGCACGCAAAGCCCCGCGGCCCTCAAGATGGGCACGCAGCAGCTCATCCCCAAAAGTCTGGCTGTGGCCAGCAAGGCCAAGACCAAGTCCCCAGCCCGCCACCAGAGCTTTGGGGCGGCTGTGCTCAGCAAGGAGGCTGCCAGGCGGAATCCTCAGCTCTTCTCAGCCCCCAGCTTCTCGTTGGATGACATGGATATGGACATGGTTACTACCGGGAACCTGAGGCGCAACCTGAGGAACCAGTCCTACAGGGCAGCCATGAAGGGGCCGGGGCCACCCAGTAGCAAGGGGGACTCAGTCCAGCTTGGCCCCAAGCTCCAGGCTCTCGCTGAGGAGGCTGCTCAGCCTCCCTCCCGGTATCCAGCCAAAAATAAGGTAGGGACCTGCCCCGACAGCAGGGTGGGCAGTGTGTCTAGGAGCTCTGGGGTTCACAGGCAGGGAGCCAGCTTGGTCCTGCGTCTTTCACATTTGGCATCATGAATGGCCGCTATTACTGAGCCTTGCCGGGTGCAGGCTCCTGACCATCTTGGTTTAACCGAATCCATTTGAATCTCATTGCTGTGGCTGGAGGAGGTTGACTCAGGCTCTTGGGAGTCCTCCATCCCTGCTTCCATCCAGAGTGGACAGCAGAAGGAACCAACCCAAGCATGGAGCCAGCCTGTCTGATGACACTTTCAGCAGGGCCAGGCTCAGGCTGCCAGTGGGATAAGGAGGGTCAGTGGGTAGCCCTCACCACCTGTCCCCCAGCCCTGCCCCGGGTGAGCAGAGCTCATTCCTGAGCTATGGTGTAGACCCAGCTGTTCAGAACAGAATGGGGTCCTGGCTCTCTGGGTCTCCAGGTATCTGCTACAGATAGCCACTGGGCAGGAAGACCATGATCAGATAGTAGTAGCCTTTCCTTCCCCCATCCGTTCTGCTTATCAGGTCAGATGGGAGAACCTCTGTTTAACAGCCATTCAAGGCAGTTGATTCCCAGGATAGGGAGCTAGGAGGTCTCTGGGCCTAAGGTGCTTCCCTCAGACTCAGGGGCATCCCAGTCACAGGGTTCAGTCAGCTTCCATGAAGGGCCTAAGATGGGCCTTTGTGGCTTTTTTTTTTTTTTTTTTTTTTTTTTTTTTTATGAGACAGGGTTTCTCTGTATAGCCCTGGCTGTCCTGGAACTCACTCTGTAGACCAGGCTGGCCTCGATCTCAGAAATCCACCTGCCTCTGCCTCCCGAGTGCTGGGATTAAAGGCATGCGCCACCACGCCCGGCCCTTTGTGGCTTTTTGACCCCTAACAAATTACCTAATACTTCTGAGCCTCAGTTTCCCCATATATATAAGTGAAGGCTGCCATCCAGCTGTAGCGTACTCCAAAGATGAGTACATGCCCTCTGTCGCCTAGGGCTGCACTCAGCATCATGGGAAGAGCATGCTTAGGGCTGTATGCGGCATTGCAGGAAGAGCACACTTAGAGCTACATGCAGAATCATGGGAAGAACATGCTTGGAGCTGCATGCAGCAGCATGAGAAGGGCATGCTTAGAGCTGCATGAGGCATTGTGGGAAAAGCATACTTAGAGCTGCACTCAGCATCATGGGAAGAGTATGCTTAGAGAGAGCTACATGCAGCATCATGGGAAGAACATGCTTAGAGCTGCATACGGCATCATGGGAAGACCATAGGAAGAGCATGCTTAGAGCTGCACTCAGCATCATGGGAAAAGCATGCTTACTTGGGCATCAGAATGATAGCCCCCAGCATGCTGCATGGTCACCACAAGCTTCTGTGAAAGCCAATAATGGCTAAGGCAAAGCCTCTGTCTATGGTGCCAGTTGCTGTCCTTTATCCCAGATCCCATGTCACATCTACCTGAGATGCCTGGTTCTCAGGAGTGGGACTGGCAGCACCACCACCTCTTAGAAACAGGCCTGCCATGGTCTCACTCGTCCATGGCTCAACTCAATAGTGAGTCCACCTTCAGTACCCATCCTTGAGTATCTGTTGCATGTCCCATGCTGGTGTGCCAACCTGTGGCTGCTCCCATGCCACGGGGGCACTGGGAGGGTGTCAAGGGCTGGTGACCATGTAGGAGGCACAAGGAGCCTCCTAGATGAGAGGGCTCCCCACAGTATCAGGACCAGGAGTGCTTAGATAGAGACTGGGGAAAGATTCAGAATGGAGATGAGTGAAAAGGAGCTAAGCCAGGCTCAGCTGGGAGTGTCACACTCAGACACAGAGACAGAGACACTCATGGAGAGACACACAGAGACAGGCGCACACCTACACAGAGTCACAGCACACAGACACAGGCACACATAGACAAATACATACACACAGAGACACAGCCACACACAAACACAGACATGTACACACATAGAGACAGGTACATAGACACAACACACATAAAAACACTCATATGGAGAGGCACACAGACACACAGACACAACACAATACACAGACAGACACAACACAGAGACACAAGCACACACAGACATGTACACACATAGAGCAGATACATAAACACAACGCACATAGAAACACTCATATGGAGAGGCACACAGACACATAGACATAATACACACACACACGTAGACACAACACACACAGAGACACAGGCACACACAAACACACAGACATGTACACACATAGAGATAGATACATAACTACAACATACACAGAGACACTCATGTGGAGAGGCACACAGACACATAGATATAATACACACAGACACACATAAAGATACAACATACACAGGCACACACAAACACAGACATGTACACACACAGACACATAGACACAACACACACACACACAAAGGATACACATGTAAGGGGAGTTTTCAGGCCCCAACTGATTCTAAGGAACCAGAAGCAACTTTCTTCCCTGAAACCAGTGTGTCTGTGAAAACCTAGTGTCCCAGCCAAGAGTGGGGTTTCCCCAGAGCTCAGTCCTTCCAGTCCCTTCCTTAGTTGGGACCCCCAACCAGTATCAGGGCCAGACTTTAACCAGCAGGAGTCTCCAGACCCCTGCTCCATTCCCACCATGCCCCACTATGCAGGGAACTCCTCTCAACTGGATTCACCCCTCCCTAGGCAGTCTTCCTGCAGTAGGCCCCAGCTCTGAGCACCAACTTTTTCCTGTCTTGGTCTCTATCTTGTGCAGCTAACATTTAGTAAGTATCTTCTCGAGTCAGCAAAGCCCCCTCCCATTGGGTGATCTCTTACAACCTCTGGGCTACCGTAGCAACAGAAAGGAAGCTGACTCCCACACCCCCTCTCTACTGACGGCAGGGGTTTCTGTTTCTTGTCTGCAGAAAACTCTCGGTCGGAAACGTGCGCACAAGGGCTCTTTCAAAGATGGTAAGTGGTTCCTGGGGAAGCTAAGGGCTCAGCATGGCCAGGAAGGGCCAACCTGGGGACCGTGTGGGTCTGAGAAGATGAGGTAAGGCTGGGCAGGACATTGAACACAGACCCCAGTTGTTGATGTGACTGTTGCAGCTAGTAGAGGTCCTTCGGGTCACTTTGTAACCCAAGGACTGGACAGAGCAGCTTCCCACTATCTTGAGTATCCGATGAGACCCAGGTTTCATTATAGGCATCAGACCTCCAGAGAGGTGGACACGCATCTCTGTTCTTGGCATGGAATATTCCTAGTCCAAAGAGAGTGTCCTGGGTACTGCAGCTTGTGTGGAAGAAATAGCCTGGGTTGTTGTGTCTACCTTGTCCCCCCGAGGCTGTAAGGCTTGGAAGCTAAGCGGATCCAAGACACAGTGACTCCAGTGAGAGTATCCTCCCCTCCTGGCCATGTTAGCTCCGAGCCCCTGCAGAATCTCTGGGAAACTCCCTGTATGGAGCAGAAGCACTGTTCTAGTCTCTGATGATAGCAGCTGCACAGGCTCAGAAGTGCCCTCAACTGGGCTGGCCCATGCCAGACTAGGCTGGTGGTATTGTCGGCTTTGGGCGGCAACCAGCACACTCAGGCCCCACCTGAGTACCCCAGCCTTCCTCTCTCAGACCAGACACAGCCAGCCGTGCACAGCTCTGATTGGCCCGCTTGGCCTGACCTACAGTGCCACATTCTACACTGGGCTGCTACACTCTTCCAGGCTGGCTGTGCCCCACTGTAGGACCCAGTGAGCCACAGCGGAGCCTGCATGTTTTTGAGAGCTTTGTGGGGCCCTTGGGAGGGCCATGCCACCCCCAAATCCTCCTGCAGACAGGTGGCTCTTCTCTCCCGAGACCCCCAGCTGTATCAGGAGATCCGAGAGCGGGGTTTGAACACCAGTCACGAGTCCGATGATGACATTCTTGATGAGCCCTCCGGCCCAGTGGGAACTCAGAGAGCGGACACCACCATCGTGGTCAAGAGCTATCGGCCTGCTCAGCTCACCTGGAGCCAGCTCCCAGAGGTAAGCCGTCCCACTCCCATCCTGAACATCCAGGGGGACCCAGGTACAGCAGGAGGCCCAATGGCCTTCCTTTCCCCAACTTATGGTGGCTCAGGCCCTTAACAGATTTTAGAGCCACGGGGATACACAGTTTGCCTTGTGTCTTCTGTCTATGTAGCAGGAGGCCCTGCTCAGTCTGACCCAAAAGGAGTCCCTTTCCTAGGACCCTCATCTCACTAGGGCAGGAAAGGGTCACAAAGAAACAGAGACGTAAGGAGAGCAGCCTCTCCTCTCTCCCCATATTCTCCACATCCAAAAATTGGGTCCTGGCAAGCTTTGAGGGCTCAGTCAAAAGCAGAGACAGGATGGTAACCCTGGCACATAGGGGCTACGGCATGAGGGACATGACTGGCTGCTGTTAGAGGCATGTGACTCCTGTCCTCTGCAGCCTGTGGGTGTGGCAGGCAGAGGGATGATAGACCCAGCTTTTCCTTCATTTCAGTACAATGGAGCTTCTTGTTTGCTTGCTTGCCATGGGGTTGAGGGAACCCCCTTGAGAACGGGACCCCAGCCAGGGAGGTCTACAGCAGGGCAGATTCTGTGCCCCACAAGTGGAAATGTCCAGAGCTATACATTTATTATCCTGCTAGATGCTAGAAACAGGGGGGCAGGGGGAGGTGATTCCCCCGATCTGGGATGGGGCCCAGCACACTGTACTCTATAACACTGCCCAATATTTAGAGCCTGGCCTATCCAAGCTTGGACTTTTGACAGTGCCTCTCCCCAGCCTATGGGTAGGAAAGCACAAATGGATCCAGTTCTATATCCTGCAGAGGCCAGGCATTGTGGCGGTCCAGCCTGCCCTGACTTGCTCTATAGCTGTAGGTGTGAAGGAGCCACTCTAAGGCAGCCTGGGGACCACTGGCCCCAAGGGATGAAGAGTGCAAGTGATAACAGGCTGTACCTCCCCTGACAAGCCTCTGACTCAGCCGCCCAGGTGGAGTCTGACTCACTGTCCCTCTGGACTCCCTGTCTGTCTTCCTGACCTGGCCCTAGGGCTCTATAGATGGAGGAGCATTGTCCATGGGGAGGAAGATAGGCTGAGGAGACACAGCTGAAGGCTACTGATGGAAGCGGCTCTGCCTGGGCTCTTCCCTTTCTCCTCCGGGATGCTCTGTCTTCCTGGCCCAGAGGAGGATGGATAGAGGGGGGAACCACTTCATCTGTAGGACCTGTGATGCATAGCTCGTTGGCCCATGTTCTCCTCAGGTGCTGGAGTCAGGTGTCCTGGACACGCTGTCAACGGAAGAACGGAAGAGGCAGGAGGTAAGACCACCGGGTGGGGTGTGCTGAGCAGGATATAGCCCGAGCTGTCCCTAGACACAGAATGGATCACACAGTGCCCTGGGAATTAGAAACAAGAGTGTTACCCTCCCTCACCTACCATACTGGCTACCTTATGGGCCAGGTATAACGATGGCTGAGGACTGAGCCCTTTCACTGCCTTGTAAGCAGCATCAGGGAAGGACCAGAGTTCTAGCCAAGGAGGAGGGATGTGGCTCAGTGGTAGAAGGTTTGCTCAGCATGTGTTAAGCCCTGAGTTTACTCTTCCCCCAGAAAGCAAAGTCCCAGACACCGCCTCCACGCAGCTGGAGTTGGCGAGCCAGAGAACACAGGGATATGGGCTTGTAGCCTATGCGGCCGTCACGACGGCCCTCTGAAGGAGCCCCACACCCCGGCCTTCCCTCCCCCCTAGAGCTCATCCATCACTCTGAGCATCGTCTTCTCATGCAGGCCATCTTCGAGATCCTCACTTCTGAGTTCTCGTATCTGCACAGCCTGAGCATCCTGGTGACTGAGTTCCTGCAGTCCCGGGAGCTGAGGGCCACTATGACCCAGACGGAACACCACCACCTCTTCTCCAACATCTTGGATGTGATGTCTGCCAGTCAGAAGTGAGCCACCCTGTCCTTCCACACCTAGGTCCCCTGGGTCCCCAAAGATGTCACTTTAAACCCTGCCTGCAGGTGGTCATCTCTGTAGTGATATCAGTAAGCTCTGGGTGGGCCCTGGGTTGCACCCGTGGTGGCAAGCTTGGAGCAGCCGTTGGCTTGAGAGAAGGTATGGCAACCTGTAAACGCCATTGAGGGTAGGCTGTGGGGACACACTGTGGTAGAAGGCATCCTAGACTCTCTCTCAGGAGAAGGGGAACACTTCTCTTGTGTATAACCCTATACTACCAATGGGTATCTCACCTCAGCCCTGGGCAGCAGGAGTGCCCACAGTATCCTCACCCAGTCAGGTGATAGCCTCGAGTTGCAGCCCCAGGTCATGTTCTACCCTGCAGTGTCTGGTGGCCAGACTGGGCTCTAATTCCAGGGCCTAAAATCAGAGGAGGGCCAGGCGTGCAGCTGCAGGCTGAGGAGGGCATGTCTGCCTTGTGTGTATGTGTGAGTACTTCTGTGAATGCGTGCATGAGTGCTTTGTACATGTGCACACCTGTGTATCATTGCACACTACCGATGGATCTCTCACCCCAGCACTGAGCATGGTGTCGTCTTATACGTGTTTGCACACACTTATGTGCACATGGCCTTGCTACTGCTGCGATCCAGGAGACCCCAGGCCTCCCAATTCCTTTTGCCTGGGCTTCACTGTTTGTCCAATGAGGCTGGTGCCTGGGCCTCGGTGGGGTCAGAAAGAGTAGGTCACAGAGTGCTAGCTCACAGGCTGGGCTCTCCAAACAGAACGCTGGCTCCTGCATGTCAGGGTCAGCCTGGCACTTGCTGAGCCCACACAGCCTGCTGCCATGGGTGCCCTCTCCCTTAGGAAGTTTCAGGGAAATTTAGACAGGGAACAGGACTGTCGTATCTCTGGAGACAGAGGCTTCCTGTAAGAGGTTCAGTGGCCGGCTGTGGGAACTACCCACACAATTCACTGGAGGGGAGGGGGGTCCCGGGAAGTGAGTGACCCTCATGCAGATTCCTGGCCCCAGTGTGGTCCCTTGATGCTGTGCAGCCTCTGATTGCTCAGCATGGCCATTGCTGCCCTGGGCTGCGACTCTCTAGCCTCCCCCCTAGCCATTCACAGTGGTCTCCTCTGAGAATTGGCGCTATTTTGGGCCAGTATCGGGAGACTGGCCCTTCTAGACCTTTCCAGGAAACGCTAGGAATTATGCATTTCAGCTGAGGGGTCTAGCCTGCCAGCTTGTGCATGATGGGCCTGTGTCCAGACAGCCTTAACTTCTGTTCATTTATGGGGCCATGCGCTTCTGAGCCTCCTTACTGTTAGACGGCTTCCCGAGGGCCACTGGCTCTCAGAGTGCACTTGCTTATAGGAAATGAGGTCCATGCAGATAGAGGGTCTGTCAGGTCCTAAGGCCTGGGAAGGGTCTACTCAGACAGGTGGAGCCACGGCCTTGAGAGGTGGGCATAGCTCAGGATCACCCACTGGCCTCACATACCAGGCGGCCATGACCTAGAGAACCCTCGGCCGACCTCTGATGTCGTTTGCTCACATTGTTACCACCCTGCCGGACTCATCGGAGTCAGACTAGCAGTTTCTCTGGAACCTCTGACAAGAGCCCGGGCCTCCCAGCTCATTCCCGTACGGGCTGGACTCCATGCGTGTTGGACGTTTTGTGAAACCTTGCAGGGAACTTGGCTGGCAGAATCACCTTCGTTTCAAGACTCATCCCTAGGGAGACGTGGGTCTCCCTAGGTCCCTCAAGGCCCCATTGCATCATAGGATATCTGTCCTTGAGCTCACAGCCAGGGACAGGCATAGGGGTCGTGTTGGTACAAAGGCAGTGTGAAGAGCTGATCGGTCACAGAATCCCCTGAGGGTTGTGGGACAGCCCTCTGCAGGGAAATGTGGGCTAGCCTCTACAAGGTTCTGCCTGACCCACTGGGCACCTGGTACATACTGCCTCCAAGAGTGGTCTGTGTGGACTTTTTGTCTATATGCATGTGTCTGTGTCAAAAGTGAGCCTTTGCTTCCCCACCCACGCCTCCCTTTGATGCCGCAGGTTCTTTGAAGCCCTGGAGCAGCGGCACAAAGCTCAGGTGTGCGTGGAGGACATCAGCGACATCTTGGAGGACCATGCTCAGCATCATTTCCACCCTTACATCGCCTACTGCTCCAACGAGGTCTATCAACAGCGCACCCTGCAGAAGCTGTCGTGAGTGGGTCCTCTACACCCTGAGCCTACCCACGAAGGTCCCACCCACCCACCCGCCCACCCACCCACCCACCCCACCTGACCTCTTTCCAAAGTCTGTGCCCCACATTGCAGGAACAGCAACGCAGCCTTCCGGGACGTTCTGAAGGAGATCGAGAAGCGGCCTGCGTGTGGGGGCCTGCCCATGATCTCTTTCCTGATTCTCCCCATGCAGAGAGTGACCCGGCTGCCGCTGCTGACAGATGTGAGCATTGGGGGAGGCTTGGGTGTTGCCATGAAAACCCACCTGGAGGCCCCGCCTGCCTCTCTGACCTCTTTCCTTACACTCACAGATCTGTAATTGGGTAATTAACAACACATATTAAGGCGGTGTGATTAATCTTGCTCACTTTGCGGTTACTAACAGGATGCTGTAGCCTGCAGACACACACTTAGGCATGTACACACACACCCTGGGCCCTGCAGAAATAATGCTTCTGGGTCCCACAGTGCTATTTCCCAGGGTGGCAGAAGCAGTATGTGTGGTACCAGATCTCCTTGCCTGAGGTGCAGAGGCCATCTGTGGGCTGTAGACATACCGGTGGGCCCCAACAGGACCCTCTCCCACACTTCCAGATTTTGCCCCACTTAGGCCCTCCTGGGAGGGGCCCGGGTGCTTCCCAACTACTCTCTCCCCCAGACACTCTGCCTGAAGACGCAAGGCCATCCCGAACGGTATAAAGCTGCCAGCCAAGCCCTGAAGGCCATCAGCAAGGTGAGGCAGCTTCTCTGCTAAGAGAGACCCTGGGTGGGGCACAGGGGAGGCACCCTATGGACCAATCCGTGTTAAACTGAACCCTGCAGCTGGTGAAGCAGTGTAACGAGGGAGCTCACAAGATGGAGCGCACAGAGCAGATATACACACTGAACATGCAGCTGGACTTCGGCAAGGTCAAGGTAGGTACTGGGCCAACCCCACACCTTACTCTGCTGTCCGTATCTTAGGAGTCACAGGCTAGAGCAAGAGTTCTAGGGGCATGTGGGAATCTGCCTGGTGGGGTCGGGGGCAAGCTAGGGCTGTTGATCTTCTTGGGCCTTGGATTCCCTGTGGGAAAGGAGGCCCTTGAGCCTCCCTGACTCAAGGGCAAAGAAGTGTCAAGGCCTCTCCATGACTGTCCCCAGAAAATCAGGGCTGGCCACGGCTGTATAGGTAGAGAATGGATCCTGTGGGGCAACTCAGTGGCCATTCCTTAGGGAGTATCCCTTCCACGCCACCCTCACCTCGCCCCGTCCCATCGCCTTTTTCCCTAGTCCCTCCCGCTCATCTCCGCCTCTCGCTGGCTGCTGAAGCGTGGGGAGCTCTTCCTCTTGGAGGAATCCAGTATCTTTAGGAAAATCGCCAGCCGACCCACGTGTTATCTGTTCCTGTTCAATGATGTCCTGGTTGTCACCAAGAAGAAAAGGTAGGCACTGGTCTTCAGGTGCCAGGCTACAGAGCAGCTGGGGGTTAGGAGGTATGGGGAGCGGCTCTGAACCCCTCCGCTCCGACCTTGGCATTCAAGGCTATATATACCTCAGTTAATCGGGGGTGGCCGGCGGCTCTTCAGGACTCTGCTCTCTACGGGCTGGGGTTTCCCTCCTTGGCCACGGAAGCTCCAGGAAGTTCTGTCTCCAGGCCCAGGGGGACAAGTGTTAGGAGCACTCTTGTGGTCAACTGACCCTGGCAGGAAAAGCCCTGGTGAGTCTCCCGTGTCCCCACAGTGAGGAAAGCTACCTGGTCCAAGACTACGCGCAGCTAGACCACGTACAGGTCAGGAAACTGGAACCCTCGGAGCCCTTGCTGCCAGGAGGCAGCAGCCGCAGCTCCTCCGTGCCCTACCCATTCCAGGTGAACCTGCTACATAACAGCGAGGGCCGCCAGGAGCAGATACTGCTGTCGTCCGACTCTGCGTAAGATGTGGGACCTAACTGGAGGGGAGTGCGTGCGTGCGTGCGTGCGTGCGTGCCTGCATGGAGCTCGAGTCCCGTGAGGATGGGATGTGCTAAACTCTTTTCTGAGAGCTTACTTGTCAATGCCATGCAGGGCCATAAGCAAAACGCAAAAAGGAAATGAATTGCTGTACTGTCCAGTAACTGGGGTGAAAGCTTTAAGCAGAAAAGGGACGAGTGTCCACGTGATCAGTGGGCATGCTGTTGTTGTCAAGGTAGTGCATGGGTCAAAACTCCAAGGGAGGGAGGGAACGAAGCGGCAAACACAGAGAGGGGAGCAGTGCTCAACCAGAGCATGGCCATGCAAAGGCCCCGAGGCAGGAGCATCTTGCCATCAGGCACCAACATTGATGCCAGCACAGCAAACCTCAGGACAGTAGGTGAGGTCAGAATAGTCAGTGATCATAGAACAGTTTCCGGTACTCTCGGACCCCAAGAAGGAAGGAGGGGCCTCAACTACATGCTCTGTGGCCTCCCTCCAGGAGTGACCGGGCCCGGTGGATCACAGCACTCACCTACAAGGAGAGACAGTGGCAGGGCATCACCAACAAAGGAGGTGAGTGTGGGTTACAGTCCTGGGGTTGAGCTGGTTGGAACCCAGGCCACACCGCAGCATCGCCAGGGTGCCTCACTCGGCAGCTGGACCTTGGCCTGCTGTACACACTGTGACTAGGTTAACCTTATTTGTCCTTCTTAGGAAGCCTGAGGTCCAAGGAATAGAATAGGGCTGGACCATCAAAATGTCACCTCTGGCCCTGGATGGCTCTTAAGGGGGAAAAGTAGATCTGTGGGTGCCAGATGTCTAGCCTTGTATCCCTGGAAGGCCAGTCTTTATCCAAGGGAAGCTGTCTATCTTGTGCTGAGACAGCTGGTGCCATGTGTCTGTGGGAGGAGTACTGCAGGAGGGAGGACTACCGCGGGCAGAGTACTACTGCCCCTCCCCAAGGGCAACAGAGCACTCCTGGCTTAGCTGTCTTTCCATTTCCCCCCAGAACTCCCCCAGGTAGAGGTCACCAAGGCGTACTTTGCCAAGCAGGCTGATGAGATCACACTGCAACAGGCTGACATCGTCCTGGTCCTGCAGGAAGAGGACGGTGAGTGTGGGTGGGGCCACCCCTGAGTGGGTGTCAACCAGACACAGCTGCAGAGTGTACTGGGCTGTGGCAACCAGCACACACTCGGCCTGCCTCGTGCCCCCCTAAGAACTTCCTCAGAGGCGGGAACTGGGGAGCTGGCTCGGTTGGCATAAGGACCTGATTGGGGTATGGTGGCACATGGCTTGTGGCATCTCATTGCCAGAGAAGCAAAGACATGCAAATTTTAAGGGCCCCTTGATCAGCCAGCCTAGCTTCATTAGCAAGCTCCAAGGTGACGAGAGACAGAGTGGACAGCACCTGAGGAACTGTCATGACGACTATGGGTGCACATGTATGTGAATCCACATGTATACTCCACACATACACACCACACTCAGTACCTCCAAAGGGAGAATACTGGAATCACGGGATCGAAATGAGTTCATCACTCTGGGCCCTAAGTGAAGCACGTGGGTATCCACGTGTGGCCTTGGGCAAGGCCCCCTTGGCTCTCTTGAGTCAGGAGGGGCAGTCAGTTCCAACAGTCACCCATGCCCTAGAACCCTCCAGAGCAAAGGAGGAGACGAGAGGGCTCCCTCTCATCTGCTGTCTGCATTCAGGTTGGCTACACGGGGAGCGGCTTCGGGACGGAGAGACCGGCTGGTTTCCCGAGAGCTTTGCTCACTCCATCACCAGCCGTGTGGCCGTGGAAGGCAACGTGCGCAGGATGGAGCGGCTGCGGGTGGAGACGGATGTGTAGCTGGACCGACTGCTCAAAGGCCAAGCCATGGTGGACACAGCTTCAGTCCCCCGACCAGCAAGTGGTCCTGCCTGCCCCCAAGGAGTATGAGGGGTTTGTCATGGGAAGCCCTTCCCCTGGGCTCACGGTTGAGTGCAGAACACTGAACATCTATAGATCCGGCTTGCTTAGACATCTTTGAGGCAAGTCCCAGAGGCTCACATTCTGGAAGGAGCCTAGCCTGGCCTCTTACAGGACACCTGAGCTACACCGGGTAACAGTGTCATTGAAGACACCATAGGGTTACCTCCCAGCTGCACCCCTCCATCCCAGGTGGGACAAAAAGGGCTGGTGTTCTGAGAGGACGGTGCTGGTGGCAGGTGACCTGAGGTGCCAGCAGGGATATTGTGATTACAGATCTAAATAACATAAAAGTATTTCTTTAAAATTTTGTTTTACATGTGAGCCACCTGTTTCAGTGAAATATAACATATAACAGGTAGGTGGAGACTGGTCTCATGTTCTGTCCTTAGTTCTTGCACAAGGCTCCGCTTGTGTGGTCAGGGATGGTAGCAGCTGGATCTTGCATGCTTAGCCTGGCCACAGGGCTCTGAGAACTGGGACACAATGGGGACGCTCTGGTGTGGTGATCTTAGGCCCTGTATACCTCCCGGCCAGAAAGGCAGCCTCTGAGCTGACTAGGGCTGGGCTAGGAGCGAACACGGTTGGTCTGGCTGTTCAGGTCTCTCCAACAATCCCTTCAGTCTGGTACTGAAACCTGTGTCTTTGCTTGGCTAGCGCCAGATCAGGACGGAGCACCCAACATGTACTATAGAATCTGCCTCCCTTCCCACCGGGCTCTACCTTGCTATAGATGTGACAGGCACAGACGGTGATATCTCTCAGGCCTGAGGAAGAGCTGTGCATCCAAAAATCAAGGGCCCAAGGCAGCCAGAAGGGCCAAGTCTAGGCTCAGCCTGACATCAGTCCTCAGCAGAACGAGTGCTCACCCACTTACCTGAGGGCCAGGCCAGAGTTCAGTAGGCATAGCTGGGTTGACTCTGAGATGGGGCCTAGTACCTCCTTCAACCTAAAAGGGATAAATATCTTCATCTTCACCCCAGTGCAGCTGCTCTGTGTGTGTGTGTGTGTGTGTGTGTGTGTATGCGTGAGTGAAGGGGACAGCACACTGGTGACTGGGGAGGGGTTTGTGTGCGCACAGATGCTGTGTGTACGCTAATAGGTACCTGTGGCAGAAGCTTAGGTGCCTTGGTGTAAACCCACTTCCTCTGGTTTGTTTCCTCTACTGATCGCCCCGAGGAACAGGTCAAGGAGAAGCAGCAGGCTGTCACCAAGCACACTCAGTAGCTAGAGCTAAGTGGACTGGAAGGCTGAGGCTCTGACTCTAAACCCACTCAGGGTCAGGGGCTTGCAGGAGGCCATCAAGGCTTCTAATACCCTAACCATCTCCAGGGAGGCCTGTGCCCTGGTTGGGGCTTTGTAGGACCAGATCACCAGCCCTTGGGTGTCCTGAGCTACCTGCAGTGACATTGCCAGTCATGGGTGCTTCAATGGCTGCTGGTCTGAGAGACAGTGGAAGGCCCTTCATCTCAGCAAGCCATAGTGCCCAGCCCTGTATGAGCAGAGTAGAGTGGGCTAGGGCCCGGGGGACACTCGCCTTCGCTCTCTTGGGGAGACATTAGTAAGAGGCATGTTACATACTGAGATGCTGTGGACCATTTCCAGAGACAGGCCAGGCCTTTGGCCTTTCCTCCAGGGATTGTGAAAAAAACAGTCCAGCCATAAAGGTGTGCACACAACTTCATCTTCAGCCTTGGAACTGTTCCCCTCTGCACATCAGTCCTTTCTAGTCCTTCCAGAACATTCCTGACTCCTTATGCCGCCGGGCTGCCTAATGACTATCACCACCAGCCACAAGGTGAGGGTTTCTCTCTCAGGCCTTCTGGTGGCTACAAGAGACACTGACATGGGGGCTCTACCCCAGGACCCAACTTCCCTGCCACCTCACTTAAGACTGTAGCTTTGACCCCACTATCCCCCCCCCCTTTTTTTTAACTTTTTAAGAAAATATTCTACGTGAAGGGGTGCTTGGCCTTCATGCCTGGTACCCTGGTGAAGCCAGAAGAGGGTGTCAGAGTCTCTCGAAATGAGGTTAAGGGGAATTATGGTCCACCATGTCATTGCTGGGAACTGAACCCTAGACCTCTGAGAGTCTGCGAGAGTGGCGAGTGCTCGCACACAGCTGCCCGTCACATTCTTTAAGTCTCTCACTGTCTGTAGCTGCTTCTCCCTTATTTTTTCCACTTCATATTTAAAAACATATCAGTCTGGTCCGGCACGGTTGTGCATGCCTGTCAGTAATGCCAGCACTTGGAAACATCTGAATCCAAGTCAACTGTTTTACATAGCAAACTCCAGACTAGCCAGGGCTAATAGCAAGGCCTATCTCAAACAGGCAGGCAGTCAACCAACCACAGTATGATGGGCTTGTTAGTCTTCAAAGGAGAGAATGTTGGCTTTCTTACCACTAGCCAGGTGATAAGACCATCTGCTTAGTGTGTGATGGGCCCCAGTTGGATCTCCAGTACCTCCCCCTGACACCCACAGCCCTATTGATGGGCATAAAGAATCCATGTAAATGTAAGCAGGTATCTATAAACAAATATCTCAAGCACGTAACATGCTAAAGCTTTTACAGATTGGATCCTTGCTTTTTGGTTTGCCTAACCTAACGGTTACATGGAGTGTGTTACATGACATCGTAATGCATTTCTCTCTCCCCGTGATAGCCACCATTGCCCTGGATTTTTGAGCACCTATTCATGTGAGTGTGTGTGCATGCATAAATGCGTGTGTGTGTGTGTGCCCATGTTTGCGTGTTCGTGTATGTGTATTGTGTGCATGCATGTGTCCATATATGTGTGTGTGTGTGGATAGCCACAATGCTTTGTACCTTCACAACAGTAAAGCTCCTTCCTCAGGGACTGAAGAGATGGCCTAGCAGTCAGAGCAATACACTCTATTCTAGAGGACCTGCAGTCACTTCTCAGGACCCACATCAGGCGGCTCAGACCCTGGAACTCCAGTCCCATGGGATCTGATGCCTCTGGCCTCCACAGGCAGCCTCGTTCACGTGAATCCTAAAAACAAACCTTTAAAAACATCCTCCGCAGCTCTTCTGGCCATGGTTGTACTTCTACCCTCCAACTGGCTCTTACAGGCTAGATCCTGTGACTTGCTTTAAAAAAAATAATTACAATATTTATTGGGGGTATATATGAGGAGGTCAGAGGACAACCCGTGGAAGTCACTAATCTTCTATCACAGGGGAAACTAAGTCAGGTTGTCAGGCGTGGTAGCAAGGGCCTTAACCCCCTGAACCACCTTGCCAGCCAAGATCATATGACTCTTAGTGAAGTCTGGATCACTATCTGCTCAGGCCCTGTTAGCCTGCTTTTTCCATCCCTGTTTCTCTTTCCCTTCCTGTCCCTGGGTGGACCTTGGTCCTCAGGTGGGCTAAAGTGGGCCTCTCTATCTCCTACCTCTGCTGGCTACAGCTGCTGCCTCTCTGCCTGTCACAGGACCGGTGATGCCCTGTCTCTGACTTCCCTTGTGTCTGCCCCACAGTTACCCAGCCTGGGGTTGACCTGTGGTTTAGAAGGAAAATTTCAGTTCTCCTCATGATGGCCATGTAGGAAGTGTGCCGTGAGGTCTCTTAGGCTCTTCCCAAAAATATTTCCAAATTAGACATGGGTGAACCTGTGGGCATGGTGATAGTTTAGCTGGATATAATTGTATATTTTCAATACCTGTGACATCACCACCATTTCCTGGCTGCCAGCCCCTCCCTTGTAGAGTTTCTGGCCAGTCTGATTCTTAAAACCCTTTTCCCTCTGGGTGCTTTAGAATTCCTCCTTCGTCCCCATACTGCCTGCTTCACATTCACACAACGCTCCACCCCACTCTCTGCTCCATCCCTCTGCTTTAACCTAAGTCTCTATACAGTGGCCGACTGACTTGCTCCCCACTACTGGCCACACCACTGCGGCCTTTGAAGTGTCCCTGGAGGTTTCAGCTGCCTCGGATGCAGTGGGAGAGGGAGGAGGCAGCCACCACCCAGATCCAAAACAAGGGGCTTGAGTGAGAGCAGAGGCCTGGCTCCTGTGATGCTGCCTGTCCATCACTGTGTTGAGGCAGGGGGTCAGCTGGCTTGGTTAAGCATGGATTTCCTTCCACACTACCCCTGCCCTGCTCCCTCTGGGACATTGTTCTGTAGTCTCTGGAGGTGTCTCAGGCATCAATGTGTTCTCTGGAACAATTCACCTTGACAGGCACTGCCTCATGCCCTAGAGCTGGAAGTCAGGAAGAACCCTAAGGTGACTGAAGCATTACATTACATGCATGTCATTACAGAGGGGTACAGGAGGTTCCCATTCAAGAACCCTCAGGCCACCTGCTCTTGGAAGGACCCACGGAGTCTACAGAAAGCACAGAAACCCAGGCAATGGGGACACCACTGTGCCTTTAACTCACTGGGTTTTACAAAACCCTTGATCCCACTTGCTGGAGACCCCACAGGCCACTGCCTAAGTTCTGGGGTCAGGCAGCTTCCAGCTGACCCAGGACCATAACGGCAGGTGGAGATGCCCATAAATACCTTATATAAATATGGTCTGGACTACATTTCCAGGTAAACAGTTGGCTGGCTGCAGCAGTCCATGGCCTAGCACCAGAAGGACCTGGCAGGCAGGTGGGGCCTTGTCTATTCCCACCTTGGTCCCATCCCAGGTCGCTGAAGAGGGCCAGGATTCCACAGCACAGCCTGCAGGGTCCCCATGTAAACAGTGGCCCGAAGCCCAGCCGACTTCCTGGATTCCTTGTGTCCAAAGGAGGCCTTCTTCCCCATGACCATGGAGCCCGGGTGTGTGGCTATATGACTATCCATAGCTGTCCACAGCAATCCATGGCTTTCCAGAAGAGGTGTGGATCCAAAAGTGCCACCTCTATCTTAGTCACCAGCAGAGGCCTGGGTCCCTTGGGCTGGAACACAGTAGTGGGCCTCTGTGGGCGTTCCTCTGAGTTAGTGCTTCATGGCCTTGCTGCTGGAGTGCTGGGGTGCTGGTCTGATAGAGGACAGCTGTGTGGGCACTGAGGACATGGGAAGAAAAGAGGTTTAGCAATAAGGTGGGGTGGAAACCCTCAAAACAGCCACATTCCAGGCTAACATTGTCATCTTCCCTCATCAGCAAAGCCTGGTAAAGACAATAGCCCATCCCCCTCCCCCATGTGGTCCAGCCCCATCTCCAAGGTCCAGGGAAGCAAAAATGTTCATCCTCGTATGGGACTCCTCCTCCAGGCTTAACCAAAGAGCAGCCCCTGGGCAAGCACCTATCACCTAGGCTGGGCATGAGCTAGCTGGGTGACAGCTGCCCCCAGTAATGATGCAGTAAGGCATTAGTTACCCACACCCACCGGGACCCCACATGTCCACCAGCAGGTCCTTCTCCACTTTACTGTAAGCATTTGGGGGGAGGGGGGGGTCTGATCAGCTCCCATTCTGCCAACCTCCAAGAAGGGTTGGAGCAGGGTTCTGAGGCTGGTTGGGGAAGGCTTTGCCCAAAGTTAAGCTAATCCCACCCCAGGACTCCCAATGCCCTCCCCACGGTCCTATCTTCAGAGATGTGCTAAATAAATGTCTATGCTAAATGTACATAGGGATGTCCTAGGGTGTAGTACCACATTTTACCACTGGAGGTCACTGTGGGTAGCATTATGTACCCAGGCACCTCCCTCCCACCAGGTACATAGCCTCCCTTCTCCCTCTGCAGAAATCCTTCTCAACACCTTCAGCAGACTGGGCCTGGGGAGCCAACAAGGACACCATAAGAGCCTGGGCTATCCACAGGGGTGCGGTATCCCCAGCTCTGCCCTGCAGGTGGGAGGTGCAGTCCCGCAGAGCCTCGGGGACTTGGGGGTCAAGGGACTACTGCCTCAGCTCTGCATGTGGGTACACTCAGGCACAAGTGTACAATAAACCATGAGTGCACACGTGGACTGGAGCATGCATGCCTGTCCTAGGTAGGTAACACATGCATTTGGATTCAACACAGTACACACATCTGGTGCACAGACACCACCAGAATATGCACAAAGATGTGGGCACACGGGTAGACCTGAAGCCATGTATGTACACACGGAGCACACACATACCTGAAGAATATATACATGGGACATATACTCACCCATAAAATGCAGAACTAAAGCCCATGCATGACCCAGAGAACATGCACTGTGTGCACACACCAGGAAGATGCACACTTGCTCTATGGGACTGTACTTCCCACCTGTAAGGCACCCCTGTGGATAGCCCAAGCCCTTATGGTGCCGCTTGTTGGCTCCCCAGGCCGAGTTTGCTGAGGTATTGAGAAAGATCATACATGCACCAGGAGGATTGTGCACACACACCTGGAGTGCACACATACCTGGTGTGCATACACCTGCAGCATGCATAAACACCTGGAGTGCACACACCTGGAGTTTACACATGAGCAGGACACACCTGGAGTGCACACACATCTGGTGTGCATGCACCTGCAGCATGCATAAACACCTGGAGTGCACACATATCTGGAGTTCACAAACAGACCTGGAGTGCACACATGAGCAGGACACACCTGCAGTACACACACACCCGGGGTGCATGCACCAGCAGGACGCATATCTGGAGCACGTGCACGCACGCACGCACGCACACACACACACAGTGCATGCATAGTTGCCCTCTCATGCTTCTATCACTGCTCTGACATGCTGGCACGTGTGCACACTCAGTAGCTCACAACACACTGATGTACTTGCATGTCCTGGCTAACATGCATCATTGCTCACAGATACATGGGCATTCATGTATGCACCCCCCCATACTGAATCGCCCATCCCTGCCTGCATATGGATCTGTGAGCTCACACTGTAATCTGCAGGGTCACTCTGGGGAAAGGGTTGATGCTCTAGGCTGGCAGTGCAACCTGTTCCTGCCATGGGAAGTGGCTTGAGGCCTCCTCATCACCACCGGGAGCTGTGTGGACTCTGGGTGCCAGGAAGGGATGGCCAAGTTTCTCACTGACTGGTCAGGCTCCACCACTTGGTCTTGGGGCAAGGGGTGGATTCCTGACCAGAGATGGGAGTCTTCAATTCCTCCTCTGGGAACCTGACTCACCTTCCCGGCAAGTGGGTCCCGTGTAGCTGTCCACACAGTGGCACTGCCCACTGATGGGGTCGCAGTCAGCCCCACCCCCACAATCACAGCGCAGGGCACAGCCCGGCCCAAAGCGGCCTCTTCTGCAATCTGTAGAGGCAGGAGGTGGGAGAGAGAAACATGAGCACTGTCACATCTGCCTGGACCTGGGCGGAGAGCTCAGGTGGAACGATGTCCTATGGGAAGGGAGTGGAGAAGACCGTGGGCCTCAGTTTTCCCTGAAAAGGTTAACAGTTCCTATCTACTTCTAAAATATCTGAGTTTTATAACCTTGAGCTTTTTTTTTTTTTTTTTTTTTTTTTTTTTTTTTTTTTTTTTGCTTTTTCGAGACAGGGTTTCTCTGCAGCCCTGGCTGTCCTGGAACTCACTCTGTAGACCAGTTCAGGCTGGCCTCGAACTCAGAAATTCACCTGCTTCTGCCTCCCAAGTGCTGGGATTAAAGGCATGCGCCACCATGCTCGGCCTAACCTTGAGCTCTTAAATGGAGAAGCACTGGCCCACACGCATTCCTGCCTGTTGCCTGGGTTGGTGAGGCAGTAGCCACAGCTGCTGTCCCCAGGGCTGGATGAATCCACAAGTCACTAGGCCACTTTTACAGCCCCAGGCAGTCTGGTCTAAAAGGGTCATGGCCACGATTGTTAAGTCAGAGACATATTTCTACCTCGCTAGAGCCATTCTCATGATACCCAGACAGAGTCCCAAGACTCTAAGGCTACCACAGAGCATGACCCTAGCCTTGGCAGCTCCGATGGATGTCTATGCTTGGTATATCATCTTCTGGCCACTGCCACAGCCCTCAGAGGGTGCAGGGAGAAGCAGAGATCACAGGAGGGCACAGTGCCTAGTCTGAGGCCTGGCAGGCAGGCAGGCAGACAACCCATATGATTGATATTTGCTGTTAGTGTAGCCCTACCCCTACATCTCATCCTGGGAAGGAGCCCACACTCACCTAGGTCACATGTGGTTCCTGCACGCCCTGGTGGGCAAAGGCAGAGGCCGCTGATGGGATCACAGGGCACACCCGTGGGGCAGTTACACTGCTGCAGGCAGCCATCTCCAAAAAAGCCTGGCTTGCACCCTGGTGGAGGCAATGGGATCCATGTTCCCTTCCCCCAAATTAACCAAGACAGGAAAGAGCACAGGGGTCGTCAGGGGGAGGCAAACACTCACCCCTCTCGCAGAACTGGCCATGGAAGCCAGCAGGGCAGAGGCACCGGCCACTGACAGGGTCACAGGGAGCGCCCTGTTGACACTCGCAAACTCTCTGGCAACCAGATCCATGGAAGCCGGCAGGGCAGGCTGGAGAGGGATCCGAGTTAGGCCAAGCAAAGGCAGCAGAAACCCCCTCGTTTTCCCAGAGTGGGCAAAGGACCAAATCCAAGAGCGGAGAGAGGACCTTTCCTGTGTGTCCGAGCCTCCCTTTCTCCCTCCCTCCCAGTTTCCACCATTAGCTTCTGCATGCCAGCCAGGGCTCACATGGCAAGGTAGAAGCATCAGAAGGCACTAGCATGGGAGCCCATCTCCACCTGTCCTGTGTGACCCTGAGCAGACCCTTCCAGCCTCAGAGACTGGCCATCCCATCTCTCCCCATGAGCAATGCCTGAGAGGATGACCACTGTCTTCATGAGCCAGGACCAGCCTAGACAGCATACACACGGGAAGGGGACAGCCCCACTCACTGTCTTCACAAGCTTGACCATAGAAGCCAGGGCCACAGAGGCAAGCGCCGGAGGTGGGCTCACAGCTGCCATTGTTCTGACAGGAACACTCCAGGAGGCAGGCAGCACCATAGCGCCCAGCAGGGCAGGCTGTGCAGGGACGGGCAAATGGATTCTTAGTTGCTCCCTGACTCACCACCCCTACACAGCCTCCCAGGCCCCCAAACTCCGCCTCCTTCTCAGGGACCAGCCACCCCTCACACTCACCGTGCTCACAGTGTGGCCCCATCCAGCCCAGGGGGCAGGAGCAGCTGCCATTGGTAGCATGACACAGGCCCCCATTCCTGCAGGCACACTTGTGTTCACAGCCCTTGCCAAACCGGTCCTGGGGACAGCCTAGGGGCAGAAGGCGGGCACAACAAGAGAACTCTGGCCAAGGCTGGACGTGCTTTCGGACATGTCCCCACACAGACTGATGTTCGTTCCACAAATGCTTCCTGAGCCGCCTAGTACTGGCTTTCCCCTCCCTCACAGAATCCCTCAGAATTCTGGGCAGCCACCATCAGGTCTGATAACAGGGACCACGGTCTTCAGGGGACTGACTGTAAGTAAGTACCCACACAGCCAGCTAGGAGTCAGGAAGGCTTCCGATCACTTCCTCAGGGCTGAGAATGTATGCCTTGGAGACCCAGGGTCAGGCATGGCCTGCTGCTGACCACCTTACACACGGCTGTCTTTCCTAGTTGTGAGGCGGGACCAGGTGCCATCCTGGCTGCAGCCTGGCCTTGGACTTCTAATCTGACTACACCAGTCCTAGGCTGAGAACAAGGGTTCCGAGAACAGCCTTTGTGAGGGAGGAGCTGCAAGTATGCTGGTGGTGTGGGTCAGGACCACTGTCCCCTGGTCTACCCATGTGTCACTATTCCAGCTTGTGTCTCCTGGGGTCCCTGGGCTTGGAGAAAAGAACCAGAAAATACCCTTCCAAGAAAACATCAGGACACATGCTCCCAGGCTCAGGAGGGCTTCCACTGGCCACAGAGACATGAACAGGCAGGCCACTGAATGAACCAACTCTCAAGAGTCCTGAGTGGGTGGGGCCCTTGTTGGCATGGGATGGCCAGTGTGCCAGCAGGGCAGGCGGTCCACGTGGTAAGTAAAGGACTGCTTCTCAGCCCCAAGGAAATTCACAGTGGGAATTCACAGTGGCTGGGAGTGTGAATGTGTCCCTGGGGAATGGGCACAACCCCTCCCAAGATGAGTTCACTTTAGCAGCCTTCTCCATAGCTCAAGGACATATTAGTGAACTGCGAGCATGCTCAGTCCCCTGCAGACACTCACCGCGCTCACAATGGCCTCCCGTCTTCCCGGGAGGACAGATGCAAGTCCCCGACACTGGGTCACATGCCGCCCCTTGCCCGCATGTACACACGTGGGCACAGCTGGGGCCGAAGCGACCCTGTGGACAGGCTGTGGAGAGGGGCAGGTGAGTAGTTGCTTCCATTCTGACTACATCCATCCTAGGCTGTACCAGCCCCAGTGACAGGACAGTAGAAGACAGGGACAAGCCACCAATTCCCAGCATCCCCCATCTTCCTCATGAATAGGCTCTGCTGGGAGCTGGGCCCAGGCCATCTCTACAGGGACACACTGCCACAACACCCCAGCTCTGCCTGGATTCCACATGGGAAAGTCTGCATATGATCCAGGAGAAAGTCCCTTTCCTGGGCAGGATGCTTGGCCACAGGGTTGTGCTCAGTTATCTGGGACAGAGCTGGCCAGAAGCTGGAGTCCTCTGGGGTCACACTGATGCCCTCACACCGTCCTCAAAGCCACTCTAGCTTAGATAATTAACAGGGAACTCGAGAGTCCGGGAAGCAGGTGGGCAGGGGGCTGTCCTCCCGTAGGCTGGCCAGCAGGGCCCTGCCTCCTTCCTCAGAAACTCAGCAATATACTACCCAGGCTCACAACCTGGTTTCTCACCAAGGCTACAGTCGGCCCCAAGGAACCCAGCAGGGCAGTAGCAGGCTCCCGTGGCTGGATCGCAGGTCCCACCATTGAGACACTTACAAATTTGTTCACAGCCTGGCCCATAGCGCCCAGATGGGCATCCTGCAGAGAGAGAGGGGTGGAGGTCTGCTACACAAGCTGGAGGTGAACTCAAACATGCAGCACCCCTGCACATGGCAACCTTGAGAGCTGCCCCCTCTACCTTACATACCAGAATGGCAGACAGAACCCCAGATCCCCTGACTCACGTTGCTGACAGTCGGTGCCATGGTAACCAGCAGCACATACGCAGGCCCCTGAAGCAGGGTGGCAGGCCCAGGTCTCACCAGGACATTGGCACGGGTGCTCACAGTCCTTGCCAAAGGTGCCAGGCTGGCAGGCTAGGAATAGGTCGGCCTGGGTCAGGCCTGGCCTAACCCTCAGGAATCCCCCAGTTGTCCCTCTCCACAAAGCAGGTGTTGGAGGAGCACCTACCCTGCTCACAGCCAGGCCCAGTGAAGCCGGGTGGACAGTGGCACTCTCCAGAGACATGGTGGCAGGAGGCACCAGGCGGGCAGTGGCAACGCTGAGCACAGGCCTCTCCAAACCAGCCACGTGGACAGGCTGTGGGAAGTGTAGAATGAGGTAAGCTTTCTGGGAACGGAGCAGTGGGGATCCCCGAGATGGCTGTGCAGCACCAGCTCCCTCCCAATGGTCCATAAACTTATCTCTGCTTACCCTGTTCACAGTGTGAGCCCCTCCATCCTGGGGGACAGAGGCAGGCCCCCGTGACATGGTGACAGGTGGCACCTTTCCGGCAGGCACAGTGCTCCTCACAGTGAACCCCAAACATGCCACTGACGCAGGCTGTAGCGTGAGAGACAGACAGAAGGTTGGGAATTATAGCTCCAGGGCCTCTGCCCATGGAAAGTGAGGGAGGAGAAGCTGGGACCAGTAAATAACAAAAGAAGAGTCACAGGGTCTCCCTGAAGCCTCCCAACTTGGCTTCTCAGCATCAGTGGCCCCGGGGCTTGGGTCTGAGTGAGGGGTTCTCTAGGCTGGGTCTACAAATGGCAGTGGCTATGCAGAAGGGGAAGCAGAGAGGGGAAGACTCAGAGAGGTCGGACAGGTAAGTATCCAGCCCAGTGTCCACTTGTCCAGATGCTGAGGGGGTTTGAAGCCTGGAGGGAGAACAAGGATGGGCAGAAAAGCCACAGCCTGGGCAGCATCTTGCAATCATGGAGCCTTGGGCAGTACAAGGTTCAAATCCAGAGACCACAGCTTCCTCTCTGGAGCCTCTCCCCAAAATAGAAGCAAACCAGCCAATCAGGCTAGCCTCTTAGGCACAGCAGGAAGGCCCTGAACCCATTTAACAGTGAGCCACTTTGGTGAGAACCAGCCCTGTCCCATATCTTCAGCATGGAGTAAAATCGGGTCACCCTTGGCAGAACCTCCCAGCTTCCCAGACCCCACTCACGGCTCTGACACTTGTCCCCAGTCCAGCCAGTTGGGCAGCGGCAGTGGCCAGTAAGACGGTCACATGTGCCCCCATTAAGGCAACTGCAGTTGAGCCGGCAACCAGCCCCATGGTGTCCAGGAAGGCACTCTGTAAAGGTTGGAGTAGAAAAGAGGGTCTAACTTTCTGGGCTAGGGCTCTGCCCAGGAGACACCAGCCCAACCTTCTTGCACCTTGGGTAGAAGGGAAGACATTAAAGCCACCCCTAGGATGCTGTCCCCTCCATAGCCCATCCTCCTAGCCCAAAGGATGTCCTCTACCCAAGTCAGACTGCTCACCGTTCTCACAGGCCAAGCCGGTCCAACCCTCTGGGCACGTGCACTGGCCCAAGATGGGGTCACAGTTCCCTCCATTTCGGCAGAGACAGGAATGCTGACAGTTCTTGCCATACAGGCCAGCAGGGCAGGCTGAGGCCCAGAAAGCAGAAGCAAACCTCAGCATCTGGCCAGCAGAGGCCTTTGGAGTTCCTTAAGTTTCCACATAATCCCAGAGCTCAACCTGACTTTCAAGTTGGAACCTCACCAGGCTGGTTCTATGATGCCAGAGCCCAGGCCTATCCTGGACCCACCAATCTGGCCTTAGGGGCATGACACTAAAGGCCACAGTCAAGCTCCTTTCCAACTTCCCTGAAAGGCCATGCTGACAGATGAGCAATGTACCTACCCTCTAATCCCATGCACACATGTCCCTCCATGGACCCACCGAGAGGCCATTACCCAGGACTGGACCCTGAGCTCCTACACATGGCTTACCCTGCAGGCAGGTGGGTCCCATCCAGCCAGGAGCACAGTGGCACTGCCCAAGGACAGGGTCGCAAGAGGCCCCATTGAAACAGGTACAAATCTGGCTGCAGTTAAGCCCAAAGGTGAGAGGTGGGCAAGCTGCAATAGGAGAGGAGCCGTCAGGAACATAGCCAGAGGACTGCTGCAGGAGGAACCAGGGGACTGGGTAGATCTGCCAGGGTGTCAGAGCCACCCCTCATCAGAGCCATAAGAGGGATGGACACGTGGGACCTCATGAACAAAGCTGTGTCCTCAGTCGGATGCCAGGAAGGGGCCGCAGGGATGTTTCCCCCATGAAGAACCCATGCTCCCCACAGTACCCAGGACGGGACCCCTTACGTACTCTGGGCACAGTGTGGGCCCCAGCGGCCAGCTGGGCAGATGCACGAGCCAGTGACAGCATCACAGGGGGCCCCGGCGGAGCAGTTGCAGGCACTGCCACAGTCTAACCCAAAGAAGCCAGCAGGACAGGCTACAGACAGAGGTGGCAATCACAAGAGGCCCAGAGCCAGAGACCCCTGCCCAGCCTGCACTCAGGGCCCAGCCTGCACTCAGCTTACCGTGCTCGCAGAAGCTTCCCCTCCAGCCAGCTGGGCAGGTACAGGCCCCACTGACATGGTCACAGGTGGCCCCATGCTCACACCTGCACTTCTGCTCGCAGCCGGGCCCAAAGTAGCCTTGGCGACACCCTGAGACACAAAGGCCAGTCTTGCATCAGATTAGGACACCAAGTCTGGCCAGAGCCCCTGACAAAGAAGCTCCTCCACTCTCAACAGTGGGGACAGCTGACCTTACCCTACACTCCTCCTACCCTCTCCCCAGATGGGAGGTAAGGGTCCCAGACCTTGTCTTAAGGATCCATGTAGGATCTCACTAGGGCTGTCTCTAAGGCCAGCTACCCTGACCCACTCACAGCCCATCCGCAAATCTTGGAAGCATACAGGGAGCCTAAGGACCCCGTTCCTCTCCTCCCGGGCTGGGACAGTGTAGGCAGAATGTGTTGTGCACTTGTATCATTCAAATGCTGGTTTCTCCACCCCTATATCTTGGTGCAATATGGATGTGACACTGTAATGCTTACTCTAAGTATCTCCTGTTTCAAGGTTGTGTAAACATTGCTCCTGCTGGGCACACCTTTAATCCCAGCACTCAGGAGGCAGAGGCAGGCGGATTTCTGAGTTCGAGGCCAGCCTGGTCTACAAAGTGAGTTCCATACAGAGAAACCCTGTCTCAAAAAACAAAAACAAAAAAACAAAAACAAACAAACAAAAAAACCAACATTGCTCCCTCTTTATTCTCCTATTGGACAATAAAAGCTGATCAGGGAATGGCTGGGCAGTAGAGAGAATAGGGCTGGATACTAGCATTGGGAGGGAAGGAGGGACAGAGGGAGAGAGGGAAGGAGGAAGGGGAAGAAAGAGAGAGGGAGAGAGAAAGGGAGAGAGGGAGGGAGAGATAGAGAAAGTGGGGGCAGATAGAGAGAGAGAGAGGGAGAGGGTTCACCATGGGGGGCGGGGGGTGTTAAGAAGATATCCTGGAAAAACCCTTGGAGCAGAAGGAGCCAAATCAAACCACTAAAATGCAAGCATCTCAGGGGGTTGGCTGGAAGGTAGCCAGATTAGTTTAGAGGATTAGAATAGATCAATGACTGTCCAGCCCTTGCGCCATAAAGCTTATCAAACAAATCTTACAGGCTCTGTCTCATTTATTTGGGAGCTAGCCAGGATAGAGAAAAGACTATCAGTTTCAAAAATGAATTCATGGGACCTCCCTGACTCCCCATCTGCTACTCCAGGTGAGCCTTAAGTCCCACTGACCGATGGGAGACAGTACATGCATGGTATGTGTGCACCAGAACACTCAGGTGCATGTATGTGGCTATGCAAGTGTACTTGTGTGTGTGTGTGTGTTTGTGTGTGTGTGCTTATATGAATGTGCTTGCTGATGAGAGACAGGGTACAAGTGGTAGACCAGTACTCACACTGCTCACACTGCGGACCTTCGTAGCCAGCCTCACACAGGCAGAGGCCACTGACGGCGTCACAGTTCCCATGGCCTGCACTGCAGTTGCAGGGGTGGATGCAGTCAGGCCCCCAGTGTCCACTGTCACAGGCTGCAACAGAGCCACATGTCACCCTATGTGAGTGTGCTGCACGGCCACATCAGAACACAGGGCATCGTGGAAAAGGGGCAAGGCCCGGACCAGTGGACAAAGGGCAGGCAAAGGACCCACATACCTCTCTGGCAGCTGAGGCCAGTCCACCCAGGGGCACAGCTACAGCGTCCAGTGGCCGGATGGCAATGCCCATCATTGGCACAAGCACACCTCATCTGGCAGCCGGTCCCAAACCAGCCTGCTGGGCAAGCTGTTGGTGGTAAGGAGGATGAGCATGGCAGCCTGGTGTGCCTACTCAGGGCCATAGGCTGAGGCTGAGGTCAGACACGAGTTATACTCACCATCCTGGCAGCGGCTACCAACAAAACCAGGAAGACACAGGCAGGTTCCAGTCTCAGGGTCGCAGCTGGCACCATGCTCACATGCAGGGCAGATCTCTTGACAGCCGAGCCCCCAACGGCCCTCGGGACAGTCTAGAACCCACACCCAGGGTTAGTTATTCTTTTCCTAGTGCCCTAGTTGGCACGCTGGTGTGCGTCCGACACAGCACTAAAGGTCCCTCTTGCCACAACTGGAAACAGACCACTGTTGCCATAAAAGACTGCCCAGGAGAGTCCGGTTTCAGAACCCCAGAGCTGCAGGGCACCACCTATAAATAAGTAAACCTAACCCCAGGGATAGCTCAACAGCAAAATAGAGAGCCTTCTAGAGAGACAAATACCCCATGCAGGGAGCTGACGGTCCAGGAGGGCTCAGTGCAAAGTCACAGCTCTGCTGAGCAGCTGCAGACACCTCCCATATCCCCGCTTGTTCCAGGACGACTCCCCGAAGCTACTATGAAGGAACCTAACACTTCAGGGTCATGGCTAAGGTCCTAAATGGTCTATGGTGGGGTTCCCAAGCAGTCCAGATCTGGGATCAGGGGTCCCTACATATGGTCCGGGGTGGTATTTTCAAACACAGCCCAGGGCTGGGGCTGCCTGGGCATACAGATGCCACTCACCGGCTCCACAGTCCTCCCCAGTCTTCCCTGGTGGGCACAGACACTCCCCCGTGACTCGGTGACAGGGGGCCCCCACGCAGGAGCAGGAACCTGAGCAGTTCACACCAAATGTCCCCACTGGGCACTCTGTAGGGGAGAGCAGGTGGCTTCAGGCACTCCATATGTAGTTGTCAAGGCTAGGAGCCTTCTCTACAGCCCCAGGAAAACCCAAACACGTTATGAGGCTAGAAACAGAGTGTGTATGGTGGGGGGAAGGGAGCAGGAGAGGCCAGTCTGAATCATAGGCAGGAGACACAGGGGCAGCTGGAGGACCAGGCAGCCTGTCCAGCAGGACCTAAGGTCATCAGGACCCTGGAGAGCTCCCAAGGCGTGAGGGACCATTCCTGCCTCTGGGTGGTCCTCCCAGGGGACCACCTCTAGCCAAGTCAACCAAGATCTACCAGTCCGGTCCCCTCCCCTTCATACTCAGCTCCTCAGCCCCAGGGCTGCAGTCATCGCTGGCAGGATTAGAGGTAGGGTAGGAAGTAATTGGCTCATACAAAGAAGAACCCCAGATGTCTGGGCCCCCACCCTCTGAAACCAAAGTCACACCAAGGAATACAGCAGTGCAGGACTCAGAGTGCCCTGGATAGGAATGGTCAAAGACAGGGCCTCAAGACTGCATATGGCCACTCCCTGGTACCCGAGATGGCCCCGGGTACCGAAAAGCCTCACTTGGTGAAGGCAAGCACTCTGTGCTCCCTACAACAGCCATGCCCTCAGGGATGAGGGAGAAGAGAGCATGAGGCTGGGACAGGAACTTAGGAAGTATGAAAACATCCTGCCTGCTTAGTCCCCGCTCACTCTACCCTTTGCTGGGATGAAACAGCAGGTCTGATGCAGAGGTCCAGCAGGCAAGCAGTCATCAGGGATCCAGCACAACATGTGTGCATGCTTTAGGTACCTGAGCATACCACACACACACATACATATGCAACACACCACTCACATGCACACACACACTCACATGCACACTCACACTCATACACATGCACATAGGCATGAACATACCCCACACACACATATGCATGCACATACCACACACACGCACACACACACACACACACACACACACACATGGATGCACACTCATACACATGCACACACACAGACACACATGCACACTCATACACATGCACACACACAGACATGAACACACCACACACACACAAACATACACACACACACACATGGATGCACACTCATACACGTGCACACACACAGACACACATGCACACTCATACACATGCACACACACACACAGACACGCATGCACACTCATATACGTGCACACACACATACATGAACACACCACACACACAAACATACACAAACACACACACACACATGGATGCACACTCATACACGTGCACACACACAGACACGCATGCACACTCATACACATGCACACACACACAGACACGCATGCACACTCATACACATACACACACATGCATGAACACACCACACACCACACACACACACACACACACACACACACACACACACACACACACGCATGCATGCATACACACATACACGCACAAGTGGCAAACACGCAGCACAGACCAGGGAGAAAGCTCAACACGGCTGGTCCCTCGAGGCCTCAGGAGCTTTCCCCACCAGATGAGCCTGGGCTTGTGCTCAGGGCAGTAATACTTTCCAGACCTAATAACAAGAGGAGCCATTTCTGTAAAAGTATGTATGTCATTTCCTGTGGTCTGTCCTTGGGGGCACTGGAGGCTTCAATAAAGAAAGGAAAAGGGGGGTTCCTTTTGGTCTGGGTACAGGGGCAGGCCCCAGGACTAGTGGGAAGCAGGCTCCCCTGAACACTAGGCCTGAGATGTGGCACAGAATCTGGGAAAGGAGAGGGGAAAGCAAGCTACGTGTGTGTGTGTGTGTGTGTGTGTGTGTGTGTGTGTGTGTGTGTGTGTGCACGCGTGTGTGCGTGTATGTGTATGGTGTACAAAGGCACATGACTGTGTGTGTGCATGCACGTGTTTGTGTGCATGTGTGTCTGTGTGCACGCATGTGTGTGTGTACAAAGGCACATGAATGTGTGTGTGCACGCATGCATGCATTTGTGTGCATGTGTGTGTGTGCGCGCGTGTGTGTGTGTGTGTGTGCACATGAGCATGTTCTGGGTGGCTTTGTTAGGAGGCTCAGTCCTGTCCACTGCCCAGATGCTTGTACGAATAAGGGCATTCAGAGCTGGTAAACAAGCCTGAGACCAAAGAGTCTTGAGAGCAGGTCAGGTCTGGAGATTCTAGGCTGAGTTAGAAGCCCTGCATATTCTCTCTTATGCCAAGAAGACCTGAGAGCCCTCACCAGGCCTCATCCCACAGGTGGGATTCTGCCAAGCTGACCCATGACCCTGGCTGGTGTTGCTGGGGACTTCTCTGCCTTTCCCCCTACAGAGGGGATGGCTAGTGGCTCCTGCGTTCCTCTCCAGCCTTGCCCACCCTAAAGTGGTCACACTCAGGCCCTGAGGCCCCCTTCCAATCTGATCAATGGGTAGAGACAACAATTGCTATATGCCAAGAGGGGCTCACCCCCCTCTGGCCTGTTGACAACAGCTGTACTGACCCCAATACGACCAAGGGCCTTTGCCCCTCCTTCAAGGACCTGTGACTACATGGCTGTATACCCTCTGGGTCAAGAAGCCTTAAGCCAAACATCTGAGTGTCCAGCCTACCATTCCACAGGCTACACAGCCTTAGATTCTCACTTTGGGAATCACAGTCCATAGTACCCAGTTATATGTCCCCTGCCGGTATATGCCACAGCCCCTTATCCTCCCTTCCTAGTCCTCTAGCCAATCTCTCAGCCCCATATATGCTGGGCTGCAACCAATCAGGATGTGATTTACCAAGCCACCAGCTCCCAGCCCTGCCTCAGGCCTCCCAGTGACACCTAAGGACCCATATCATGAATGTACCCCTCTGGTCTTGAGGTCCATTCTTCTGCCTGTCAAATAAATAAGATCCTCACAGCTCTGTGCTCACTTGTACACCCCAGACTGCAGGCCCACAAGCAGAGTCGGATTCTCCAAGCATCCCCCGCCCCGGCAGCCATCCTGCTCCTCCTCCCAACTCCCACCTCTGGCTCCCTTCTCATCATCTTGTCCCAGACTCCAGCACAGAGCTTTCCAAGGAGCTTCAGTGAGGCAAAGCTCGACAGAGATGCTGACCCTGAACCAGGCAGGCAGACCAGCTCCTTTGGGCACCTCTGTGACAGTCCAGGAACCACACTACCACTGAGCTGATGGTAGGTAAAGGGGCCATTTACACCCAGGCTCTCGATTGACAGCTTCCAGTTGTACACTCTAGCAACTCCTTAGTACAAGGAACCCTAATCCCCAAATCCCCAAAGAACAGTCACCCACCTTGGCCACAGTCCTCCCCCTGGTAGCCAGGAGGACACTGCGTCCGACACTCGCCACTCACAGGGTCACAGGCCACACCTGGCCGGCAGGTGCAACGGTTTCTGCAGCCTGGCCCAAAGGAGCCTGGCTCGCACTCTGCGGAGTGAGAGGTAAGACACAATTGTATGATGGAAGTGAGGTTCTCAATGGCCTTGGGACCTCCCTCTCTTCCAGAGACTCACCCGCCTCGCAGCGCTCGCCCTGGAAGCCGGCCTTGCAGGAGCAGCTGCCATCCTTCGAGTTACAAGATCTTGTGTGTGACTGCTCACAAAGGCAGTCCTCAGAACAGCCCGGTCCAAAGGCCCAGGGAGGGCAAGCTGTAGACGCAGAGCCATAAGGAGCCTGCCTACTACAGCACCCACCCAAGTCAGCCCAAATCAGCAGGGGTGAGATCCATATGCCGCTGTAGCTGAGTCCCCTTCCAGAACATTCTAGGAATTCTAGCCCGTGGCCTGGAGACTTAGGGCTAAGAACCAGGGTCTGCATAGCTGATAGGCTATCCCTAGGTCGGACCACTTTCCAGTTAGGACAACCCTGGCTTTCTCCTCTCAAGCATCTTTCACAGATATCAAACACTACCATCACCCTCTCTTTCTCCGCTAAGCCACCATTCCCTTCCTTCCCTGAGAGTCCGTGTAACAGAGACAGGAACTCTGCCAGGGGCTGGGAAGTTGGTTTTGTTCCACAAGCCAAGATCAATGTCCCAGAAGCTTCCTGGGACGTCCTGTCTTGCTTGCCTGCACTACCAGGTGTGAGCTAAGAGTCACACCAGTCTAGGGTCAGTGCACCAGATACCTAGAGGCCAACACAGCAGTGATATAGGCCTCCAGCTGATATGTAACTGCAAGTCAACTCATCTATAGAGGCTACCATAATGCTCCCAGCACAGTGTGAAGCAGTACAAAGCAGGTGTTCCCATATATATAGACAGATGTAGTAGAACTCACCAAGGTGACAGAAACGGCCATAGAGGCCTGGGTCACAGAGGCAGGCCCCATAGAGGCGGTGGCACCGGCCCCGGTTAGCACAGTGGCATTTCTTACGACAGTGTTTGCCGTAGAAGCCCTTGGGGCAGCCTGTGGGGAACAGTTTAAAGAGAATCAAGAAGTTGGCCCACCCACACATGGTCCTCAGATGAAGACACACTTAGAGGCCTAGTATCCAGGTCAGGAGACAGGAGCAGCCATGTCCAATGGACACAAGCTGAACTTCCTGATGAGGCCTGTTAGCTGGGCTGGCCAGTCCCTCAGAGCCAGCAGCACTGTGCACACTCACCAGCCCGCAAAACTCTAAGTGTCCTGACCCCTGACCCACACAGAATGTAGAGCCCAACCTCTCCACCCCAGAGGGAAAGTTCCAAGGCCTCACCTGGTCAGGACCACACCCAGGCCTGGGAGGCCTCAGGGCTAAAGCTGCCCTTGTCCCTCTGGCTCTGCCCTGCCCCATGTCTCTACCAAAAGGGATATAGATAGTTGAATCCTCAAAAGCTGCCAGGTCCCAATCCCCAGGCTCTTGAGAAAAGAGCACCCCACCTTGCCCAAGTAGCTCCCCAGATACAATAACAAATAGTGTCCTTAGTTCACAGGCAGGCAGCCTTGAGACAGAGAGAGGAAGGCAGTGAAGAGGTGTGAGCAGATACAGTCACAGGAAGAGGCAGGAAGAATGCACCCCCCAAAGTAAGGGACACCCAGGGTGTGAGAAACACAAGGTACCCATGAGGTCTCCAACCCCAAAATCTGCCTGCTCTCCCCAGAGGCCCCATTCAGCTCACTATACTGATGTATTTCACTTGCTGGGGCATCTGGTGGCCCTCCCGCAGGACTGCAGAAGAAGTCTCTGGGAAGTGACGTAAATTCAGATCCTATACCTGCCAAATGTCCCTGCGGACACCTGGAGCCTGTCATACCTATGGTTCTTCTAGTCTCCACGTGTTTGCAACAGAGACAGTAAGTGGGACGGGGGACAGGGGACGGGGAGAGCACAAAACACCCTGTGACTACCCTGCTACCCTATTGTCTCAGACTACCCTGGGACCCTTCCTTGGGCTGGTGTTATGGTTTGTATATGCTTAGCCCAGAAAGTGGCACTATTAGAAGGTGTGACCCTGTTGGAGTAAGTGTGGTCTTGTTAGTGTGGGCTTTAAGACCCTCATCCTAGCTGCCTACAAGCCAGTATTCTGCTAGCAGCCTTCAGATGAAGATGTAGAACTCTCAGCTCCTCCTGCACCATGCCTGCCTGGATGCTGCCATGTTCCCACCTTGATGATAGTGGACTGAACCTCTGAACCTGTAAGCCAGCCCCAATTAAATGTTGTCCTTTATAAGAGTTGTCTTGGTTGTGGTGTCTGTTCCCAGCAGTAAAACCCTGACTAAGACAGCTAGCTGGGTTCTGTCAACTGTATCTTCCCACTCAAATGCAATGGTTCTAAACCTGTGGCTTCCAAGCCGTTTGGGGGTCGAATGACCCTTTCACAGGGGTCGCTTAAGGTCATCAGCATATCAGATATTTACATTATGATTCACAACAGTAGCAAATTGCAGTTATGAAGTAGCAACGGAAACAACTCTATGGTTGCACCATTAGGAAGGTAGGAAACCACTGACCTAACAGGAACAGGTAAAATGGTCGAATAAAGTCCTGGACACCCAAAGATAAAGCTATTCCCCCCGAGAAAGTTAGTCCCATGAACTGTAATTCTCCCACAGTGTTGAAGCTGCAGCTAGACAGGATGTTAAACATCACCCCATGCAGCCACCAGCACAGGCAGAATTCCTCCTACAAGGCCCAGCTGGCCATCACCCAGAACTGCTTGGATGGTCCCAGGTCCGAGGGGCTCACCACCTCCCCAGAGAATCCATTCCAAACATGTTTCCACCCATGGTGTTAAGCCTTAACCTTCTATATGTTAGTTCCAGGAAATGGGCATCATGTCTCACTAGAGCTCTTTGTTCCCTCCCAGGCACAGCCTAAAGCCCTGGAACAAGAATAGGAGTCTGTCCCAAGCTCCATATTGCTTCCCTTTCTTTAGAGTTCCCAGGGGGGTTACACGCACCATCCTCACAGTGGGCTCCACTGACGCCTGGGGGACAGCGGCAGGCTCCTGACACCGGGTCACAGGTCCCACCATTCTGACAGATGCAGGGAGAGCTACAGTTCTTCCCAAAAGTGTCTGGAGGACAAGCTACAGGGGATGACAGGGAGACACCAGGATTACCAACAGCCGAACTCAGGTTCTCCTGGCATTAAAGGCAACCATTTTAAACAACAGCCTGAAACAGGAAATGATGCCATCTGTGCCTCTAGGCCCCAACCATGCTCAGGGCAGACATCACTAATCAATGGCTACATCATGACATCTAACACACGCAAGGACCCATTTAATCAGATGACCTATTTCAGGTGATCCTCACAGCCTGAAGGGCCTGGTGGCTTTGGGAAGGATAAGGAAGACTGGAGATAGATCCATTTTCAGGGTGCTTCAGGTACTAATTTGTTATGTAGTCCTAAGCAAGGCTCTGCTCCCATCAGATGGTTCAGAATCCCCACTACCTGTACAAGAGAAGCCCGCCCACTAGCTCTCCTCCACAGACACCTCCAACAGTCTTAGCTATTTGTTGATTTGTCATTAGATGCCTAGAGACTGATGCTTTCCAGAGTGCTCCACATCCTAGCACCATGTCTATTACAAGGGGCAGGGATTGGGGAACAGTTGGCAGACACTTATCAAAGGGAGGGATGAACCGATAAAATGGTGAATAGGTGGGATTAATGGAATGGATGGGTACATGGATGTAGAGAAGGATGCATGGGTGGGTAAGTATGGAAATAGATGGATGGGTATATGGGTGTATAGATGGATGGATGGATGGATGGATGGATGGATGGATGGATGGATAGGTGAATGGATAGGTGGGTGGATGGCTGGGTGGGTAAGGAGATAGATGGATGGGTGGGTGGATAGACAGATCGATGGATGGGTGGGTAGACAGATGGATGGGTGGGTAGATGGATGGATGGGTGGGTGGGTAGACAGATCGATGGATGGGTGGGTAGACAGATAGATGGATGGGTGGGTAGATGGATGGATGGGTGGATAAATGGATGGATGGGTACATAGGTATATAGATGGATGGATGGGTACATGATTGTAGAGATAGATGTATGGATGGGTGGGTAGGTAGACAAGTGGATAGATGGGTACATGGGTGTATAGATGGATGGATGGGTGTGTAGACGGATAGATAGGTGTGTAGATGGATGGATGGGTAGGTGAGTAGACAGATGGATGGATATGTAGACAGTTGGATGGGTAGGTAGGTGGGTAGGTAAAAGGGCAGATTGATAGATGGATAGACAGATGGGTGAGTGGACAGATGGTCAGACAGAGGGGTGTGTGGACATACTCAGATTCTTCTCCCCAGAGCTAGGCAGGGGGAACCATACAGAATGAATCACAGCTCTTGGGGTTCACAGACTCTGCCTAGACCCCACCAGCAGCCTCACTCTCATTGCAGATGATCCCGGTCCAGCCCTCTGGGCAGTCACAGCCATCCAGGCCCGGGAAGCAGGTCCCCCCATTCCTGCAGTCATCGCAGGTTAGGCTGCAGTCATGGCCGAAGGAGTGATCCAAGCAGACTGCAGGAAGACAGGGAGAGGGACTTCTGAACTGGATCCCTAGCCTCAGGCCCTTAGGTCAGAGAGGAGAGAGCGATGGAGATCCCCAGCCTCTAAGTTCCAAGGTAAGACACAGGATTCCCACCCTAGGCCAGTTGAACCCCAGATGAGCTTACACATTGTAAGGGGTAGGCCCTTCTGGGAGCCCTCAACATCATAGGGCAGCCTAGCCCAGGAACTGCCATCCCCAAGGGGAGAAGCCAAGGGCAGGCTCATGCCTCACCAAACTTCTCAGTGAGAGTGTGTTCTCCCCGCAGCTCCGCCACAGCCTCCTCCTCAGCCCCATAGTCATCTTGGAAGAGTTGTGGAAGCTCATCCCCCAGCACCGCAATGTGGGGCAGGGGCCGGACAAAGGGCAGCTGGCCATCCAGGTCCACCACGGATTCTTCTAGGGCTGGGGATGAACACACAGGCCTCTCAGCCTTTGCCGCCCACTGACTCAGCAACAGCACCGTCATAGGTCGGCAGCTCTTGAAATGGGATGCTCAAGACCCCACCCCCACCCTCCACCCCCCACTCCCCCCCCCCCCCCGTAACACTGTGTCCTAGCCTATCAATCATGAACCCAACCAGCCTGCTGGCCCCACCCCTACAGCAGGAGACAGACAGTGTGGGCTACTGGGAACAGACACCCAGAAGGTAGGGAAGCGTAGGGGGAGGCTCACGCGTGCAGCCCCTGCGGTCCTCATCCAGCCGGTAGCCAGCCTCACAGAAGCACTGGAAGGAGCCAGCCAGATTAGAACAGTGGTGTTCGCAGCCGCTGTGACCAGAGGCACACTCGTCAACATCTGCAGACAAACAGGGATGCTGGGGTTGTGTTTCCAGGGAGGACCCTTCCTGCTCTGGCTGTACCCAATTGACCAAGTCTAGTGCTCGTCCCTCTAAGCAGCTGTAACACTACCACCACCCTACCCCATTCCAGCCACAGAGACTGCCTCAGAAGTCTTTCCCCTCAAGAGTGAAGGGACAGGGGACATCTGCCAGGAGAGTCATTTAAGGAGAAGGCAGAAGCATGCCCCAACTTTGCGAGGGAAGCCAGTGCTTACAGACCAGAGAGAGAGAGGGAAGGAGGGAGGAGGAAGGGGCAATGGTGTGTGTGACTTAAAGTACATGATTGCATACAAGTATATGCTTGTGGCTGTATGCGAGCCTGACTAGCCACATGTACAGCTTGTGTGTAGTACGTCAGATCATAAGCAAGTTGACATGTGGTCAGGGTGGGTGTGTCTGAGCATACAGCAGGCACTTAATCAATGTCCATTTAGCAGAGCAGGAAGCAGGTGGATCCCATGTCCACCTCAGGAGGGCCAAGGCTAACCCCTAACCACCCAGCTGCTACCGCACGGCATGCGCTCACCCTCACAGCCACAGCCGTCTGTGTTGAGTCTGTAGCCGGCGAAGCAGCTACACTCATACCCACCGGGGGTGTTGGCACACACCTGCTGGCAGCACGGAGAGTTGGCGCAGTCGTCGATGTCTGTGGGACACACACAGGAGCCTACTGGTGCCATGGATACACATATACCCTCCCACAATCTCACAGCAACAACTCGGGCACACCCACACCCTTGTGTACATGCCTGTACACAATCCTACCTGACCTTGTGTGAGCCTGTACAGGATCACTTGCTCACTACATACAACCAATCATGCGTACAGCCACAGAACCACAGACAACTGGAAGGAACAGTTCCACGGACACCTCTCCCCCTCCCCCACGCCCCCTCCCACGCGCCAACCCAAGCACTCAGAATCCTTCTGGGCTGTGGTGCTGATGCTGACTCTTGTCAACTCTCCTGCAGCTCCTGCTGAGCCCAGGCAGTCAAGAGCAGCAAGCAGAGAGAGGAGACTTCTAAGCCATAGCACCAAACAAGTCCAAGACTTGCTGTAGCAGCGATGAAGATGGAGGGGCAGGGCAGCCTGGAAGGAACCGGCTCGCACCAATGCAGGTCTTCTGGTCCTCATCCAGCTCATAACCACGAGGGCAGGTGCACAGGGGCCCTGTGCTAGTGTGACTACAGCCGTGTGAGCAGCCTCCGTTGCCAGCCTCGCAGCTGTTCACAATCTCCATCTCGATCCCTGTGAGGAGATCCCAGCTGAGATGAGGGGTCGGCACTCCCTCAGCAGCCCCTGGGGACCCGCACCCAGAGCTGCCCAACTGAAACTGACTCTAGGGTCTTGGGGAGCCACATTAGTACCCCAATCACCCCCAGTCCACTGTTTGCGGTAACCCCCAGTCCTGGTGACTCACGGTAACACTGCCGGCCATCAGCACCCAGCTCATAGCCTGCGTGACACACACACTTAAAGGACCCCTGAGTGTTGAGGCAGCCATGAGCACACTGGGCCAGACCCAAGGCACATTCGTCCACATCTGCAAGGGAGAGACAGGGAAGGGATGTTAGGGACTCCCAACAATGGGAAAGTGATGGTGGCTGATATCACAGGGCACATTAACAGCCTCTTGGCTTAGACACCATAGTGTAGACCATGCTGTCCCAATACCTGCAAGGCACGGCTTGACAGAGAGCAGATGGTGGTGACCCAAATTGTGTTTCATAATGAGCCCAGAGGGGGTCCTTTCTGTTTGTTTGTTTGTTTTATTTATTTATTTATTTATTTATTTATTTATTTGGTTTTTCAAGGCAGGGTTTCTCTGTATAGCCCTGGCTGTCCTGGAACTCACTTTGTAGACCAGGCTGGCCTCAAACTAGAAATCCGCCTGCCTCTGCCTCCCAAGTGCTGGGATTAAAGGCGTGTGCCACCACGCCCGGCTTGTTTGTTTTTTAAATGTCTATGAGTATACTGTTGCTGTCTTCAGACACACCAGAAGAGGGCATCGGATCTCATTACAGATGATTGTGAGCCACTAAGTGGTTGCTGGGAATTGAACTCAAGACCTCTGTAAGAGCAGCCAGTACTTGTAACCACTGAGCCATCTCTCCAGCCCGAGGGGGTCTTTTCTGTTGCAACAGTAATAACTTCCTAGTGCAAGATGGGCATGGGTGTGTGGCTACTTTCCCCACCCTTCGGTCACCTGAGTATCTGACATGACACTTGGAGGTAGCCCAGGAGCAGCTCAATTGCCCTGTAGTCACTGGGCAAAGGGCAGACTCCCTAAGTCTGGTCATCCCAGACCCACTATCTACAGAGAGATCAAGATCAGGACAGCACATTTGGCCCAGCTGTATGACAGCAGCCAGCAAGATGAAGGAATGAATTCTAGAAACTAGTGTCCAACTACAGTCACCGATCCATTTAACACCACCAGTCCCGAGAAAGGCCAGCACTGACTTGCTGGAACACATTTTGGGGTATATAGGTGGCTTTTTTTCCCTCTCCCTTGCTGACCTCTCCTGGGTTCTAAGGACTAGGTGCCAGTTGGACAATATAGGAAGCCCGAGTTCCCTCCCTTCTGCAGAAACCTGGCTGGGTTGTAGACCATTCCTTGGGGTGCCTCCCTCCCATCTACTGTCAGGGGGAGGAGATCACTCTAGGTCACCCAAAGACCCACCCACCAGGTGCCTCGGGGATGCTGGGCTAGACAGAGCACCCTACCTTCACAGGCTTTGCGGTCTGCAGCAAGCTGGTAACCTGGGTGGCAGCCACAGTGGGCAAGGCCCCGGAGTTCCTGGCATGTATGCATACAGCCACCATTGCCGTCTGCACAGGGGCTTCTCCCTGGATACCAGAGGGATGGAGGCAGAGAAAAGAGATGGGGAAAGGGACTCTGACGACTCAGAATCCCCTTCAGTACAGGAATTCCTCTCTGCTCCAGCCTGTGCCATGCCCCCGCAGCTGGAGGCAGCTCTGAGTTCCCCCAATAAGTCTCTATTCCCCAGTAAGTCTCCATAGCCAAGGTCGGGACTCCTAAGGCTCTGCCAGAACAGAGTCAGCACCCGACCAAACCCACGACTTTCAAGTGTCATGGCTCCCAAAGAATGTGCACCATGTTAAGAAGAAAAGCCTAGCAGGAAGGCGGCCTTCCAGCAAGGGGGTGGCCAGCCCAGGTCAGCTCTGACTGTGAGCCTGGCCTGCTCCCCCCAGATCTCTTGCTTTGAGAAACAGTGTTGATCCCAGCACTTGGGAGGCAGAGGCAGGCGGATTTCTGAGTTCGAGGCCAGCCTGGTCTACAGAGTGGGTTCCAGGACAGCCAGGGCTACACAGAGAAACCCTGTCTCAAAAACAAAACAAAACAAAACAAGACAAAACAAAACAAACAAAACAAAACGAGAAACAGTGTTGAAACAGAAGCCCCAAACCATGTGATCCCCAGTCCTCTGACCCAAGGATCCCATGTGATCAGCCAAGCCTATGACTGCCCCCCAAAGCCTGTACCCCTCTCAACCTCGTAACTCCCTCAGCCCTGTCAAACTCTCCCCCTTTGCATCCCCAGGGCTCCAGCTCTGTGATTCCCTCCATCCTGTAACCTTCGCACTCCTGTGACCCCGTGAACTACTAACAACCCCAGCTCTGTAACCTATTCAGCCCTGTGCCCCCTAATTTTGTGATCTCCCAGTCCTGAGACCCCATGCCATTCCACCCACATGGCTGGCCTCGGCCCCCTCATATTAACACTCCCTCCCTCCTGTGCTGGGGAGTCTCAGCACCTGCTCTGTCCCACTTCCACATGATGTGGGGGAGGGGACTCTGGTCCTGACCCACACACTCCTTTAGCAAAGTCTTTCTCCTAGGCAGGCATTCTAAAGTCCCAGAGCCTGGCTGGCTCCTCCACCCACACCCCAGACAGACACCTAGAGAGCCAGAATGCTGTCTGCATCCTGAACTTCCTGTTCGGAGGACCCAAAACCTGGTAGCACTCACCATGCCTGCAGCTCAGGCCCACAGCAGCCCTCACCTCCCTCCTACCACCAGGTATCCATCCTCACATCAGCTTCTCCCCTGAATCCTGGACCCCCTCGTTCTCCCAGCTGCACAAACAATACTTACGGACACAGCGCCTGCCATCCTCCTGCAGCTGGTACTGGGGCCGGCACTGGCAGCGGTGCTGTGTCACGGTGAGCTGTACACACTGATGCTGGCAGCCACCATTTCCCAGAGTGCAGGAGCTGATGGCTGGGGACATGAAGAGCTTAGATCAGGCCAAGAGCACAGATCATCCCCACACTGGCAGGATCAATGACGATGGATTCCCACATGAACCCTCACCAGCCTCCCCTTCTTCTCAGTTCCCAGCAAGCCTAATTCCCCAATCACCTACAGGGTCCACAGTACAATAGATCTCTCTCTCCCTCCCTCCCTCCCCCCTCCCCCAATCCTGTAAACCCAGCCCACTTAGAGGCTGGAAACAAGACAGATCATCCTAACTTGATGGAAGCCTAGCATTTCCCCAGCACAAAACACGAAACCCCAGAAGCAGCAGCTGGCTCACTCCCTGACAGCAGGCTAGGAGGCATAGCAAGATCAACCCTTGGTCCTCAGGCCAGGACAAAAGGAAGGGCAGCTGTGGAGCGTCTACAAATGGGCGCCACTTCACCTCACAGGCCAGGCAGGCCACACCTCACACCCAACCAAAGCATCCAGACTTCCCAGCATCCATAGGTCCTCAGTGAGACCATGTCCCAGAGGGCAGCACCCTGACCCTCCTGACTGGACTTCTGCTGCAGGGCGTGGTTAGAGGGGTGGGCTGGGCTGGTAGGCGCCTGTGTGCTCTCTGGGTGATATCCTTCATAACCTCGGCTGGCCTGTGGAGAAGGGGAAGATGCTCTGCCCGGCAAGGCGTGGAGGACGGACATAGAGTTTCCACCAGCCGTGGCAGCCAGCTCCTGGTATGGATTTGGTTACAACGGAGCCTCTGGCAATGGCCTTGTGGTTAGAGGAAGTTAGCCCTAAGCTCTGGAGGGGAAGCCACAAGAATGCAGCCATGGCCTGGGAGGTGAGGCTGTCTGCCTGCCTGCGGGCCTGTGCCCAGAGCTGTGTCAGCAAACCTGAGACTCATCACTAAAGCACTTTGGGTGGCAATGCTCAGCCCTAGATGCCGCCTAGAATGTGGGAACTCTGTCAGCTTTAAGCAGTTCGGTCCTTGGCCTAGCTTGGAAATATGGTTAATGACTGCCTAAGGAATTGGGGTCTGGCACTGCTGGGGTCAGCACTGCAAGGCCCAGGTGCTGGCAGCTGCGTGGGCCTCGTGAGATGCCTCGGGGATCTGAGAAGGCCGGCCTTCCTTCAAAGCAAGCCTGCTTAAAGGCCACATTGCTTGTACAACAGCTCTCTCCTCGCTCACGTGACACACAGCCGGAGGAACACATGGAGGCCCCCTTCTCTGGGGCGAAGCCAGCCACGGGGAGGCAGAGACTGATCTCCTGGCCACGTGGGGTCCCGATATAAGGGAGAAGCCACAGCGATCTCCCACAGAACTGAGGTAAGCTTGCTAACCTGTGCTCTTCCCCATCTCTGCTCTGACCCCCTACACTGGACATAAGCCACGCTGAGCCCAGGCCTGGCTGACCTCACCTGAGCCAGCTGTTCGGCCACCAGCCCTCCCTCCTGAGGCGTCCCGGCGCCCATGCACGTGGCCTCAGCTGGCCCCACATTCCTGGGGGCTCTGTTTACTCATGCTCACCACACCAACTGCGTCCCTACTCGGGACACGTAATACGAACCAGAAGCCCATTCTGGCAGGGCCGGGCAGGCACAGGGGCATGACGTCTCAGCGTCTCAGCAGGAAGCACCATCCACCAGGAGGGAAAGGTACTTCATCTCCAAAGCAGCGGAATGAGTCCACCACGGCTGGCACTAAAGACTTGGGATGCCAGTGCAGCTTCACACCCTCAGAACCACCCCAGCCCTTCACTCCACAGGACTGCATCCGCCCAGATGCTCCCAAGCTGTGCACACCAGGGAGCCAGGCCAGCATCACCCAGCACATCCTTTGTGGATTCCGGGAAAGCTGAGCCAGGCAGATTTTTGTCCTCTCTGCGCTGGGCTTCACAGCTCCAGGAATGGCCAGGGTCTGTGTCTCCAGGCTCCTCAAGTTACTGAGGCACAGCTGTAAGACACACACTCGGGGCTTCTGCCAAGACCAGGGCCAGAGGCTCACATCTGGTTGTGGTGCTAGAAATCAGACCCAAGGTCAGACATGAGCAAAGCCGAGAGACCTTTGGAGCAGAAGCCAGGGGCTGAGAGACCTTTGGAGAGGTCAGTGGCTGAGTGACCTTTGGAGCGAAGTCAGGGACTGGCCTCCCTGCAGTAAGTATATATAGATGCATACTCATAAGGCAAATGCCTCAGCCAGGGTCGGTGAGACACCTAAAAGCACAGTACTGGAGATATATAGGCAGGAGGGTTGAGAACTCCAGGCAACAGGGCCGGATGGGTCTGTCTCCACAATATGCCCCGATTCCCCTTTCAGCCCACAGAAGTCTGTGGTCTGTATACAAGCCTGCAGGACCCAATATTCCGCCTCGGCCCACTTCCCGATCAGACACAAATGACTACAGTTGGGTGACATTCTTTATTAGAGTCTTAATGTCTGTGTGTTCCTGCTCCACCTCTGCCTTCCACCCTAATCGCCCCCGCCCTGCCCCGCCCAACTCAGGCCCCGCCCCGCCCCATCCCACCCTTTCCCCTCCACAACCCCGCCCCCGCTCCGCCCCGTCATGTCATAGGCTGAAGCCCTCTGATATGACATTGTTCAGAAGCTGGGTCTTATACCTTAATTAAGGTTGGAAGTGGTCCCACAGATGGGGCTCTGACCGCGCCAGGGACCAGAAGGGCTGGCACCTTGCTCTTGGACTTGCAACTATGAGCGAAATAAAGCCCTGTGGCTTAAGCCCACGTGGTGTTTGGTCCCGGCAGCCTCCACTGACCAGTTGGAATTCCACCACAGCTGGGCTGCAACTCCACCCACAGCCAGCAGGAGTCGCACTACTCAGGACAGGGTGTGAAGTGCAGAGCTCGGAGGAAAGACCTGGTTTGGTGGAGAAAGAGCCTGGATCTCATAGAAAATACATTTCCTATAGGACAGGGGGCTGCTTGCGCCAACCTGGTTAACACTCTTGGATGTATGGTGCCCCAACAAAGGACGCTTGTCCAGTCTCAGGAGGCAGTACCTGTACTCCAGGCTCAACCTTGGGTCTTGAGCCAAAGCCTCAGAGAGCCTTTCATCAGGAACACCCGAGGGTCATTTAGTTGGCTGCACATGAAGAGCCAGGTCTGCCTCCAGCCAGCCAAGCCAAGCCAAGCCAAGCCAAGTTCATCAGCTTCTTTATTGCATCCTCCAGATCATCCTGGAGGGTTGGGGCTGGCTCAACTGATGTGGCCATAAGGTGCTGAGAGCTCCCTCTATGCTCCATCAGTGGCCAGAGCAGCCTGTCCTTCCAGGGAGCCCTGGGCAATTTTCTACTGCCAAGGCTTAACTTCTGGCTGCACCCCTCCAGGGAAACACACTCAATCCAGTGAGAGGCCTCATAAGAAATTCCCAGCTTCCTCCCCCCAAAGCATTTACCAAAATACTTGGTGGGTTACGTAGATGGCAGATAGAACCCATAAGCAGGTGCACTCAATCACAAAACCAACGTTGGGCCTACTTGACCCAAGGGCAGAGGAATGGGTCCCTCCCAAAACTCCCCTACCCGCTTCAATCCAGCACCACCGTCAGTCACCAAGTATGCACACACACACACCCATGACATGCCATTTTCCTGAATGCCCACCGTGGCTGCCTAACCTCCCCTGCTGGGTTCTGCACCCAGTATGGGCTGCTCAACCTCGACACCCCTGTTCCACCTCAGCCTGTTCCTCTAGGCCAAGTGGAAGCAGTCCCTGCCCTTCGAAGAGCCAGGGTAGGATCATGAGACAGAGGAAGGGACTGACCACAGCAGCTGCTTTCTCTTTTCCCACCTCTCCCTCAGGCCAGGCCTCCTCAGGCTTCTCAGGGCTGGGAAGCTGACCCCTTGTGCAACTGTAACCCCTGCCAGGTTTTGGAAGAACTGGGAGACACGGGCAGAGCTGCATTGGCGGCTCCGTGGGGATGGGTTTTGCAAAAGAGCCTGGCAGTCTGCACGTTTGAGCTGCCTGTGGCTTTGGCCCCAGACCAAGCAGACTGCCAGCAGCAGTCTCGGGGGCCCAAGCAGCTTTCCTTGAGGTTTCTCCTCCAGGACGGAGCCTTGGGGACAGACTGGAGCCTGTAAAGTCCTTTACCGTCCCAAAGCCTGGGGAGTGAAAACCGTGTACCACAGGTACACACAAGTAGGAACAGGCCAAGGGCAGGGCTGGGCAGCTTTCCATCAGTCATGTGACTCTGGCGGCAGGACCACCACAGGTATATGTTATGTGTTAGCAGCAGAGCCCGCCCCAAGGGTGTCCATCCTGAGCCAACAGGTGTAACATAAAGAGAAGAGACCCCCCCTCCCCCCCGCTTTGCCATGGGGCTAAGCCAGCAATAGCCATGGTCCCTTAGACTGGCCCCATTTGTCCTTCACATACAAGGAAACATCCATACACAAGAACTGTGCCCAGGTCACACTAAAAGCCACTAGACAAGTGCACAGCACGCGGAGCACCTCAGCCACACGGAGAAGCAGGGCACCCCTTTTGCTGTTAGGATACCCCGAGGCCGTTCCCCTCCGGAGCTCTGCAAAATGTCACGGGAAAGCAGGAACGCTCCTGGACCATCAGCCAAACCACCCCACTGGGCAGGCCCTACTTTCCATGGCTGGGGAAAGGAGGAACTGGCTCATGCTAGAACACAGAAAAAGCTAGAGCAGCCTCAGGCCTGGCTGTCCCCACCTCAGAAATGAGAGGGAGGACAGAGCACCCAGGAGAGTGCATACTAAATCATGGGTGGGGCCTTGCTGTCCCCATTGGAGTGCTGTCCAAGACAGGGGACAATGTTCTTACTACAGTGGCTTGGTAGCAAAGTCCTTAAAATTCTCATTTTTAAGCTCAGCAGTTTAAAGCATTGGCTGATCTTGCAGAGGACCTGGATTGGATTCCCAGCATCCACACGGCAGCTCACAGACATCTGTAACTCTATGTCTAGGGGTTCCAACCCCCTCTTCTGGCCTTGAGGGGTACCAGGCTTATGCATAGTGTACACACATACAAACAAACATTCGTGCACATAAAATAAAATAAGTAAAATTTAAAGAGAGAATGGAAGTGGGAATCTTTCTGATTTTTCTCTCTATTAAGCATAGAGAGTATTTGGTGCAGGGTGTGGTGGCTCAAGCCTCAAATCCTGACACTTGGGAGGTGGAGGCTGGAGGTACAGACGCTCAATGCCAGCTCTGGCTACAAAGTAAGTCCAGGCTGCCTCAGCCTGGCGACACCTTAGGAGAAAGGAAGGGAGGAAGGATTGCACTAGCATCTCTTAACAGAGATGTAGGACATTATCCTGCTGTCCCCAGACACAGTAAACCAGGAGATTGTGATCTTAGGAAGCATCCGTGTAAAAACCCTCGCTGAAAGTTACAGCTTAAAAAAGAGAGAGAGAGAGAGAGATTCTCTGAAGCGCCCCATCCAGCCAATACTCCTGCAGTCAGATAAGCTCTCAGGTAGGAGGGGCCAGGAGGCAGGCATGGGTGTGTGGAAACCAGTGGAAGGAAGCCCTGAGAACCCATCCACTTAAACAATGTTGGGCAACAGCCACAGGGCCAGTGAAGACCATCAATAATAAACACACGCCTTGAACCCATCCTTCTGGTGCCCCAAGGGTGTAGAATCTAGCACGTCTGTCCCCAGCAACAGCAATGGGTGATGCAGGCACAGGACCAAGGCAGGGTAAGAGGATATCCCTCCTGGGCTTCCTGAGGCCCGCAGCTCAGTACCTCTGAGCAGTGCCACCGGTCACTCTGGGTCTAAGAAGCATCGTCCTCTCTGACTGTTAATGATACATGTCATCCTGGCTCTTAATCCTCTCAAGGCTTCTCAGTGACGGTCACAAGAGAAGAGTGTCCTAGTCCTGGATCCATCCAGCAGCAGGGGTCACCCCTCACACCAATCTCCAGGGTCACCTCTCTTTAAGGAGTACCCTGCCTGGCAAGGGTGCCCAAGGCTAAAGAGTCCAAGCCACAGACTCCCAGAAGGGCCAGCAGGCAGGCACTGGGTTCTGCTATCACCGTTACCCCTGCCTGAAACACATGGCAACATTTCTGCATCTGCTTCTGCTTCTCACTGACTGGCTCCTGGAGTGGAGAGGACAGAGGCTGGGACATGTGTGTATGGGGTGCAACCCCCCAGGGCTGGCACATGACCAGCCATCTGGCAGCCAAGACCAGGCTGTTCAGAACTGGCCCAAGCTGTCTAGGTCTCCAAAGTAGAAAGTAGGGGTGCCCTTCCCCAGAACAACATAGAAGCAGAGGGAGGGACCCACCGTGCGTGCCTTACGCCGGGTGCCTGTCCGCAGGCCCAGAGTGCATTGTGGAGCTTCCTTTGCATAACATGGGTGTTTCTTTAGCTCTAAGCTGTCAGGGGCTCTGTGTCCTCGAGAGGCCACTAAGCCCTCCCCTCACAGCAGAGCCTCTACATAGTCAGAGGCCAGGGGCCTGCTCTCTGGCTGCCCCTCACCACTACCGAAGCTCACATGCTCACACATGCAGGCTTCCGGAGAATTCCCGCTCTGCAGACCAAGAAATGCTTTCAATCGACACGGCCAAGTCTCAGCCTTCCTTCCTACCTCCTGAGAGCAACCCAAGGAGTCCCCCACCTCACGTCTTGGTGGCAGCTCAGCTAGGCCTGGGTCCCCACAGACTGATCAACCCCCGTAGATGGTCTCAATCTCTCAACAAGACAGCATGGTTGCAGAGCGGGCAGAGCCTGAGGGCACAGGGACCTGGGGAGTGCAGTAAAGGTGCGCTTAGGACTCCCAGGTAGCCATGCTCCTTAGGAAGGAGCCCCCAAGGGCATAGCCCAGTGCCAGCCCACTCAGACATAACTGGGCCCCTTCTGCAGACATGGGTACATTCTGGAGAGTGAGTTTCACCAAAGGTTCAGAGCCCCAGGCAGGTGACACTTACCCAGGCAGGTCCTGCCATCTGTGTGGAGCCGGAAGCCGGGTTTGCACTCACAGAGGTAAGAGCCGGGGGTATTCACACACCTGTGTTGACAACCACCATTGTGTGATCGACATTCATCCACATCTAGACAGAGGGAGAGAGAGTGGAGTTACCAGCTAGGTACACACTGGGCTAGGCCCACTGCACCAAGGAGACAGACGGCACCCAAACTCAAGACCTTCTCAGACTTTATCTATTTCCCTTGTGACCCCAGACATAATCAGTGCCCATCTTCCATGGCTAGCATGCCCTGACAGGAAGAGCTACCAGAGGAAATTTCAGCATGAGCCATTGTCTTCTTTATAGCAGATGCACACAACCCCAAGGGTAGGGCCAGCCCAGGGAGGGCTCCAGGGAGGAGCTTCAGGGTCAAGCATAGACTCCAGGCATGGACAGTGTCTGTTGTCTGTCTGTCCAGGAAGCATCCTCCTTTCTGTTTCTCAGTGCTTCCTGGGACCTGTCTACTGGGAGTGTACCCCCTCACTTGGTGGTGCCCCTTCTACAGTTTCTATGGTGACCAGGTATCTCCGGTCAAAAATGGGGATGTAGTGAAGAGCTGACTGGCTGGGTGGCAAAGGGCTCACCTGGAGCCACATGAGTGTGCCCTGCTCTGTGTGCCTGTCACAAAAGGCGGGAAACAACGGTACGAATGTTCCTGTTTCACGAAGCAACCGTCACTCGAGTCCTCAGCTGATGTGAGAACAAAAGCCTGACATACTTGAGACAGAAGAGTCAGGGCACATGAGGGTTTCAGACCCCACGTTAGAGGAGCTGGGGTAACAACATCCATCTCAGGGAGTCCGAAGAAGAGTGGTTCTTGAGCTCACAGCCTTGGCAGGTCACAAAAGCACACACAGCTCAGCGGAGGTAGTGCCAGGGACTTTCTCAGCCAGCTGGTCTGTAAAACTTGAGACAGTCTGGGGTTCTTGGGCATCACTCCTGCACCCCAACACCGAGGATAGGGTGAACAGGCTTAAAAGCATTGACTCTGAGCCACCCTCAGCACCCTGGCAAGGGATGCTAAATCCTCCCAGGCCAATCCAAGCAAAGTGGCCAGTGTGCATGTAGCTGCATGATCAGGAGCCCTGCTGACCACAAAGAAGGCAGCCTCTGAAGGACTCCTGAGCACAAGGTAGGCGTTTCTCAACAGGACCACCCTGCTAGCTCTCCGTACCCAGGCGTGCCAGCTACTGTCTCCCTGTTCGCTCACACATGCTAGCTCTCCACAGTCCTTTGAGACAGGGTCAGTCACCAGCCCCGCTCTGTGTGCAGCCCTCCCCACAAGGTGCATGATCACTCCCATTACACATCTGCCATGCATGGATAGGGCCTTTAGCACTGTCTCCTGAGTGCCTCTTAAGAGGGGCTGGCATACTGACTCCAGCTTCCATCCCTTCCTAAAGGTGCTTCCTGGACACAGAGGGCATAATTCTGTGAGAGTGACAGTTTTTAACAGCGTAGGTTTGAGCTCTGTAGCACCACAACGGGCTCTCAGCACCTCCAGCACCGTCATGCTCAGGATGAAGGGTTTGCTCCTGACACACCCCTGAAGCCCTGACAGACAGGCATCTTCTGAACCGAGATAAACCCTTTTACAGAGGTAACTGGTACCCTGAAAGCAGGGCAGGACCCGTGACCTAAATCCTGCTCACTTCAACACAAAGTAGGCCACACGGCGGCAGCACAGAACGATACTCAGTGTGGAGGACCTCTGAGCTGCTTGCTGAGCCTACGACGGGAGCTTTGGCCATAACCTGAGGAGCCACAGGCTCAGTGGTCCTCAAAGTTAGCATGGGAGGTTAGATGTTTCCCACTCAGAGCACTGCACAGCAAAATAAAAACTGCAGACACGACTGAGCAAAGGACCTGGCCTCGGGAGAGAGTTCTGGATTGTCTGGAGGGGTCAGAGAAAGCAAGCTGGAGTGGTGGTTAGCTCTGCCACCTCAGCACTTAGGAAGCTGACAGGAAAATCATGGACAATAATAACTGACAAGGAGGGTCAGAGAGGAGGAGCCATCAGGATGGAGCAGGGGTCTGAGACTAGAAGACACGTATGGCTGGTATTGAGGATGGAGGACCCGCTGTGAGCCCAGGATATACTTGACCTCTGCACACTGGAGATGACAGAGGTTTGACCAGGTTTGCTCTCAGCTTACACATCAATTCTAGCCTCTTAGGACTCCCATTTCCAGAGCCTGCAGGTGTTCTGATTACAGTTGTTGTTGTTGTTGTTGTTGTTGTTGTTGTTGGAGAGAGGGTCTCATATCGTCAAGGCTAGCCTCAAACTCACTATGTAGCCAGGGATAGCCCTGAACTTCCAATCCCCTGCCTCCTCCTCCTGAGTTCTGGGATTACAGACATATGCTACTATATCTAGTTTTTAATGCAGCGCTGGGAATGGAAAGCAGGCCTCTGTGTGTGTCAGGCAAGCATTCTCCCAACTGAGTTATACCCCAGCCTGGGTCTGCATTGTTTTAAGGCACCAAATGGAGACTGAACTACCAGTGGTCATGGAAAAAAAAAAATACAGAGTACAGACAGCTCTGTTGTTTAATTTGGGTCTCGGCAGCGGCTGTTCCATACTACAGTTCCTAGCCTGTCCGACTGACTCAGTAGTACCTGCTGGAGGTTGCCTGCATGGCAAGATTCATGAGAGCTTTCTGTCCCCTGGCACGTGCAGAGGCTAAGTTCCCTGGAATTTCTTATCCCATAGGTTCCAGGACTGTGCAGACCTCCCACACATAGACAATGCAGCTGGGGTCACACGGACTGTGCAGTGGGACCATCTCGAGATGCTGCCCCGATAGCAGAGCCTGCTAAGAGCAGAGATAGCTGGCTGCCACTGTAGCATGGACACCCTCCTGCTGACCAATGAGAATGAGCCTGAGCACAACACGCCCGCCAGTCGGACCTGGGAGTCAGAACGGAACCTGCTTGTTCAAGGGGCTACTTCTGGTAGCAGGCAAACCCACTGTCTACGGAGTACCAGAGAAGGGCCATCTGGCTGGGGGGCAGGAGAGGTCATTTTAAGTAGTTCTGCCCTCCTCTGCTGTTGCCAGTGACTGGGGACTTGGCAGCCTCGGGACAAGATAAGCAGTACTTGCTAGCATTGCTGTGCCAACCTGGGCCAGTTCCCTTGGGATCTGGGAAAACTTGTAAGTACCTGCTTAGCTGAGGCTGAGCCTGGTGGTGCTTCGGGGAGGCACTAAGAACACCACCAGGACAGACCAGGGGCACCAATCCCTACCTAACCCAGTGGCACGCAACAGTCAGAGCTAGCCAGCCACCAAATGCTGCCTCCGCGGAAACCAACTTGGAGCTTTCTCAAGCTTCACCATGGCTTCCAGAAAACACAAGGGCCCCCAGGACCTTCCCACTCTGCCAGATGCCAAGTGAGAGCTTTCTGTTGCCACAAACAAGGCACCGGGTTCTCACTCTTGTAAGCCATACTCCACAAGCCTTCCTCTTGCTGCTTCTGCAAAAGCTCAGAGCAGGGACTGGGCTCCAAGCTCTCCATAGCCTCCCGATGCCACACAGGCTCCCAAGTGCCACTTACAAGGCAGTGAGTGACATACTGGCCTGGCCTGGGAAGAACCACTGAGCAAGAGATCTGCTTGGAGCTGGAGGCTGTCGGACCCTTGAATCAGGTGCCTCAGAGGAGGCAGGCAGCATCTGGTTTCTCCTGGGTGGGACTCACCACAGGGACATCTCCCAAGAGTCTCAGGCAACCCTTGTCTCCCCCCCGGACTGCAAGTGACTAGTCACTCAAGAGCCCAACACACCACAGCCCCAAGTCACACATTCCTGAGGGTGCCAGCTTTGAGCTCTGTATAGATAGCCACGTGTAGAGAGGCTGGCTCAGATGCATCAAATCCCAGATTTCAGGGTGAAGTAGAACAAAAGGAGTCTCACCCCAGTGGCTACTAGAGTCTTAAGCCCAGAGCCTCTAAGTGGCTCTGCTGGCTGGAACCGAGAGGCTCGTGTGGCAAAATGACAATACCTACCACACTCACACCAGCACCCCCCCCCCCAAAAAAAAGGTCTAGCTTCTAGGAGCATGGTCCCTGAGCACCTCTCTCCAGCCTGCCTTCTCACCTGACTCCAGAGTGGCCGATACAGAAGAGGGGGCATCAGAAGCTTAGAGCAAGAAGCGGGAATGGTAGCCCCCTCCAGTCAAGTGACCTCTCTGCTTTTTGCTCGGGGTACATCTGGACCCTGACTCAGCAGCCGTGACCACTTGCTGGGTTCTTCTGGTCCTGCTCTCTCCAATCTTGTGCTCAGTTCCTGGCACTGAGCACTGGCTGCTCATTCAGAGGACCTAGATTTGATTCCCAGCACCCACTTGGGGGCTCACGGCTATCAGTAACTCCGGTTCCAGGGGATCCGACACCCTCTTCTGGCCCCTGAGGTCACTGCATACACAAAGTACGCATACATGCATGCAGACAGAACAAGCATACCATACACATCAAGCATAAGTAAACGAGAGAGAGAGAGAGAGAGAGAGAGAGAGAGAGAGAGAGAGAGAGAGAGAGGGGGGGGGGGGGGCAGGCGCAAAGGGAGGGACATTGTGACCCCACCCACCCCTGCTCATGGGGTGCCCACCTGGCCTCTGGTCATTGGTGCTCACGGGGTAGCCGGTCTGGCTCAGGTGGCATGGGTAGCAGTTCCTCCACAGATAGCGATAGTGAGTGCTGGTGGCACTCCCCAGGCTGCCCAGAAGCCACCAGAGCATTGCCAGCCCGCCCCAGCCCCGGGACACCTCCATGCCGGGTCTGTGAAGCAGTGGGCAGCCTGAGCTCAGGGATCTTGTTCAGGGCTCCAGCTCCAGGCTCCAGTGTACATCCAGCTCAGACACAGACAGTCGGACACACTCCAACTCTGAGGCACTCAGGCTGTGTGTGCCGGCAGGCAGCAGCTCTGGGTCTGGCATGTCCCGCCCCTTTTGCCTTTATGGTCTCAGCTTTCCCTCCTCCCCTTGCAGGTAAAGGCCAAATCCTCAGACTCCAGAGGGAGCCGCCCCCTCCCAGCCCCGCCCCAAGCCCCCCAGGGGGCCATGCTGGTCCCGCCAGCCCGCCCCGAGAATTCCTACTGGCTCACTCACAATCAAATCATGATCCACTCAAAACCGCAGGCACATACATCCACAGACACATGTGTATACACAGTCCCCTGCCCCTGCGTCCCACCCCACCCCACCCCCGTACAAATGCATACAGAAGACATTAACGGATGTGCAACTTCAGAGATGCACACACAAACGTGCACGGATACACAGTCACGGAGTCCTGGCCAGCACAGAAGAGAAACCAAAGTAGAGAATGAAGCCATCCTGGCAAGGCTGAGAGGCCCTGCTGAGGAGGCTTGGTGGGGAGTGAGAGGAGGCGGGGCAGTGTGAGGCCACAGTACAAAGCCGGAATCCTAGGCATGGAGATGCTACCACCACCCCCCCTCGCTTCTAAGCCCAGTGTCCCAGTCTCTTCTACCCTCCACTGGGCTCCATGAGGAGAGCTTGGAAAGAGTCCCAGCTTCCCTCGGCACCAAGAGAGAGCTAAAGAACAGTATAGACAAGCCGGAGAGGCAGGGGTGGGGGGCACAGCCCTTTGTACAGGTGAGGGTCTGCAGAAGATACTTCCTCTAATTGCAAGAAGCCACATGTTCAGACCTTTAGCCAGAGGCTGTGTAGCTCACCTTGCATGAGAGTCAGGTCCGGGATTCCAGCTTGAGCCTGTACCATTTTCCAATACACCCTCTCAATCACAGACGCCCTCCCTTTTCCTAGACCCTGAGATGTGCCCAGCATGCTGAAACTTGGATAAGATAGGGTGCTTGGTCACCGTGTAATCCCTGTTGGGAAGGTACTCCAACTCTAAGCTGAGTCCCTGAACCAGGGTGGAAGGGCAGGACACCTGTCCATGCACGCTCCGGAGCCCTGACGGCAGCCCACAAAGGAGGCAGCAGTGACATCCCAGGAACATAATTAGCTCCGCTGGAAGCTATCAGTATCTCCCTATGAACACCACAGACAGTGAGCACAAGGCTGTGTTAGCCATAGCTGCCAAGAAGGAAGAGGGTTCGTGCTCCCTGGGTCACCAAACCATGGGGTAGAAAGGTGCATGACCTCTGACCCACTGACCACATAAGGCAGAGAAAAGATCCTGCTGGCCAGCAATCCGGAACCTCTGGGAGAGGCAGCCTTGAAAGCCCACATTATCCCACCTGCCCTGTCCTGTCTGGAATCTGGGGCCCAGCCTACCGTATCACCAACCTGCTGGGGCATGACAGCATAGACATGCCTGTCTGGGATCTGCTGGTCTGCGGGGTAAGCCCCCCTCTCCTGCCTTCCCTGAGTGGCACACCTCAGAGGCTCCAAGCCCTTGCCTTGGGGTGCTTCCAGAAACCTCCCCAATAGGCATGGTGTGGGTGGGGCTTGGATGGCAGACAACTCTCATAGTATGGCACTGCTTGCTACTGTTCAACATGGACCCCATTTGCCAATGGAAATGTGAGGGTCCCAACCTGTATTCTGGATCCCACTGGTGTCTGTCTGGAAGTTAGGGCTCTAGCTGAATCAGAGAAGCATGGGATGAGGTACCCAGCTCACTTAGAGAAACAGGACTCTCCAAGTCAAGTCACTTCACCAGTGAGTGATGAGCCAGCACTTCCTCTGCTGGCAGGCAAGGTGACACTAACTCCTGCTTGGGCAAAACACACTCTGACATCTTCCAAACTCAAGGTCCTGGAAGGAGGCCACCACTTACCTGATGAGTGTTTGTTTTTAATTACATGTACACATGTGTATATGTACATTTGAAACAAGCTACAGTTATCTGGGAAAAGAAACTTCAATTGAGACAATGTCTCCATCAGATTGGCCTGTAGGCAAGCCTTTAATTAGGCATTTTCTTGATTAATGATTTATGTGGGAGGGCTCAGCCCAGCCGTGCTACTCCTGAGCAGGTGGTCCTAGGCTGTATTAAAAACTACAAACACGGCAATCCAGCAAGGGGGCTGTTATATAGCAGTTTCCTCAAGATTAAAACAATCTATCCTGCAGAGAAGCTCCTTAAGGATAAAAAGTAACAACTCAAAAGAGCTTCAGGAAGTCCCTGAAACTGACCAGATTCACTAGGCCCCTCCCTCCAAAGGGTAAACAAGACCGCTAAGAGTCACTCTCAGACAAGCTGCCTGGAAGGGTAGCTTAGGCCAACTGGAAAGGTACTTGCAAAGCACACGCTCCCACAGGTTGAGCTGCTTGCAGGCTGTTCAGTGTGCTCCAAGTTCCCAGCTTTTGTGAATAGTCACCCATGCTGGGGTGCACTTTTGTGTTGCAGCTGTCTTTGCATCATTTTCTCCTCCTGTAATTAATCCCTCACCCATATTCTTGTAAGTTGCCCCAATAAAACTTATCGGTTTCCAGAGTGGGACCTTAATGGCAACCACACTTTAGTGTGTCGTGAGCTCCCTTATCTGGAGTGAGTAGACACTGTGCAGACTACATCTTCTCAGGAAGTCTGTCTCACAGCAGCAGCCCTCCTCCCTCCACAGCCTCTGCTTCAGCTCCTGCCTCCAGATTCTGCCGAGATCCTGCTCAGACTTCCTTCTGTCATCAAGCAAATCCTGAGAGTTGTAAGCTAAAACAAACCCTTTTTCTCCCAACTTGCTTTAGTTGTGGTGTTTGTAGTGGTTTGAAAGAGATGTCCCCTGTAAGTTTCAAGCATTTGAATACTTAGGACCCAGTGCTAGAAACTGTATCACTGTGGGTGAGATGGGGGGGGGGTGTTAAAACTTTGCCACTTCAAGTTAGCCTTCTTGGTTTCCTGTTGTAGATCAGTTGTGAGCTCTCAGCTGCTGCTACAGCACTACCCTGCCTAGTTGTCTTTTCCATGCCCCAACCCAGCCATGACACCCCAGTTTCCTCCCTATAATATGGAGTGGCCATGGCAGCGCCTCCCTCCTGTGGGTGAAGTGTGGAGGTCAGGCTTGGGCCCTTTAATAATGCCAAACCCTAAGGCTAAACATTAAGTCATGACAGTGTCCAGAGCTGGTCCCTGAAGGACCTGTCCTTCCCCATCAGACCTAAAGATGTCATGGGATCCTGCCAGACTGGCCTATCCATCAGTAGCCACGTGCCCACTGACCCCTTAGCTACTGACTTCAGCTGCTACTCTAACCCAAATGGGGCCATTTATTCCCATGTCCTGCATCCGTATGTCCTGGCCCAAATCACAGTCCAGGGGCTTGCAAAGCCACCCTACTGTCCCCACCATCTCCCTCAGTGTCATTAAACATATCCAGACATAGGACTTTGGGGTCTGGATGCTGTTTGGGAAATGCCTTCCCAATACAAACCCGCTGTGGCTCCGCTTGTGGAATGTCTGTGTCAGCAGCAGGGGCCACGCCCATCTCCAGTCAGCCCAGCTCCCTCCCCAAGCCAGCAGCCACCAGTCTTCTCTGTCTTGATTCCCCCAAACACCACCATGACTCCCCCAAACACCACTACTTCCTTCAGAGCTAGGAGGCCCCTGACTCTAGGCAGTGCGGCAGAACTGGCATTTCCCAAGAAAGTGGACTCTGATGTGAGTCCGTCTCCTAGCAACATCCTTTCCCTGCAGCTCTTTACCCTGGTTCCAACTCAGATATCAAACACCTAAGTGCATGTTACTAAATCCCAAAGAGATGAACAGTACCCAGCCCCACAAGGCTGAGCACGGAGTGGCACTGGGTAAGGTATAGCTTCACGGATGCATGATAGCTGAGGGTATAGGAATCTATGTAACACCTTGTCCAGGATTCTAGGAACTCAGAGATGACTCTAAGCGACAAGCCTACCTCCCTCTACTACGCCCGTCCATGTTCCTACCTGGCAACATCCCATAGGATCAGCTCTGGATAGAACTGCCTGTGTAGACCTGGTGAAGGACCAAGCAGTAACTGAGTCCAGCGGTCAGGGAAGGGTATAAAATATAAGAGGAAGCAGAGCCCTTTAGAGACAGCCCTAATGAGATCTAAATCTCATGTCTAAAGCCACCACATGGTGGGTGAGGGAGTTGGTTGGGTAGGCATGACATCCATTATTATCTTCACGTGCCTCCTGTGCTGGGCCAGTCCAGGCATGCTCCCAAGTGGACCTTAAGAGAGCTGAAGGGAAGGTCTTCCAGGCTCAGATAAGGTGCAGACAGCCCATGCACACAGAGCAGGGTGGGCTGCCAACCAGTCAAGGACAGCCCCATACTAACTGCATCTCCAGCTACAGGGAGAAGGGCCACAAAGAGGCTTGGGACAGTTACCTTTAATTGTCAACTTGACTCAACCCAGAATCATCTGAGAAGAGTCTTCACGGAGGACTGTCCGAGTTGACTGTGAAGGGCTGTCTTAATCGAATTAATCCCAGTAGGAAGACTCAGTCTGGTGTGGGAGGCGCCATTTCCTATACAGTTAGGCCTGAACGGAGTGAATGGAGAAACTGAGCTGAACACGTTTGCAAACATTATTTCTCTCTACTTTTGACGTGGATGTGCTTGAGCCAGCTACGTCGTAGCCGTTGCTACTAGGGCTTCCCTCAACAATGGCCTGCAACCTGGAATTGTCTCCCTACCACCACCACCACCAATCGGCTTTTTATCAGGGGATTTTATCGGAACAGCAGAAATGAAACCAGAACAGGACTGGAACCTGCATGGGACCAGGGACCCAAGCCTCTCTGAGCCAAAGAACCCCCTCTGACCCTTGAACCTCCTCCTAGACAGGACATGCACCTGCTGGCTCTTTCTGACCCTTCACCTCCAGAGGAGGTCAGGCTGCAGGCTGCAGCCAAATATAGCTCAGCCCACTTCCCTACGGAGACCAGACTCCGAGACATTCCTCCCAGCCCCTCTCCTACTGTGTTGTGTGGAGGTCATTTCTGGACCAGAGTGTGCCAAGGTTCCCGCCCAGCCTCAGAGCACACAGGGTCTGGCTGAGCCTCCTGGAATCATTCTGAGTGAGTTTTCTGGTAAATCCATTACCAGTCCCTGCTCCTCACCCAAGCCAAGGAAGAAAAATGAATCCAGCTGCCTTTCCTGCCTGCAGCCATTCCTGGCAGGGCCAGGTGGAAATAAGGGGGGCTCTACCCTTGCAGATGGAGGGCCTCCTGGGAGAGCAGTCCTGACCCACGGCCTCCTCTAGGGACCATACATCCCAAGGAGCATTGAATCTACAGGAAGCACCTGAGACCCCAAACCATAATAATGCCAGGAGTCGCTACAAGCGCCAGACAAGAGCCACACAGGGACCCCTGAACAAGTCAATCACAGTCTCAGTCTCTCTCCCTGTGGTTGTATGGGCCCCGGAAAATCCTGACAGGTGCACCACCAAGGACGCGTTCCCACCCTGGGGGAGGTCAGTCGTCTCCCTGGGCCCCAGGGAGAGCAGTGACCACGCGACAAATCCATGGACACCCGAGTCTTGCATTAGACTCAGAGAAGGGGACAAAGTGGCTCTACTGACTATGGAAGCTACCTGGGGAGGGAGGTCCCGATGTGACCTTTGGAGAAGATATTTTCAGGACTACAAAACTAACTTGTCAGAGAATGTGAGCAGGTAGCTGAAGGTTGCTAGGCAATGAGGAAGAAGGGCCCTGGATACCAGGCAGCCAAGGTGGGAGATCTGGACAATGATTGGATCCAACAGACTGTGGCTTGGGACCAGCAACCTATCACTGGGACCATGACTTTCTGTCATCTTCATGGCTCAGCACGCCTTCCTCCACCTGCTGGATGCTAGGGCAAAGGTTGGCAGCCAGCTCCTGCCGGGCACCTGCAAGAAGCCCCAAATGCTGCTACCTCACAATACCCACAGGAATGTACGTGGGCCATTAATTCTTGTTCTGCCAAGGCCACTGGAGTATGTGCTGCCTAGACTCTAAGGAACCGTCTGCATCCACATAAGACTCACAGGAGTGACCTCTGACTCAACAGGGTTTCCCCTACTCAAATCCCTACGGGGCTCGAGGTGGCACATGGGTCTCCTCATAGCAGCTGATCACAGACCTCCCCCCACCCCCACTGACTCTGTCTAGAATTATAAAGGGCTCTAGTGTCTAAAGTCTAAAGGTTCGGTGGAGTCAGGAACCCAACTATACAGCAGAGTCTATAGTTGGGGAAGTGAAATGGGGGGAGGGGCTGGGCTTAAGACTCACTTCCCAGGATGCCTTAGGGAAGAGACAGAGTGGAGCAGGGAAAGTATCCCATGAGGCCCTGGGTGGCAGGTGCAGTCTTCATTCAAACCAATGAACTGAGAGAAACGGTAGCTCGAAGGCATGGCTGCACAGGGACAGGTAGGAGGCAGAGGCCTTGGGACAAGTAAAGGTTGGTCCAGTATGAAAATAGAGGCAGGAGACATCAGTGGAGAAGAGATACTGCTGAGGCGCTAAGTATAGGTTCCCCCTGCCCTTGCTCCGCCCCTGACCTTACTCCAGTATTGCCTCCTCCCTCCTCCCCCGCTCCCACTTCTATACCACACACCCCCCCCCCACCGGTCCCACTCCCTCCCCCACCCTGGCCCCTACTCTTGTACTGCTTTCTCCCCCTCCCTGCTCCCACCCCAGCCCCTACTCCTGTATTGCCTCCACCCCTGCCCTTGACCCCACCTCTGCTGCAATGCCCTCACCCCAGCCCCGCCCCACTCCCACTCCACCCCAACTGGCCATGAGGTACAGGTCCTGTAACCAGGTCTATATGCTCTGCCATCTGCTAGCCAGGAGGAGGGCCTGCCTGTCAGCTTCACTTCCAGGAGACATAACAGTGACTGAGTTTTTCTAGGTCACACAAGCCATGACTGCTCTTTAAGGCAGATTTAGCATCCCCTTTACCCACCAAATGCTCAGCTACTGAGAAGGAGACTTCGACCGCTAGGGAGCAAAGCTGCTGAGGTGCCATGAGGACGGAGGAGAAGGGGTGCCTGCAACATCCCTTTCTCCAGCCCGGAAGACTTTTCGTCCTGTGTAGAAGCTTCCAGAACCAGGGAAAGATCGTCCCCACGTCACCTGATGGTCGTTTTCGCAACTCAAGGACTGACCGTCCTGTGGGATACTGGCCAGGATTCTTACAACACTTTAAGGCCCTCCATTCTACTGTCCGCTTCTTTTCCTTATGCTTGGTTTGAAAGCTCAGCTTCTTGTAATGGGGGAGGGGGAGCTGTTCTTAGAGACAGTCTCTATAGCCCCAAGCTGGCCTCAAAAGTAAAGGAAGGTGACCTTGAACTTCTGATACTCCTCCTGCATTCCTTCCTGAGTCTGAGATTGTAGGTATAAACAACCATGAAATCTGTGCCTTCCTGGGGATTGAACCCAAGGCTCTGTATATGTTAGGCAAGTGCTCTTAGCCCCAGCCCTGGGATGGGGGACCCCCTCAGTCATTGCTGTCCTAAGTTGGCACTCGGGGGCTCAAACTTTCATGACCCCTACATCTAGATCTTTCCTGCAGGTCAGCTTGTGCCCACAAGGACTTATGCCAAGAAGTGGGTTGGTGTTTACCGGAGGCTACCAGCTCCCTGTGCTGGTTCCCTCCAAAGATGGCACTCCCCAAAGGCTCTGAGGAGGTGAGATCGGCCTCTCGCACTATTGCCATTGGGCTGGCAACGCACTGACCTTAAAGGCTATTATTTTCTTGCCTTGGCCCCAACCAGGGATTTACTTGCCAGTTTGCTCACTAGAGGAATGGGCGCGAGCCAGCAATGGGAAATGAGAGCTTTCAACTCTCAGCACCTCTGACGGAGGGAGGCCCTGGCCACGGGTGGCTCTGGAAAACCTGCCTGGAAGGATCGCATTTGTAATTGGGTTTCCTTGCCATATCCAGGGGACACTGGACTGGGAAAGCCCTAGTTCTGGCACTGGCAGAAAGAAGGATGTGACTCTACGGCCAGAAGGCCAGGTTCATGCCTGACTCCAGAACCCATAGGTGTGTGACCACACCCGCCAGCCTCGAGCTCTGTCGGTGCAGCAGGCCACTCTCGCCACTATGACTGAGTTCCTCGTTTGATGGACGAGCAACAGTAGGAACTGACTAATCACAGCATTAGATGTTAAACCAGGACAGAGGCTGGCAGAACTGGCATCCGGTGAGGCCTGTTCCTCATCGACGGCACTCGGGTTTTCCTCAGCGGGTGGACAGGGCTACAGGCTTTAACCTCTCTTCATGCTACCACCCTGCAGATTCTGTGGAGCGTCTGAGTTCACAGAGGACATTGGTAGACACAAATGCCAGCTCTGTGCAGATAGTGCTGACCAGAAAGACAGGAAAGGAACACAACTCTCTCGTGTTCCCAAAGGCCCTGGGAGAATGGAGGGATTCCAGTGGGAGCAGGGGCCATGCAAGTGGCTGAAAACAGGGCCCTGAGGTCACCAGCCAGCTCTGGGGTCTCCATCCCTGCTTGGGACTCAGCAGCCACTACTGACCCTCTCTGTCCTCTAGGTAAGTTCTTTAACAGTGTGTGAAGCTTGGGAGGCCTTTCCAGCCTGGCACGTCTGCCTCCTTGGAAAGGAGCCTCCTTGGGGATGATCACACGGTACCATCAATGATCCAGCACTGTGAGTGCCAAGAGCATAGTAGGGTGCTTCAGTCACTGTTCTTCCCATCCACTGAGACCAGGCTACCCCCAAGAGTTCAGTCCACAGGTACTTAAAGACTTGGGAGGACTCCACAGGAACACTGCTTCCTGGGGTCCAGATACTACACAGCAAGAGAGTCAGAGAAGGCTCTACTTCAAAAGGGGTGCAAGGACACAGCCATTCCAGGGGACAGGCATAAGAATCAGGGGTCTGAAGGAGCACCGTTAATCCTCCCTAGAGATCAGTACAGCTGGCCTGGGTCGGCTGCCGTCAGCCTTCTTAATCAGAGTTTCAATTCACTTCCCACGTTCCTTCCTCTCCCTAGAGACGGAGAGGACCTGGCTGAACTCTCAGGCAACAATCGTGCATCAGTGGGTGTGACAGACATGGGACTGGAGCCACTGTGACAGCTGAGAGCGGGTGAGACAAGCTTCATGGGAACCCTGATTTGGGGGAGCCTCCTTGGGGACGATGACATAGTGTCCATGAAGAGCTGGAGTCTCACGAACATTCCAAAACTATCTCGGCTCTACTCTTAAACCTCTACGGCTGGGGAAAGTCAGGAGCCTGGATCATCAGGCTGAGCCTCTCCCTCCGGGGCATCACTTGCAGAATCCCACACTGCATGGGAAGGTAGACCTGGAGACCTGAATCAGAAAGGGCTGCCAAGCCTCCTCCCCTGCCCCATGAGAAGCTCTGGCCACCATCCTGACAGCACTAAGTAAGACAGAATAATTCACCCTGTTACAACAACACAAGAACCTTCAGGCTACTCAGTTTAGAGTAAGGACTGGACCCATCTTACAGATAGGAATGTTTTAGAAATGAGCTCCAAGCCAGAGGGCAGCAAGAAAGGTAAGGTAAACTATGGCCTTGGAGCTTGCCTGAACTTGCAAGGAGCCCCCATTAGAACCTAGGTAAAGAGAAGGCAGAGGAGATTAATCACCCGAGACACAGGCTAGCCCTCCACAGGCAGAGCTGGCAAGCAAGCAGAAACTCTCCACCTATGATCTGCCTCTAACGCTGGCCTGGCAGTTGGCAAGCATGATGCTGGCCTCAGCCTCTGAGCATTTCCTGAATCCTCTAACGACTTAAGATCTGAGAGCCTATTTGTCATGGTTTACTGACAGAGGCCCAGGCTCAGACACACACCTTCGTGAGGGCTTAAGGAGATGTTCAACCCTCACTGGCACCGAAGGCGAGTCCTGGAGTGGCTTTGCCAATGCAGGGCGGCGATGACTGAGCATACAGAAAGGAGCTTTGTTGGGTCTGGGAAGATGTTTCAGATGTGTTTGCCTCATCCACATGAAGGCCAAGCAGGGTGACCTCCACATCTAGTCCCAGATCTGAGAAGGGGGAGATGAGGAGACTCCTGGGGCTCACTGGCTGCTGGCCGACATGGTGAATTCCAGACCAATGAGGAACCGTGTGTCAAAAAGAAAGTGAAGAAGCATCTACAAACACCACTACAGGACGGACGGACAGACGGACACACACACACACCAAACAAAATAAATATTGAAAAGCCTGATAGGTCTGCCACACACAGGCCGAGGCTCACCTGTTCAGAAGAACTAGTTCAAGACAGAGACCAGATCCCACCCAGCAACGCAGAGGCAGTGGCAGTGGCTAGTGTCACTATGGCCACCCAGTCCAGCTGAGTGGATTTGGCCCCGGCTCCAGCAGAGCCTCCCAGAACATGACATATATCAGCCTGAACCAGCTCTCAGGGTTGGGGCCAAGACACCTCCAGCCAGGCTCCCTTGCCAGTCCTGTTTCACGGCGACAATTCATCACTCTTGGTGGTTTCTGGGCTCACCCTGCCGTCCCCTCTGCACACACCTCCCTGCACAAGCAAGCAAGGCAGGCCTCCCCTTCTGGGACATCCTCATTTCCTACTGTCCGTGCTCACACGCGCAGGCAGCCTGCACCCGAGAACTGTACTGCCTCACGTCTGCCAGAGGAGGCTGGACTGGCAGGGGACACAGAGCTCAGCAGGCTCCTGGCTCTCAGCAGCCCCTTGGCCATGAGGTGACTTAGACCTCCAATCATCTCAAACTCGCAGAGCTGGGGCATGAACCCTGGTGGGGGTTGGGGGGGCAGGGAAGAGGCAGGAAGAGGAGAGAAGGCAGATGCGGCCGCCAGAACGCAAGGTTTGAGGACCATCCATGTCTGAGACACCATTCTGCCTCCGCCTAAGACTTGGTTCTCTGGCCATGCCCCTGCCTCTACCCACCTCTGTCAGATTACAAAGACCTGGTCTACCCTTAGGGACCCCAAACGGAGACTCCAATGCCTCGTACAGTAACACAGAAGCAGACCTAGTGCCCCAGGCTGCAATTCCAGCTTCTTAGGAGGGCTGAGGCAGGAAGATCCCAAGTTCAAGGCCTGCCTGGGCCACAGATCGAGGTCAAGAGGAGCCTGGAAAATTCAGTCAGACCCTGTCTCAAAGGTAGCTGTGGGTAAGGCTTAGTGGTAGAGAGCTTGGCTAGCACAAAAAAAGGCCAAGTTCAGCATCCCCCGTGGGTGGATGGACAGACAGCTTAGGCCTTAGGTCATTGGCCTTTCCTACCTTCTGTCTACCTCATGCCTGGGGCGCCTGAGTGGAAGCTAGCACTGTGCCCAGCTCCCATAAGTCTATGTCTCACTTGGAATGGGCATCAACACAGCACACCAGGTCCAGAGCACATGCTACAAACTCCGACTTCTGGGAGAAAGCTGATGGGACACACTCTCTAACGCACACCCGAGAGCATTCCTCTCCCAGACAGGGCTGGGAAGACAGCAAGACTTCCTCTGGAACTCCGTAGATCTTTAGGGGTCACCCTTTCCCATGCCTTAACAATATCTATCTAGAACCCCACTATACAGAGCTTCCAATCCACTCTTCTGAGCTATAAGAAATATGAGGTTAGCAGAGCCAGGTTCTGACCCACTGAATCACCCCAAAGCAAATGAGCAGAGTTGGGAATACTAGATAGAGAGGCCCCTGGATAGCAAGCCTACTCTAAGCACTGTGGCATCCTGACGCTGAATGTTTTGACCCACAACCTAATGCCCACGTGAGGGACTTCTGAGATGATTTCATGGCTATGGTGAGCCTTCCCTGCAGGCTCAGGAGATACCCTAGGCACGGAACCTCACTGCTTGGCCCCAGAGGCAGCAGGTTCTCTGGGTATCTTCCCTTGGGTAACTGCTGTCAGACAGGCACACAAGTGGTTGGCGGATCCAGCCAGCAACCAGAGGGATGCTGGGAATCTGCAGTGCCCAGGAGAGCCCTTGGCGTGGTTTTCCGTATGCCACTGAAGAATGGGGGATTTCCAGGCTCCCAAAGTTCAGATATGGCGAGGCTCTGGGAACATTAGACAGCTACCTCAGACTAGCCCCACCCAGGAAGCCATGGGGCTGGGGAGCCTGATTCCACCTTGGATGAGGAAGAAGCCAAAGGGCAGGTGGCACTCGGGGCGGGAAATAACCAGCACTTGGTTAGATGAACTGGCTCACAGGAAGCAACCCAGGGCCAGGCTGTATCAAGTCTTTCATCTGCTCCTTAAACCAGCTTAAGCATCACTCCCTCCTTTCAGAGGGAGATGCCTCAGGCGTATGGTGCTGAGGGAGGCTATCTGGGTTCTGTGACGTGGGGACACAGTGAGAGACTCTAGCCCACAAAGGTCCTGAGCACTCAGTATGCACAGCCTTCTCACAGATACAAGAAGAGGGGTGCAAGCTGTTCCCCAGAGCTGACTCACTAAGCCAGTTAAAATCATGAGCCATCTTTAATGCTCGGTCAAGCCGAAACCCAAGTCTGCTGGCAAGACGACCCGCAAGCAGAGGGGTGGGCTCTGAGGGCGTCTGCAGGAACCGGCTGCACAGGCGCAGAAACACAGACACAATAATCATTAAACACTTATCTGCCCTACCTCCCTTTAGGCTAGACACGTGGAGGAACAGGCCTCCTGCTGCCCCACAGCTGGGGCATGACCCTAGTGTTACAGCCACATTCCCCACCTCCAAGCTCCTGCTGGTTACAGGGAACCCACTCTTCTAGAATGTCTCATGCAGAGCAGACACCCCCGCCTCAATGCCTCTCCAGACCCCAACTTGTAGGCAGATGGTTCACAGATGGGCAGCTGAATAGCTGGAGATGGTGTGACATTTAACTGAGGTCATTCTAAGACTCAGACAGTGACCATCTGATACAGAGAGCAGAGACAGCCTCTTGACCCAGGCCCAGGACCCTGGACACTGATGGCCCCAAACGCTCCAAGGGACTCAGCTGTTCAAACCAGCCCTGGGCTCAGATGTGAGGGCAGCCAGAGAATGCAGAAAAGGGGAGGGGAGACTGAGAGGCTGGGGACAGCAGGGCCTCCTCATCCCCCTCTCCTCAGTTCCCCGAGTCTCTCCAGGATCTACTTCTGTCTGGTCTTGATTTTGCTGTCGGCCTGCCAGCAATGCTGGGGTGGAGTCACAGGGGCTGTTCAGAGCTGGCAAGCTGCTCTCAGCCCCAGGCCTCTCACAGTCTTTGACAGGCGAGGTTCCTATCAGTGTCACAGGGATGTGGGCCCTTCCCCCAGAGGGTCTTAGCTCCTAGTTCTAGCTTGAGCTTACCCCTGCTCCCACCACCCACTCTCTGTCTCTGCCCTTCCCCGGGGCAGAGTACCAGACAGGTCCTACCTTGGCACGTTTTGCCATCACCCTGCAGCTGGTAGCCGGGTGGGCAGCGACAGTAAAAGCCACCCACGGTGTTGCAGCACGGGCCCTCACAGCCCCCGTTGGCATTGGCACATTCATCCACATCTGTGGGAAGAAACGCAGATGAGCACTTGGCCAAGGAAACACGGTGTCCCCGAAGGATGGGGAGGGGCGTCAGACAACATGACAGGCCCCGTGGAGGGAAATGAACAGACTCAGGCCCCATTCCTCCACCCAAGCACCCAGGGAAGCCGCTCTCTTAGCATCCAGTGCAGCAGGTCTCCAGGACAGTATCTGAGCAGCTCATCGAAGGGAATCGACCTGTAAGAGCAGCTACAACCAGCGGTGTTGGCCCCGGAGCATCCTGTAGGCTCCGGGAAGATCACCTGTGCAGCATTAGGTTTTCCAAAGAAAACAGCCTCCCTTTGCTCCGAAGCTAGGATCCCACAGGACCCTGACAATGGACCCAATACCCTGGCCACACCATGACAGCTCTGGTTGCCTTTTATGCTCTTGTAATGAGGTGGAGCTGCGTCAGGTTAGGGAAGGCAGTGAGCATACAGCAGAGCTACCGGACCCTGACTGCCATGGCCTGAGCTCACAGCTCCTTTTCCTCTGATCAGCTCTTACGGGTACAGAGCACAGATGGCCGCTCTGAGTAGGTATACGGCTGAGATGGAGGACTCCTACCTGGGCTCAGCCTTACAGGAGAAACAGTGCTTAAACACCACCCAATCTGGCCAGCCTGAGACTGCAGGGGCCTTACAAATATGTAGACTCATCATGTGTTGAGTCAGTATTTTTGCCTCTGTCCACCCACCTGGTCATACCGCTTCATCTGAGTCCAGGGAGGCTCCGGGGAGGCTAACCCTCCAGTGTCCCCAAACACAGCCAACCTCGAGGCAGGCTCAGGGCAAGGGGAATCCCAACATGTCACAGGTGCACATAGATAAGCCTTTATTCCACCTGACATGTGCTGTTGTTAGGAAAGAAGCCAAATGCTTACGCTATACACAGGAAGTTGGCAGAACCAGGTGTGGGCACTCTCAGGTCTGAGATGGCTTAAAGCTCTCCTGGTGGTCCCAATATCTCTCACAGCTTGTCAGAAGGGTTCCTAGAAGAACCTCTCACAGCTAAGCTAAGGGCCTCAGAGATACGGGCAGTTGCATGAGGACCGTGGTGGCCAAAGGACACTGGCCGGCTGCCTCCTGATTCTTGGAGCTCAGCCACCAGTCTAGCCCTGCAAAGCCAACGGTGGGAATTTCCTAGGAATTCCTGGGGAGTTACAGAGTCTCAGCAGAGGTCATGGCTGGGGTGCCTAGGGTCCCCTGTCTGCTGGCCTGAGGAGACAGCACAAAAGCCAGGCTGGCGGGCCAGGGTACGAGACACAACACAGCTCAGGTCCTGTCATTCAGACCACTGTATGGGAAACTGGAATGGAAAGGGGGTGGGGACTTGAGGATCAGGGTCACAGACAAAGAAGGTTCTCTTATAGTATTGTATGGATCCAGGTTAGGGAACCTCACAAAACCATATGTCGGCCAAGTGGGCAACAGTAAGAATGCCCTCTACAGTTCCCCATGTCTATGGGAGAAGCCTTGTCACAGTGCCCGGTACCCAGGATAGACACTTGCTGCCCTATCACCATAGCAGCTGCTAGCTCCTCCCCCATCCTGAGCACCCCTCAGAGTAGCTAGCCTCCCTCGCTGGGCTAGCCTGAGCCCTGCTGAGTTAGCATCTACATAGGAGGATTATCCACATCTGGATTTGTAAACCTTAGAAGGTGTGATCCCCACCCATCTCAGGGTTTCTGTCTCCAGCCCAGGCCCACAGGGGTTGTGGGAAATAGCAAATGCTATACAAATTCCACACAGAAGAGCTTCAGGACTGCCTGGCAAAGCGGTCGCCTTTAATCCCAGAACTCACGAAGCATGTGAGTTCCAGAACAGCCAGGGCCACACAGAAAACAAAACACCCAAACACCAGCAAGAGCTCCTGGGCAGAAGCCAGAACACACAACCCTGCCCTCCCTCCTGGGCTTTGCCACAACCTGGAACCACTGGAACAGGGCAGAACGGGCAGGTCTCTGGCTGAGCACCGTTCTCTGCACACAAACCAGGGCGAGTTGGCCATTTCAGAGGTGGGGACGGCCAAGGAAGGCCTCCATACTCCATTTGAAGCTCACAGTAAACTGTTCAGTGGAGACAGCCCACCATTCATGTGCAAACTGCCTCATCCCGGCATGTATTAAAGCTCTGTCTGTGTGCACGGCACTCCGGGAGTGTCGGCCTGCAAAGGCAGGATACCCAAGCTCTGGGAAGGAGCCTTCCTGAAACCTTCTCAAGTCAGTACAGCTGGGAGGCTGTGACATTCATACACACATGGTTGCCTGGAGCAAGAACCCTCACAGCTGAAACCACTGGAGCTAGACCCAGAGTGTAGCATAGAAGCCCACCAAGTAGCTACCCTTGCAGTCTGGGCTGGCATCACCTGATGTTGATCTTGGGGGCTAAAGATTGTCATTTCAAGACCATATATTCACCCGCTGTCCGTCTAAAAAAAAAAATCCTATGGGACTTGGCACTCACTAGAAAGCCCCCACAGGTCACGAGGGTGTCCCCTACCACAGATGGCTCATGAAAACATCTCCATGGTTCACCAGCACACCCTACGGCTTACTAGGATGTCCCTGCAATGGTTCACCAGTACACCCCCCAGGGGACACCTTCACACTCCTCTTCGCAATACCTGGCTGTCCCCATGTCAATGTCTGTCTTTGGAGCAGCTACCCAAGGATTCCTAGGCTGTGAGAGAAACCAGCCCAGGGGCTATATGCTGTGCCACTCTGTTAGCATGAGACAATTATGCCACAGAAAAGAGATGGCAAGGCCGGAGCTGGGGACAAAATCAAGAGGCAGTGGTGTCACAGAACAAGGAATACACTAGATGCCCATGTAGCCTGAGCCCAGAGGGGTGATTCATTGATTTTGGTTTTTTTGAGACAGGGTTTCTCTGTGTAGCCCTGGCTGTCCTGGAACTCACTCTGTAGACCAGGCTGGCCTTGAACTCAGAAATCCGCCTGCCTCTGCCTCCCGAGTGCTGGGATTAAAGGCATGCACCACCACTACCTGGCTTAATTATTTTTATTTTTTGATTTAGAACAGATCTTTATTTTAAACTCTGATCTACCTAATTAGGGTTTTCTACCAACTTGGGAAGCAGAGACTGTCACAGGCTTCACAATCTTTTGTCTAGGTGCTGCCTTTGTGGGGGCCTTGGCAGCAGCCATTGCTGTCTTCTCTGATGCCTGCTTAGCCTTTTTTGCTTCCTTGGCAGCCCTGATAGCCTGCTCTCTGAGCTTTCTTAACTTCTGGTTTCTGAGTCCTTTTGGCCACTCTATCAACAAGAAACGCACTAGTGATGTCTCGCTGGGATTCAACTGCATGGTGGGTCCTTTTCTCTTGAATTTCTTCCGACCATCCTTTCTCATGTCTTCTTCTGTGGAGGACAGTCGGGTTTATCTGTCGAGGTTCCTTTGGGAAAGGAATGCGGACTCACCTTTTGCATTAAGAAACTAGAAAGCCTTCCCGTCAGTCTTGGAGTGGCGTTACCCAGTGCCCCAGGTAGATCTTGTACCCACTGAAACTGCACAGTTCAACCCTCATGGTGGTTTTCATACCGTGAAGGTCATCTTAGTTTAAACAGAAGAGGAAATGATCTAGGGGTGTCCCCACGGCTTCAGGGATTCTCATACAAAGAAAAAAGTGGGGCCTGGACCCCTCTGCAGCTCAGATCTCACTACAGAGACTCCATGAATGAATACCAAGCCACAAAAGAAAACCACCTTGGCATCTGGGTGCTCGGCCTGAAAAGCCTGGCACACCCTCACCTGCCCATCCGTCAACATATGATGTTCTCAGGCTGACTGCCAGGAGCAAGATCTGAAGGTCCATCCAGACCTCAGGTGAGACACAGATGTACCTCTGTGGGACTGTCTCACACAGCAGCTCCAGCAAGCAGAGCCAAGGCTGTGGCAGGTGCCCAGCAGACTCAGTCCTGCCAAGCCTGGACACAGGACCCTAGGATGGTGGGATGGTGGAGCTTCTATAGGGCCCCGTTGCAGGGAAGAAAGCGTGTTTCTAGGAAGCACAGAGCACAGACAAACAGCCAAGGCCAGTATAAACCCCAGGGGACAGACTGCATGCTTGGCGCACTAGGCCATCATTAATCATCTAGGATGGAGGTTGGGAGTGACAGGGGCCAGCAGGAGGTGTGATGTGGGGAAGCTCCCCTCCCCCTGGAGAATAAGTTCTACCAAAAACACTAAAAACAGTATCAGCCTAGAATCCTCCCCCAGGGATGTATGCCCTCCTTGCCTCTGTCAAGGCTAGTTTTCAGCCTGTCATGCTAGCCCCAAAGAACCTTCAGCAAACAGCACGTGTTGAACAGGAGCCTGCAACGTCTCCTTCCTCACACACTCTCCCCAGCTCCACAGGATAAAGACAACTTTCATACAACATCCCATACAGAAGACCAAGAACAGCTTGGAGAGTTGGTTGGGGGGCAGAGGCTAGAAACTGGGGAGATGGGGAAGCTGTCGCTCCCCACAGAGGAGAAGCAGCTGTATGGAGCCAGTCCCTGCCCAGAGTCACTATCTGGGAACTGTGGCTTATAAGGTTGATCCTCTCCTTCCACTCCTAAACAGATGTAGACCCCAAGAGCTAAGTGCTGGGGCAGATCACATGCCACTGGTCTGTGCTGGGCTCCAAGCTGGATATCACAAGGTTACAACCCAAAAAACTTCATTTGCACCATCATACTTTGGCTCTGTCCTCAGCACCCCACTTTACCAGTGGGAACACGGCCTCTGTAGCACCTCACCCCCGGCCATAGTGAGACACAAATCCAAGCCTGCTCACAAGGCTGCCTATGATGGTGACGTCATCTGTTACTCCCCCAACCCCAGGCACCTGCTTTCTCCAGGCTCTAAGGAGAAAACTAGTGACCAGGACCCAGAGGCCTATGGGAACAAGACAGCATTAAAGTACCTGGGGCTGGGCCTGATACCTGGCGGACAAGGTGACCACGGTCCGGAATAGCTCTCAGATGGAGCAGGGGAACCTGAAAAGGCGACCTGGGAGACTCCTGGGTAAATAGGAGTCTCAGTCTGGGAGAGTAGTTTGATGGTAGGCAATCTGCCTCATCCATCTAGCCCTGCTCCCCAGAAACCCCACAGCTACGGTGCACCCCAAGCCAGGCAGCATTCAACACCCCGCTCCACCCCTTCCTCTTAAGGCACAGACAGTGGGTGGAGACCAAGCCCAAGCACTCTTCATAGCTCAGGCTTGGTCCAAGGACTGGTGTCCAGCCAGCCCTGAGGACTAGCAGCAAGGGCCACCTAGAGGACATGCTGGGCTAGAGGACACAGTCCCTTCCAAAGATACACAGGGAGGCTGACATGCCCCCTGCTGGACTCCCAGGGCGCCTTGAGACCAGGGTTACCTACCCTACAAACACACACACACACACACACACACACACACACTTTAACCAAGGAACTCAAAGCCTAGGATCTTCCTGCCTAGGCTTAGCCTGCCCTTGGCTACTTTCACCCAGGTCACTGTAGATGACCTGATGACCTCACAACTGGGCTCTTGGCCTGTCAATATACCCATTCTAGAGATCTTCAGGAGGAACAGAAAGGGGGAGGGCTCAGCCAAAGGATGCCCCCCTCCAACACACACACACACACACACACACACACACACACACACACCAGGAGGCCTTGCTGTACAGAACATGGACTAAGACACCCAAAGGGGCTGCGCACACCCACTGGATAGGGGAGACAGCCAGGGCCTCAACTTGAGAGCCTGTGGGGACAACTATAATACCTGATCCCACCTGCCCACCTGAAGCCTCAGGCTGCCTGTCAGGAGCCAGAATTTATGAAGCCCTGTCTGTTCATGAGGCCAATAATCCCCTCTTCCTATAGCCAGGTGTCACCCAGACAGGCCAGGGCTGCTCCCTGAGTCTTAGCCAAGAGCTGATGCAAGCCAGCTGGACTAGAGTCAGCTACCCAGATCTCGGGAGGAAAGGCGAGGGGCTGCAGGTATGAGGGGCTTCAGAAAGAACCTAAGCCTGGGAGGCCTGGAAAAGCACCTCCCCCAGGAGGGGTGGGCAGCCTCTCCTGGACACTCGCAGTGCCAGACTGAGAAACAATCCCAGGGACATCCCCTCTGCCAACAACACTCCAGGAGGCTCCGATCTGAGCAGGATGCATTAGCTGGGCCTCTTTCCTACCTCCCCAGGAATGTTCCTTCTTAGGAATGTTCCACCTCTGAGCCTGCAATGGGGCCCCCCCTTCCCTCGGGGCAACGGGACAATTGGGAACCTCTGTGTAAGCTTGCTCTGCAGGGCTGACATGCCCGCTCAACACTCTAGGCTGAACAAGCTCAGGGGTGTTGCTTGGGTGGAGCTGAGCACCCATGTGCCCCCCCACCCCCGGCTCCCATCCCCAGGAAGACACCATGCTTCTCTTCCTGTGTAACCCTGCCAAACGCTACAGCAGGTGTCTGGCCTCAGGACAGAGGAACGGATCTTTTTAGGAAGACAGTGGGGGATCTGTGCCAGCCTCGGAGATGCAGGAAATGACAGTGACAGGGTAGTTAGCAACGCAACTCAGCCGGTGACAAGAGAGGGCTGCTCTCAGGAGTGGCCATTATGTGGCAGGTAAGACATCAGAAGATGAGGATGGGTCTGGGGAGTTAGTCCAGCCAGATGGGAAGGGATGTGCCTGGCAGAGGCTGAGGCAGTCTGGACCAGAGGTTGGTAGCGATGCACATGGGGTCAGGTGGGGGCTTCAAGGCACCTGTAATTAGAGGGGCAGTTCCCGTTGCTGACCTTCACAAAGCACCAGCTGGAGGTAGCTCAGTGGTTAAGAGCACCGACTGCTCTCACAGAGGACCCAGGTTGGTTCTCAGCACCAACGTGGTCCCTGTAACTCCAGTTCCAGGGAACACAACGCCCTCTTCCGCCCTCTATCGACACCAGGCACACACATACATGTGGGTAAATAAAACTTAAATGTCTTTTCCAAATACCCCTAACCAGGTAGCATAAACAGTGATCTTGTTCCCTCTCCGCTCTAACAGCCTAGACCTCATCACTCAGCCAAATCAGGGCCTGGGCAAGCGCCATGCTTCCCCTAGAGTCTCAGGCAGGTTCTTCCCAGCTCCTGTTCCCACCACATCATCCCAGCCTCTGTCTCCCAGGCCACACCACTTCTCCACCATGCCTACTCTCCATCCCTCCACTGAGGACCCATGAAATGGCACACAGGCCCCTTGGGAATCCTGGCCAGTTTCTCCCTCTCAAGACTGAAATTGGTTACATCTTCCAAACCTGTCCTAATGCCAGGGCTCCAACATCAGCTAGGAACACCAGGTACCAGTTCACTGGCTTGGGGGCTGCAGGTCCATATCCCCTTGGCTTGTTTGTGCTTTCTCAGAGCACAGATAGGAAAGGCAGACCCTCAAACTCTGCTGGGCCTTTCCTATCCACTCCTTCAAACACAGGAGGGACCAAGGGCCACTTCTCAGAACTATAGCCAAGACACAGCAATGGGACATTCATTCACTTAGGGACACTCAAAATAGATCACCTGTAGCTGTCTTTGCTACTTTGTGGGTTCTTCTTTCTTCCACCCTTCTCCACCCCTTTCCCTACCCTTTCAATCCCCAACACTAGGTAAGAGAGAAGCAAAGAATAGAGAAGAATGGGAGGAGATCCCTGATTAAGGTTAAGGGTGGGAAAGGAAATGCATTATTGTTACACTGCTTCCTGATGACGAGGGGTGTCAAATTCCTTGGGGGCAAGTTTGATCTTCATGTCAGGGTATCTAATTTCTTCTTGTTTCTCCTTTGTGCACAACTACTTAACAAACCACACAGTGGCAGAAACCATCTTGCAGCTGGCAAAATCACTTCCCTGCTAGAGCACGAGGCAAATCATAGTCAGCTGCTGTGGACAGTCTGAAGAAGCCCCATATCCCACACCTGGCACTAAAACAAAAACATATTCTTATACTATTTCTGTGTTTTTATAAACCAAATCCCAAAACTGTCACTACAATCGCCTACCCACCTAGCCAGCCACCAAGCTACCACTCAGCTTGTCCCCCGAGCTGCATCTAGGACCTACCTGTAGGAAGTAACCACTGTGGTTCCCTGGAGCCAAGACTAACTGCTCCTCCCCACATGAAGGTCAGAGTTGGCAGGGTCCTAGACACCCAAACACCTACATACACCAGGCCCAAGTGTTCTTCTGAACCTTGGGCACTTCACACCAAGCATGGTGCTTCATCAGGTACTGAGGGGCTGGGTATGGGTCCCCTGGGCAACAGTTCTGCGCTGGCTTGAGCTCAGGGGGACTATGGCAATCCTCAAATCTCTGTGGTCCTTCATCACCTCATCTTAAGATACAGGAGCACAGAACAAGAAGACATAGACGGACCACTAGAGTAAATCTATATAGACCAAACCAGGAGCCATCAAAGTCCCAGGGTCCTACAGGCCCAAGACAGCCAGAAACAAGACTCAGATCATCATACCTGGCTGCAAGGGGACCTGGGACCTGTGGTAGGAAAAGTTGGGGCCCTCACAGGGCTGACTAGAACCATCTCAACACCCTGGCTCTCAGGCCAGACATCTGCTTTGACATGTGCCTCAGTTCCCCCTGGGGTTGCACTCAAGGCTATGCAGAGTGACTCCCAGGGAAGTGTCTTCTAGGTGGAGTGACAGGGGACAGGACAAGCCTCCCTATATCTCTGTCAAGGAGACAGTAGTCATCAAGTATGGGTACACACTGCTCACAGGATACCCGACTAAAGTGTTCTCATCACCACCTGGGGAAGAGTCTGGCCCATCCACTCCAGGTCTACAGTTGGCACACTAGCCCTCTAGAACTGACCTATAATCCTAGAACCAGATAGACCAAAGTCTTAACCAGCCAAGGCTGTTCTCCAAATCCGGCCAGACCCAGCCTGTCCCAGGTGACCAAGACACAGAGAGATTTTGGCTATATGTACAGGTTGGCAGCCTGTCTCTCCCTTTCCAAATTCTGGCCAAGAAAAGGTTACAGTGGCCTGTCCCATATAACCAGAGCCTTATGTGAGGCCCATAATCGGACCCAAAGAGTCCTCCTGAGTTCCCCAGAGGCAGGAAGTAGCACTCCAGTTTCAGGAAGCACATACAGTAACTGCTATGCCCAAGACTTCACAGGATGGAACTTGGAGTTCTGCTACCCCCTCCCAGAGCTGAAGCACACACACAGTGGGGGAAGGGCTGTAAGCAAGGCAGCCTGCACCCTACCCCATCCCCACCTATGCAGTCCCACCCTAACCTCCTGCCTGATGTTCCAACAGTGAAGCGCAGGAAGGCCAGCCCTTAGGTCCTGGAACAACCTGTGGGTCCAGCAACAAACACTCAGCAAGAGCCTGAGGGGGGCTTCATCCTTCACTACATGCTTGGGTGGGGTACCATACACAAATGAGGGTTCTGAAGAGCAGGAGGCACCAGTCGAGCTGCAGCTAGGCTGATAGGTACGTGCAGGGCTCCACAAATGTTAATGTCCCAGGCTCGGCATCTACGGCATTACATACAATCACTCTCCTTGTTGTGTTTTTCCAGTGTGTTACTGCAGTGCTGGCCCCTGAGATGCTTGCCTCCCTTCCCTGAGGCCTAAAATCATGAAGCTGCACCATCTCGGCTCGGCTCGGCTGGGCTGGGCTGGGCTGGGCTGGGCTGGGCTGGGCTGGGCTCGGCTGGGCTGGGCTGGGCTGGGCTGGGCTGGGCTGGGCTGGGCTGGGCTGGGCTGGGCTGGGCTGGGCTGGGCTGGGCTGGGCTGCTAGAGCAAGTGAAGTTAAACAGGCTACCCTCCAAGTCACCTGGGGGTGTCCACTGCAACCCTGAGAGGCCCTGTGAGTAGGACAGGAGGCAGGAGATGAGGTTAGAGCCAGGTGTGGTAGCCCGAGTCTGAGGGCAGACAAAGGGGCTGCAAGCCATTGTATGTGAGACCCTGGGAAGCTACACAAGGCCAGGGTGTGACTTCTCCAAAGCCTCCAGGCTGGCTCTCAGATTCAGTGAGGGAATCTGTGCCATAGAACCTCGAGGTAAAAACCTCCAACACACACACACACACACACACACACACACACACACACACACACTTGTGCCAGTCTGAATGGTAACAGAAAAGCTAATGCTGTCAGTAGATGTGGATTGCCTTGGAAGGACAAGCCAGCACTGGAGAAGCCTCTGCTCTGGGCTGGAGCTTGTCCTTGGCTCTCGGACCAGGGGAGGGAACAGTGCCCAGCAGAGCCGCTGTTGTAGCAAGTCTGGTTTCCACCATCTGCATACCTTCCAGGGTCGTTATCAATGTTCAGGACTCCTGCCAGCCCGGGACAGCTAGAACATTCCAGACTGATTCCCACCAGACCCCGCCCCATCTTAGCACACACTAGTGGGAGGAGAGGCTGTCCCTGTCATTCACCCTATCCAGAACAAGTGCTGAGATGCCTGGTGTCAGGAGAGCAAGGTGGGTTAAGCGAAGAATCACGGGATGGCGAGAAGGCACTTGGGCAGTGCAGCCAAAGGGAAGAGGCTAGAGGAGAGGATTGGGGAAGGTTTTCTGGAAGGAGCATCCTCGGAGTAGAAGCGGTTCAGAAGAAACCAGTTTCCCAGGCACAGGGCAGCAGCTCCAGGGTGATCCAATGCCTGCGTCTGTGTGTGAGAGTGAATGTCTGTGTATGGATGCACACACGTGAATGCTTCCCGCTCTCTCGGAAATAGCCAAGTATACTGTTGGAAGACATTGCAGAGATCCCTTCTTTGTGGGAGGAGTGCTTCTACTGTGTGACTGGGTTTCTTCCCTAAGTGCTGGCTTTTGAAAGGCGGGGTGGGGGTGGGGCACTGTCTACATTTGCCGAGATCCTCTGCTTGAGACCTGAGGTATTGTGGGAACAACGTGTGTGTGTGTGTGTGTGTGTGTGTGTGTGTGTGTGTGTGTGACCTCACTGGGTCGCAACCCAGCTCTCTAACATCACAGTATCACCTGGTGGCGGTGCCAGTCTGCTCAGCTTCTGGCCTTTCACCTGAGCCTGCGCCAGTGACACTCCTTTCTGAATGCCTCGGAGGACCCTCTTCACATCACTCCTGCACGTGGGGGTGATAACTCATCGTGAAATGATGATGCTCGAGACCCAGCAGAAGTAAAGCACTGGGCCCTAACAGCATGTGTGCACAAGTCAGGGATGCTCGTCTGTCCTAAAATAAGCTTCTTTATAAACACGCAGGCATCTGTGATGCCCACAGCTGCAAACCAAACAGCTTGTGGGATCGTGGAGACAGGCAGAGACCAAATGGGTCTAGTCCATCCTCAGAGAACACAAGCAACAGGCAATACCCTAAGCAGCATGCAGAAAAGCAGAGAAAGGCCCTTTACACGTATGGGGGTGGGGCACTCTCAGAGGACCTGAGTTCAACTGACCCAGCTCCTACAGTAAGGAGCTCACAGCCATTTGTAACCCCAACCCCTGGGAAAGGCAATGGCTGTGGTGTGTGCATGGGTGTGTGTGTGTTTGTGTGCACACATACATGAGTGAATGCCACAGCATGTGTGTGGAAGTCACAGGACAAGTCTTAGAGATCCGTTCTCTCCTGTTATGTGGGATATTACGCCAGGCTTTTGCCCTGGCGACAAATGTGAACCCTCTCATCCATCCAGTGGTCCTGCTTTCTTTCTTTCTCTTCCTTTTTTACTTTGTTGTTATTGTTGGAACAGTTTGGGGTCTCTTTATGTCTCCTTGCCCAGCTCCCCGCGATTCCGTTCCCATTTTTGAGAATTGCTGTTGTTACTGTATGCTTATGGGTAGTGGGGTGCATGCACGCCTGTGCAACACATGTGTGCCTTGTGTCCCCAGAGGCCAGAAGAGATTGCTGGATACTCTGGGGCTGGAGTTACCGTGTGGGTACAGAGAATTAAAGCTGGCTCCTCTGGAAGAGCAGCTGTGCTGTTAGCTGCTGAGCCTCCCGGCTCTATCGACTCCTTATTAATGTCACATGGGGGAGGGGGCATTTGTGCAGAAGGGTGGCATACCACTGTGACCCCAAGCTCAGGACTCACACTGGGTGCCTCACATTCCAGGGTGTTGAACAGGAGTGGCACGGGTCCTCCATGAGGCAATGCAGCATATTGTCTGTGCCCGCCACATCTCCTGTCTCCAACCCCTCTCTTCCTGGTCCCCAGAAACGTCATCTTCTCACATTGCAATTCTGTTTGTTTACTTCATGTGCAAGTCTGTGTGTGAACACTCGTGCCACAATGCTTGTGGAAGTCAGAAGACAGCTTGCAGGCCTCCGGTCTCTCCTTCCACCGTGTGGCTCCCTCCCGGGGATGAGCATCAGGCCATCACCTGCCCAAGCTCTGGCTGCTTTACCTTCCCCCCTTCCAGCATGTCAGAAGTCGTTAGCACAAGTATGTAGCCAGCTCAGTTCACTTCAGTGAACCATGCACAGTGGATGAGCCAGGGGTTTAACGATACTTTCCAACAGGAAGCTGGAGAGGGAAAGAAGGCTGGGAGCCAGTATGTGCTCGCGAACGCGCGCGCACACACACACACACACGCCCTACCATACACATACACACATACATACCACTACAAACACACACAACTGTTGTTCCCACAATACCTCAAAACTAAAGCACACACACCATATACATGCACCACACTACACACACATGCACACCAAACACACACACATACACTACACACACCAAATATATCACACACATACAAATTAGACACATACACACCACCACACACATCACAAGCACACCCCCACATACCACATGCACACACCGTACTATACACCATACTATACACATATCACACACACCATACACATATAATCAGACACATGTATCACACATATACACACTATACACCAACACCATACACACACACACACATACCCACCACTACATATATACACACACATCACACATCAATACCGCATACACCACACATATATATCATACACACCATAGACACCACACACACACAAACTACACATACCACACACATAGAAATCAGACACATACACCACACCATACACATACCCACACATCACACACAAACACACCACCACACACATCACAGTTACGCATACACACACACACACCTACATACCACATGCACACACCATACTACACACCATACACAGCACACTTACCACACATACATGCTATACACATACAAACCAGACACATGCAACACACACGCCACACACCACACACCATGGCTTCCAGGGCAACTTGGAGACAAGACATGGTGGTTCAGAAATAACCAGAAAGACCTCCCCCACCTGCCTAAAGATCTAAGACCACTGGGTAAGCTCTTTGGGAAAGTCACAGGCCTCCACTGTGGCAGCTACAGGAGCAGCTGGCCAACAGCTCTGCTTAAGAAAGGGAGTCTCCTCCACAGCTGGCCTCTTCACACACACACACACACACACACACACACACACACAAACACACACACACACACACACAAACACACACACACAAGCCCCAGTGCCCTCAGGCCCATGCCTGTCCACAGTTCCAGGGTCCCTGGAAGGCAGGGCAAAGCCGCAGACCCTGTGTTTCACCCTTAGGCCAGGCACAGAGGTGGCCCTGGGTGACATCTCCTCAGAGGCTTCTAGAGAGCCTTATTCAGCAGAAGACAGACATCACAGGGAACACTAAGGTTGTGTGCAGTGGAGAAGACCACTGGCTCTGGCCAGAGGACATGGAGGGAGCCTCCAACCGCCAGCTTAACATGAAGGACAGCGGAGGGAGGACAGCGGTGGGAGGATCACATTGCCCTCTAATGGAACCCGAAAGCTGAGGAACAGCTCAGGATTTCCTCTCAGCCAAGAGCTGAGGCCCGAGAAAAATGAGGGGAAGACATCATGGAAAGTCAGACATAGGAGTGACAGGATGGGACAGGACCCAAAGGCTCCACACAGTCGCTGAGACAGAGAGACTCCTGCTTCCTCCTGCCCTCAGCCCAGGACTCAGCCCTCCAGGCTCTTGACAGAGGCATTAGGAATCAGCATGACCTTGCAGCCACCTCACAGCAGGTGACACAGTGCTCATTCAGGACTGGGGCTGGGCCCCAGGGGGCTAGGGCAGGTGTGGAATAGATAATGCTCCTGACTGCATAGGAAAAGAGCCTCCCTCCTAGACCCCTGCAGCTGCAGAACCAGTGACCAAAACCAGGGGAGAGCACAGGCCTCCTTAGCTGGCCCTCCCACCCCCCTCTCGCTCTCCAAGAACTGTCAGGTTCCCTCTGTTTATATACACCAGCAGCCAAAAGTGTAGGAATGGGCTTTGGATATTTTTTTTTTTCTTTTCCATTTGTTTCTCAGAAAACAAGACAAGATGTAAAAGGCTCAGAAGAAGCCAAGAACATTCCTCAGATCCCCCAAACGTCCAGGTCTTCACTCCCTGCCATGACCATGACTCTGAACCTTTCATTTTTCTGCCAGGAGGACGGACTAGCGGGGGAGATCAGCACCAAGCTAGCAGCACCCTGGGGGCCAGCCAGGCATGCTGGGAGCCCCTTTCCTAGTGTGCCTCTGCCTCTACCTCCCTGTCTGCCCCAATCTCCCCTTGTCACTCTGTCAGGAACCCTGACTTCTGGTTCTCCCAGGTTTGGAAGATCTCAGCTCATATTTCGCCCTCCCTCCTCCCCCATAGTCTGGTGACCAGCTATGACCAGCTTTGCCTCTTGCTTAGTTTCTGGGCCAAGAACTAGAGAGTCTGGGACGCTCTTCCCTTTTCTACAGCTCCCTCCAGCAGAGCTCAGCACCCTGCCAGGGATGGAGCTGGGCCTGGCTGGGAACCTACCCTGGGTGTCAGACTTAGTCAGAGCTGGCCAGCTGTCCACTTACGCTCTCCCGATTTATGAGGGAGGGCTGCATACATGCAATCCTCTGGCCAGCCAAGCATCTGCCTTGCCCTATCCCGAACACATGGCCAGATCAGCAGCTCCTCCATGCACTTGCTCCAGAGCCGGGCACTGGCTATCCCCTGGCACCCAGGACTTGGCTGAAGGCCTCTCCAAAGAGGCCACCTGTGTCTAATGGGGAAACCCACCCCACCTGGGGACTTCTGCTCACCCTTATCTGCTGCTCCCACACCTTTCCTTGTCTCCTTGCCTGCTGACTAACCCTGATCACATAGTCAGTATTGGCCCCAGGCTGGCTGAGTGTCTCTGTGATTGGCCTGTCACATCTGCCTTCTTGCTGGTTACAGGTCCCCATGAACAGGCCACATCTCACACCTGTAGTAGAGTCCCTCTGATGTGCCCTGTGCACATAAAGAATAGTAAACATTTGTTAAGAGAATGCTTATTGAAGGCAGAGAGCCTGGACCTGGATTTTAGTCTATACAGGATCTGGTTTGGGCATAAATTCTACAAACAAATATCATACTACAGGTGTATTGGAACTAAGAGGCAAGCCAGTGAGTAACATGCTCGCTATGCAAGCATAAGGCTAGAGTTCAAATCCCCAGTGCTCATGTCAGCCTATCAGAAGACAGAGATGCAGGATATCCTAGAAGCCAAACTAGTGAGCTCTGGATTCAACTAAGATCCTGCCTTAGTGGATAATGTGGAGGAAGATCGAGGCAGGCTTACAAAGTCATATTTGAATCTGCAGGAGCACAACCTACAACCCCACACACATACATATGCACATGCATGCACACAGATACACACATGCAGATTCACACAGAGATACACTCACACACAGACAGACACACACACAGGTATATGCATACACACATAGATATACACACATAGACATATATGCACATAGAAATAGGCATACATGCACATGCATGCACACAGATGCACACATGCACATATATACAGATATATATATACACAGAAACACACACAGATACATACACACATATGTGCATGCACACACACACACACACACTGAAAAGTGGAGGGGAAAGGAACTAAGATGTAGGAAGGTTGGGGAGTGAGGGCTGTTTGTTCTTCATAAGGCCACCAGGAGACAGGGTTTGAGTGGAGCAGGCTCAGGCTGCACTATCTCTGATAAAGGAGGGCTGTGGCCCTACCCATCCTGCTGTGCCTTGTACCTGAAGGCTTGAGTCCTCTTCCTCAGGGCACTTCCCTGCCTCACCCATTCTCAGGACCCCAATAGCTTGTTCCTTCCCAAACCCTCCTTGGTTCAGGAAACGTTCCAAAAACCTCCACATCCATACCAGAGCCCTTACAGCCTCTCCCTATACCCATGGCTCATCACTAATGGGGATTCACTTTCCCTGTCCCCATTACACTGGGATCTATTTGTGTCCTGGACTATTGTCATCATAGACAAACCTAGCCCCAGTCTCCAGCCCAGCTGCCATTTCCCCAGGTAACTCTACCTGCTCCTCCATGGACCTTCTGTTTCTCCACCCTCAGGCCCCCAAAACCAGAGAGAGTCCTCAAGACAGGCGTTTGTACCCTACACCTGACAGACCTGTGCCTATGCCCTCCCCACCATGCTGGGCACAGACTATCTTTGTCCTGATTGATCGATCATGACTGCTCTCATGACCCTAAATTCTAGGCAGGCATGAGCCTCTCATAGCCACCAGAGGGCACCAGCACACCACCTTGAGTACAAGGCACCAAAACACGCGCTATTCCAGAAGAGGGTCTGTGAACCTCTAAATCTGCCCAGTGCCAGACCCAGCTTGTCTCAGGGTTCCTCTCTCAAGATTTCCTGCCACCCAGGGAAAGGTATGAAAGATATGGAAAGCTGGGTGCCCCAGCTCTTGCGACAAGGGACTAGGGGCCAGCAACCCTAAGAGAACAGGCATATTTTGGACTGTTAAGTTCTAGGCCCTTCCTCCAGAGGCGGAGAGGGCATCAACTAGTACAACAGGCACCAAGTCCTGTCCAGTGCAGTACCTGGTCACTATGAGGCTGTCTGAGCATCCAGGCCACGGAGACTACACTAACCAAGGACCTTTGCAAGCAGCCTTCGGAGGCCGCCCACTGGACAGAGTGACAGAAAAGAATCCCTTAGTCTCTCCCTGTACGGTCACAAGTACCCAAACAGGTATTCCCACTCTGTATAGCACAGCTCTCCTCATTCCCAGGAGTCACCACACATAGCCACATGTAACCACGGTCATGCCCAATGTGTAGTCTCAGATCCATAGGGGATGTGGTTAAGATATGCCTTCCCTGAGCTCTCGCTCACCCCGGCCTGCAAATTCCAGGTCTCATTCTGCATCCTGTATTCCTCCACTTCTGGACTACAGACCCAGAAACTCACAGGAAAGAGCAGCTGGCCAGGGCCAGGTTCAAATCCTCAGTACCAGAGAGGCCCTGATCTAACTGGTGGGGAGATCCTGAGTTGACAAGGCCAAGAGGTGTGGGATGTTCCAACCACAGGCTCCAGAAGAGCCTGTAGCCAAGCACTTTCTCCCCATATAAAATCCAAATAACCCAGATAAGCGTGCAGTCCTGGGAGACAGAATGCAGAGGGTTACAGACAGGTTGGAGCCTGTTGCCAACCCCTGCCCACTGACCACACCAGCCCTGCAACTCGGCCAAGGGAAAGCAGGCCACCAGCTCAGCCCTGCAAACGTCTCCAGATACAAGGTGATGGCCACACCGAAGTCCCCTAAAGAGCTCGGTGCCTGGACGTTGCTATAACAACATAAACATCATTATCTTGATCTACAGAGTGAATGGGAGAATCTTACAGAAAACTCATGCCCCATGAACCACAGGATGCCTGGCACGCTGGCCACCTAACACCTATACAACTTTGTGTGATCACACACAGAGTTCAACGGAGAGGCAGTGGGGACTGAGCCCTGTGGGGGGCTCTCTCCTCCACAGGGGCTGCAGAGTAGCTTTTCCTGTGTGTCCATGGGTCACGTCGCTTTGAGTACCACGTAGGGACAGACACCTCTAATGCCATGTATTCTCAGCTCCACCTCCTTAACTGAGGACGGTGTGTCTTCACTGCACCCTGCCTGCAGGCCTCTCATCACCAAGGGGAACCCAGATACTACCCAGGAGCAATGCGGCCACAGAAGACTAGAGTGGACAAGCTGGCTATGGCATACACAGGAAGGCTCTCAAGGATGGGGGTGCCCCTGGGAAATGGAGAGATACCTCAAGGGTCCACCGCTGATCATGGAATGAGGAACACTAAGAGTAAAGAGGTGCATGCAGCTATAGGCTGGATGGAGCTCGGAGGGGGGACAGACACCCCAACTTGCAAATAAATATAGTCACAAGCCCTGTGGTAGAAAAGAGTTCACCATGAAGGCAGACAGCCTCAACGGACCACTGATGTGTGTCAGGCCCTTTTCACTGGGTGACAGTGAACATCAAGTCACAGGGCCCAGTCAACATCAAGGACCCTGCCTGCCTTGTGCAGACACAAAGGGAGGTGTCCTAGGACATGTAGCCACTTCCTGTCCATGTGAGGAAGCGATTGTCCTGGGGTGCGTCTCCAAACACATCAGGGTAGAAAGGAGATGATGTCATCCTTGCTGGCCAGTGGCCAGACCACACCTATCCCTTTTCCTTGGCAGCATTTTGGAAGAGTCCTTGAGGGTCAGACACAGACAGCTGGGTGAGTGAGGCCTTCCCAGGGGAGCCGAGAGGAAAAGGCAGGCCAAGAAAGTATAAGCTGGGGCTGAGGGAGGACTCTGGGCCCGGGGTTGCCAAATGCATACTGGATTATCTCTACATTTGGGGTTCAGCCCCCAATAGCACCCACTGTCTATAGGTCTTCTGAAATGTCCAGTTAACTGAGTGACTATGGACCTGCAGGCCTCTCTGCCCTGAGGTCCCAGGACCTTGGGGTTCCTGTGTAGCAGGCACACTGCAGTTCCTCGAGAGATAGAGGATCCCTGGCTGTGGGTGCCATGTCCACTCAGGAAACACGAATGTGCCTGGGATCCACCGTGCTCACCACTCCATCCTGGCCTTGGAGGCTGGTGCTACTGAAACCTAGCACCCAGTGCAAGAAGCTTATCAAAGGACACAGCCTCCCTCCTGAGATCAGAGTCAGCCACTAGAGGCCTTCACTCCCAGATTCAGGGGCCCTGAGCCTGCCATGGAGGAGCAACCTCTCCAATGCTCTTGGCTCCAGAGAGATGCTGGTCTGAGCGTGACCTGGGCAGCAGCTCCCCCATGGCCAGCCCTGATTGGATGCACCTCAGCGGCTACCTCCTCCCCCCACGGTACCTGTCCTGCTATCAGCTGGCCTGGATTCTCATGACGGTGTACAGGCCTGGCACCACAGGGCACAGAGGGCAGGGCCTTGCTCTGGAATGCCTGGGGCTAAGACCCAAGAGCAGATTTGGGAAGCAGCTGCCAGCTCCCCCACCTGCAGATTCCCGGTTAATCATCCTGCTGGAACAGGAACAGACACTCGCACCCCAGGAATCCTGGAGATGAGCTAAGAGCAGATTTCCTAGAGTCTGCCTCTCCAGACAGTGCTGCCTGCGCGTGGCCATGGCCAGGAAGAGAGGGTACAAGACACAAGTCAATCTCTGTTGTTTGAGCAGGAACAGAGCCAGCTCCCAGGAAGCTCCTAGAAACCTGTGTCTTCTGGCTGGAAGAAGCCAGAACCTCCTGCCTCTAGAAAGAATGTTAAACACACCTCCATCTGAGGCCAGGCCCCTTGGCGGCCTATGGAGACTCTGAGATCCCTTCCCACCCAAGACACCCCACAGCTGTGAGCCCCCGAGGTCCATCCAACACTTTTGAGCACCTGGGGCTGGTGACAGTGGACCAGCCTACAGGGTCAGCTGGTCCTGGGGTCAGATGTAACAGATATGGAGATACCTGGGCTGCAGGACTGAACTTAGGGCTTGGTGGTCCCAGTGCCACAAGTCAGGCAATGCATCCAGAAAGGGACCTGAGAGCCACATAACAGGGACCTTGCAAGATGGGCCCACAGAACTCAGCAAGCAGCCCAGGCTGGGAAGGAGGTGGTACCCCTCTGTTGACCTCTGAAGCCACCCACCGTCACTCTGAGGTCAAACACGAAGCTTGTTGTCTACTGTCCATCTGACTCACGGGGAGCTCTTTCCCAGGGAGGAGACTGAGGCACAGGGCAGCTATCTCACTCTTCCAAATGTTAAGTGAGGTTTAGCAAGTGAACCCACGGGGACTCCACACCAACAGGGACAGTGATGTTCACTGTATCCGGTAGCAGTCAGGAGGGCTCCAGCAACTGCTTGTATGTGCATCCCCTGCTGGATGGAGCCTGGGGACGGAGGTGCTGAAGCCAGCTCCCTCCACAGGGCACACCAGGCAGGGTGGATCAGCCTGCCGCATTCTGGCCACAGAGGCACGAACTTCATGAGGCACAAAGGGGCCGCCTTTCTAGCCCATCCACTTCTAGCCATGGGATTGAGGGCTTTCTCCTCAGAGACCCTACCTGGCTCTGCTCCCACAACAGGATCCAAACAGGCCCCATGTTCACTGACCACTGCCCAGCCCACACTTGCGCTCTGGGGATGAGGATCCCCTGCACACGCAGCCTAGGGAGGCAGGCTGAAGCCTGGATCACTATAGGAACTTAAGCTGAGTGCTCCAATGGCCTGTGGCACACAGGTGAATAGACAGGTTTTCTCCTTAGCCCTTAGGCTCACAGCTGAGGGTGCAGGGTGTAAAATCCCTCTCTGCTCCCGATTGATCCAAATCAGCTAATCGACTCTGGCAGACTAGCCTGGAACTCCCAGTTCATGGAAGCTGCTGCCCATGGCTGCTCATAGGTCTCCTGTGCATTGCCAGGCTGGGGCACAGGGAGTAGACAGGGTCAGTCCCAGGCTTACTACCGAAAGAGCCTCAGAGAGAGTTCCAAATCTCTGATCAGGCAGGGCGTGCAGCTTTCCCCTGTGCCAGCCACAGGCTGCACCTTGCTTGCCCTTTCAGGAGCAGACAACACAGCCGGGCAAGCAGGCAGGGTCCCCTTGCTGTAACTGGCTCCTGAGCACCCTCCAGTAAGGGAAACACAGTGTTCAGGTCCCAGCAGCAGGCTGAGCAGCCTGGACAGCAGGCCTCTGGGTTGAGTACCGCACACTCCAGGGGCGACTCACACTCCCAGGAGCAGTGAGATTTACGTTTCACGGGGATCTTCTAGTGATGTCTGTCTGGCTTGAGGATGGTGAGGCCCCGGAGACAGTGGTACAGCCTGTCATGTAGGAGCACAGAGAGAGGATGGGCAGAGTGAGGCATCACTACATCTCAAGATGCTGGCCCCAGCCTCATCCTGCTCAGTACCCTCGAAGTAAGAGAAAGCTCCAACCACAGACCTAGGCCAGCTTCTTCGGACCGGCCCCACCGTTCCTATAACCTGACCTAGGTGACCATCAGTGCCTCCAACATGGGTCCTTCAAGCCCTCCTGAGGGAGAGCGTCCCACACAGGCCATGTCCACCTCAGAGGCAGACCCTGTGTCCTCCGGGCTTGCCAGAAGCTCCTGGAGGCTCGCCCCTTAGCATCCTTCTACCAGTTGAAGAAAGGCAGAGCCATGAGGGCTTGAGGCTCAGGAGAGAGAAGAGGCCACCCACGGAGGGTGGAGGTGTCTCCATCTAGTGCCTGGGCAACCACCCCTCCCCCCACCCTTCAACTTGGTCCAGTCTTTCTTACTTGGTCCAGTCTTTCTTCTGCTCAGAATAAAAATTTTCAGCCTTTATCCCAACCAGTGGGAGGTGTCAAATTGGCACTGCAGCTCGACAGGTGGGCAGAAGCTACACTGACACAACGGCTGCCAGGAGACCACTTCCCAGTGGCCTAGACACAGGCATGGCCCCTTAACCTCCCAGGGATGTGCACCAGACGGGGCTCCTGCCCACAGGGTCCTCTCACAAGCCAGGTTCCATGACCCCAGCCTTGCGGACAGACATGAGGATGGAACATCAGCCATCGTAGATCCCAGGCAACACAGGCACTCCTTGTGTGACACAGCATCTGGCCACCACCCGTGAAGACAGGGTGTCCTGCATCTGGACACATATAGACCCTCACATAGGGTGAGGCAAGAGGCAAGGGATGAACTAAATCAAAGGACTAGAAACACTGAGAGCTCTTCACATGGCTAATCTGATACAAGTATCACGAGAGACGACCCAAAAGAACGAGAATAAAGACTCAAGCCTGGGGCAGTACAGAAACCCAACGGCCTCATGCGACATCCTTAAAGACGGAGCCTTCTGTGCACCCAGACACCATTAATCATATACGTGAGAAGCCAACCACCAGTCCGCCAATGCCCAGACCAGGCAGCTCAAAAGCAGCATGCCTGGGAGTTGGCCTCTCACGGTTGTAATTATGTCATTAGAAGACCACCCATTTCTGAAGCCAACCCTGGGAGACAGCCACTCCAGACAAAGACAGACATGCTTTTGTTAGGGACAGAGGAGGGGGGCAAGCCTGGTCATTACTGAAGCACTGGGAAAACATGAATGCTCTGGCCCCTGCTGACACTGGAGAAGGTAGGGCTTGTACAGAGGATGTGGTGGGGCTGGGCATAGCAGAGGGACCTGGAGCAGCCATATCTGTCTAGGCCACTGTTCCCATAAGCAAGGCCAGAGTGGACCAAGTCAAAGACACCCACTTCTCCCCCTCTCTACCTGGGACAGAGATGGTCTTGACCTACCTAGTCAATAGGACCATGACAGGACACCAGCAATAGCTTCTGCAGAAAGCCAGGCCTCAGAGATTTCAGGGAGTCATGGTCGGTGGGAGGGACATGGAGTGCCAGATAAAGACAGAGGCAAGACCATTCTGTCTTTCTGGGAAGGGCATCTGGAAGCTGGGCAGTGAGAGGGGGTCTGTGGGCCATCCCATGAGGAGAGGAGAGCACAGCAGGCTGTGGGAATAGAATGATTTTTCTTTCTTTCTTTTTTTTTTTTTTTTTTTTGGTTTTTCGAGACAGGGTTTCTCTGTGTATCCCTGGCTGTCCTGGAACTCACTTTGTAGACCAGGCTGGCCTCGAACTCAGAAATCTGCCTGCCTCTGCTTCCCAATTGCTGGGATTAAAGGTGTGCACCACCACTGCCCGGTCTAGAATGATATTTCTTATTCACAGTTCTCAATGGCCTGGACCTGAGTGGACCAAGTCAAAGACACCCACTTCTCCCCCTCTCTACCTGGGACAGAGATGAAGGGCAATGAAGGGCAGAGCCAAGAGGCACCTGGCCCAGACACGTGGGATCAGGAGCCACATAATATAACCTCGTGTAATATATATATACAATATATAACATATATATATACAATATATATATATATATATATACAATATATAACCACATTATATAACCACATAATATAACACGATCCTCCAGTTCTACATGACATGAGCCACCTGTCAGAGGTCCCTGGACAGCCATTGGCAGAGTGTGGCTCAGAGGGGAAGGTGTCAGCCCCTCTCCAGGAGCTAGCGCAAAGCTCACTTGGCCAGAGAGAAAACGTCTCTGCATTTCTCTGCTCTGAGAGGCCTGGCCCTCAGCAGGGAGCACAGAACACTAAAGGCTACACACACCCTGGAGGCTGGAGAGCTAGGTTCATCCTCCCAGGAGAGCTAGGTCCTCCCAGGAGAGCTAGGTCCTCCCAGGAGAGCTAGGTCCTCCCAGGAGAGCTAGGTCCTCCCAGGAGAGCTAGGTCCTCCCAGGAGAGCTTGGTCCTCCCAGGAGAGCTAGGTCCTCCCAGGAGAGCTAGGTCCTCCCAGGAGAGCTAGGTCCTCCCAGGAGAGCTAGGTCCTCCCAGGAGAGCTAGGTCCTCCCAGGAGTGAGCGGGGGCTCTCTAGGATCGTCCCAAACACCAGGATCCACGGACAAACACAAAGAGTACCCCTAGGTGCAGTCATCACTGAGCCAGCTCTCGCTAAGCTTGGCTAAGCCCAGAGACAACTGTGAGGATCAGCACAGAGAAGCTGGAACCATGGCCCAGGGCCCCCCTCCAAGGATTCAGCCTGGGCTGGGCCACCATAGTACAGGTCTCGGTACAGTGACCCCGTGGCAGGTGCTTAATGGGACAAGCCTCAGTGACAGCCAGGGCAGGCCACTTGCATGTAAGAGATGGAGGGACAAGGAAGGACCTGCCCAGAGAAGTGGGGTCATTCCCTTCCCACCCTCCCTGGCAGCCAGAGTCCCAGGGCAGCCACACCCAGGCCTCTGACTCACGCTGGTGGCCAAAAGCAGCCCTGGGTGGCATCTGGACCTGAAGTTAGGGGTCAGTCTCCTACTCCAAGACAGTGGCACCATTGAGGGCATCTGGCAGGGTGGCTTTCCCTCTATTAATCAATTATCCCAGTTTAGAACCAGGCGCCCTTAAGCCACAGCCCAGGACTCAATGGCTTTCCGAGACCTTCCAAGCTAAGCGTTGAGCCTCCTCACCCCAGGACGGCCTCATGGCCCCTTTAGTTCTCAGTCTGGCACAGTGAAAGACCCCCATTAGCTACCAAAGAGACCACAGATGAGTGACCTCCACTCACCCACCCACCCCCTCACCAGCTTCCCATCTCGTGACTCCTGAGAATCTCGCTTACTAGGCCTCAGGCCTGCCTCTACCTAGAAGCTCTATAGACCATCCAAGCTCTGCTGGACAGCATTGCTACCCCAACCACTGGCCTCTCCAACACCCCAGAGACCCTGTGAATCAGCCCATCCTTCAAGGGAGAGGAAACGGAGGCCAAGAGGAGCCCTGGAGAAAAATCTCATTCACCCAAAACAAGCCTGGCCTTGGGTCTCAAAGAGAACATAGCTCCACAAAGCCGGCCATGATGGGTACAGGAGAGGGACAGCTGTCACTGTGCCACTAACTCCCAGGCTGAGCACAAGTTTTTGCCTGTCTTTTCCCTATCCAATGCCAGCCATGCAAAGTGCAGGTCACCAGTAGACACTGGGGTGGATGGAGGTGCTGCCAAGTCACCCACACAGAGCAGACCACACACAGTGACGACTCTGGGTGGAGAGACAGAGATGGCTGGTCTGGTAGAACAGAGGCTCTGACTGACCCTAAAGCTCTACAAGGAGCAGGACATCATCTGGCTCTCCTCCCCCCACTTTCCTTGTAGGACTGACCAAAATGGCACAGAGGGCAGAAGTCCTGGGGTCCTTCCTAAGAGAGAGGTAGTGGGAACCAGATATGGTCACTCCAGCCATCTGTCCTTCAGTGTCACTCTCTTTGCCATTGCTGAAGTCCTTCACACAGTGACCCTGCTTCCTGACCTCCATTGGGCTGGCCCCAGTCTCCACTTGTGCTGACTGCTGACCATCCCTGGCAGGTTGGGTGACACTGGTCACACGGGTGCTAAAGGTGGCATGAACCAACCCTTCCATTGATGCCAGCTACAATCATGTGGAGGATCTGCTGCCCAGAGGCCTGTGCCTCATCTGCTGGGGATGTCTGTCTGCTGCAGGCTGTGCCCAAGGTCCGTCTCTCCAACTCCACAGGCCTGCTTTGTGCTCCAGGGGCCTCCTGGGCTTCTGCAGACAGGCTTCCTGGCAGCCAGTGTGTGGAACAATGCAGCTAAGACTGACTTGGGATGGGGGAGGGGAGGAGGGCAAGAGCGAGGGAGGAGGAGGCAGCGGGCGAAGCTCCTGGGGGGCCCCTGTTCCTTACACTGCCCACGGGCACCACAAAGACCCTTCTTCCTTCATCCGCTCATTCAAAAGAAGAATTTGGGGGAACCAGAAAAATACAGCTTTTGTTTTCAAAACTGGAACCAATTATAATTTAGAGGTTAGTTAAATATCCCCAACTATGCTTGGGTCTAAGTCCGTGGTGCCCAAAGTCAGCTTTTGGAAGAGAGCAGACAATGACTGTGGGGTTGGGTAGGAAAGAGTATGAGGCTGTCCCCAAAGCAGCTCAGAATTCACACACCTGACTCTGCATGCTCAACCTTCATCCCTACAGGCTCCAGTCTATACTGAGCACGCACATCCAGGCCTATAGATACTGAGTCCAGCACACCCCAGCTGGCACACCTGGCCCTATGGGTCTCACTCGTCACAGCCCTATTTTACACAGCCAGCCTTCTCCAGCCCTATCACAGGGCACGTAACAGCCCGTCATCTTCAGCAGAGAGGAGTGATAGCAAGAGACCCTGGAGATCAGACCTCCCGGAAAGGGCTGGGAAGGGTCACTGGATATCCATCTGACAGTCTAGCCACTCCTTCCAGGCCTCTCGGCCATCTGTATGTGATTCCGGCTTCAGTTGTGCTGGAGGAGGACACAGACTGGAAGGTTAGCTGAGTGGAGACACTCTAGCCACGAAAGGCTGGGGAAGTCATCCTCGTCCTTCGTTCTGAGGTAAAAATTTTCTGTAATAAGGCGCTGCCCACATCCCTGTAAGTAGCCTCTTGCCTGCGCTCTCTAAGTAAGCCCAATAAATTCAGTGCTTCCCCGAGCTGCATTTTGACTTTGAGAATCATACTTTGTTTTGCCATTGGGGGAGGCTGTGAGGAGGGCATAGGCACTTATTTATCTCTTCCCAGGGAAGGAATGTCACAGCACCCCTAGTCTACCGACCCAGCCTTATACACCAATCCAGGTCTACAGTCCAATCTTTCACAGCCAATCCTGCACAACCAACCCTGCACACCCAACCCTGCACACTCAACTCTGCACACCCAACCCTACATGCCCAACCCTGCACACCCACTTTGTATCCTGTTCTACACGCTCACCCCACCTGTACCCTACTTGCACATCTATTGCACACACCCGTTCCTGTACACCCTACTGTATTGCCACCCCCTCCCCCCACCCTGCACACTAGACCTACACAAGCAACCTCTACTTCTCCCAGGCGATGAAACCCACCACTGTTTATCTACCTCTCCGTGAAGGCAGCTTCTACTCATGTGGCCACTATGCTATGAAGCTGACCGCTGCAAAGTTCAGAGGTGACACAGAGAAAGCCACGCTCACAGCAAGGATGGACTTCATCTCCTGGATCCACCCTAACCCCCACAAGGCTAGCCCCACGATGACAAGTCTGTAAATGTAAATGACAAGTCTGGAGCCCAGTGCCTATAAGCACATTGACACAGATGTCAGGACCTAAGATGCTTGTGGACAAGAGCCCCCGAGTCACGAGTCACCCATACTGAGAACAATGTGTATATATACATTATGTGAGCCCGCATAGCACACATTGCTATAAACCCAGGCCAGAGGCACACATACTACATGCTGAGCCTCCAACAATGATATAAATACAACTGAACTCTGACTGGCTGGCAGTGAGGCCAGGAACCCCTTACATCCACTCCAGCCCTTCTCTGGGAGCAACACCATCTGCAAACACCATGTCTGGACAATATGAGCTCTGAGGTCACAGCTGGGGAGCCTATCAGCGAGGCCCGAGTCACTCAGAGCCCCCTTTCCCCATCAGCATCAAACAGGCTGCCAGAGCTGGAAGAATCCACAGAAAAGGCCACACCAGGGTCAGTCATCCCAACTCCATCCACATTCTTCTACACACAGGCTACACACAGCCAGCGCCTGGCGCCTCAAAGGGACTCAAGTCACCAAGCTGGCACACAGCAGCCACCATTCAAACAAAGGCACTGGTGCATGCCACCATGGAGCAAAGAAAGGGCTATGCAGAGGGATGCAGAAATGCTTGCGATCCCTGCGCATGTAGACCCAGCTCCAGCAGCCTATGATCTGCTTTCTGGCCCTATAAGAAAAGAGAGGGACAGGGCCTAGATGCAGAAAAGCCCCCCTTTCTTTTTTTTTTAAGATTTTATTTATTTGATATATGTGAGTACACTGTCTCTGTCTTCAGACACACCAGAAGAGGGACTCAGAACCCATTACAGATGGTTGTGAGCCACCATGTGGTTGCTGCGAATTGAACTCAGGACCTCTGGAAGAGCAGTCAGTGCTCTTAACCGCTGAGCCATCTCTCCAGCCCCGCCCCCTCTTTAAGCCCTTTAAGCACTATCATGGCCTATGGCTAGTCAGCCCACCAGTCCTATGCCACACACTGTAACTTGAAGTGTCCCTCAGTCATGGCCATACCTAATCACAACTAAACAGGACCAGTAGGTGGAGCAAAATCCTAACTCATTTCTACAAGGTACCAAAGACAAGCCAAAGCCTGCTGTGGTGATTTATATATGCTTGGCCCAGGGCATGACATTATGGTGGGTGGGGTGGGGTGGTGGCTTTGTTGAAGTAGATGTGTCACTGTAGGTATGGCCTTTAAGACTCTCATCCTAGCTGCCTGGAAGCCAATCTTCTCCTGTTTGCCTGGATGCTCCCATGTTCTGCCTTGAAGATAATGGGCTTAACTCTGAGCCTGTAAGCCAGCCCTAATTAAATGTTGTCCTTATACAGGTTACCTTGGTCATGGTGTCTGTTCATAGCAGTAAAATCCTAACTAAAGCACCTGCCAAGACTCTATGATCCATACATGGAAGTCCTGAGTTGCTCATCTGTCAGAAGCCATCTAGGAAAGGCTATGGCAAGCAAGTGAGTTTTTGGAGACGGCCTACTGCTTCACATGGTTGTGACGGGTGAGCTCTGAGATGTAGGATCCTCAGAGACCTCATCCCAGGATGAAGCTTCTTGCTAATGATATACCTTTCCTGTCACTATTACACACCCTAATGATTCCTAGGCATTCATCCTCCCTATTGGGCAGATTTCCTATAAAATCAATATGAAGATGTACTTTCATGTAAGAATGCTATTTAGACAAATTGATGATTTCATAATTCCTGACAATGATTTTATAGAACTCCTATGTTGATACAAGTAATCCCAAGCCCCCTATAGAATAAGAGCCACAAATAGAGCCCTGTAAACCTGCCTGTGTCATGGGCTAATTGCATTGGGAAAAGGAAGCAGGCTTGGAATGAATTTATGATCAAGGAAAACATTCCTTCCAGGTTAGAAACGAGTGAGTCCACTATCTGGCAATTAAAGGCCGTAAACTGGAAGTAGACAATTTATTGTAGGTGTAAGGACAGGTAATTAAATATTGACTAGTCTATCTACACAAGACTTCAAAATAATGAGACACAAGGCAGATAAGTTGTCTCTTGACAAAACTATATTAAGACATAAAAATTATTGTTTTAAACTTATAATGAACCTATGAAGCTAGTAGCAGATAATGAATGTTACCTGTTTAATCTAGTATTCAGTTGGGTATCAGTCTTAATGGGAAGACATGTAAACAATTCTGTTGTAACCCCTTAAGTCTTATAGATCTATGACATTAACTATTGCCTTAAACTTACTATGAACTTATGAAGGTAAAAGTGTTTAGAAAACCATGTGATCAATTATCCTGAGAAAGTATAAATACTAATAACAACAGTAAAGAGTTGATGTTAGCCCTTCTCTGTTCAATCCAGTATGCATGTCTCTGTGTGTGCCTGCACTTTCTCTCTTTTCCTTCCTTCTTTCTTTTCTTTGATATTCTCTCTGGCTCAGAAAGAGTCAAGGAACTCTAAATCTCTCACCTGGCCAGCTTCAAAGAGAAAGGAACTCAAGCAACTAAGCTTTTTTCCTCTGCGGCTATCAGCAGAAGCTAAATTGCCAGAAACCAGTGGCTTTCAGCCACAGAATAGCAAGAGAGAGTTACATTGCCAGAGGCCATCAGCTTCTGGACCCTAGGATGGTAAGAGAGTGTTAAAAGGCCAGAGGTCATCAGCCTTTGACCCTCAGTTCATGCTGTGCCCACCTCAGCACCGGAATGCCCGGACAGGTCCCAGCCTACATCAGGGAAACAGCATTGAAGAGGGTAGAAAAGCAAAGCCTGTGCTTCCATAATCCTCACACTAGAGGATCAGTCTGGGCTTGCCATTTTGTCAAACAGGAGGCTCCTGATATCCAGAGACCTCCATACCAAAAGAGCCAAGGTGGCCACCCTTGGGTGGAAAACAGGTGCTAGCCAGACACCTGACTCCTTGGTCTCTGCTTAGGGGACAGGGAGGCCTGTCACATTAGCTCCAGTGGCCAGTACCCAAAAGCAGTCAGTGTTAGAGCAGGGGTCAGGGAGCACGACCCCTCCCCCATGCTAAAGCAGGTAATGTCTTCCTATTTCCTTCAGGCTGAGCCCAGCTCCATGTTAAGGGCCTGTTGCCCAAACTTCGTCCTCAAGAATCCCTTGTCTCGGGCTGGTGAGATGGCTCAGCAGGTAAGAGCACCAACTACTCTTCCAAAGGTCCTGAGTTCAAATCCCAGCAACCCTATGGTGGCTCACAACCATCCATAACAAGATCTGGTGCCCTCTTCTGGTGTGTCTGAAGACAGCTACAGTGTACTTACACATAATAAATAAATAAATAAATCTTTAGGGAAAAAAAAAAAAAAAAGAATCCCTTGTCTCCCTCCCAGGCCTTTTCCCACTCCCTGCCCAGAGAAATATCTAATTCTGGAACAAAGAGGAAAAGAAATGACTTCTAAATACTCTAATCAGACCCACTGCCTTGTCTTTGTGGGCACCACTAGGCTGTCCTGCCAAAAACCACCACCTATGAAAGGCAGGAACCCAGGCTGGAGAAATGGCTCAGTTAAGAGCACTGACTGCTCTTCCAAAGGTCCTGAGTTCAAATCCCAGCAACCACATGGTGGCTCACAACCATCCATAATGCGATCTGACGCCCTCTTCTGGTGTGTCTGAAGACAGCTACAGTGTACTTACATATAATAATAAATCTTTGGGCTGGAGCAAGTGGGGTTGGAGTGAGCAGAGGCCCTGAGTTCAATTCCCAGAAACCACATGATGGCTCACAACCATCTGTACAGCTACAGTATGTATTTATGTATTTTTATTTATACATAAAATAAATAAGTAAATCTTAAAAAAAAAAAAAAGTAGGGACCTCTATCCAGTGTACTGCAACTTCAAGTGTATTCCCTCTCTCCCTCCCTCTCTTTCTCCTCCCTCTCCCCTCTCCTTCCCCTCTCCCCCTCCCCCTCTCCTCCTCCCTTTCCTTCTCCCTCTTCCTTGCTCTCCCCCTTTCCCCTCTTCCTCTGTCTCTCTCTGCATATATGTGCGTGTGTGTGTGCATGTGTGTGTGTGTGTGTGTGTGTGTTTGAATGGTGAAATGGCAAGCCCAGACTGATCCTCTAGCGTGAAGACTATGGAGCCACAGGGTTTGGTTCTCTACCCTCTTCAATGCTGTTTCTCCGATGTATCGATATCTCTGAATACAGCTCAGATCTTGGCCTCCCTCCCTATTGGCAAACCCTTCAGCAGGGCTCTACTAACTTGTCACAAAACCCTGTACACAGTGGCCCTGCCTGTCACATCCCACTCAGCTCTCAGCCTGCTTCCTAACCCCTGCCTCATAGTGGGATGATAGCTAGCCTTCCCTGAGCCAGAGGCTCCCCAAAACAGGTGTCAGCCTCACCTGATCAAGGGCAGGACCTACACTGTAAAATGATGGCTGTCAGCCAATCAAGCGAATAAATGTGATGGTCAGGCAACGTGTCAGTTCATCTCAGGGAACAGGCAGGAGTCGACATTCAAAGGTGGGCACTTCCCATGGTGTGGCACACACGGCATAGATGGCACATGGGGTCATCTGCAGGAGATGACACCAACGCCCCGATTTTGAGATGAAGGTGCTTCAAACCGAGAGGCTTGAAATGAGCTACATTTCTGGTAGCTCACTGTGCTGGAGACAACCCACAAGGGAGACTCTCAGGGCTGGTGTGGGTGGCACAGACTCACATACTGCAGGTGAGGCAGAAGCCTGTGTCAGGGGCAGCAAATGAAGATCTCCCAGCCCTGCCCGGCTCCCACCAGGTGGGTACATAATAAGGACAGTGGCTTTGTGGGTAACTGTGTCAGGACAACATGACAGTGGCAACATCACCTTGTGCTCTCCAAGGTGTTGGCACTGAAGCCACAGGTTGCTGTATTATTGGACAAATGTCCCTTTGAGGTTTCTAAGGTGGGAGCCTGAGGAAGTCACACCTGAGGAGGTCACACCTGAGGAGGTCACACCTGAGGAGGCCTCACAAACAACAGACCTCAGCCTTACCTTCAGGAGGTACAATATCCCATAAGCAACAGGAGGCATAAAACTGTGAATAAAGAACACATAGTGTGTGTGTGTGTGTGTGTGTGTGCGCACACGTGAGCGCGCTATGTGTATATGTGGTATGTGTGTGGTGTATGTGGTGTATATGTGTGTATGGTATATGTATGGTGTATGTGTCTGTGTGCTGTATGTGTGAGTTATGTGTATGCTGTGTGTAGGTGTGTGATGTGTGTGGGGTGTGTGTATTGTAGTGTGTGTGTGTATATGTGTGATGTGTGTGGGGTATGTGTATTGTGTGGGGTGTGTGTCTGTGTGCTGTGTGTGTGTCTGTGTGCTGTGTGTGTGCTGTGTGTGTATGTGAGTGGTGTTTGTGTATGTGTGCTGTGTGTATATATGCTGTATGTGTATGTATGTATGTGTGTACGTGTGTGTGTGTGTGTGTGTGTGTGTGTGTAGTATATGTGTGTATGTGTATATGTGTGATGTGTATGGGGTATGTGTATGTGTGTGTGTGTGTGTGTCTGTGTGCTGTGTGTGTGCTGTGTGTGTATGTGTGTGGTGTTTGTGTATGTGTGCTGTGTGTATAAATGCTGTATGTGTATGTGTGTGTATGTGTGTGTGTGTGTGTGTGTGTCTGTGTGTGTGTCTGTGTGCTGTGTGTGTATGTGTGTGGTGTTTGTGTATGTGTGCTGTGTGTATATATGCTGTATGTGTATATGTGTGTGTGTAGTATGTGTGTGCTGTGTGTGCCTATGTGCTGTGTGCTATGTGTCTATGTGCTGTGTGTATGTGTGCTGTGTGTATTGTGTGGTGTATGGGGGGGGTGTATATGTGTGTGTAGTATGTGTGGGCTGTGTGTGTGTGTGTGGTGTGTGTATATGTGTGCTGTGTATGTGTTGATTTTAGCTCAGTGATGGAGTGTTTGCTCAGCAAGCATAAGGCTCTGGACTTGGTCCCTAGCATGGGCAGAGAAGGAGGTGACAGAGAAAGACCATCAGGTAGGCACTGTTGACAACCGACCACAGAAACTGAACCTACAGCATCAAGTATAGTAACATGCCGTATGTTATGATCACTATAAAAACACCAACCAATCTGCCGAACACCTGGGCTGGGCTGCCTAGAGGGCCTCCTCCTCGCTGCTGACTGGGAAGAGAGCCTTGAGAACTCCCTCAGAGTCTGAAACGCAAGGTCAGATGGAGGGACCTAAGATCATGACCTCTGATGCCCAGGCTCATGAAGGAACACTGTGAGTCCCCCATAGCTGGAGAACACTCCAGTGACCAGCTGCCCACTGTGTCCTCCCCTAATCCCGAGCCAGCCCCTGCTTACTCCTCTGTCTGGACTGCTGACACCTGAAACTTGCTGGGGTTGGTCTTGATCACATGCTACACCCAACAGCCTCCTCTCTACCAGGAACCTTATACATATGGAACCCATTTCAGACAGCCCGTGCTGTGTACTGCTGCTCTGGATATCCAGGAAAGGGCTAGGCAGGAATCACAGCCGAGCAAAGCCCAACCACAGATGGGCCACAGAAGATGGAGAAGGGTGCATCCCCTGCCCTCTGGCCTCCACCTAGGATTGAGCCACCTGCCAAAGCCCTCACAGTGAGGCCAGGCTGAAAGCCACACCAAGCTTGAGAGCCTGAGTTCTGTCAGTGGGAAGGTCCAGGGACACACACTTCATAAGGGAGAAGCCTACAGAACTTCAGGCCACCCAGTTACCCAACAACAGTTGATAGAGCATAAATAACATAGCCTGAGCCTTCCAAAATGAAGCGCTTCATTTGACACTCAGGACCACTCTGGGCTCCAGGTGGCTGGTGTCTCTTCCTGATCCCATGGCCTGTACCCCATGATGCAGACCCCAGAGTGAGGCCCATCTTCCCTGTCACAACAAATTCCCAGACTCCAAGCACAGTCACTATCAGTAGCTCCTAGAAGAGCTCTTGGGAGTGTGACTGAAGAGTGTAGCACTTGCCTGGTATATACAAGGTTGTGGGTTCCATCCGCAGCGTGGCAAACAGCTAACCTGACTATGTGGATAAGTGAATGGTGTTACACACACGCACACACACACACACCCTGACCTGAGGCCCTCAGGGAAATTCCCACAACTGTATCTCAGGTAACAGTGAGAGCTGCCCATGTAGATTTCAAGCAGCTTGGAAGTAGATTTCAAGCAGCTTGGAAGAGGCTCCCAGCTCTCATAGCCCTTCAGGGAAGCGCCTTTTCCTCCTGCTGGTTGGCTCCATCCAGCCTTGATGTGACTGTATGCGCCTGGTCTACTGTAGCTAGCTTGTTATGCTGTGTTTACTTGATACCCTGGGGAGGCCTGCTCTTTTCTGATGGGAGGCAGAGAGGAGGTGGGTCTGGGGGAGAGGGAAGTGGGGAGAAACTCGGAGGAGGAAAAGGGAGGGAAAAAGCAGATGGGACATATGAGAGAAGAATTTTTTTTAAATCTGTATTTAACTAAACTGTAAAACTTAAAATGAATGGATAAATTTCTTGATTAAGTAAATAAATCTTAAAAAAAAATTGCCATGGTCACAGTGTCTCTTCACAGCGTTGGAATACCGACTAAGGCAGGGAGTGTGGTAGAACATGCATATGTGTGTGAATTTACGTCATATAAGTGGGCACACAGTTACACAGGCAGGAGGCATCTTGGTGTGCACGAATCTATGTGAGGCTAGATACGGCTGGTTCACCCGGGTGGACTGCATGCAGTCCAGGTACACATGCCTGCACTGTGCCATGGGAACCTAACAGGGTCTCCGTGGTCACGTGACCTCTGCTACCTCAAGGAAACAACAAGAGCCGGTCACAGTGGTACAGTGTGGCCCTGTGGGCTCTGAGAACAGGTCTGGCATCCACGTGGGGGTAGGGAAGCCCAGGTCCTGGGAGTTGACATATCCAATTCCCACACTGGGGTGCAGGGCTGACAGGCAGCCAGAACGGAAACAGAGAAGGAAAAGCAGAAGCTGGGGCAGGAAGCAGAGGGGAGCCGCAGTCCAAGTGACCTTCCTGCAGTTCCTGACAAGCCAGCCGGAGAGACCCGGGAGTCCCAGGAGAAGACCTGCATAAGCCACCTGCCTGACACACCAACAGCTGGATACCCAGCTGGTGAATAGGGTCAGAGGCTCAGTGCCTCCTGGTCCCCATAGTGACAAGTGGCTCCACCTGCCTACGGATCTAAGAAAATGCCTGGCCTCTTTCTGGACAGCCTTGCATGTCACCCGCCCTAGCACCAAGGAAGCAGCAGTGGCCAGGGAAGGCCAGGACCCAAGGAAGTCTGAGTGGTCACACCACAGTGTCCTCCAGACTAGAGTTGCCAAGGCAGAGTCAAGAGACTGAACTCCCTTCCTACAGACACAGGGACCAGGGTGTGAGAGGCCCTGGGTGTCCAGTTCCCATCTGCCCAGCTGCCTCTCTCTCCCTTGACCGCTCTGACCACACTTCAGCTCAATGCTAGAATAAAGGGTTCCTGTCCAGGCCCTGCCTCAGCCCTCCACAGCAGTCTACACTCTTTACCCCCAACCTGTGCTAGCTCCGTTTTGGCCAGCGGGTGAGGACCAGAACCATGTGGTCAGTTAAATGGCACCTTGTAGCTGGTCCATGCTACTTTGTGGGCCCTGGACCCCAGATGTGACAGCTAGTCATGCCAACTGGGCACAATCCAGAATCACCCAGGGAAGAGAGACTCAGTGAGGAATGGTCTGGATGGCGTCGGCCGGGGGCGTGCCTAAGAGAGATTTTCTTGATTCGGTTAACTGAGATCCACCCAGAATGTGGGCCGCATCATTGCATTTCATGAACAAAACTGAGAGAGAGCTGAGAGCACTGACAAGCATGTATGTACATTCATATTCTCTCTGTCTCTCTGTCTCTCCCTGTCTCTCTCTTTCTGTTCTCCCTCTCCCTCTCCCTCTCACTCCGATGTCTCGACTTCTCTGCAGTGATGGGCTATAGTCTGGAACTGCGAGCTAAATGAACCCTGTCTTACTTAGGTTTCTACTGTGTGATAAAAACATCACAATCAAAACAACTTGGGGAGGAAAGGGATTGTTGCAGCATGTAGCGGGCTCACACAGGTGAGGTGTCTAGCCCATGCTATCCAAGACCTGCTTTCTTATACAACCCAGGAGCACCTGCCCAGGGGTGGCACCGCCCACAGTGAGCTGGCCCCTCCCATATCAATCATGACTCAAGAAAATGCCCTACAGACTTGCAGACAGGTCAGTCTGATGGAGGCATTTGCTCAATTGAGGCCCCATCTTCCTAGATGGCTTGTGTCAAGTTGATAAAACAAACAAGCAAAACAAAACAAAACAAAACAAAACAAAACAAAAAACTGAACCAGCACAAACCCTTAAGCTAATTTTGTTTTTTATCATTTTACCAGTGGAACTAAGATACTAACACTAGGGTGGTTTGTCACTATAAGATGCTCAGCTGCCATTGCTTCTGCCACAGCCACAGGAGTCTCCTCCCTCCACCATCCTGACCTCATTCTGTTAATGTCAGCCTCATTTCCCGGATCTATACCTCATACTGGCTATCCTGCCAGGTCTTACACAGGTCCACACAAGGTTACCTGCACACACAGGCTACCATGGACCTGGGCAGGGCTATCGCCACCTCCAGCTTCATCCTGCTCCTGCTCCTGGTCCACCAACACATTTCTCACTCGAGAGAACTGCCCGCCCTCCCAGGAGGCCATGTGCCCCACCCCATGCTTCCTCTGTTGCATGGCAACTGTGGAGTGGCGTACCCACACCGGTGTTCACTGGTACACGCATCGAGGCACTGTGCTACCTTGATACGGTGCTTCCCTTTCTGAAGATGGCCCTTGTCTTCAGTTTCGAATATGCTATAATAGGGAATCCACAATGCGTACCCTAGAGAGAGCTGCAGGCCTGGAGGCATAGCCTGATTAGTACAGTGCTTGTCTAGCATACACAAGGCTCAACACTCAACACCACAGAAGCAGGGCATGGTGGTGCACACCTGCCATCCCTGTGATTTGGTGGGTGGAGGCAGGGGGATTAGAAATTCAAGGTCATCCTCTGTTGCACAGTGAGTCTGGGGCCATCCTCGGATATGCACGACTAGCTTTGAAGGAGAGAGGGAGAGGGAGCCAGAGGCAGGCAGATTTCTGTGAGTTCAAGGCCAGCCTGGTCTATATGGTGAATTCTAGGCCAGCCAAGGCTACAGATTGATACTCTCTGTCTCAGAGCAAGAGAGTGAGGAAGGAAGAGATTGAGAGAGCGAGAGACAGAGACAGAGATGAGAGCAAGAACACAAGCCAATTAGACATCCTTGCAGAGTTCTTTCCCAGTGCCCTTCATACCCTATGGAGCTGAGGCAGCTCTTACCATTTGGCCTCCTCAGCCCAGTGGGCCCACACTCCTCAAGCCGAGCATCACTGAGAATGTAAGAGGGAGCCCAAACTACAGCTTCATCCCTGCAGGTCTCTTAGGGAGTGGACACAGCGGGATGGGGATCTGCTGCTAAGGACTGGCACCTTGATGGCTGTGTACCAAGCCCCTTCCTTTGGTGGAAGGGGGAGGGAGAGTCCCCACATAGACCCCCAGCAGCTATGGCTTAGATATTAGGAAAGTCCAGCAAACTTTGTCACCTACTTGGGATAAGAGCGGAATTCAGAGAAACAGGAAGCAGAAGGCAGACCAGCAGAAGGGGGTGCGGTCCAGCCGCACCCATGTCAGGGGGCCACAAGGGCTCTCGGGAAGCCTGGTAATTGGCCCCGACACCCCACCCAGCACTTTTTCTTTCTGGTCACCTCCCAGCCACAATCCCATAAAAGGTCCTGGGAGAAATCACAGCCCGATTAGCGGCTTCCTGCCATTCTCTGGCCTCCATCACTCCATCATCCCTATGCCAAACACTGTGAGGCTCAACGGACCCGCAGGCTGACACTGTCCCCCTACAATTTCCAGGTCGCATGAAGAAGGAAACTTCACAATGGCTGGGGAGGGGCTGGAGTTGGCAGCCGGGCCTCTGCCCTTCCCACTGGAGGGAGCTAGAGGTGAGAGAGGAATAGGGTGTACCCCAGCCCTTGAAATAAATGAGAATCTACCTCTCCTGCATGAGGACTTCTGACCCCAACTAGTTCTCGCTGTTCCTAGCTGGCGTGCTAACTGGGAGGGAGCTGTGGGCAGTAGTTTATCTTCACAGCTGACCACAGGGACCCAGACCCTCTAAGGGCTCCAGGCACTGAGAGGATCCGGAGACTTACACTAGAGGCAGAAGCCCTCTCCGCCTGCACCTGTCCTGGCCTCTCACTCGCAACAGTGGGAAGCAGAAGCAAGGCTGGAATGAGGCTTCTCAGGGTCCCTAGGTCACAAGATGGAGAAATGCAAAGCCAGACGGCTGCAAGGAAACCTCTGTAAGTATTTGAGCTCCACAGACCTCACAAAGAAGGGAGGAACTACCCTAAACTGCTAAGCTGTTCTGGCAGATAATCCCCAGGTCCCATCTCTGGATGTCATGGCTTGACACAGATCCACCTGAACCCTCAGCAAAGTGACCCTGTGTGTTATCATCCCCCACTACTAACAGGTATCCAGATCTCCTTTAATAATAGCTGGACATATGGACACTGTTTGAGCTCCTACTGTATACCACCCAGTAGTCTCCATGAGAACTATGTCCACATACTCATTACGTCCACAGTTCTGAGATGGGCATTGTCAGACCTGTGTCACTAGCCCAAGCCTTGGGGACTGACACTCCACAGATCACAGGGCATAGAAGGAACTAAAGCCAGGGCTTCCTGCCTCCCTTGCCTGGCTCATACAGGGTAGGCACCTAGCCTATTAGTGGCCGCTTGTCGCACATTCCTGCCTGGCCCAATGCCTCCACACACAGGCCTTCAGAGAGGCATGAGGGTGTGGCCAACAGCATGAGGCCGGCTCCAGAAGGACAGCTTTGAGAGGGAAACACAAACTGGATGTGGGACCCAGACCATGACCAAACCCCTGCAGACCCTGCCAACCAGCCACTCCGGGATGTTCCTCACCTATCTCTAAACCCCCTCCCACACTAACCATCTGCTTACTCTCATCCATGGGCTCCCCAAAGCTGGCACTGTCCCTAAGATCCCCCTACACACACACACACACACACACCCCAAGCACCAGCACTGAGAAGCTGACGAGAAAGAAAATGGTCGTCAAAGGAAGGAGTCTGTGGCCACCAGGGAATGTGCTGGGCCTCCAGGCCCTAAGGGAGGGGACAGGCTCAGGTTGACACCTACACCAACCTCTCAAGGATGGGAACCAGACAGTGATAAACAAGGAAGGCGAAGAGTATCCGGAGACAGAGATGCTGGAACACAGGCTCTGCCGGGACCATTAAACAAACAAGGTCAGACCAGGAACTAGGAGAGACCTTCGTTGAAAACAAGCTTCAAAACAAACAACTACGGAAAGCTCGGGCTCAGGCTCTGGGTGGACATCCTACAGTGGCTCACAAGCCGTGTGACAGCCGGAACCCCACTGGTCTCTGGGAGATGCCCAGGGGAGGTGTCCCACAGAGACCACAGCCTCACTAGTGCTGGGGGACCCTGCTCCCAGGCCAGGAGTTACAGCCACCTGAGCTCTCGGAGCTTCCAAGTGTAGGTTACAGCCTGGCATCTGGCTCACTCACAAACAAGTGCACCTGACAGGACAGGCCCAGTGCTTCCATTAACCAGACTGGAGACAGAAAGGTGTTCATGGCCATACTCACGGCACTGCCACAGATGTTACCCCCGTCATAATGACCTCATTGCCTACAAAAGCCAGCACCTGTACCCTAACTCTATCGCACAGCAGGGAGACAGCCAGCCTGTATGGATGAGTCAAGCCTGGCTTGGCCTGCCTCTGCCCACCTTCACCCTGGGATGTTCACCAGATCTCAGGTTATGACTCAAAGGGGACATGGGGCTACAGGCTGCCATACTTTCTTTCTCCACCCCACCATCCTGCCCATCACAACCAGAAGCTATACATGAGCCCTGTCCTCTGGTCCCAGTACACCCCAGAGCCCCACCTGCCTCCCATCCACCCATGCTCTATGCTCCCCTACTGTCTCATCCCATTAATGGCACCTCGTCTGTCAGGCCCAGGGGACACCCCCCTCCCCAGAGCAGAAACTCAGGGGACTTCAATGCCTGTGCCCCCCCACACAAGCCACAGGAAGCAGGGACACAGCAGACAGACACAGAAGAAAGGGAGATTCTGGTGTTGGGCCAGAATACCCCAACCTGAGGGAGTGCTGGCCCATGGCCCAGTCTTGTCACCTCCAGGCTGGCCTCCTGCCCTCTTCCCTCTCTTCCCTTCCGGAGAGTGACTCACTTCCCTCCTGGAAAAAAATCAGCAAGCATTCCCTTCTCTGGTCCCTATTTCTCACCAGAGGTCACATCAGGACGAGAAGCTAAGTTTCTAATGGTGGGGACGTGGGGGAGCCAGAATCCCATCACGCTTAACCTTCAATGTGAGGAGTGTGATTCCCAGACATACCAGTGGCTTCAGGAATGGCCCCTCCAAAGGAACACCACTCTTGCTTGCCAGCCACCTGTCTCCACATCCACTGACAGCCACCTGTCCCCACATCTGCCAACCATTTGTCTCCACATCCACTGGCAGCCACCTGTCCCCACATCCACCTGCCAGCCACTTGTTCCCACATCCACCTGCTGGCCACCTGTCCCCATATCTACCTGCTAGCCACCTCTTCCCACAGTCACCTGCCACTTGTTCCCACATCCACCTGCTGGCCACCTGTCCCCACATCCACCTGCCAGCCGTTCTCACATCCACCTGCCAGCCACCTGTTCTCACATCCACCTGCCAGCCACCTGTTCTCACATCCACCTGCCAGCCACCTGTTCTCACATCCACCTGCCAGCCACCTGTCCCATACCTGTATGCCAAGGCCTTTCCAGCAGCTGTCACAGCCATGCTCCATGGACAGGACCTGTTTCTTTGTCCCAGGTATGGGCAGATGCTCAGCTCTGCTTCTTCCCTCCTAGGGAAGCACCAAGCCAGCTCTGCCTCCTCCAGCTCTACCAAACTATACTGGAACTTACTGCCCCTTTTCTGTCTGAATTCTGCTCCAACAGAAGAGGGCAGGCAGAACTGTAGTACTGGAGGTCCCTGGGCATCTCTCATGTGGCTGAAGGCAGAGGCTAGAAGTATAGAAGCTATGGGCCAGCACCTAGAGAGTCAAAGCTAGGCAGATGTCCCCATGACACATCCTCTGTTCAGAGTCTTCCTGGTACCAGTTGAGAGAGAGTGACACTCACCTGAGAGGCAGCCTTCCTGGCCAGGCTTCTGGCTCCAGCCAGGACAGCACCTGAACACAGTGCGAGCCTCTGTGGCATACACCTGCCTGTAGCTCATATAGTACACAGTCCTGGAACAGAAGAGACAAGATGTATTGATTGATCAGTATGGGGTCAGCACTTCAGCTCATATAGCATCCCAAAGATAGGTGCTTGCCCTCTCAGAGCACCCTAGATAGGTGCTTGTCTATACAAGGTGAGCAGGCTGGGGTGCCCAGGGAACTGGGACCCCACATACCAGTGCCTGGCTCCTGCTGTCTGCCTTCATCACAGGGTGGCTCACAACAGCCCACTGGGCTACTGGAGGGTCCATCCTTCCCACCTCTGACTGCCTCAGCCTCCTTTCCTTGCTCCAGTGATGACCGGTGGCTGCTGTTGCTGGTCATGAGCTCCATCCAGTCTGGTCCCTTTGTCTGTCACTTCTGACACTAGGTTTGAACACTGACTCCCCCAAATCCATGTCTGCCTACAATGGGACTCACCTAGGGAAGAAAATCTATTGACCCCATCATCAGTTAAGATGGGGACACACGGGGGTAGTGAATGGAACCCTGAGAGATGGGGCAACTACTGACACCCCAAGATAGACCTGACAGGATAGCCAGTGGCACAGAGCAGGGAACGGAGACAGCTGCTCCCTCAGAACTTCAGCCCTAAACTGGGACTTCCAACTTAAAAAACTTTCTTGTCTTTTTAATTTTTATTTTGTGTGGTGGGTGCACACATGCGTGTCATGCACATGTGGAGACAATGTTGAGTGACTTCCTCAGTCTTATTTTTTTCCACCTTTTAAATCGGTCTCTCACTGAACCTGGAGTTCACCAATTGCCTAGCCTGGCTGGCCAGCAAACCCTAGGGACCCAACTGGCTTTGTCTCCTCAGCACTGAGTTGCAGATATGCAATGCTATGCCTGCCTAGCATTGTTTATGTGAGTTCTGGGGCTCTGAACACAAGTTTCTAATGCTTGCATGACAAATACTTCACCAACTAAGCCATCTCCCAAGGCCCCTCCAGAGCTGTTTTTAGGCCACCTGACTTTGTCACAACAGCTCTAGGAAATGAACACAGATCTAGCTTCGCACATGCCCCTGGGCTAGACTGTGAAACTTCCAGGTTTGTAGAGACAAGCTGCAAAGTAGACATAAAGAGGGACCAGGAACAGTGAGGTGGTGGTGGGAAAACAGGTAGAAAGAAGATGGTGACTCCCACCTCCTCCATCAGCCTCTAGCCTGCAGGGTCTACAGCCACAGGACCTAGGCCAACAGTCACAGGTCAAGGTCCCTCGAGACCCTGGGGAATGGTCAGGTGGCCCAGGCTGTATCTCCAGGTGACAAACCAGCCTGTGCTTTCTGGGGCCAGCACACCAAAAGCCATGTGGCCCTAGGCTCTGTCCAATAAACAGGGCTGAGGCCACTTCCCGGAAGCATGTGTTCCTGAACAAACTCTCCACATAGAAACTCTGGGAGTGCCTTACAAAATACCACCTTGGCAGGACATGAAACCACTTGCCCGGACAGAAACTGACCACAGTGTGAACAATATTTGGCAGCGATAGAGCACTAGAGCCTGGCCATCGTAAATATTTATCCCCTTGCCTGGGCTGCAGACAGGGCTGGGCTACGTGCGGCTCCCCCCGGACACTCCTCCACAAGGCCCCTGGAGGAAAAGATTCTTGGAGAGGCCAGGCAGCCATGAGAACCAAACCTAGCTCAACTTCAGATAGCACCAGCTCACTTGGGCTCTGTGGGGCTGGAGGCTGTTGGGGACCATGTCAGAATGGAAAGTTTTGGGACAATGTAGGAATGGAGGCTTATGGGGCCGTGTCAGATTTGAGGCTGCTGTGGCCATGTTAGAATGGAGGCCATAATACTCTGAGCTTTCCAAGAGGGGTGCAGGCCCCATGATTTGAATGCCAGCTCCTTCCATTCCCTCTCCCTTCCTTACTTTCTCTAAGTGACTCCTCATTACCCCTCAAAGGACCTCTTTATGTAGCTTAGAGAGTTCCCAGCCTGGTGGCCTGGATGTCCGTCTGACATGTCAGGAAAGACTCTCTCACACAGAGACTCTTGAACTCCCTCTGGCCTCTCAGGCTGATGATGTCAGCATAGCCTCACCTGTCTTCGGTGAGGCCACACACCAACACCAAGCGCCCATTAAAAGGCGGTAGCAGGAGCCATGAAGGAATGGCCTAAGCAGTCGCCTTAGCTTCATCCAGGTCAGTACAGATGGGAAAACTGAAGCCAGAAAAAGTTCTCAACCTGGCCAAGCAAATTTAGTCTGAGGGGCTGGGATTCCAGTGCATCCTGGGATGTCTGCTGTGGGATGCCACATGTGCTATTGCTGGGTGGCGCTGGCTACCACTGGCCACCACGTATACATAGGCAGTAAAGGTTTTGTTTTTTTGTTTTTGTTTTTGTTTTTTTTTTTTTTTTTGCCAAGATGAGGTTTTGAGAGTTAACCAATCAGATGAGAGACAAGTTAACCAATCAGATGAGAGACAAGTTAACCAATCAGATGAAAGAGAAGTTAACCAGATGAGAGACATGCAAATGAGGTAGTAAGCATAACCCATGCATAACCAATCCGGGTGTGAGACACGCCTCTCCTAGGCCTATATAAGCAGGACAAGTTCTGGGCTTGGGGTCTCTTCGCCTCTGCAATCAAGCTCTCCCAATAAACGTGTGCAGAAGGATCCTGTTGCAGCGTCATTCTTGCTGGCGAGTCGGGCGAACACAAGAGTCTGCCCCATAAGAGCTCAGTGTTCCTCCCCTCCCCCCCCAAAAAAAAAACAACAACAAAAACCTAGGGACTAGGGGAACTGCTCAGTGGTTGAGAAGGGATACTGTGAAAGCAACAAGACTAAGTTCAAACCCCCAACATCCATGTAAATGGCTGAGCATGGCTACACGTGCATGTGAACCCAGCACTGGAGGAAGGGGTTGAGCCAGGGAGCTCACTGGTCAGCCAGCCTCGTTGTGCAGCGAGTTTCCAGCTTGGTAAGAGAGCCAAAGAAAGAGAGAAAGACAGAACAGAGGAACCCTCTGCACTGACTGGTTTTGTGTGTCAACCCGACAAGCTGGAGTTATCACAGAGAAAGGAGCCTCCCTTGAGGGAATGCCTCCATGAGATCCAGCTGTAAGGCATTTTCTCAATTAGTGATCAAAGGTGGGAGGGCTCATTGTGGGTGGTGCCTTCCCTGGGCTGGTAGTCCTGGGTTCTATAAGAAAGCAGGCTGAGCAAGCCAGTAAGTAACATCCCTCCATGGCCTCTGCATCAGCTCCTGCTTCCTGACCTGCTTGAGTTCCAGTCCTGACTTCCTTTGGTGATGAACAGCAATGTGGAAGTGTGAGCCGAATAAACCCTTTCCTCCCCAACTTGCTTCCTGGTCGTGATGTTTGTGCAGGAATAGACACCCTGACTAAGCCACCCTCTATAGCAGCACAATCGCATCACGCTCAAAGCCTGACATTACAATGTACAGTGATGTCCCTCGGGTTTGGGTGCCCTCTCAGCCCACTGGTGACCCCACAGGTGGCTGAATTCATCACTTGGCTGTGTTACATGCTCAGCCTGCTGGAGGGCCAGCAAGACTGACAAGAGAGCTCACTGTGCCTCATCCCCTTGCAGTTAGACTTAATGATGACACATTATTTGACCTCACTCCCATATTAAACACCTGTGCCACTCAGGCCAGGCTCAGAGTACGCCCCAATGTGGCCTCCGTTCGTGAACCTAGGAAGAGAGACAAGGCCCCAGGGCTCTGGGTGGAAATGGAGGCCCCCACATGGTGGGTCTTTTCCAGTGGGGGAAAAACAATGTCCCTCTGGGTCAGGCTCTAGAGAAGGGAGGGTGGTCTTGGGTTGGCTTAAGAGGAATAAGCTGAGGTCAGCACATCAGGACAACTGTCCCAGATGAGGACTGGGGGAACTTTCCCAGTGCTTGGGAAAGACAGCAAGAAAGATGGCAAGGTCTCCAGCATGCCTGTGTTTGCTGTGCACAGGCAGCTGAGGTGAGCCTGGCTGGTGTGTGTACCTTCTAACCTCCATGATTGGACCTGTCATCCTCTAAAGGCACACAAGCAAATGACTCAGGGTCACCTCAGAGTAGGAAGGGCGAAGGAGGAAAACAGGCCGGTGTCCAACAAAGAGGATGCCCCCAACTGTAGCAGACAGCTGCTCATCCGTAGCGTTGGCCCCTACCTGGAGCCTAGAACCCGAAATGCCACATGGGACCCCCACCTGGGGCGAACTTCTATGTTTCAGGCCAGAGTGTGGGTGAAGGGAACCAGATGCCTTGAACTGGGCAGAAATGATGAGGGGTCCCAGAACCTGGACACAAGCCATCTTGAGATATCCAGAAAACCCTGACACAGACTCTACACCAAATAACCATCTTCCACGCCTACCCACCTGGGCTCTGCCCCTCCCACACACACGCACAGAGCCAGGGAAGTGTGGCCCTCCTGGATAGTAGGTCATCAGCTACTTTGGACCCCTTGACTGTCACAGAACCTCCAGCCACAGGGCCCAAGGGCTTCCAGCCACCATGTCTTTCACAAGCTATGAGCAGGGAGACATAGCATGGAGGATCAACCCCTGCTTCACCCACATGTGCACGCAGGACCATATGAAGGGTGGAAGGAGAGGTACAAAATGTTGACCTCTGAGAATGGGAGGCTCCTCTTGACCCTCGGTCTCTGGGCCTGCAGCCTGTCACGCCATGGGGGCAGGAGCTGGCTGTGCTCTGCAGGCCTGAGCAGCATGGCCCACCCAGGTCAGCTGCTACAGCCCCCCCCCCCCCCATCCCTCATCACTTCCCACATCCAGACATTACCACAGGCGTCCTAGGCTATCCTGGGCAAGGACTTTTTCCATTGCTATCCTCCACGAGCCCTAATGGACAGCAAATACACACTAACGCTCGAGCGGCCCCTGGAGCTCCTTGGTCAGGCAGAGCAGGCCCAGGCACCCTATGAACCCCAGGCCCAACAAGAGCACTGAGAATTCCTGCTGAGCACACTGCTTCCTTGTCAGAGACATTCTTGCCCTGGCCAGGGCTGCAGCCAACTCTACCACTTCCTCCGCACCCAACGATTCCACTCTGTGCTGCTCCCCACCGCCCAGCCGCCCAGCTTCCCCCCAGGTAGGCCCTGCAGAGGGCAGCTATGCAGAGGCACTCCTTAAGTTTGAGCTTTAAATAAAACGTTGAGCAATAACGTTTTCACAGGCTTGGGCACTAGGCCCAGGGGTCAGCTGGCTGAGCAGGAATCTCCAGCTGGAACCTCCTCTGGCTGAGCTGGAATTCTACCTTCTGGCCAATCAGCACTCATCCCCTGAGGGTCCGACCACCACCGGGGCTCCTCCCCAGCCTCACAAGTGACCAGGCCTGCCTGAGCAGGCCTGCTAGAATCTGGGGTGAAAGGCCATGCCCTCAGTAAAGGGAATGGGGTCAAACCAAGGCAAGGCCCCAGTCCTAGCTGCCTGACCCTAAAGGTCACTGCTGCTGCTCTGAGCTGAGAACTGGTCCCCATTAGTTCAAGATCTCCGCCACGTACCTGCGCTCTTGGCCAACACACCATGCCTGCTGCCCGCAGCCCGACCTCCACACAGGCACTACGCGGCTGAAGGCTTGCACACAAGGCTGGCGGTGGCCCACCAGGGTCAGCTTCTGTTCTGCACACACGTGGGGCCTGGAAAAAAAGGACAATGACATTCAACTTCTCTACTGGCAACAGCTATGCCTCTACACCTATACTAGGTATCCAACTATCCCATGCTAGACCATAGCTCATTTGCCCACCTGGCATCCACTTGGGACTCCAGGACAAGGAGACTAAGAAGGAATGAGAGCCACCACATCATCCACCGGGATCCTGAGCTGCATGGGGCTGTCCCTAATAAGCTTCAAGGTAGGCAGAATCTGCTGTCCCCTGTGGACAACCCAGGAGCTCAGGGCAGAGGGGACTTACAGGTCTTGTTGGAGCTCAGGCTTGTCCCCAAACTTCAGGCCTCAGAACATCCTCCCTCTCTCCTGGTACCTCAGAGTCTCCCTGGCATCCTCGGACTACATAGGGGTATGTGACGTGACCCAGGAGTAGGGATGGGGACAAGCAAGTCAACAGAAAACCAAATATCCACCCACACCTGGGACAGTGATTCTTTTTACATTTCTGCCCTCCACTCGGCCCGGAAGCCAGCCTAGGGAAGCACAGTGCCAAAGGTGGGAGGCCTAAGACAGCCCTCCAGGCCCACCAAGTGGAAAAAAGGTTCCTGCCCTGTAAGAAAAACTCAGCCGGAGGGGCAATCTGCAAATGTAGAGCAGGAAACATACACAAAACTCAGGCTCGCTCAAGCCTGAGGGACCAGAGGGTACAAAGGCGAGTTGTGGGACCGAAGACAAGACCCACTGCTTTGGACCTGGCCTGGGAAGCAGGTGAGTACCTGACACTGCCCAAGGAACAATAGGGAACGTTCGACCTGCATGGCCAGGCTTTGAGCTCAGTCCCTAGCACAAAGCACACTCACACAGACCAGAGTAGCTTTCCAATCTGGTGCGTACTTACAAAAAACCTGGCAATCCTCTACACACAGCCCCTCCCTCCCCCTCTCTCTCTTCAGGGCACAGAGTAAGCAGGGGTCACCCATTCCTCCTACCCTAGCTGAGGTCCCTGCTCCATCAGGGGCCTTGCCTCCGGCCTCTGCCTCTACCCCCATACTCCTACAGGGCCTCGCTCATCACAGCGACTGCTGGGTGCTGTCCAAAGTTCAGCACTTAAGAGACGGAGACCACCCCAACCATCAGCTCTGGCCGCAGACCAGCCACCCCCAGACGGATGTTCTGACCCAGAGGTCTTTATTTTTGCTCTTTCCCTGGCTCTGCTGGGTGGGAAGCCACCCCCACAGGGAAGTGCACGGACCAACTGCAGACAAGATGAAAGTACAAGACAGACATCAGGGGCTCCCAGCCCTGAGCAGGTCTGCACCTGCCCAGCATGAAGCCAGGTCATCTAAACCCTAGCTATCCATCAGTCACAGCACAGCCATAGGCACAGGGCTGTCATAACTCATCCTACAACCTCCTGAGGGACAGTCCCCACTGTACTTCCCCCAGTCTCCCAAACCTCCCATCTAGGGCAGAAGCAGCCATGCCAAGCCTGGGGTGAGTGCAGGGGACAGACTCTCAGGTCCCAGGATGAAGCAGTGGGACCTGGGGTATGCTGTAAACCCCACATGTGCACTGTGGCTGTGGATGCATGTGGCCAGGCGGGACCCCATGGCCAGGCGGGACGGAGCAGCTGTGAAATTCCAGAACCTGATGGGAAAGTTTTTTTTGTCACTTCAGAGTCAGTTCCCCAGGGGACAGACCCCCACCCCTCACCCTCTGCCTTGCTGATACCAGGCACCCTCTAGGCATCACCCCATGAGGTGCCCCTTTCACCACCAGAAAGAAGGTGGCAGTGACTCCCCGAATTGTTTTAAGACCACTTGCTAATCAGACATGGCTAGCACCTGGACCCAAGACCCAGCCTCTTCCTGAGCTGTGCTGTGCCTCTCAGATAGATGGCCAGCTAAAAATATTGAACCCAGACTTTTAGGCCTGTTGTGAGCAGAGGATCCCAGGCTAAGAGTATGGGGACAAAGCCAGGGCAGGGTTTTGCGCAGGGCAGTAGTCCCCACACAGGGAAAGCCCTCCTCAGCCTTCTCTGGCCTGCCCTCACTTTTGACCCTTGTGGCCTCCACTTTGCTGTGTGCCCACAGGAGACTGCCCTCTATGGGACCCCTGAACATATGGAAGTTCCATTGAACACACACACACACACACCTGCCCTCTAGCTAGTGGTGAGTGTAGCTGATTGGAGGCCAACAGGAGATGGGGCCTAGGAGAAGGGACACCGAGTCTGTCTCCCCAGCTACTTAGAACTCTCCCTGACAGTGGTGGCTGCTCTACTATGACCACAGAGTAGCTCTTCTCTCTCTCTCTGTCTCTCTCTCTCTCTCTCTGTCTCTCTCTCTCTGTCTCTCTCTCTTTGTCTCTCTCCCTTTGTCTGTCTGTCTGTCTGTCTGTCTGTCTCTCTCTCTCTCTCTCTCTCTTTCTCTCTCTCTGTTCCCATACCTGGTCTGCACCTAAGGCCTTAGAGAGCAACATGGCTGGTATGAGAACATCTGTGACATGTAGAGAAATGTCACTGGCTCCAACCATGTGACGAGGGTCTGCAGGAATCTACATAGACAGGAGAGCAACCCAGAGGCTTCAAAGCTCTTACAAGAGCCCAACAGGGCAGTTCAATGGCATGAACGAGGGGCTGGGATGGCACAGTGCCTCTTCTAGGAAGTGTGGGCAAGCATACATGGTGGGGGATTCAAGCTCCTCAGCAGGTCAAAGGCATCTTTCTGTTCCTTGCCCTCTCATGCAGCTTCCCACCAAGGCAGGAAAGGAAAAGCCCAAACCACAAGGTGGACCCAGTGCCATCAGAGGGAGGGGACCTCGGCCCAGCTGCAGAGCCTCTGATGAAGGATGGAGTGAGGCTCCAAGAAGCTGGCAGTCTTTGCAGGAGTTAGAGGCCAGGGAAGCTCATGGCAATGACGACACCTTTCACCAAGGTGTGGAAGCGGGAGGCACACTGTCTCTGTAGCTTCAGGAGGAGGATTTGTCTATACCTCCCTCATTTGCCTCATTTGCCTCATGGATCACCCCTGGCCTGGGTACAGCGGGCACACGGGGAAGTGTCAGGCTTTGAGGATAGGAGCCCAGTGGTTGTCTGGGGCATGTCAACACTATGAAAAGGCAGATCAGAGAGAGACCCTCAGGTGCCTCCTGCCAGGCACATGACCAGCACAGGATGCTCAGCAGACACACAGTCCTTCCCCTGCTACACACACACACACACACACACACACACACTCCACCCCTCCCCCCACCTCACTCTGTAGGCACAGCAGCTCCTGTCTTCTGGGGCATCTGGTCATTCACCATCCAACGTCCTCACATCCTAAAGAGGGGCTACTTGAGAGATAAACTAGAGGAAGCCTCAGTCTCAGAGAATGTGGCTGTTTAAGCCCTCCGGGCCAGTATGCCCAAAGAGCACCTTGCAAGATGGAACTTGAGTTGGTGGGGATTGCCTCCTACCTGCCTGGGTAGTAGGAGAGGGTCAACATCGTGAGCTGATTCCAAAGCCCCAGCACTGGGTTTCTCAGCCTAGCTGCCCAAAGGGGCTCCAGACTGGGGGAAGCCCTGTGCTTTGAAGCTGTATGTGAACAAGCGGCTGGCGCAGCCTCAAGCAGAGCTGGTCGGAGCTTCAACACATGGGCAACCTCTCTCCATCCTCCACAGGGCTGCAGGGAAGCCCTTAAGGAGTGATGCCAACCCTACGCTGTTCAGCAATCATTCCCACCCCAGCTGAAGCAGGCAGGTCATACTTCCTCCAAGCTGAAAAGTCACTTAGAGGCAAAAAATAAGTAGGTGGCCATGCTCCACCCACTGACTCTGAGCACCTGTGGTCAGCAGCAGCCAGAGAATCACCCACGCTGTTCCAGCAGACTCATGGGGGTCTACGGGGCACCTGGGATGGGAGTGAGAGCTGCTCTAGAGCCCACAGAGGCCCATGGCTTGCACACCAACTGTAGGGGGCCGTGGGCAGGAGGGCAAAGTACTGTGAAAACTCTGCAGTTATCAGTTCAGGAAAACTGGCCAAAGAGGTGCGGCAGCTGTGCCAGGCCCTGCCAGCTCATCAGAACTCCCCAGGAGAGAAAGGCAGCAGGGCAGAGAGGATCAGCCAAGAAGTATTTCCTAGGGTCCTCGGCTGCCTTCCCAGAACCCCTCCCCTGCTCCTCCAAGGAACTAAGAGCAAACCTGCGAGGTCACCTCTAAAAGCTGGTTCTCATGGCTTCCACCTGCTGTGCATGTGTTCAGCAAATTAAGCAGCCCCTCCTACAAAGCCCACGGAGATAAATCACCACTGGTCTGGCCAAATGAAACTGCCTCGATGGCCCAGCCAGCTAGAGCCCATGTGCAGATGCCCAAGAGATGTAGGTCTGGGGAAGAGAGCCAGGGTTTTAGCCCAACCTGGAACTCAGACCCACCCAAAGTGGACAATCTGAGAACACAGGTTTATTGGGACACAGAAGAGCCAGCAAGTGGATGCACAGGCTGCAGAGATGCAGCCACTTCTGCAGGAAGAAGGGAAGGCAGTCTCTGGAAATTGCATCAAGAGGAAGAAGAGTCAGGCTCTCCCGCTACCCATTCACAGCTAATTCCAACAGCTTTTTTAACAGCTAAAGGCTTCCTGGGCCCAGGTGAGCAGGACACAGGCAGCAAGCCCTTGGCTCCACTCCCAGGGAGATCAGCAGGAACGGACAGAGCAGGGTGGGGAACCCATAAAGGGCCAGCAACAGTTTCCACTCGTGCCAGATTGCATCCACCCAACCTCGGGAAGACCGTGTCTGCAGCCCCTCTCAACCATGAAAGAGACAGGCAGGCTGGCAGCCCTAGCCCACCACGCTTAGTGCAATAATCATTCTAGGACCGAAGCTCCCTAGGAACAAACTCAGTTAAGAGGAAGGAGCAGCGGAAGTCGGGGACATAGGTTGCTTCTGTTCATAGACGAGAGGACCCCAACTCAGATCCAGCTCTTTTTTGTAATGGCCACAAAGACCAAAGCAAGACCCAGGGAGGAGGTCCCGAGGGCACCTGTCCCAGTAGGAAGCTTGTCCTCTCATTCCCCAGGGAATCATGACACTGTCCTCACGGCCAGGTACATAGTGGACCGGTCAGTGCCAGCCCTGGACAGAAGCAGCAAGTCTCCTCTGTGGGTGAGAAGATGCCCGAACTGGCAGAATGGAAGCCCCAACCAGGGCCTGAAGGGTCCCTGGTCCACTCCCCGTGCCGCCCCAGCAGCCTTGCCAAGTTTACAAGGCTCCACCTTGCACCCTGCGGGGAAGGGCTGGTGAGGGGGGGCAGGCCTCTCATCTGTACATCCACTCTCAGTCTCACTTCGCACCAGTTTTCCTTTGAGGCCAACAGAGGGGGATCGCTTTGCAGTTTAAGAGAGACCGCTAACCGGCCTGTTGGGGAATCATCTTTCAAAATTAAATCCGTCGCCGCTGGCTCCCTGACCCTCTCTTCCTGCCCATTCTAGTACTGAATTCCTTCTCCCGAGGCCCCAGAGCGCACGTGTTTAACACACAAAACAGTGCTGGCAGCCCCCTCTGGGCACCCCCGCCCCTGCGCAGGCCCTCGGACCCCAGGAGACTAGCTTGGGGAGGAAGTGGGACCAGGCTGCTTCCTCTCGGCCGCCTCCAAGCTGGCTCCCCAGCTGGACCCTGCGCCGCAGGGGCTTGGATTCCTCACCTCTCCGGAGTTCGGCATCCGTCTAAGTCTGCAGGACCCTTGCTGCAGGGGCGGGAACCCGGAGGCTATGGGCCCTGCGGCAGACTCGAGGGCACCAAATCCAGTCCGGGACCCCGGGTCTAGACCATCCCCTCCTCAGTTAAAGCAAAGAGCCCATTGTTTGTGGCCCCAGGGACAAAGCCCCGAGTTCTGTCCGGGTCAGCTTCGCCGCCAGGAGCCTCACGACTCGCGCTACTCACATGCTCGGCTGCAGCGGGCGCGGGGGTAGCGGCTGGGAGGCTGCAGGCACGGCGGGGAGCAGCAGCAGCGTCAGGGCCACCACGCGCCAAGACGCCCTCGCCTCCACCCCGACAGGCATAGTGCGCGCGGTCGCGCTCCCACTCGGTCCTGGGATCTTCGACTCACAGGCGGCCCTTACGGCCAGTAGACGCTGTCTTCACGGGCGCCATACCCCCAGAGGACAGCGGAGCACCACAACCCAGTCGCGCCAGGTGCGGGGCGCGAGGTTCCCGCAGGTGCAGATGGGACAGTTGCCCGGACCTCCGAGACCTTCGCGCTCGGTTCGGCGCGGCCAGACACTTGCCAGGAGTGATGGAGAGCAAACTCGGAGCGGGACGCAGCAGACGTCAGGCCCGCCCGCCGCACGCCCCCCGGCCCGACCCCAGCCCCCTCTTTCCCGACCCCGCTCCCGCCCCTTTTGGCCCCACCCCCAGCCCAAGCCACGCCCGTTCCGCCTTCGGCCCCGCCCAGACAATCCCAATAGGGAGAGCCCACTTCCAGCCCCGCTTCAGCCCCTCCCCTCTCCGGCTCCTGGTCCTACCTTTAAGGCTAAGCTCGCTTCCCAGTACTTTCCCCTAAAGCTTTCCAATTTCACTTGCGCTCCCTCTCTCTGCAACCGAGAGTCCCAGGTCTGACCCCAACCAAGTGAACAATTCTGTCGAGTCTGCGCGGTCCATACTTCGTAAACACCGCTCTATCCAGATCTGAGACCTCTGCAAGCGCACCCTTGGATTCTTGGAGTTGCAGTCACCTTCCCTTGGCCCCTCGTCCGCGCGCCCGCCACCGCTGTCCCAGAAGCAGGGAGGGATAGTAGAGCGGGAGGTAGAGGGGGGGACAGCCTCTGAGTGCCTCTGGGCACTTCCTTTGGGTACTGACTTTATTAGGTAACACACCACCCTCTGGGCTTTCGTATTCCCAGTTCTGTACTGAGTGCTTTGGGACGGTAGCATGGGGTGGAGTGGGCGTGTAGGTCCCACTAGGCACCTGCATAGGGGTCTAGGAGGTGAGGCGACTCCCTGCACCAGGTATTTATTGTCTTTTAAGCCTGGCTTTGATTTGATTTGACTTTCTCCGCGGTTAGGGGCAGACTGACCAGCGCTGTACGTGGCATCTCTTAGTCCAGGACTTATCAAACACTCAGAGGGGCTCTTTGTGAAGCTGAGCTGGGAGAGTCCCATGAGGGTATGGTAGCGGACCTCACTAGTTGCAGATAGTTGTGTGAGGATCAGCTCCTCCTTGTCCTACTGGAGAGGTGTGCCTGCCCTTTTACATGATGGGTGGACCCAGCCTGCCCTCTTCCACCATCCCTGAGGAGTGCGGTAGGTGTTCCAGCCTCCTCTTCCCCTGAAGCAAGTGCTTGAGGGGGCCTCTGGCTGGGGGACCTGGAAATGCCGCTGCAAAAGTTCGCATTTCAAAAGACTGTGGGTCTCATTACTGGGCAGGTGCTGTCAGCTTAGACCTGCTGCTGGCCCAGATGCGGAACCGAGGGCAAGGAAGGGAGTGGAGTGAGTTTAGAAAACTCAGGTTTCAGATCTGAGCAGTAAACATAGAGGAGTATAACCTCAGGGGAAATAGAGAAGGGAGGGAAGTAAGGAAGGAGGGAGGGAGAGATGGATAGACAGACAGATTCTGGAGGGCAATGGGTCCTGGAACTTGCCACCTGATGCCCCAAACAGGACCCCAGTTTGCCCTGCATTGTTGTGCTGGGACTCACCCTTCTGCTCAAACCCATCACCAGACCCTCCCTGGATCTCAGTAGCAGAGGCTGACCCGAGCCCTCTGGGGGACTCCCAATGTCTGCACCCAGGAATTCATCTCATATCCCTCCTCAGCCAGGGGCCCACCACTGTGGAGAAGTACAGGAACTGTACACTGGGCCCAGGCGCTTAAGCTTGCTCCTCTGTACCTCTGTCTCTCCCGGCGCTGGCGTGTGTGAATGCTTGTGTGCATGAGGGATGGGGACCTGAAGAAGTTCACCACCTGCTCTGTGAAACCGTGCCCCAGGACCAGAGTCTGGAGGTGAGTGGGTGAAATTTTCTCGGCTCCTTGGGTGGGGGAGGGGGCGTGCTTTTAGTATCCCGAAACCTATGTGGGGCCCTTACTGAAGAGAGACAATACGAAGTAAAATGGCTTTGCTAATTTTACAAAGGTATGTGGCCTCCTGCGTGAATTCCTAAACCCCTTCAACTTGAAGGTTTCCTTGGGTCAGAGCTTTACTGACCCTAGGCTATTCCATCTCTGCCCATGTCCCGTCCAGGCACCAGGCCTCTGTGCCAGGTGAAGAGTCCTGGCGGGTATCAGGTGCTTCCTGTGGTTAGGTTAAGACGAGCATGTGTCTCTTAAGGTGGGTGGCGTACACATGGGCAGTGTGTGGTCTGTCCACTATCCCCGGACAGAGTCCTTGTTCCCGGGCAGGTGTGGGTAGATGAAGCATGGACCACACACTCCAAGCACCTGTCACTTAGACAGATGTTGGCTGGAGCCTCACCCCAGCCCCAGAGAGACAGACCCTTTTCCTGTCCAGTCTGGCTCCTCAGAGCATGGGTGATGGTTGAGCATCTGATTGCCCAACACAAGAGTGGAGCAGAGAGGACACTTACAGTCTGTCATTGTAATCAGGACCTGGGGATATAACTCAGTTGGTAGAGTGCCTGCCTAGCATGCTTTCCAAGGTCAAATCTCCAGCACTACACACACTTGCCCTGGCGGGGGGGGGGGGGGGGGGGGCAGGGGGCGGGGTGGGGGAGGAGTCAGGGTAAGCAGAAGTTTAATGCCATACCGGGCCAGACGAGACCTTATCTTAAAACCAGCCAAATAAACAAACAAAAATGCCCCCATAAAACTAGGAATCAAATGACAATGTATTTAATACAGTTCTGTAACTCACAGCAAGCATATTGCAACTTTACAGCTAACAAATTACGACAGCTGGTTGGACATGATTATTTCAAATTGTCTCACGGGCTGGAGTGACAGTCACAACATGGTCAACAGGGCGGCTCAATTCCACGAGGTGTGCACTCGGCTTGTCTCCCCATCACTCAGAAATAAGTGCAGGGGCGAGTCGAGGGGGAGAGCGCACTCCGGGTTCATCAAGTACTTGCATGATAATGTCCTCATGTAAACATGCCTGTGAAAATGCATAAGGCACTTGGCTCAGGAAGGTGGCTGCTTGCTCTGTTGTTCAATCTGTTGTGTGTATTTTCTCACTCGGAGTCCATCCCTGTCTGCCATTCAGGGAGAGGACGAATGGCTAGCTGGTCACCAGGATACTACTGATATCATATTCTCTCCTAGCTCAACACATGCAGCACCCGCTTCTGGGTGTTTCCAATGACTGCATCTAGAATTGTTGTGTCAGTTGTCCTTCCTTGCTGGAACAAGACAGAGCAAGAGCTGGCCACTGAGACCTTCCTGATATAACTCTGGGTATTGGCTTTACATAGCTGTATCCATAGGTCTGAGAAATCCGTTACTTGGTTTTCCCTGCAGATACTTTTAAATTTTTTTATTAGACTCATTCATTTATTGGGTATCACATGTGCCGCTGTGCACGTGTAGGGATCAGAGGACAACTTGATGGAACTGGTCCTTTTCCTCTATGATGTGTGCCACGGGGGTCAAACCCAGGTCATTAGGCTTGTCAACAGTCACTTTTACCTGCCGAGGAATCTTGTTGGTCTTATAATGGCAATTCTTGGTCATTGTTCCAAATTAATTTAGAGGTTAATCTATCCAGTTCCTTTTAGTTACTTTGGAATTTAGCTGCAACTGCCTTAAATGTGCTGTCAAGAACCTCAGGATATCTGCAGGAACTGGACTGTTGGCATGGCGCCCTCTTGTGGGCTTGGGCATATTGACGAACCACAGTGCTGGCTTCAGGAGGAGGGTGGGCCATCAGTTCTATCCTTTATTGAAAATAGGTCACGTGTCACATTCCACTTTAGGGTCTGATCATCCCATTCACAGGGTAAAGATCGAATTTGCCCTTGAGTCTGGAAAGATAAATCAGTGGTTAAGAGCACTGACTGCTCTCCTAGAGGACCTGGGTTTGATTCCCAGCACCCACATGGCCAGTCACTCAATGCTCTGTAACTCTAATTCCTAGGGATCCAATGTCCTCTTCTGAGCCTCTGTGGACATTGAGCATCATGTGAAACACAAATATATTTATTAAAGCAAAACATTAATACACCACACACAAACATTTCGTTGTTTTTTTGTTTTTGTTTTTTGAGACAGGGTTTCTCTATATAGCTCTGGCTGCCTTGGAACTCTTTCTGTAGACCATTCTGGCCTTGAACTAAAAGATCCACCTGCCTCTGACTCCTGAATGCTAAAGATTAAAGGCATGTGCCACCATGCCTGGCCCACACATATATTTATTTATTTAGTCCTGAGTTTTCACGAATTGAGTGGTATTCACACCAGGCCAGAACCCGTGGCTACAGCACCCACCTCCTAGGATCTCCTAGGATTTTCCCTTCCTCCGTCCACCCTGCCGCCGTGGCTTCCACCAGCAGTGTGCTAAAATGTCACTGAGTCACAACCCTGATGACACTCTGGGTTGGACTTTGCTTGGCAGTTCATCCCAAGGAGACAAGAGGCGAGGCTGCAGTTCCATTTTTTTCACACTTGGAGAACAACTGCTCTCATTTTCCTAAAAAGCACTCCCCCCACACCTCCACTAGCCTTGGCTGTGCTCAAGCTCACTGTAGAGACCAGTTTAGCCTTGAATTCACAGAGCTCTGCCTGTCTCTCCCAGTGGCATGGATTAAGGCCTTCACCGTTGTTCCCCGAGCAGACGATACTTTTCGCTGTCCTTGTCTCATTCTCTACTGGAAATAATTAGAATCGTCTTTGGCTGGAGGGAAAATAATGTGGGGAAGAGGAGAGCTCGAACCACAGCGCTAATTTCCAAAGCAAACCGCTCCCTCCTTTCCCAGAACCATGCTGGCTGCCTGCTCTCCAGCCTGACGCATCTCAGAGCTGGAAGAGATAGCCCTCCAGACAGAAACCCAAAGTACCCCAGCAGCCACAGGGACATCAGCTGCTGAGCCGAAGGCCACCATCCCAAGAGGACAATCTAGTGTTTTGTCTGAGTTTTCATGTCAGCTTCTAACAGGTGAGAGGCTAGCCTAAGTGATACCAAAGGTTGGCTCACAGCCCAAGAGCCACGCCTGTCTTTGATCCCAGTACTCCACCAAGGAGGCTGAGGCAGAAGGATCGGAGTTTGGAGGCTGACCTGTGCAACATGTTAAGACTCTCTCTCTCAAAAAGCAAAAGAGAAACAGACACCTAAAGTATCATCAGGTCCTCAGGTGCAGTGTGGTGACCACAGTCACCTGTTTGGGCAGATGGCATCATTAGGGGTGAGCAGAATTTGGCAAAACTCAAGAGACAGATGGGGATAGTCTCTGGAGAGCAAAGCACACATGCAATGCCCCATCTAAACGACAAACGATCCATTTACAAGCCTGTGGTTCGCCCATTCCCACATCCATTTCTAAAGCTCCAACCCTGCTGTGAGAGAGAAGCCAAAATGGAAGGCCCCTAAGTACGCTGACTCACATGGGCTAAGGCTCACTACGGGGTCAGGGCATAGGATTTTGCCCAGGGCTTAGGCTTGGCCCTGTTGGCGGCCAGCTGCCTGGCCTATACCACTCACTCTATCCTGACCTTGAGCATGACATGAAACCTAACTATGTCCCTGGAGGCTGGCTCCTGCTCAGTAACTGAGCATCCAGCCTGTCCAGCTTCAATGGGTATCTAGCTACTGTCTTAGTTTCTGTTTTCACTGCTGTGATGAAACACCATGATCGAAAGTGATTAGAAGAGGAAAGATTTATTTCTTCTTACAACTCTCAGGTCAGAGTCCATCACTGAGGGAAGTCAGGCCAGGAACTCGAGGCAGGAATTTGAAGGCAGGAACTGAAGCAGAGGCCGTAGAGAGATTCTGCTCACCACTGCATTACCTCCCAAGGCTGGCTCAGCCTTTCTTATACAACACAGGACTACCTTGCCCTAAGGTGGCACCACATGAAATGGGCAGAGCCCCCCCCCCCCATATTACTCACCAATTAAGAAAATGTTACAGCCGGGCGTGGTGGCACACGCCTATAATCCCAGCACTCAGGAGGCAGAGGCAGGCGGATTTCTGAGTTCGAGGCCAGCCTGGTCTACAGAGTGAGTTCCAGGACAGCCAGGGCTATACAGAGAAACACTGTCTCGAAAAACCAAAATAAATAAATAAATAAATAAATAAAAGAAAAGAAAAGAAAAGAAAATGTTACATAAGTTTGCCCACAGGCCTGTCTGGTGGGGGCTATTTTCTCAACTGAGGTTTCCCCAATGACTCTAGCCAGTATCAAGCCGATATAACGCTACACAGCAGACTGCCGTCCAGCCACCATGTGGTTTCCCAGCATAGGCCTGGCCTGGCCCATCCCAGGCCTCCACCCATCACTGTATATCTACCCTTTACCACAGGGGGGTCAGGGAGGAAGGCCTGGGATGGCAAGTGTATGGGATATTTACCCATCACTGCAAGCAGGGATGGTATCTGTTCACATCTGGGGAGATGGCACATCTGAATTGCATAGCTTCCCTAGGAAAGCCCATGTCCTCATGCCCACATCCCCCCGTGGGGCCTGATTTGGAAACGGGGTCTTTGGTGAAGTTACTGAGAGAGGGGGTCTCAGATCAGATCATTCTGGATTATCAGAATGGGTCCCTGTAGGAGAACAGAGAGGGAGATGTGAGAGGGGACATCAGGGAGACAACTGCCAAGATGGGGCTGGGTGGTAGGAGCTGTGCTCTTTCTCTAGTCCCGTCTGTGTGTGCATTTAACTCATGTGTGTATATACGTATGTCTCAGAGTGTGTGGAGGTCAAAGGACAATCTACATGAGTTTCTTCTCTCCTTCCACTGTGTGGGACCCAGGAATTGAACTCTGGTCATCAGGGTGGCAGCAAAGACCTTTGCCTGCTGAGCCACCTCTCCAGTCTGGGAACCCGGTTCTCTTTCAAAGTTACCTCTGCATCTGTTGTGGATTCTTTGACTCAGTGACCGAGGTTAACATGGGAAGCACAACAATCGCAGAGCTTGGGGCAGTGCGAGGATTGCCTCCTGAGGCAAACTTCCAGCGGTGCACACCCTGTGCACGACCCAAAGTGCAGCTGGCTCTGGAAGGACCACACACACAACAATCCTCCGTGTGTGTGTGTGTGTGTGTGTGTGGTACCAGCTCTGGAGGAGCCCCATGCAGCTCTGAGAACCCACCCCAGCGTGCTCAGGATTCTCACAGGTATCAAAGGTGGGGCTCAGTCTTAGAGGAAGCATCTCAAGTGGCAGAGCATGTGGGAGGCCTGGGATCCATTCTCAGCACTTCAAAAAGGAGGGCCCGCTGAGTTCCCAAAATGCTAAGTCACAGCATCAGGAAATTAAGGCAAGAATCTGCTTGTTATAGCTGAGCTTCTGAGTCTTCTACAGAAAGATAACAGCTTCATCTAGGACTTGAAAACATCCCATACCTGCCAAACTGTGATCTCCCAGGGAGGCCATGTGTGGGTAGTTGCGCCATCTGCTGACCACTTTGGGAACAGCCTCTTGAAAATCCCTGGCAACGGCTAGTGGACCTCAGGACCAACCCAAGCTCTGGGCCCCCAATACCTTACTCCCTAGTCACAGTCATCATGTCTTGCTCCTTGCCCCCGCCGTGACCTGTGTGCACACGTGGAGGTCATCTAAATGCTTCATCGCTTGCACCTGCCCGAAACACCCTCCCCCCCCCCACACACACACCAGTTGAATTATGTACCTGTTAATGATACACGCAAGTCCCAACCAGTCTCCATGACTCTCACCATCTTTGGAAAATAGTCTGTGAACATGATCAGGTCAAAAGGGGGCCGTTAGGGCAGGCCTGTGCCAACGTCAGGAATCCTTACAAATGAGAAAGCGACGATGACTATGGAAAGTCAGCCAACGGGGAGAGGCAGCCACAGGCTGAGGGACATCCAGCATGGCTGACAACACGGGAGGCTGGAAAGGCAAAGGAAGACATGTGCCCTCAGGTATCAGAAGGACACACATACATGCACATGCAAGCGCACATGCACACACACTGTGGTTCTGGCCGTCTGGTCTCAGCAACCTCACTACATGCTTCGGTTACTTCCAGCAAGCCAGTCTGTGGTCTGTCCTGGCAGCCTCACGTAAGATATAATGGTGTTTATTCACAGTGTGGATACTGGAGACTCCTCACGGTAGTAAAGGATTTACACTTCTGTAGAAGCCAGGTTTCAGAGCGGACACCTGCTGCTCGTCCCCTCTGCTCCGGACAGATACAGAGCACCTGCTTAGCCGTGATCCTTTGAATGAGAGGCTCTAAGTGCCAGTATCAGAAATCCACCTGCCTCTGCCTCCTGAGTGCTGGGATTATAGGCGTGTGCCACCACGCCCGGCTGTAACATTTTCTTAATTGGTGAGTAATATGGGGGGGGGGGCTCTGCCCATTTCATGTGGTGCCACCTTAGGGCAAGGTAGTCCTGTGTTGTATAAGAAAGGCTGAGCCAGAAATAGATGATGTTTCTCTCTCACACCTAGGATTCATGCATGCCACAAACTTGACATTTGCTTATTTGTGTTATTAAACATTATTCTTATGTGCATTGGTGTTTTGTCTGCATATAAGTCTGTGTAAGGGTATTGGATCCTGGAGTTAAGAGTCGTGAGCTGCCATGTGGGTGCTGGGGATTGAACCCCAGTCCTTTGGAAGAGCAGCCAGTGTTTTTTGTTTTTTTTTTTAAAGATTTATTTATTTATTTATTATATGTAAGTACACTGTAGCTGTCTTCAGATGCACCAGAAGAGGGCATCAGATCTCATTACGGGTGGTTGTGAGCCACCATGTGGTTGCTGGGATTTGAACTTTGGACCTTCGGAAGAGCAGTCGGGTGCTCTTACCAACTGAGCCATCTTACCAGCCCTAAAGGTAGAAGCCTCCTTGATTTTTTTTTTTTTTTTTTTTGGTTTTTTTCGAGACAGGGTTTCTCTGTGTAGCCCTGGCTGTCCTGGAACTCACTATGTAGACCAGGCTGGCCTGGAACTCAGAAATCTGCCTGCCTCTGCCTCCCGAGTGCTGGGATTAAAGGCGTGCGCCACCACGCCCGGCGCAGCCAGTGTTCTTAACTGCTGAGCCACCTCTCCATCCCTGGCTTATTGCCTTATATGCACTTATCTATTCATCTCCCCTTTCTCTGTCAGCTTTCAGCACACTCTTCACATCCACAGCGGTCTCAGGAACCTCTGTGGGAATTCACGTCATCGTGGCTGCTCCCACCAGTGTCCCGGAGACCTCATTGGACTGGATTCTCTGACGAAGCCACACTGTAAAAGGTCCAGCAGGCTAAGGAGCCCTCACAACGGTCAGGAGACAGACTACAGGCCTGAGCTGTATCTTGGGCTGTCATTCACTGATGAGTCTAACCTATGTCTTGGTGACTGTTAGAAAAGACTTTTGGGCCACACTATCATAGCGGTCCATTAGCTCCATCAACCCAGGCACACTGCTGGCACCCCCGTGGGAGCAGGAACTCAGGGACATCTCGCATGGCTTCTGTCCCAGGGAGAAGCTGCAGGGCCCAAGAGCATCCTACGGCGTTTCCTTCCAACTCCCCCCACCCCCCGCCCCAGCAGCACTCTTCGGTGACATGGTAGCTTACTTGTGCGTATCATGCCCAATATAAAGAACCCTCTGACAGCCACCTCTGACCTGCACACACTCCTATCTCCAGTGTGCACACACCCTATAAACCCACACTCCCAAGGTGACCACGCCCAAGGAGTGCAGCACACTCCTGAGAAGCCTCTATCTGAGGTGCCCCGACACAGTGTCCACAATCCTCAGACGCGCACACACCCATTCCCACGCTTTCACAATCCTCAGACGCGCACACACCCATGCCCACACTTTCACACTCCCCAGGCATGCACACCTCCTAAGTGCGCCGCACACCTCCGCCCGAAGTGCACCGTAAGCCCGAAGGTGAAGGGCACGGAGCCAAGCGAGGACACACTGTCGGGGCAACGCCCTACGCACGAGCCCCCAAGTGCCCCCTTCCGCGCGAGTCCATGGCGTCCCTTTCCCCGTTCTCAGCCAGGAACCCCCGACCGGCATTTTTTTTTTTTTTAACTCGCCCTTCCTGTAAACAGGAAGTGGCTCCGCGCGTGGCGGCAGCTTCCGGCCCAGGAGGGGCCGCCGTAATCATGAACGGCAGCACTTTAGACCCAATTGCAGAAGACAGCTTAGGGGAAAGCCAATCGCGAGACGCAGTCGACGGAGCTGGAGGCGGGTCCGGAAGGCGGGCTCTGCAGGACTCAACCAATCACAAGGCGAACGAGGGAGGGCGGGGCGCGGCCGGGCGGACGCCGGGGCGGCGGCCGTCGGTGGAGGCTGCCGGTGGCGGCGCGATGCTGCAGCTGCGGGACACGGTGGACTCGGCGGGCACGAGCCCCACGGCGGTGCTGGCGGCCGGCGAGGACGCGGGTGCGGGCCGGCCTGGGGCGGGCACACCGCTGCGCCAGACGTTGTGGCCGCTGAACGTCCACGACCCTACACGCCGCGCCCGCGTCAAGGAGTACTTCGTGTTCCGGCCCGGCACCATCGAGCAGGCGGTCGAGGAGATCCGCGCCGTGGTACGGCCCGTGGAGGACGGCGAGATCCAGGGGGTGTGGCTGCTGACCGAGTAAGCCGGCGCGAGGGGACTGCGGGGACACTGGGCGGGGGCGGGCGGGGGCAGGCGGGGCTCTTGGTGATGGGCGGCCCCTCTCCTCTCCAGGGTGGACCACTGGAACAACGAGAAGGAGCGGCTGGTGCTGGTCACCGACCAGTCGCTGCTCATCTGCAAATATGACTTCATCAGCCTTCAGTGCCAGCAGGTGGTCAGGGTGGCGCTCAGCGCGGTAGACACCATCTCCTGTGGAGAATTCCAGTTTCCTCCGAAGTCGCTCAACAAGTAGGTGCACCAGCGCACTACACGGCAGGGCCCCAGCGGATCCTGTAAGTGGTATTGACCCACTCTCTTGTGAGGTAAAGGTCTCATCTTGAAGAACCAGTGGAAAGGACCTTTAAGTAGAGGCTGGTGATTTCCGGGTTGCTCAGTACCTCCTTGAAAGGGATGCTGGCACAGTCGGCCACTCTGTCCCCACTAAAAACCATTCATTTAAATACCGTTAAGATACATGGAATCAGAGCCCACTGTCATAAGCTATGTAGGGAGTCTGGGAGTTTTAACTCCAGCAGGAGGGAGACACAGGGCATGTGCTCAGTATTACTAAAAATTCGATACATCGCAAAACACCTAACAGCCTTCAGAGACTGGTTGGCTTGCTATAAAAGAATTATTTGACTAGGGACTCCAGGAAGCTAATGGCTACTAACTTAAGCATCATTCAGTAACATTAAGAACAAACACGGCCATAATTAGGCCAGGTTGGACTGTGTGCCGGTTTCATAGGCTGCAAAGGAGGCTCATTAACTTGTTACGCTTTGGAAGTGTGTGAAGCTGTTAGTGGAGGCCATTGTTACACTAGGTCACAGGTTCCCCAGCCATCCCTGATACTGAATGCAATGTTGTATTCCTGTGGTAAGCAAGGCTTTCTCCCCCTCCCCCATCAGGAGAGAAGGCTTTGGGGTTCGCATTCAGTGGGACAAGCAGAGCCGCCCTTCCTTCATCAACAGATGGAACCCCTGGTCTACAAACATGCCCTATGCCACCTTCATAGAACACCCAATGGCTGGCATGGACGAGAAGACAGCGTCTCTGTGCCATGTAAGCAGGCCAAGGCCACTGTCAGTGTGAACCCTGGAGGTGCAGTTCCACAGTAGGAAGCTAGGTGGTGCTGTTTAAGAACAGAGTCACCATCCCATTGCAGGATGCTCAGTCTGGACTGGGTGGGTGAGCGAGCATGGGAAAAGCCCACAGTACTGGCGGGGCTTGGCAGGTGCTGCTGGTGACACAGGTACTCTGGAAGTTCCCAGGAGAGGTGCTGAGGGAGCGCTGAGCATTCTGCACAGTTAGAGTAGGGCTGAGAAAGCCCTGTCACTTGGTGACATCATAGTCCTCATGAATTCCTCCATCTGTGATGCTACCTGTCAGTCAGTGCACAGCACACCAGTGCAGGCAGCGTGTGCAATTACAGCATCACCTGCTTAGTGAGGTGCACTCCAGAGCATGTGCGTCTGTAAAAAAGATTTTCCACCTGTTGGCACTGGCAGTACCTTGTCTCAGGCTGCCGAATCTCCTGACTGCATCTTTAGAGATAGACTGGTACTCTCTAGGTTGGACTTAAGGCAGGTCCCTTCATGATGTTTGTACATGATGAACCACCTGATGACACAGCTCATAGGGCCCAACCTGTCATTGGTGATGTCATCACTATGTGGTATTTGGGAGGATTTGAACTCAGAATCCTCGTTTCCCAGTACTGCTGTCTTGGCATGAGGTTAAGGCTCCATGTTTATTCTCTTCAAAGTTGGAAAGCTTCAAGGCTCTCCTGATCCAAGCTGTCAAGAAGGCCCAGAAGGAGAGCCCACTGCCAGGGCAGGCGAATACCGTGCTGGTGCTGGAGCGCCCCCTCCTCATCGAGACCTACGTGGGGCTCATGTCCTTCATCAACAATGAAGCCAAGCTGGGCTACTCCATGACCAGGGGCAAGATAGGCTTCTAGACAGCTGCGTCCCGGAAACCAAGGTGGTGGGGACTCCCTGTGCCACCTCATGCCACCCACTGGCTGGAGGGAAGGAGGGCATGTATCCGATTAGAATAGTCAAGTGGATTATGTATATTTAGTTGGATATTGGACATCTTGGCAACACAATCTTACAAAGGCAGATTCAGCTGCCCCCATACCACTGTGTTCCTTCTGTAACGCCACGTTCTCCCTCCAGCATGCCGAGCACAATGTCCACCCACTTGTGCTGTGTAGACTGTTGCATACAGCTGAGTACAGTGAGCGGCTTCTGCACATATTTAACTCTCCCTATATATTAACTCTCAAGTGCTGTATTTTAAAATTCAGCCCGTTTTTTAAAAAAGCTAAATACAGTAGCAGCCAGCAGCCAGTCACTAAGAAAGACAGTCTGCCTGGCAGCTCCTGGTGAACCTGCCTTTCTGTGAATGTGTCTGACTTAGAATCACACTTTATAAATTAATCCAGGTTGTGTTAATACAGCAGTTTTCCTAGGCCCAAAAGGTTACTCTCATAACATAAGCTAGCCCCTTCCGGAAGTCATGGTGGTGGGTTTCTATCATCCTGTCTCTGTTTAAAAGGGACTGAATAGTTGGGTTTTAAAAGTGCATGCTATAAACAGACGAGCATCCTAGAGCTCACTGAGCACTGCTGAGCTTTGACACGCCAGCCACACACAGCTTGCTGCTGTCGTTCTAGCCTTGCCAGTGCACTGTAGATGCTGGCCTGTCACTCTATACCTCTCGCTTTAGTTAACCGGCATGGATGTGACCGGAATGCCATGGCCTATCCAAGAGGAAAGGTGACCTCAGATGCACCTGTTTTCAGCCTGTGCTTTTGTTCTAGTAAAGACATTTAAACCAAATGGAGTTGCTCCTTTTTGAAGTTATTGTCACAGAATCAGGAGTGCCAAAGACTGTCTTGAGGACTGAAGTCTGGCTGACTGAGGACCCTTGTGAGCATGGTCCTCTTTACAGAAACTCAGATACACAAGTGTGCAGTCCTGGTGGGAACCCTGGTCACCAGTACAGACATACTGGTCTGTCTGCTTTCAAGGCACTTACTAGAGATAGAGAGGTTTGGGTGGGCTGAGCTCTTCCACTCTACCAGGCAGTGACCCAGGCCTCTCTGCAGAATTCACTTGTAAGGCCAGAGACCTGCCCAACTGTTGTGGGATTTACAGCTCACACGGGGACAGGCACAGGTGCGGGGCACTTCTGAGTACATCCAGCTGCAGGAGGGCTGGCCAGTCTGACATTAGTCCACCTTGTTCCAAAGCCCACTGACAGAAAACCCCTCAGGGAATGCTGACCCTGCCTACGAATGAGTGTGGCACTGACCATTTCTTGATGCCAGGAAGTAGCTGTTAGAGCTGAAAGCCAGCATCCCTACACCCATCCTCGGGTTCGCTACTGGCTTCAGAGTCTGCAAGGCCATGAGGCAGGCTTGAGTCCTTACTTCAGGATTCTTTATCCTCCCAAGACCTTGGGTCTGTGAGCTAAGGCCTTGAAGAAAACAACCACCACTGTTCAATGGATTAGCAAATACCTACTTTACATAACTTTATACATATTTACAGAAAACTGGGCAGAATAGCCCATCCCATCTGGAGAACCTGTGCAGCCGTTAGCTCACGTTGGAATCAGCAGTCTACTGCCTTGGTTTCCACTCAGGTCCTAGGCATGCCGTCCCGCTGTTCGTAGGCTGTGCCAACCCTCTCCTTGGTCTCCAGGAAGCAGAGACAGAAGTGGTCCTTACTAAGGAGGGCCAAGGAATCCCCACTTAAGTGCCAGCACAGTCCGAGCACTGGAAAGTCACCTAGAGAGACAGGCAGCCAGAGGGTTAGAGACCGGGGCCTGCGGGTGAGTGAGGAGTCTGGTCACCCCAGGGCTGAAGACAAAGCCAGTAAACCTTAAGGACAGCCAGTTCCTGTGAGGCACACAATCTGGGCAAGGTCCTACAGGATGCAGAAGGGCATCTTTCCCATGCATGACACGTGGCAATAGGTTTAAGCAGGTCAGCCTGTCTGAGGCCAGCATGTGCTGGCTTACGCTTACCTTCCCCAGGCACCTGCACCGACACGCAGCCTGCTGGGGACCACAGGTACACCTTGCTTCCTCCTGTGCAGATGGCCAGCCTCGGCTGCTGTGGGTCCCACTGAAATGAGCGCACTGGAGACATATGCTCTAGTACCACAAACAGCTTCAGCTTTTGAATGTCCCAGATCCAGACAGCATTGGGGACATTGTCTGCAAGGAAGCAGAGACGGGACACATGTCAGTGCTGGCACTGCCAGCCCTCTGGCTGTTCTCAGGGACCAGCACCCAGAACAAAGACATGGCCTGCCAAAGCCACACCTCTTCTTCCTGTGGTTTTTACATCTGTAGATGTACAAAATGCAAACAAGACAGCCCCCCACTTCACTTGTTAGGGAGCCCACAAGAAGACCAACTGTACATTTCCTACAGTGTGGAGGCCTAGGTCCAGCCCCTGCCCCTGGATCCCTTTCCCCTACCTGGACTGCCGAGTTGGGCCTCAGTGGGAGAAGTGTGCTTAGTCCTGCCCCAGGGTGGGGGTGGGGGGAGGGCGCCTCCTCTGAGGAGGAGGGGACAGGGCAATGGGGAAGGATTTGTATGGGTGGGACTGGGAGGCGAGGAAGGAGGGAGGCTGTGGTCAAGATACAAAGTATATAAAGGAGATAAACTATTAAAAACACAGAGGCACCCCCCCCAAAAAATGCAAACAAAACTAGAGGTAAGCCCTGTTCTTGCACAGTGAGGAGTGCAGGAGGGAGCAGCCAGGCGGCCAGGCCATGGGCAAGGAGCTGCTGTGCAGAAAGGAGCTGCTGTGCTGAACGCCCATTTCTGCAGGAACCAGGGAGAGGAGCACACAGCTGCCCCTTTGCTTCTCGGTTCATCTCTACTCTCCGCCTCAAAGGGCCGCGAGCAGCTGACCCTGCCTACGAAATGAGTGTGGCACTGACCATTTCTTGATGCCAGGAAGTAGCTGTCAGAGCTGAAAGCCAGCATCCCTACACCCATCCTCGGGTTCGCTCTGTCAGCTACTGGCTTCAGAGTCTGCAAGGAAACTGGTCCCGAGGCGATCTCATCTGCAACACGACGGGGGACGGGCTAAGGGCACTGGTTAAGGGGAGAGGGCAAAGAGAGGGAAGGAAACACACTGCAGAGAAGCACAGGAGGGATTAAGAGGACAGCTGTGGTGAGAGGCACGTTCACAGGTTCCCTGGGGACAACAGTTCCAGTGCAGGATACAGCCCTGCTCTGAAGCCCTGCTTTCTGAGCTAGTCCCCACTACTTGGACACCTGGCAGTTCTGTCCACCCATTTCCAGCGTCTCGGGGCACAGGTGGCTACCCCTTTCCAGCTGGGAATCAAAGAACTATCACCCAACAGAAAATAAGTAAGCACAAGCCAGCATGAGCAACCTACAGCCTGGCTGCCTCCCCCCCTCCAAGCGGGTGCTGCACAGCTGATGTCCCCTCACTCCTTCAGGGACTGCAGAGCAGGGAGGAAAGGCAGGCTTCACAGGAGAACACCTGCGGTCTCTACACTGCAGGATTGAGACCCCCATCTTAACATCTTCCACACCCAAAACAAGCAGCCTCTGAGATTCACGTGGACAGAGGATTCTCATTTAAGAGAGAAAAAACAAGCTTTCTCCCATGGAGGACACAGCCCTCTGCTGCTTACATTTGCTCTCTGAGGTAGAGAGGGCACCAGCCATTGCTCGGGGCGGCGGGAAGGACAGGTGGCCCAACCCCAGCAGTGGGCTCTTCTCAGCTTCCTTATACACAACCTGAAAAACAATGATGTGGCTGCTAGCAGTCTGTGACGAGAGCCAGTGGAAGGTGGCCCAACCTATCTATGTGCCCCACACGGAGGTCGCTGGGAAGAGGCGGCGGCCAAGTCTGACCCTTTGCAGCTGCCACCGCAGTACTGCTGGCCAGGCTGTCCTTTAGAGAGGGCTCTGAGCACATGGCTATGTTTACATGGTGAGCTATGTCACAGCGATTCGGCAGTGGCCTGTGTGTGCACAGGAGAAAAGTAGGCCAGGAGAGGACAGTGGTGGCAGCGAGCCTGTGGAGTAGCAAACGGCCAGGCCTGACAGACTTGGTGCTAGCATGGACCTTACAGGCCCGGGCCACTGGGAGCATGACTTTGAAGGCCACATTGGGACCTCACCTGTCCTTCCTCTCTGCTTCTTGGCCAGAGCAGCTGAAGGTCAGCTCTGCTCTGCCATTTGTCCCCACCACAATGTGCTACCCAAAGTAAATGGTGAAGGGACCATGGACTGAAACCTCAGAAATTAGGAGCCAAAATGAACCCGTTCTACTTTAACTAGGTTGATCGTGTCCCCGGGTCCTCTGACCCGGTGACACAAAGTTCACTCACACGCTTAGGTTAGTGGGGTACTCCGCAGTCCCAGGCAGAGAAACCACCAGTGCACACGTGGGGGAGACAGGCGCTTGAACCACAGGCAAACCTTGGCAGCCTGCACGGCCAGCCTGTACTCTGTCATCTCTAAGGTTCAACCACTGTTACAGGAGGAGCACCCTGACTAAAGCCCAGCCTCCACCTAGCTTCTCCTTCCTACAGGGTTCTGCAGACATAGGCTTTGGGGCAGCTAACTGAGCCCCGGGCCATGGCCCTGGCCCTCCTTGTCCAAGGGAAGCAGAAACCTGTCCTTGGTCCAGACCACTGACAGAAGACAGAGGACTCAGCACTACTGAGCTTCAGCACTGACAGAAGACAGAGGACTCAGCACTCCTGAGCTTCAGCACTGACAGAAGACAGAGGACTCAGCACTCCTGAGCTTCAGCACTGACAGAAGACAGAGGACTCAGCACTACTGAGCTTCAGCACTGACAGAAGACAGAGGACTCAGCACTACTGAGCTTCAGCACTGACAGAAGACAGAGGACTCAGCACTCCTGAGCTTCAGCACTGACAGAAGACAGAGGACTCAGCACTACTGAGCTTCAGCACTGACAGAAGACAGAGGACTCAGCACTACTGAGCTTCAGCACTGACAGAAGACAGAGGACTCAGCACTACTGAGCTTCAGCACTGACAGAAGACAGCGGACTCAGCACCTCTGAGCTTCAGAACCTGCCTTCAACTCTGCACCCCTGGGCCTGGGCCTGGGCCGCCCTAGCTGCAGTCCATACAGACCAGCTCTCCCGGCCTCTCTGCCTGCGGTGTGCCCTGCTCTGGCAGGATGGCCCACGCTCAGGATTCCTCAGCTCACTCTCCCAGGGATCTGCCGAGGGCAGAGCATGATGAGCATCCGGCTAGGACAGGATCAGTCCACGGACGAGCCTGGACTCCAAATGCCCTTCACCAAGGAGGGCATGAGGGGCAGAACAGGGAAGACAACATCACAGCAACTAAGGAGGGTCAAGGGCGGCTCCCTGCACCCGGGAGACCACGGTGCTCGGGTGGAAGCGTATGCAGACTTACTGTCTTGGGGTTGTTAATGGTTGCAGGATGCCCAAACTCAGTTATCATCTTCCAGGTCACGTGATTTAGGAGGCGCACCTGGGGAAGGAACCGTGAGAATGACATGCAGGTAGCTCACGGGCTGCAGGTGTCCTACAGCTCGTCGAGTTGGCCTGAGCCCTGAGCCACTTCCTACCTTTCCATCGTAGCTCCCAATGGCCAGGAACTGACTGCTGGGGCTCCAAGCCACAGACTTGATGCCCAGGGACCATTCATAGGCACAGTATGCTGACAGCAGGCGGCCGTCCAAGGAGTACAGCAGAACCTTGTACTGCAGATGAGACATTGACACAGTCACAGGCCCTGCGTGCGGCACGCCAGCACCCAGCAGCTCGATGCACTGAGCACACAGGTACCTGCAGGTGAACATTCCTGAAAGGGACTGTGCTGCTGGTCATGTGCTATACCTCCAAGCAGGTGTCCCACGCGGCCAGTACACAGCCATTCGGGGCCCACTCGATCCCTGTGAGATCCTGGGTGTCTGTGTCAAAGTGCTTCCAGATGAGAAAAAAAACATGACAGTTGGAAAACATGTCCTTAGACAAGTAGTGCATTTATTTTCTAACTAATGCTTTTGGTTCATGTATCATTTTATATGCAGCAACAGACAAAGTATCTGTGTGTTGTTCTGGTGAGTGCACACAGTGTGCCAACCATGCTGGGCAAGGCCGCATGCCCTCATCCCCATGGACCCCTGCCCACCCGCACCCTGCTTCCCAGGGCGCCCCTTCAGATGTCTCTCTAACACTCTGACACTGAAGCTTGTGGGCACAGAGAGCATTTGCTCAGTGTCACGGCTCCTGAGACATTTTACCCAGGCCAACAAAACTGCATTCCTCCCAGGGAGGAATTCCCTTATGGAGAAAGAGGGTTCAAAGTTCATGTCAACATGCTAACTTCTACTGTGCACCAAGTGTGCATGCACCAGGGAGTCTAGATCACACGTAGTGTGCACTGCTTGGAGTCACACACAGGGCCCCTGTCCTCTGGCCATGGGAACCCCATCATTCTGTCTACCCCAGGGGCTGCAACAGCCTCTGGGATCACCAGGAACGCTAGTTCTACCCCTTTTCCCAGCCAGCAGCAGAGGATGGCCTTACCCGGAGGAGCTGCCAGTCACTGCACACAAAGATGCTGACATAGTCCCTGCAGTCCCGCCTCTCTGCTAAGGCCAGGTAGCGGCCATCCCTGGTGAAAGTTAGTCCTGTGGAGAGAGATGGTAAACTGGAACCAGATGGAACCAAGTGTGGGAAAGGACTGGAGCACATCAGGGACTTTTTAAAAGGGACAAGGGGGGAGCGAGCTCTCCCCGCCCCGCCCCGGAAATGTGTCCTTCTCATCTTCCCATGAGCAAGACATTGTCACGTAGGACTCTGACAAGCAGAGCCCTTATCCCTCTTGCAGGTGAGGCGGGTGATTATACAGAATCAAACCCAAGGACCTGATTCTTAAAGAGTCACAAATGTCACTTTGTGAAACACAGCAGAGGGCCATGTTTCACAAAGGGAACTACAGGCATACCTGATGGTCAAAACCCAGCTTGCAGTTGTGTGTGTGTGGTGGTGGTGGTCCATGTGTGTGAATTTAGGCACATGTGCCATGCATATGTATGTATGAGGGCTAAGAGGACAACCTTGGGCGTCTATATTGCTCATCCACCTTGTTTGAGACAGATCTTTTGTTTGCAACTGCACATGCCAGTCTAGCTGGCCTGCAAGCTTCTGGAATTCTTAGTTTCCACCTCCCATCTTGATGTGGGGGTGCTGGGATCACAGACTTCTGCCTCTGTACCTGGCCTTTATTGTAGGTCTGGAGATTTGAACTCCCGTTCTCATGCTCCACAAGCACTTTATACACTGAGTCAGCTGTGTCACTGCATTTCGTTTTCGCTTTTATTTTTAATTAGTGTATGGATGTGTGTACATCTGTGTATAGGTATACACACAGCCTGCAGGGGTGCGCGCCGAGGACGGAAGAGTCCCATTCCGTCGGAGCTGAAGCTACAGGCAGTTGTGAGCCTCCTGACCTGGGTGCTGGGCAGTGACCTAGAGTCCTCTGAAAGATGCTGAGTCACCTTTTGAACTTGTCATTTCAAATAACTAAAGTTGTAAAGAATATTCGGGACAATCTTACTTAAAAACATTAAGTAACTTTTTTCCAGCCCTGCATTACTGTAAAAGGCCTGCGGTCAAGGCCTCAAGAATGACAAGAACACTTCAGATAACAGACTTGAGGACCACCTGCACCCAGGGCCAGACTGTTCTTTAGATCCAGTAGCACTTAAGACACAAAACCCACAACAGACTTACGATGCCATCAGTCTAATGTGATCTGCAACATTAGACATATTGTCCTTGTGGCAACAAACAAACAAGAGCATGCCTATGTGTGCCCCTACTTCGTGCCCCTCTGTGTGCCCCTACTGTGTGCCCTCTACTGTTAGTTTCTGGGTTTGGGGCAGGTGGGTGGCATGACCACCCGTCACCCCATGCACTCGGCCCAGCCTTCCTCCTTTCCCTGTTCTGAGATGCTCAGAGGTGACAGACAGCATGCCATCCCGACAGAAGAGCTAGTGAGCTGAGCTGGAGATGGCTCACTGGATAAAGACTTGTGCTGTGGGCTGGCGAGGGCTCAGCAGGTAGGGGCACTGAGGTCCTGAGTTCAAATCCCAGCAACCAGATGGTGGCTCCCAACCACCTGTAATGAGATCTGACGCCCTCTTCTGGCATGTCTGAAAACAGCTACAGTGTACTTATGTATAATATAAATAAATCTTTTTTAAAAAGTGCTGCTTTTCCTGAAAACTGATCCCAGAACCCAGAACAAGCAGCTCACTATCACCTGTAACTTCAACTTGCATTCACATTACCCATACACCACACGCACACACACACACACACATACACACACACATGCACGCAGACAGACATACACACCTATACCTACACCTATACACACACACACATGCATACAGACACATAGACACACACAGATACACATCTCTTCCTCTCCCTCTCCCTCTCTCTCACACACATACATGCACACAGACACACATATGCATGCACATACACACACAGATACACCTCTCTCTCTCTCTTATACACACACACACACATACACACACACACACACATCCTAAAAATAAATCTTGACTAAAAAAAGTTAGTGAAGTGAAGCTGACAGCTAGGCACCAAAGGCAAGCTGAGTGCCCTGTGTGAATGAAGGTAAAGGTTCTCCTCCCAGGACAATGCCTGTCTACTTTTTACAGCATCCTGTTGTCAAAGAAATGGCATGGAGGGAATCTCACAGACACACAGGAAGGAGCACAGAGGATGGCACAGTGATGGAGGCTTTGGGGGAGGGGTACACAGTGATGGAGGCTTGGGGGGAGGGGGTGCACAGTGATGGAGGCTTTGGGGGAGGGGTACACAGTGATGGAGACTGGGGGAGGGGGTGCACAGTGATGGAGGCTTTGGGGGAGGGGGTGCACAGTGATGGAGGCTTTGGGGGAGGGGGTGCACAGTGATGGAGGCTTGGGGGGAGGGGGTGCACAGTGATGGAGGCTGGGGGGGTACACAGTGATGGAGGCTGGGGGAGGGGGTGCACAGTGATGGAGGCTGGGAGAGGGGGTACACAGTGATAGAGGCTGGGGGAAGGGGGTGCACAGTGATGGAGGCTGGGGGAGGTGTGCACAGTGATGGAGGCTGGGGGAGGTGTGCACAGTGATGGAGGCTGGGGGAGGGGTGCACAGTGATGGAGGCTGGGGGGAGGGGTACACAGTGATGGAGGCTGGGGGAGGGGTGCACAGTGATGGAGGCTGGGGGAGAGGTGCACAGTGATAGAGGCTGGGGGGAGGGGGTGCACAGTGATGGAAGCTGGGGGAGGGGTGCACAGTGATGGAGGCTGGGGGAGGGGTGCACAGTGATGGAGGCTGGGGGAGGGGTGCACAGTGATGGAGGCTGGGGGGAGAGGTGCTGCTGTAGCTCCTCTATCTGCTCTAAGTGCACACTCTCAGAACAGTTACAAGGACTGTGTAAAGACAGACTCACCCTGCTGGCAGGCCTTGGGATACTTGATGTAAGATACAGATTTGGTGCACAGGGACCAGACCGTGATTCGCAGCTGCCAGGGAAAGGGGAGAGAAGGGTTAGGATGCTTCCCATCTTCACAAAGAGTCTTAAAGCTGGAATACATAAACATGGACCCACACCGCACACTCATGTGCAGTTTACTTCAGTGCACCCACACAGAGCAGCCATGAGAGCAAATGTCTCCATTCGCCAGGTGACAACTGAGCCCACACACACAGTGTGGGGCTGGGGAAATCTCCGGGGAAGCCTTACTGCTCAAGTGAGTCTGGAACCCCAGCACTCCTGCACACCCCAGGGTGTGCGGTGACCTGTCTATGACCCCAGGGACAGGAAGCTAGCTGAACTGCAGAACTGGGGAGCTCTGGGTTCAAGTAAGAGACATTGCCTCAAAATATAAAGTGGAGAGTAACTGAGATTTTCAAAAGCCCCACGATGCTGCAACGTCTCGCCACTTCAAATCCTGATGCAAACCCTCGGGAAGCTGCGCATACCCACCTGCACTAGCCTGGAAGCTGCGCACACACCCACCTGCACTAGCCTGGAAGCTGCGCACACACCCACCTGCACTAGCCTGGAAGGATCCAGACACTAGAAGAGGTGCATAAGAAAGGCCAAAGCCACTGGTGCCTCACAACTCATGCCCAGCAGCAGACGGCAGGTGAGTGTGCCCCAGAGAGCCTTTCCTCACAAGGAACAAGAGCAGCAGCTATGCCGGCTAGGAGGGCCCTTGTACAGGCAATGTAACCTGTGAGCTGCTGTAAACCGCACAGTGTCATATGCATCGGGGACCCCAAGACTCTCCAAAAAAGGTGAAAATGGCTTTTGTGCAATGCAGTCAAAGGTGCCCTCTGGAGGCTGGCAGCCTCTCAAGGCCTGGAGGTGCTCTGGGAAGTGTGCGTGTGCAGGGGAGTGTCTTCCACGGACCAGACAGACACCAGCCACACAATTCAATCGTCTTCCCCTTGTCTCATGGGAGCTGGGCCTCTCTCCATCTTGCAGCACCCTCACGTGGACTTCCTGCCCCCAGAAGAGTACACAGCGATCTAACTGTTGTGAGCGGGAACATATGACTCTCAGTTATGTGTCCACTCTACGAATCTGTCATGCGCACAGGGTCACCTCCTGACTACTGAGCATAGCTGGTGGTAAATGAAGTCTGTGGGACTTTTAGAAGCTAAAATCTAAAGGCTTGGAATAAGATAGGACTGGTGGCTACTTTACTCCCAGTAGTCAAGAAGCAGAGGCAGGCAGCTCTCTGAGTTTGAGGCAAGCCTAGTCTACATAGTGCGTTCCAGGCCAGTCAAGGCTACACAGTGAGATCCCATCTCAATACAACAAAAAGGGAGGGTATATTTTTCAGGGTCCCCTTGCTGTGACATATTCCTCCACACAGGATGTTGCCATTCACTTTAATGTCACAGGCACAGTGGCTATGACCTAGCAGTAGGTTAACAGTGTACAGAGGCAGTCTGTACAGTCTACTCTCTGTCCAAATGTTCCTTTCCATTTCAGTGAGTGTAACACAGCTGCTGAATAAAAAAGTACATTAAAAAACAGTTTATAAATTCTGCAGTGGGTAACCTTTCCTTTGGGCCATTAACGGAGGGACTGAGCCCAAGTCTATGAGATCTGGAAGCTGGACTCTGGTCTGCAGAACTCCATAAGCATGAAGATTGCTGGCCAAAGTGGTCTAGAAAACACTCAAATATGCAGCCAAAAGCCCAGGCCAAATGTCCCTTTAAGATGTCAACATGAGCACCTGTCCCTTTAAGATGTCAACATGAGCACCTGTCCCTTTAAGATGTCAACATGAGCACCTGTCCCTTTAAGATGTCAGCATGAGCACTGCAGCCTGTAACAGCCCATTACAGAAGACATACATTTTCCCTTGTTACTCTAACTTTGGGGCATCTGTCGTTCTTACCCTCCACCATGTGGCAAGGCTTGGTAGCAAGAGCCATACCCACTGAGCCATCTTGCCAACTCCTTTTAATGTCCTATTTTTCTTTAAAATAGAGTTTAAAAATTATACTGTTTATGAACTCTGGCCTGAATACTGCTCCAGAACCAGACTTTCACATTCCCAGGCTATTTTAGGCGAAGAACAGAGTGGGCTACGTTTGGCCAGCTTACATGAAATTCGGTTGTGTTCAGGATGTGGCGGCCATCTGGACTCCAGCAGGAAGCGACCAGCCCCGCAGAGCCCTCGTCGATCTTGCAGTGCCATTCTGGCTGCTCGAGTGACCAGACCTTGATTCATAAAAGAAACACAGAGGAGTGCAAATAGCTGTACCACGCAGGAGGCCTCTCTGAGGGAGAGGATATACACCATGCTACCTCAGATGGCCCAGTGGCTACAAGCCACACTTCCTGGTGACTTCACTGCAGTGCACCTTTGAAGGGTCTGCTCATGTGCCCATCCCTGTGACCTCATTAGTTAGGCTTAGTGAATACTGGAACACGGCCTTCTAGAACCTTCTAGAACTTCCTAGAACCCTGTCCAAGTTGTTCCACTGCCATTGCAAATACCTCCCGCTCAGAAAAATCATGCTCGGGGCTGGTGAGATGGCTCAGTGGGTAAGAGCACCCAACTGTTCTTCTGAAGGTCCGGAGTTCAAATCCCAGCAACCACATGGTGGCTCACAACCATCTGTAACGAGATCTGACGCCCTCTTCTGGAGTGTCTGAAGACAGCTACAGTGTACTTACATATAACCAATAAATAAATCTTTAAAAAAAAAAAAAAAAGAAAAATCATGCTCAAAGACTGAGAACAATTTACTGTTTTGGTGGTGTTTGTTTGTTTTTCCACATCAAAAGTGTTTGGATTAAACTATTAGAGAGCATTACATTTTAAAAGAAAGCATATCTGGGGGCTGGAGAGATGCCTCAGCAGCCGAGAGCACTGACTGCTCTTCCTGATGACCCCGTTCAATTCCCAGCCCCCGTACTGCAGCTCACAGCTATCGGTAACTCTGAGACCTGACACCATCACACAGAAATGCATACAGATAAAACACCAATGCACATAAAATAAATAAATTACACATAAGAAAAGAAGGCAACCTTGAGTCTCATTGCATTTCCCCCTAAACCTGAAAGAAGGGTGCAAACACCTGGACTCCTTCCTAGTCACACTCCTGGAAACGTTTCCTAATTCTAACTCTGCTACAGAAACAGCGCCAGACCAGTTAGTTACACATGAGACACACTTATGTGAGTCTTATGTATATGTGGCATGTGCCTGCCTACACACATCATATATGTAAGTGGCACATGCCTGTTCAAGGCCCACAGACATGTAGCACCCATCTATACACTCTACTAATACATGGTGGTACAAACCTGCACAAGCCCCCGCCTGTACATGGCACACAGGATGAAGAGGGAGTCTGCAGACCACTCTATGTGCTGGATCTGGTCCAGGCATGTGTACAACTGAAGGATCTGAAGGGTCGTCACATCCCGGATCACTAATCGGTACTGGACACAGGAAGCCTAAAAAGTGAGGCAGACAGCACGGGATAGCATCTCTTCTACAGCAGGGAGCCTTGCCTCAATGGCCAGCTCCTCCCCTCCTGTTCGACACACTTAGCTTCATGTGGACCAAAACTTATGGGTCTCATTGCAAAATGAGTTAGAAAAAGATAAAAGGTGGAGCATTCAAAAGTTTAAAAGTTCCACACAGTATATATTAACCAAATTATCATACTCTAACCCACAAATTTGTACAAGTAAATTTTTTTAAAGATTTATTTATTATTATATAGTAAGTACACTGTAGCTGTCTTCAGATGCACCAGAAGAGGGCATCAGATCTCATTACGGGTGGTTGTGAGCCACCAAGTGGTTGCGGGGATTTGAACTCAGGACCTTTGGGTGAGCAGTCAGTGCTCTTACCCGCTGAGCCATCTGTACAAGTAAATTTAAAGATGGGGGTGGTGCACTCCTTTAATCCCAGCACTCAGAAGTCAGAGGTGGGCAGATCCCTGAGTTTGAGGCCAGCCTCCCTCTACTGAGTGAGTTCCAGGACAGCTGGGGCTACACAGAGAAACTGTCTCAAAAAGCCTGTGTGTGTGTGTGTGTGTGTGTGTGTGTGTGTATTTTTTTACTACTTGGGAGTGATGGTGCACACTTGTAATCACTGTACTAGGGAGGTGCTCAACTACTTTCTGAGTCTGAGGCCAGCTTTGCATATTATGCCATTGTCTAAAAGCCAAAAACTTGCACTTGCCTCAGAAACAGGTTTGGATGCACAGAAGCCACATAAAACTGTGTTAATCCTAAAAACTGTTTAAAATCCTAGTTTCTATGAGGAGGCAGAGGGGAGGCAGAGGGGAGGCTGAGGCAGGTACATGTGGGCCAGCTAGCCTGCTTTATGCAGTGAAGAGCAAGAGACCTTGTCTCAAACAAGGTGGAAGGTAAGGAATAACACTGGGGGTTGTCCTCTGCCCTCTACACGTGTGTTGTAGCATCTCTCTGTTTCTATCTCTGTCTCTCTGTCTCTGTCTCTGTCTCTCTCTCTCTCTCACTCACACACACACACACACACACACAGACTCTTTTTTTTTTAATGAAGCCACATTTGTCTTCTGTGGAAAGAGAGCAAGAGGGCAAGTGCAGATCAGAAGGAGGACCTATCAAAGGGCTTGTGTTCTCACATTAGAGTTTGGTGAGCAGTAACCTGTTACAATGGATTCCTTAGGAATCACTTAAGACACCAACACTGGAAACATGGACTCGCTCTGCTCAGGATTTAGGACAAAACTTGAAAGAAACAATTATTAAGAGCTCCACGATATTTTGATGAGCGGCAAGCACAAATATCAGCTAACCCAAATGCAACTTCTTTGCTGTTCACTGAGACTTTCAGAACCGTAAAGCAACCTTAGTCTCTGGAGGCACTTGGAAAAAGGTAAAATGTATCAATGTGTGCGAGGCTGATGGTCTCCTCCCACCTTTACGTGGGTTCCCGAGCCGGAGCTCAAGTCCTCGGGCTTGCATGGCAGTACCTTTCCCTGCTAAGCAGGTCCTACCCTGACACTTCCTACATTGTTAGGATGATGTGTATAAGGAGGGTAAAGGATGTCTCAAAAGCCTGGACAAACACAGCAGGGGTGTGAACTGAGAATCAAGACAGCCAGGCATGGTGGCATGCTCCGTTAATCCCAGCACTCAGGAGACAAGGGGCAGATCTTTGAGTTCAAGGCCAACCTGGTCAGAGCTACAGAGAAACCCTGTCAATCAGTCAATCAATCAATCAATGGTATCAGTCAGTTAAAAAGAGAATGATAGATTAATCAAAGAAAACTTGTTAAAAATTAGGATTGCATTTGTATGTGAGAAGGGTCAGGCACTAGTTACGGCTTATGTGGAGGCCAGAGGACAACATGCAGGAGACAGTTCTCTCCTTCCATTAAGTGGGTCCTAGAGCTGGGACTCAGGTCATCAGGTTTGGTGGCAGGTACCGTTACTAGCCAAGCTACCCGACTGGCACGGAACCACAGTTTTTTAAAATAAGACTTGAGTTTTCCCTGATGGCTTCCTAACGTCAGCCTTCTACAAATGCACAATGGTCATGTTGGCGTACCTTGAAACACCCATCTGAACACTATTCTGCCACCCAAAGAATAGACAGCTAACATCCAACCCTGGCAATGAAAGCTAGTTATTTAAACCATTTGCTTATGACGAGTTTCACAAAGGAGGGCCCCGTTTAACCAGCTCGCTCACAGAAAACATACAAAATAGCAATGAGCTGCCATCCCCTGTGCCCTCAAATGTGTGAAAGCAGAGTCATCTTATCCAACTTTGATGAAGGGAAACTGGAGCCGGGAGCCTGGCACCCACCCAGCCCTGGCCACCTGCTCCAAGACCTCCTTCCTAACCCTGACCACCTGCCAGAATAGCAACCCCAACTCCATCCCCACTCTGCTCCACGTCCTCTTTCTCCACCCTGGTCACCTGCCAGGATCCCCCAGCCTGGCTGGCCTGGATCCCTCTTCGGCTTCAGGTTCGTTCTCTCTAATCATCTGGTTCTCCCTCATCTGGGCTGAAACCCCTCTGCCTGCCTCCCTCTCCCACCTCCCACCCCGCCCCCTAAGTCCAGCCTGAGTCCCCGCGGCCGCCCGGCTCGGGCCCCCTTCCCGCCCCCCTTCGGCCCGCCCCGGCCCCGTGCACAAGTCGCGCGCCCACACTTAGGTTCCGCCCAGCGCGCCGCAGCTCACCAGGTACTTGCCGTCCGGGGAGAACCTGCAGAGCAGGCCCGAGAGCTTGAATGACTCCGAGAAGTTCATGGCCACGGCCAGCCCGGGCCAGCCCGGCTCCGAAGTACCTCCCGCAACCGCCCCAGGCAGCGGCCGGAAGTACAGGGGCGGAAGCGAGCAGCAGCCAATGGGAGCCTCAAGCGGCCGCGCGGCATTGTGGGGCGGGAAGTCCGAGTTTGAGTCTTAAAGGGGCTGAGCGCCTTTGCGCTATAGCGGATCTCCCTGCAAATCCCGAAACGGAAGGCTGAATTCTGACTTCAGATAAATCACAAAATAAATATGTTCCCAAAAGTTACCCGGGGCATACTTAGACTAAAAGACTCCCTTATCTGAAATTCAGGTTGTAACTAGACCTCTGTACTTGTGAACATACATTTATTTACATGTAAATGCGTATTTATGTGTAAGTATATAGTCGTATTTCGATACACCTCTTTAGTAGATAACAAATTTTTTGTTACAGGAGCTGAGAGTGCGGTTCTATTGGCAAAATGATTGCTTAGCATATATGAAACCCAGGTTTTGGTCCGCAGCATCGCATAAACCCCGCACGATGGTTTGCATTAAAAAAAAAAAAAAAATCCTACACCTGAAACCAGAGACGCAGATGTTCAGGGCATCCTTCGCTACCTATAGAGTTGGAGGCTATGCAGGGCTGCGTGAGACCCTTTCTCAAACAGAACAAAGCAAAGTATTTTCCACGTATAAGTATAAATATAGGTTTGCTTTGAGGTTTTCCTGAGAGCGACCACCTGCAGCGTGACCTCGTGACGTTCAAGTGCTTCTCAGGTCTGTGGCGGAACGAATTCGAAGGCATGTGGATCTCGTGGGTCGCCTCACCTTTTTGGAGGTTCTAGTTAGAGTGTGGACTTGATTCAGAGGTGTGGCTCGGTACCCGGGACGGCAGCCTCGGTGGGCACGTAGAATACAGCACCAACTGGACTTCAGACCAGGATCGCTCCCCAAAGCGCTCTGCTCCCTCCCTCGCGCAGCACCCCGCGTCCTGTGCCCCACAAGGCTCCCCATTCCGGTGTCATTCGGGAGGTTGGATGTTCCTGTCTGCACCCAAAGCTTCAGAGGATCACTTAAGGCTCAGCCACTGCCTTTGGAGCTAAGTTCCGAATTCTGAAAGACCGGAATCTAGTATTGCTCGGTCCAGCTCATAGCTCCCAGTCTCTTCCGCACCGCTGCATCTAATTTCCACGAATGAATGAATGAATGAATGAATGAATGAATGAATGGCGGTGCTTGCACCATTCGGAGAGGATCTGCAGAGTGCGCGGCCAGCGTCCTGGCATTTTCTGTTCCCAACCAGTCCCAAACTCTTGCTTGGTATTCATCTTTGTCTCTAATCTGCAGCTCGCAAATAATTACTCCTCGTAGCTATTGGCCTAACACCAGGTCAGGCTTTCGAGTTCGAGAGAGATTCGGTCTGCTCCAACCCACCTCCCTTGCAACGCCACTAGCTGCACTAAAGCGACTTCCAGGGCATGTGGGAACACCTTGGGCAAGGACCACTCTGCAGTGCCACTAAGGGGTCCCACAAGGACCCAACTCCTTCTGTGCGCCAGACTACGGGTCTGCGTGGTAGATGAGGGCACCGGAGACCGCTCACTTGCCCAGAGGGGAGATGGCGGGTGGTGAAGAAGACTTCTTGAGCCAGAGAAGAGTCCCCTGACTAACTCCGAGCCGCTCTATGTGCACAGTTTGTGGGCATCCGTTGGGCATCGCCTAGCACACCAATCCAAGGAAAGACTCTGATACCCTGGGCTAGGAAACCCGGACTGCAGGCCGTGGCCCCCGGGGTGTGTAGGTATCAGGAGGCGCAACTTCTGGCTGGACTTTGAAGAGTCCAACCCAGAGGGTCTGCGCTCGACCCTCTTTCCAGGCGGGCTGTGGTCTCTGCCAGGCAAATCGAGGGGGGCTTCGAGCCGTTCTCAGAGACGGAACCCCGCTGGTGCTGGCCGAACGACAACGGTTCTCCTCCGGGGCTTTCAATGTTCAGTTTCAGTCGGTCCTCTCGGTTTTCTCAGGCCGGGGCGAGCCCTGGAAGAGGCGCAGCCACCCCGCTGAGGGCACTCCTGAGCCCCTGGGTTGCAGGCTTAGGACAGTAAGGGCAGCGAGGGGGATCGGGGTAGATGGGCATCTGGGGAGAAGGCGGAGGAGAGAGTCAGAGGGAGTACAGGGCGTCGGGCGCCCTGTGTCCACCCCCTCGGCGCCTGCGCACCCTTCCTGGCGCCCTGAGCCCCGCCAAAGGTCGCGGTCCGGTCCCGCTTCGACCAAGACTCCGGCTACCAGCTTGCGGGCCCCGCGGAGGAGGAGACCCCGCTGGGGCTAGCTGGGCGACGCGCGCCAAGCGGCGGCGGGAAGGAGGCGGGAGGAGCGGGGCCCAGACCCCGACTCGGGCAGAGCCAGCTGGGGAGGCGGGGCGCGCGTGGGAGCCAGGGGCCCGGGTGGCCGGCCCTCCTCCCGCCACGGCTGAGTGCCCGCGCTGCCTTCCCGCCGGTCCGCCAAGAAAGGCGCTAAGCCTGCGGCAGTCCCCTCGCCGCCGCCTCCCTGCTCCGCACCCTTATAACCCGCCGTCCCGCATCCAGGCGAGGAGGCAACGCTGCAGCCCAGCCCTCGCCGACGCCGACGCCCGGCCCGGAGCAGGTAGGCAGCTCTGGGACCCGAGCTAGGGCCAGGTATTTCGCACGAGGCTCCGAGGCTGGAGTTCGGGTGTGCGGCTGCCCGGGTGCTAGCCGAGTGAACGGCCCCAGGGACTCCGCGTCAGTGGCAGGAGGGGCCGGCCGGAGTGAGGCTAGGAGTAGAAGCAGTTGGCACCTCGGCAACCCATGGACCTGCCTCCTGCCCACACTGTCCACTACAGGTGGCAAGGAGTCGCCATACCCGGAGATTCTGGGGCTCGGGTCTGGTAATAGGGGAAGTTGGGAGGTGCGTGGGTATCCTACCTCACAAGGAATGCAAATCCCCACCTCTGTAAGGCAGAAGGCCTTTCAGGTCCCGCTATGGAAGCAGACTAAGAGAGAGGAAAGCCAACTAGAGCCCAACCTCTATGCTGGTCCCAAGGTGTGGGGTCCTGGTGGGTTACTGCTGTTCTGTGATGAGTTTACTGTGGTGCCTCACCAGCCTCCCTAGTCTTCCAGGTAGAGAACCCGGGCAGCCCACACTCTCTCCTGCTCCACTGGGCAGCTGTCACCTTCTCACTCTTGAGAGATGAGAACATCTGTAGGCACCTATCCACATACACACCCGTATGTGTGCGTGGGCGGGGGCGGGGGGGTGGTGGTGTCAGGAAAAAAGCTCTGACTTCTGAGCCCCAAGACACTTGGTTCCCTGTATGTGCTGAGGTCTGTTAATTAATTAAGTGGGCACTTGGGACCTGGGTCGTAACAATATTTGGGGGAAGGTTGTTGTTGTTTTTCTTCATTTAAAAGTTAAATTGTGTCTGTGTGAGTCGTGCACGGGTCAGAGGACATCTTTAGGAGTCGATTCCCATTTTCCATTTTATCAGTCTCAAAGATTTACTCAAGTGGCCAGGATAGGCAGCAAGCACCTCTACCTGCTGAGCTCCACTGCCTCGGATTGGTTTTCGTGGTCGTTGTTTGTGTTGCTGTTTAGCTCTAGAAAAAAAACTCAACAGAGACAAAATGTATCCTGAATCCTTGGTGTGTTGCAAACGCTGTCCCGGCCCCCCACCCGCCCCCATCCTTTGATTTATTCAATAAAAATGTAAAACATTACTTTGTGAACAAAAGATAAGTATTTAACATTTTCTCATCCATGACTGTATAGATTGTGTATGCAGTTTTGAAAATCAGGTAATCGGTTTCAAAGGTGTTGCATACCCACTAACTAGTCTTGAGCTACTGGCGGGCCTATGGGAGCCTGCCTATCAAGCACAGGTAACTAACGACAGGATGCTGAGCAATGTTGTCCTTCTAGCGATGGCTCTGTGGAACAGGCAGGGCTTGCCCATTCTGATGGCCACCCTGTGTGACAACATTCTGGATTAGAAGTCAGATGCTGAGTTCAAATACTCTCTGTGCCCTGGGACCTTGAGCAAGTTACTTAAATCCTCAGAACCTCAGTTTACCCATCTTCGAAATGGAGTCATAGCACTGCTTTTCTCAAAGAGCTTATAGAAACCTGGTCAGTATGCCTTTGTAAACAGAATGGAAACTGCCTGACCCTGGCTGAAGAAGGATATGAGTGAGATGCTTGTGTTCATAGAGGTAGAGTTATTTGTATAAGAAAGAAACTGGCTCGGGACCTGTGAGATGGCTCCTTGTAGAAGGGTGCTTGCTGCCAAGGGTGATCATCTGAGTTCCATCCATGGAATCCACAAGCTGGATTGTGGATCCACATTGTCTTCTGGCCATCACATGTGCACTGTGGCCCACGGGTGCACACATACATACAAATAGAAAAGTAACCAGGATGCTATATCCAAAGTCCTTGGACAAGTGCTGATACCAAGTGATCTTTTGAGTCCTAGATTTTGGCTCTGGGACTGGGTGGACCAAGAAAGAACTCAGAGAAGAAGGCCAGTTCCTAGGTTTTGGAGAGATCATGGCAGTAAGGCAGGAATTTGCCTGCGACCTGGGTGGAGGCTAGCAGCATCTGTCAGGAGTATGTCCTGTGATGAAGATGCTCCTGTTTCATGTTTATTTATAGAGTATGCCCAACCCAGGTCCTGGAATGGGCTTCTAGTGCTGACACATGCGAAGGAGAATAGCTAAAGTGGAGATGAAGAAGGGAGACAGGGATGAGGGCTAAAGGGAGCTTCATCACCCTGCTGATATCCAGGGATGCACCAACCCAAGGCTCCTAGCACTCCAAAGTTCTTGTCATTTTTGTCATTGCATTTTTAAAAAGTCCCATGTACATCTCAGTGAGAAACTATTTCTGTCACCAAATTCAAGGGTGATTTACCTCCCAGAAGCAAGCACACACACACACACAAAAAAAATTGCACTTGGTGAATGGTGTTGGGGCAGGGGGCGGAGAGAAATCCTCAAAACACTCTTCTGTGTTCCTTCTAAGAAGGAACTTTGAGGCAGCCTTTAGTTTTCGCAGAGGATACTTTTAAATGTTGCTGACAACAACTCTACTTATGAGTAACAGTGTGGCAGAGACTCCTGGAACCCAGATCATTCAATCTTGTTTCGGTTTGAATGTGCAGCAAAGAGTGTAACGGATACATTTAGTACAGCTACAGCCACCTTACAAACAGGCAAGGTCCTCTCTATGGGACCCAGCCTGCAGAACAACCCGTGGTCCATCTGCCTTTGTAGACTCTGACTCTCTCTGTCTCTCTCTCTGTCTCTCTCTCTGTCTCTCTCTCTCTGTCTCTCTCTCTCTGTCTCTCTCTCTGTCTCTCTCTCTGTCTCTGTCTCTCTCTCTCTCTCTCTCTCTCTCTCTCTCTCTCTCTCTCTCCACTTTATCTTTAAACCAGTTTGTTTTCCCTGAACTTGTTGCTCCACAGGGGAGGATCAAAGAGAAGGGATTGCTTGGCAAAACTATTGCTTATGAAGTATCTGCAGGAATTAGCACCCAGTGCACATACTGGCTGTGTGCTGGTATTAGGCTTAATAATTTAGGATTTTACCTTTGCTTGTAATTCTCCAACATCCCCTTGATGTAGGTTCTGTAATTATGCCCATTTTCAGATGAGGTCATGGAGGCTTTAGCATGTGATTCAAGGGGCCTGGAGTTGTGCCATCACAGTGTGGGATTTGAGATCTCAGATCTGACAAACAGTCCAGGGTATGGGCTTCTGGGTCGTTCTCGCCAGTGTAGCTAGTGCTGGATGTATAAATATAACCTATTAAACAGAGCCACAGGACCCTAGAACCCTTGCACAGGGCATTCTGTTGAGAGGACTGTTTGAGGCTAGGTGACTAGAATTAGGCGTGATGTGAACTCATGTAGGGAGAAAAGACGCATCGTAATTTCATCAGTACCGAAGTGAAATTTCTCATCTTCAGTCATGAGTGTATAAACAAACAAGTTTACAGTCCGTGGTACTTTATACAGTCCATGGTACTTTATACAGTCCGTGGTGCTCTTCTCACTCATTGCAGTTACTGATCTTTTCACTGGATGTCCCAGCTTGGCAGAAAGCTCAAATTTTTGTTCTCATCGCCAACCTGAAATTCTGAGTTATGACAGCTGCTGCTTGACTTGACCTTGTCCTAACCCAGAGGTATGATTGTCATAGATTAATGTCACTTGAACACTGTGGCCACTTCATTAGAACCATGGGTGGGACCAAACACCTACAATGGCAGCACTGGAGAGGCTGGGGTAAAGGCATCAAGAATCCAAGCCCCCACCCCCAGGGTCAGCTCTGTTGTGCTGTCCTTATTATGCTGAAGGTCAAGAGCACAAACCAGTAGTCTAATTTGCCACTATATATTCTGATGGCCAGAGGCTACATGTCAGTGTGTGGGCAAGACTAGTTCCCCTCAGATAGGAATCCCCTCTATGTTCCTCCAAGATCTGGCAATTCTGGCAGCTCCTTGCCCTGCAGGTCTGCCTCTGTCCTATAGTCTCTGACTCTGTGCAGCATGGCCTTCTCTTTGCTTTCTCTGAGTCTACCCTCTTTGATTGTAGTCAGATGTGTGGCTCGTCTGAGGTTCTGGGGAGAATTCCTTGTATTTAATTTTATGTATTTACAACACTCCTCCCTGCATAAGGTTCTACAGTGTCAGGGTCAGGCAGGTTCTGCTTGCCCCAGCTGTCTGTTTAAACAGAGGCTGCTGGGGTGCTTCACAAGACATCAACATGGCTTTCGGGATAGGAGAGGCATCCTGAAGAAGTAGAAAGAGAAGGGGAGGTGTTATCCTAGGACATCTCCACTGAGGCTGGAGCGCCGGACCAAAGAAACAACCCTGTCTGTGAAGGAACAAGAGCTCTGAAGACAGGTCTAGGCAATGGAGGAGACATGTGGACATCAGAGGGCCAGTGGATGTAACACTTGATGGCCCTTGCAGATGGAGTCAGGTTCCCCAGAGAGTGGCCTATGAGGGAGGAAAGCAGTCTTCTTCCACCTGCCCAGACTCTTTGCTTGGTGCGTGACTTTGATGGACATTGCCCAGATTGATGGGAGAAAAAAAAAATTTTTTAGAACCATGGGTAGGACCAAACACCTACAATGGCAACACTGGAGAGGCTGGGGTAAAGGCATCAAGAATCCAAGCCCCCACCCCCAGGGTCAGCTCTGTTGTGCTGTCCAAGCAGGGTGCAGGGCCCACTCTCCCAAATGTTGCAGCCAGTGAGGGGCAGGGATAGCTCTCCTGAACTTATGACCTTGTGGACAGCTTTCCAACTACTGGAAGTGTGGAGAGGAGGGGCATCATCTCTACACCCGTGCCACCTCATGACAGACAAGTGGCAGAGTCAGCTATTCCACACTCATGCTCTGAGGGTCTGCTCACCCACACTCCACACCCACGAGGGTCATGTCCACTGTGCTGCCTGGGTGAGGGTGCAGGGCCTGCTCTCCCTAGTGCTGCTGGTGAGTGATGGGGCAAGCTCTCCAGAGGGCGGCAACCAGTGAAGGGAGGGGCCAGCTCTGCCCAGTTCTTGGACATCTGCTCTGACAAGGGATATCCCATGTTCTTTAATGGTAATGTGAGCCGTGGACATCAACACCCACCTCTGCATAGCCATGAACCCAGCTCAGGCTGCCACCTCACTATGGCCCCAGGTGGCTGGCCACTCACAACAGGCTGCTCCTCTCCATCCTCCAGTCTCCAGATCCAGCTCTCTTCATAATCCTTAAGCTGTTCCACTTCTCTCTCTCCCATCTGACCACCACATGCTCGCACATTGTGGTGGCTCCCACTGCAGGCTGGCCATGTTGCTGGGGGGCCCTGGGGTGACATCCTTTGGTCCAAGCTGCACGGCCGTGAGCAGGCCCTGCACCTCACCCAGGCAGCACAGTGGACATGACCCTGGTGGGTGTGGGGTGTGGGTGAGCTGCATGGCATTTTGGCAAGTGGTTGTCCACAGCCTGCCTGTGCTGTGCTCCAGAGGCAGATCTGTGGATGCTGTGGCAGGTTTCTGTCTGCCTTTTTCCCTCCTCATGTGCTGCACTGCAGGTGGCTATGTGTGTCTATGGCCTGCTCATACAGGGTAGAGGGCAGATCTATGGCTATCTTTCCCTGCCCAAACATTGTGGCATGGTGGAACACAGATCTCTGTCTATCTTCCTCTTCCCGTGCCATGCTACCTAGATTTGATTTGATTTGATTTGATTTGATTTGATTTGATTTGATTTGATTTGATTTGATTTGATGAGTCCTAGACATAAAACAGCTTTGGTCACCAAGCCAGGCATCGGGCCAGGATGAACATAGGACTATCATCTGCTCTACCCCTGACTGATGTAAGAATGGCATCACCAATAAGGTGTCTCTTTGTCCATTGACAGGGGTTAAAGTTTTTTAATTGGTAAATTTTTACTATGTAGCTCTGGCTAGCCTGGAACTCTTTATGTAGACCAGGCTGGCCTGAAACTTTCAGAGCTCTACCTACTATTCTCTGCCTCCTGAGTGCTGGGATCAAAGGCGTGCATTGCTTGGAATCTCGAGGGGATGAGGGTGTGGGGCTTCTGCAGGAGAAAGGCAGGTCTCAGGAGCCTGAGGAGGAATGGAAGGTCATTAGCAGTCTCCTTGCTATGCAGATATCTTCTGTCAGGGAATGCTCTCTCTCTCTCTCTCTCTCTCTCTCTCTCTCTCTGACATTTTCTATGTAGTACTGATTTCCTGCACAAGTAGCGGTTTCTCATTTTGCTTTAGGCAGTTGGGTGGGGTTAGGCTTTGTATGTGTTGCTAGTTCTCCATCGATTTTGGCTTCTAGTATCAGGTAACGTCAAAGTGGCGGGTTCTGGTTTCCTACAGCCCCGGTCTGAGGTGACACCATGAATCCCAGCAGTTGTCCACCTAACACTCTCCAAAGCAGGCTCACAGTGCAGACCTTGGTGAGTGTATTTCTTATCACAGTCCACTAAAGAGGGCTTTATACAGACCAAGGGCAAAACAGACATGAACCATTGGAAGAGGCTGCAAAGCAGTATGAACTGCGAGGGCAGGGCAGGGCAGGCACGGGTAGGGATGGAGAGGTCTGCGGGCTGGGCCTTCCAGTTCTTGCACAGTTGAGGTCCCAGGAATGTGTGAGTAGCCACTGTCACCCCCTTTGAAACCTGCCCACAGCAGAAGCACCGGAGCGGGGTTTATGATGTGCAGCCTCAGCCTGAAGGACTTTCGGGAGAAGGGCAGGATCTACGCTCCAAAGCAGAAGCCTGAGAGGAAATTAGAACCATGGATTTGGGCAGTGACAGCCATGCACGGGAGCTAACTAGCTGATTCAGGATCCTGCCCATTTTGTAGATGTTTAGTAGTCCAGAAAGGCAGAAGATAGTAGATGCTAGGGACAAACGTAGTTTTCTATGAAAATATGATTTTTCTCTATATCATTTCTTCTTAAAAAACATTTAGGTGGGGGCTGGTGAGATGGCTCAGTGGGTAAGAGCACCCGACTGCTCTTCTGAAGGTCAGGAGTTCAAATCCCAGCAACCACATGGTGGCTCACAACCATCCATAACGAGATCTGACTCCCTCTTCTGGAGTGTCTGAGGGCACCTACAGTGTACTTACATATAATAAATAAATAAATCTAAAAAAAAAAAAAAAAAAAAAAAACATTTAGGTGTCTATTTGTTCATGTGTGTAGGTGTGCCAGGGTGCATGTACAGGTCAGAGGTCATGTCCAGTGTCATCTTTGCTTCCTGCCCACCTTATTGTTTTGAGACAGGGTCTGTCTCATTGACTCTGGACTCAGTGATTGGGCTGGACTAACCAGCCAGGGAACTCTGGATTTCCTCTGACTTCTGCTCCCCAGAGCCACGCTTGCAGGCATTTGTTGCCTACAGTCTGTTTTGTTTTAAATTTATATTTATTCATTTCATTTTTATTTGCATTTTGCCTGCATGTATGTCTGTGCACCACAAGCTTGGCATGCCTGTGGAGGTCAGAAGAGGGCATCTGATCCCTTGGAACTGGAGTTACAGATATTTGTGAACCAGCATGTGGGTGCTGCGGACTAAACCCAGGTCCTCTGCAAGAGCAGCAAGTGCTCTTAACCACTGAGACACCCCTCCAGCCCCTTTGCTGTTGTTGTTTAATGTGGATTGTTTATTGGTATTGCTTTTTTTTAAATGTGGGTTCTGGCATCTGAACACAGGTCTTCACACTTTCCTGACTGAGTTAGTTATCTTGCTAGTAAACCCATTTCTACCAAAGGTGATCACAGTAAACTGATTTTTATTTTCAGAAGCATGCCTAGTCTTCCTGAATGTGCCCTGCGTATTTGCATAGGTCTGGTGAAATTACTAAGTGGCTGTGCTAGTCAAATAAGGAGCGTCAGAGCAGATCTCAGAAGCCTGTGCTGGCAGCGGAGCCAGGTCAGGGTCCCAGCATCAAAATCCATCTGCAGAGCTTCTCCCGCTAGAGATGCCCAAAGAACTTTAAGGCTGGTGGTCCCTCTGTCAGTTACAGTCCTTGTCTGTGAGACCATAGAGCCCTTGTAAGCCAGGGACCAAACAAAGCATTTTATCTGTCTGTCTGTCTGTCTGTCTGTCTGTCTGTGTGTATGTGCACATGAGCATGCCACAGTGCATGTGTGATGGTCAGAAGACAATGTTATCTCCTTCCACCATATGAATTCCATGGATGACACTCAAATAATCACTATTGGTAGTAAGCATGCATATACACAGAGCCATCTTACAGGCCCTGATTCAGTTTCTTTCTTATACAAATAACTCGACCTCTATGGAAACAAGCATCTCACTCATTTTCCCCTTCAGCCAGGGTCAGGCAGTTCCAATTCAGTTTACAAAGGTTAATTGACCAGGTTTCTATAACCTATATATAGCTTCTTTAAGTTTCTAGACATTTGTACCCAGTTCAAGGGGCCTGCCTTTGAAATGTGTGCTGGGCAGAGTCCTTTCTCAAATCTCCTTGATCGAAGCTACTGGCAGAGGCCGTGAGAACATGGGTAGACAGCGGCTAACTGCCAGTGGCTGGAGAAATGGCCTGAATTTGTGGGACTCATCATCCGGTGGGGGGTGTGTCTTAAGGCAACTGGACGTGAAAATCTAGATATTTCTGTATTAGAGAAAAAAACAATCTGTTTTAAGAAAAGTTTAGAAGGCTCAGTGGTTAAGAGCACCGACTGCTCTTGCAGAGGACCTGAGTTCAATTCCCAGTACCTACAAGGCAGCCCACAAACACTGTGACTCCAATTATTCTGACATCCATGGGCACATGGTACTCACACTACACGCTGACAACGCATTTATACACATAAAATAAAATGAATCTTTTTTTTAAAAGTAACTAGAACTACTATAGAGAAGTAGGATTTCTTGGGGTATCATATAATTAAATAAATACTCACACAAGTGTGACAGGATTGATTTTGTACTTTATTATAAGGGAACCATTTTTTTTTTTAATCGTCCAGGGTTGCATCTCAGCCTCTGGAGTAAGGATTCATGGAGAGTTTTGTGGGGCCAATCTGCAAAAGTTCAGCAGAAATCAGAAGTTAAGAAAGGTGATACAGAACTTAGCATTGGAAAGTTCTGGAACTAGAGCTGGAAAGATGCCTTTGTGCTGAAGAGCACTCGCTGTTCTTCCAGAGAACCAGAGTTCTGTTCCCAGTGGCCCACAACTGCCTGTATGTAACTCCAGCTCCAGGAGACCTGACACCCTCTTCCAGTCTCTGCAGGAGCCTGCACACACATGCAATACACATACATAAAAAATAATAAAATTAAGCTTTAAAACATTTTTTTTATGAAAGGAAGTTATCAGCCAGGCATCCCCGCACTCACAAAACAGAGGCAGAGGATCTCTTGTGAGTTTGAAGCTGTAGTGGTAGATACATAAAAAGTTACAGGTCAGTCAGGGATACATAGTGAAACTCTGTCTCAAAAAATATCTACAATGAATCCAATTTTAGACAATTTGTGCTCAGAGATGTAGGGCATTCCTGTGATCCCAGTACCTAGGATGCTAAAGCAAAGGAGAAGCTGAGACGGAAGAGAAAGATTTGGAGCTTGAGGCCAGCCTGGGTCACACAGTCCAAATATATATAAATATCCAAATATATAAAATAGTTTATGCCAACTTGACACAGGCTAGAGTCATTTGGGAAGAGGGAACCTTAATTTTTAAAAAAATGACTCTACTGAATTTACTTGTGGTACATTGTCTTGATTGATGATTGAATGTGAAAGGGTCTAGCTCACTGGGAGGAGGGCCACTCATGGGCAGGTGGTTCCATGGTGTAAGAAAGCAGACCAAGAAAACAAAACCACAGGAAGCAAGTCAGTAAGCAGCTTTCTTCATGGCCTCTGACAATGGTCAACATGACCACTGACACAGTCCTTTGTCTCTGTTATGGTTCTTTCTCTCCCTCCCCCTCCCTCTCCCTCTTAAAGATTTATTTATTTTATTAATATGAGTACACTGTCACTGTCTTCAGGCACACCAGAAAAGGGCGTCAGATCCCATTACAGATGGTTGTAAGCCACCGTGTGGTTGCTGGAAATTGAACTTAGGACCCTCTGGAGGGTCAGACAGTGTTCTCAACTGCTGAGCCATCTCTCCAGCCCCTTATCTCTTTCCAACTTTCTGTATCAGTTGAGTTTTTTTTATCCTTCCTCTTCCCCCACAGTCTGTCTTCCTACCCTTCTTTCTCCCTTCCATCCCAGCCTCCCTTCCTGTCCTTCCTCCCCTCTCCCAGTCTACCTTCTTGTCCTTTCTCTCCCAGCCCCATTCTAAGCCCCCCTTTTTTCCTTTCCTTTCCTTTCCTTTCCTTTCCTTTCCTTTCCTTTCCTTTCCTTTCCTTTCCTTTCCTTTCCTTTCCCTTCCCTTCCCTTCCCTTCCCTCCCCTCCCCTCCCCTCTCCTCTCCTCTCTTTTTCTTTCCCCTTCTTCCCTCCTTCTCCCTCCTCTTTTCTTTTTTCTGAAGCTGTTTTTTAATTAACCTTCAAACTAAACACATTCTTTCCCTTGAACCTCAGACTTTCTTTACCACAAAATGTCCCTGCATCTTCTCATGTAGAGTGGGTTCTCTTATAGCTTCCACACACAGACAAAAGAATTTTAACTCTCTGTAATTCCAACTCCCAGAAGAAAACGAAAGGTGAGTACGGACGGACGGGGCAAGTGTGGGAACGCCCACCCGAGTGCCACAGAGCGGTTTTGCTAGCTGCTCTTGCCAAGGGCTGGGGTCTGGTCTTGCTATGCACACAGTGGCTCACCATCACCAGTAACTTCTGTCCCAGGGAATCTGACATTCTCTTCTGATCCTCCTTGGACACCAGGAACACACATGGTACACATACATATATGTAGGAAAACCCAATCATACACATAAGATAACAAAAAAGTAAATCTAAAAGCATTTTCAAAGATGTGGGCAGCTATTTTTAAAGCAGGCATATTATGATTCCTCATTGTCATAGAAATCTTTGCTTCTTATACTTTTATTTTTTGAGATTCATTTAATTTTATAGTTTCTAACAACTGTGCCTTAATTATGAAAACACCAGGAGAAATTTTATGAAAGCATCCTGTTTTAAAATGTTTATTTTAAAAGTTTAGGTTTTATTATTATTATTTACGGGTATGTGTGTATGTGTGTGCTTGTGGGGTGTGCATGTGAATGCAGGTACTTCCAAGCCAGAGAGGGTGTCACAGTCCTTTGGAGCTGGAGGTACCTCTCCATCCCCAGAGTTTCCTGTTTTTAAACAAGGCTAGCTATTACCCAACAACCGTACCTCCTGCTAAATATTTTTCAGCACGTTTGTATCAGGAAGAGTCAGAAAGGCAAAGCCTGAGAGAGGTATACTTAGTTCTGCTCATTTATTGTTGAGATGACCTGCAGACACTGCTGTGTGCCTGTTAGTTCCTGGGTTACTGCAAGGTTAGCTGTCCCAGGGTTCGAACAGACATGGCCAGGAAACACAGGAAGAGCAGCAGTTGTATGTCTGCCTTGTGTTTGGATGGCTTGGAAGATATGTGTATGTTAGTTAATCCAGTAAACGTAAGCTAGCAGCCCAGGCAGGCTAGGTGGTCATGATTCTTCTGCCTTGTCTTCTGGAGTGAGCCATGCCTTGATTTGGAACTTTAAGAAACTTTTCCACTCTTGCTTCATCTCACAGCAAACAGCTCTGCCAAATTCAGTCTCTGGAGGTGAGGCCAACTTCTGATAATAGAGTTGTGAAAAAAATCCTTTCAAGTATTTTATTATCAGGTTTTAGCCAGCCAAATACTTAAGTGTTTCTGAAAGTACTAGGGTCTCTCTCTCTCTCTCTCTCTCTCTCTCTCTCTCTCTCTCTCTCTCTCTCTCTCTCTCTCTCTCCTTCCCTCCCTCCCTCCCTCCCTCCCTCCCTCCCTCCCTCCCTTTCTCCTTCTCTCTTACTTGTATTGGAAATTCAACACCCAAACCAGCAAGACTTTTATGACAACCATGAATATAAAATAGTCATGTTCAAACAGGGGCGGGCAGCCTGCAGCCCCTGTGACCCCCAAGTTCACTTTTAGACAGGTGGGTAAAGACTACATGGGCTCTCCAGTCTCCACTTGCTATTCTATGATGGATGTAGGGAAGTTCCTGTGGGAAGGTACCCTACCAGCACTGACCAGGCATGAAGGATGAAGGAGGACGGAGAGCCCCTAATAGACCTGGGCCTCTTGTTTATATAGGATCTTTTGAGAGCTGGGGCCATGGTGAGCCATTGAACTCTGCCTGACTCAGGCCAGCATTGTGCTATACCCACAGCTGAGAGAGGGAGAAGAATGTCTACCAATCATAGAGCAGAGTGGTCAGGACTCAGGACAAACTAAAGGGAGGATATCATCTAGTTTGACTCATAACAAAACTGCTCTATGCAGATGTCAGCCTACCAGAACCCAGAGCCGCTAACCTGGGAAGCCAGTGGGCAGCAGCCTTCCAGGCTGGGGTTCTTGTCCTGACCAAGATGCTATTCTTCCTGCAAAGACAGAGGGGAAGAAGCCAGAAATGAGCATGCTCATACCAATAGAGCCCAGGGCTCAGTAGTAGGAACGTGTCTGGTGTGCCTGGAGGCTCCGGGCTCCATCTCCTGCTGCCTAGAAAGCCAGCAAGGTCTCCGAATGAGAACTGTGTTCCACTGCATTCCTTCTAAATGAGAACTGCGTTCCACTGGATTCCTTCTACTGAGCAGAGTCTGAAAAGGTAAAGACAGTTTCTGTTCTTATTCCCACCAGGTCCAGGAAGGAGTGTCCCTCAGTCAAACCTGGTACCTTTGCTGGCCTCCTGCTAGGGTTCCAAATCCTACAGCTGCTATGATCATCCCAGAGAAGGCAGGCTTCAGCCACTGAGGTCCCTTCCCAGTCACTAAAGTATAAGGGAAAAAAGATTACATCAGATAGGGTACAGTAAGTTGTGCCTATCCATATGCACGGGTGCCGTACAGGGGAAGGTGGCTCTTCTGAGTCCCAGAGAGAAAAGTAGCTCTGGGTGGCACAGAGGCTAATGTAGGGATGTGAGGGGAAGTGGGCAAGGAATATGCAGATATAGCATTGTGTGTGTGCATGTGTGTACATATGTGTGTGCATGTGTGTGTGTGTGTGAGCAAGGAATATGCAGATATAACATTGTGTGTGCACATGCATGTGTGCATGTGTGTACATATGTGTGTGCATGTGTGTGTATGTGAGCAAGGAATATGCAGATATAACATGTGTGTGTACACGTGCATGTGTGCATGTGTGTACATATGTGTGTGCATGTGTGTATGTGTGTGTGTGTGTATGTGAGCAAGGAATATGCAGATATAACATTGTGTGTGTGCACGTGCATGTGTGCCTGTGTCTACATATGTGTGTGCGTGTGTGTGCATGTGAGCAAGGAATATGCAGATATAACATTGTGTGTGTGCTTGTGGATGTGGATGTGCATATTTGTGTGTGTGTGTACATGTGGGCAAGGAATATGCAGACATAACTGTGTGTGTGCATGTGTGTGCATATGAGTGTATGCATGTATGCATGTGTGTTTACATACATGTATGTACATGTGCGTGTGAGTGCATGTGTGTGTTGTTCCTCAGGAGGCATCCACTTTTTTTTTTTTTTTTTTTTTTTTGAGCATGAGCCTCTCCCTGAATCTCTCCATCAGGTCTCCATTTCCCATCTCTACCTTCAAAGCACTGTGATAACAAGAACATACTATCACGCCTGTTTTTGTTTTTAAAGGCGCCAATATCTCCTTAAATTTTAGTGCATTTATTATTTTTCACATGTGCGGGTACTCACATGCCACAGCATGCCCATGGTGGTCAAAGTACAGTTTTTCAGAGTTGGGTCTCTCCTGCCATGTGGGGTCTGGGTTTCAAACTCAACATTCCAGGCTTGGCTACCAATGCCTGCTGAGCCAACTCAATGACTCCTCACACCCCACCTTTGAAACACACCTTCTGGGGATCACACTCAGGTCCTCATGCCTACAAGTGTGTACTGACCCAGCCCCAGACGTGACTTTGGTTTGATGGTTGCCCAGCTGGGACCCCTTTCCTGATGTATGTGTCCTTCAGAGCTGTACCATCTGCTCCTACACAGGGCAGCTTCTCCATGTTCAGTGCATCTGCAGCCTCAGGGTCACCTGGACTCACTCAGGGTGCCCAACAGGTTGTTCTGCAATCATGTGTCCCAGTGTCCTGCAGACATGTGTCATGCAGTTATATGTTCTGAATCTCAATATAGACCTTAGAACTGTGGCTGAAGAAAGGGGATGTGGTGCCAGACTCAGTTTGCCCAAAGAGCTAGTGCAGGATGGAGCTGGCTGGCACTGGCCTAGGGCAGACTGAAAGGTGCAAGGGGCCCTTGGGTGGTGACACCTGGTGTTTTAGACCGTTATGTGGGTTCCCAGGAAAACCCCCTCTTCTGCAAAGGAAGCACTTGTGTTTTCCCAGTATGCTATGGGTACAAGGATGACTAACAATCATGACATTTGCATGGTGCTTCCTTCACCGTAGCTGCACACAAAGGCCCGTGCTTTGCTCTCTTGGCAGAGGTAGGCTTTGTTTCCTCAGTTTACAGATAGGGAGGTGGAGGGCTGGGAGGTCATTATAGTCACAAGAGGAGTAGAGGGCTCAGCACAAAGTACGACAAAGTCACCGTAATAAAATTCAGGCCTGGGCCATGATCCTAACTACTGGGGAGGCTGAAGCAGGAGGATCCAAAGCTTAAAGTGACCTTCAAGCCGGTCCTGGTTGACTTAGTGAGACCCTGTTTCAAAAGGGAAAGTCAAAAGAGTCTGGGGTGCATTTTGGCAATACAGTGTCCTGGGTTTGACCTCAGAGCTGCGGTGAGAGCAACGAGAAAGAACAGATTCGCAACAGGAAAGTTCACAATGGATCCAGCACTAGCTTTCAATTTTTAAGAAAGATTTTACATTTTATGTCTGTTGTATGGCCATATGCTTGTACTCTGTGGGGGGGGGGAGAAAGAGAGAGATAGGGAGGGAGAGAGAGAGGGAGAGGGAGAGAGAGAAAGAGAGAGAGAAAGAGAGAGAGAGGGAGGGAGAGAGGGAGGGACGGAGAGAGGGAGGGAGGGAGAGAGGGAGGGAGGGTGGGAGAGAGAGGAAGAAGGAGAGAGGAGAGAGAGAGAGAGAGAGGAAGAATGAGAGAGAGAAAGAGAGAGAGCTCTCTTAACTGCTGAGCCATCTCTCCAGCCCCTCAACAATAGTTTTATTGGACACTAAGGACTTCAGCGATGAAGATCCAAAGACCTGACTAACTTTCTCCCAAGTTTGTGTGTGTGTGTGTGTGTGTGTGTGTGTGTGCGCAAACATGTGTGCATGCATGCTAGAGGGAGCCTGCCCAACTGAACCATTGTTAGAGGACAAGGGTTAGAACAGGAATGAGTCAATCCCATAGTAGGGAGGGTCTGCATCCCTGTGGGATCCTGTCCCCAAGAACAGGACACACAAGGTCTCATGCTATTCAGGGTCAGGCTGAGAATTTGCTCTTCAAGGTTTCGTGGTATGTATTCCTTGTATGTCATACTGTGTTGCGTAAGGACATCTTCCTGCAGGCATCTATTATACAGCAAGTGTACATGCTTCTTCCCCCTTGGTCCATTTATCCCTTTAGACAAGTCACTTCTGCTTTCCTGTCACGTATACATATGTGATTTTTAGATACATATGCAAAAACCCAGGAACAAAATATGAGAGAAAACATGTGATGCTCGCTTTGCTGAGACTGGCTTAATTCACATACTACAATCATGTCCGATTGCCTCCATTTTCATGAAAAGGATGTAACTTTGTCCTTCTTTATGGCTGGATAAATGTATGACCATGTATAGTTGTCATACTTTTCTTGTCTGCTCCTCTGCTCTTGGGACTAGTGCTACACTGAGCGCTCCTTGATATACTATGTTCTACAATGTGCGTTGACTTTGGGGTAGGTGTCCGTGGGTGGTATGGTCACATGGTAGATCTATTTCTAAAGACCCTCCATACTGACTTCCATAGTGGTGGGAATGGTTTGCCTTGCCTCTGTTGGTCTGGGAGGGCGTCCTTCTGTCCACGTCCCCACCAGCATTGGCCACTTCTGTTTTCAGCCGGTGGCTGAGATGGATTCTCAGTATGGTTTTGATTTGCATTTCTCAGATTGCACCTTTTAAATGCATGTATTAGCTCCTTGTACTTCCTCTTTTGAGAATTGTCTGCTCAATTCCGTTTTAAGCACCAGGTTGCTTGTGTGTGTGTTTAGTTTTTTAAATATTTGCTTTAGGTTTACGTGTGTGTGTGTGAGCCTGAGTGTCCATCTGTGCAACATGTGTTTGCAGGAACCCAAACATACCAGAAGGTGTCGAATCCCCTGGAACTGGAGATACGGGCAGGTGTAAGTCAGCTGACACAGGTTCTGGGAATTGAACTCCGTCTTATGCAACAGCACTAAGTCTTTTGACTGCTGAACCACCTCTGTCACCCTGTGTTTAGTTTTTTGAGTTCTTTGTATATTCTATTATTTTATGGCAAGGAATGTTTTTGCCTGTATGTATGTCTTATGTACACCATGTGTGTGCCTGGTGCCCATGAAGGCCAGAACCAGAAAAGAGAGTGTTAGGTCCTGGAACAGTTACAGATGGTTGTGAGCCGCCGTGTGGGTGCTACAGGTTGAATCTAGCTCCGCTGGAAGAGCAGCCAATGTTAACAGCTGAACTGCTGCTCTCCAGTCGCTTTTTGTAAACTCCAGATGTCAATCCTCTGCCAGACTGACAGCCAGCAATGACTCCCCTACCCTCCCTGAGCTGTTCTTCACCCAAATAGTTGTTTTCATCTCTGTACAAAGCCTTTTGAATTTCTCAAAGCCTCATTTATCAACGGTCTTCTGCCGGAGGAAGAGGCTAGGGACAGAAAGCACGGCCTGCCTACTGCTCTCTGGAGTGCCATGGTGCCACGTGCTGAGCTAGAGTGTTCTGAGCCCCATCCTGGGAGTTGTGAGTCACCTACCTGCCTCCACTGCAGGCTCTCCTACATCCCTCCTGTGATCTTTCCTGAGACACCACAAACCACACCTGAGACCCCCGGGGGAGAACCTTACAGGGATACCAGGTACCCAGGAACATCATCACAGCCTCCCTACCAACCAACTCCAGCATAGATGCCTTGGGCATCTTCTTGTCAACCAGGGTCAGGTCCTGGAGTAGGCAGGGCGTGGGAAGGAGACCCATGAGAGCGGGCTTTGTCAGCCTGCTCAGGGCTACTGTATCTACGAAGGGCTGTTCCAGTGTCCCTGCCCAGTGGCAGCTGCCAGATCCCTTCCATGGGGACAGCAGGGACTCTAATTGCTCACCTGCTGCTCAGAGTCTCTGCCAGCCCTGGAGGTGTGTCTGGGGAAGCTGTGCTAATTAGGCACACGGTCCATCCTTGTAGGGGCAATAGGCATAGTGTCAACCTTTCGGTGCGTCCTTCACAGCAAGTAAAGGAGCTCCAGTCTCCCATTCTGATCTACATCCCGGACCTTAGGGATGACGTCCTAGCTGTTGCCTCATTGATGTCCACCTTCCAGATGGACACTGCCCTGCTCAAGCACAGACCTGGTGACTCTCAGCTCAGCTGACCTATGGGAAGCCTTGGTCCTTGTGGGGACTGAGGAGAGCATCCCAGGTTGGGAAGAGAGCATGTAGGATCTTTAGGGTGTTTCCACCAGCAGCAGAGGGGGGCCTCATAGTAGAGAGGGGGTCTAACTTTTGCAGAGACCACACAGCGGCCCTTGCTAAATGCTGTAGCGCCGCAAAGGGGAGTCGAGCTCCACAGTGGGTACGTCCTGGTATCTGTGCCGCCCAGATCATGAACAGTAAGCGGCATATCTTATCATTCATTTACCAAGCCTCCATTCTCTGGGGTCCCTGGGACTCCTTACCACACAGTACAGACTAGATTCAGCTCCTGCTCGCTATAGAAGGAGGCTCTGCTGGTGATAGTCATGTAAGTTAGAGACAGCAGGTCCCTGATCTGCAAGACTTGGATTAGACAATGTGGCCCCCCTCCTTCTCGCCACCACTGTCCTCTGTCTCCCCGTGGTCAACCGCCATCAACAAGCCTAATTACAAAGGCCTCCTGGCACTTTTTCTTTTGGAGTAAGGCATGCTCCGGCTTGCTTCTGGGCCCTTAATTTTTGATCAGGGACACCTCTTCGACTAATTATTTGTCAGTAATGAGGGAGGAGAGATGAGGTTGCGAAAGCGTCCCTGAGCTTATAGAGAGAAGCTGCAAATTAAAATACGAGGCATCCGTAAACAGGGCGCTAATTGGATTAATTCAAAAGTGATAGATTGGGATAAGAACAGAGAGGAAGACCACAGGCAGATTGAGGTCAGAATAATTCCAGGAGCGTTGCCCGGGCTTCCTGTGATAGATGTGAGCCTCAAAGTCCGAGAGCTACAGAAAGTAAAATATGCTGCTGTGTGTGCAAAACACATCTGAGTCACTCAGGCACACCAACCACCCAGGATGCATGGCCGTTTCTTAAGCCCTGGCACTATCTGACCCTTGAGTCATTTTTGGAGAGACCAGAACTTTCATATGACAACCGCCTTTCTTTCCTCTGTTGTAATAAAGCCCTCTCTATTTGTTTTAAGGTTTTTAAATTATATGTACGTGTGTATGTAAGGGTATGTGCACATGAGTGGGAGTGCCCATGAAAGCCAGAATCTCCTTGTAGCTGCAGTCCCAGGCAGCTGCCTGGTATGGGTGCTGGGAGCTAAGCTCCCAAGTACATGGGCCTATGTGCATGTTCTTGACCGCTGAGCCATCTCTCCAGGCCCTCATTCTGATTTCTCTTGGTGCTGTTTAGTGTTTTTGCATTCTTTGAATCTTGAGCCACACTTATGCGTGGGCTATCTAATGTAATTGAATTTAAAAAAAAAACCATTATGTCAGAAGGTGATAAAAATTATGATGGGAACATCCCACTTCTGAACAGGCAGAGGTGAGCTGAACTTTTCAAGATAAGGGGAAGCATCTCCCTGTGTCCCAGTGAGCACTGTCTGTCCGTGGCTGCTTCTCCTGGTATCTCAGCGAGGCATCAGGTTTCTGTAGGGCATTTGAATCGCCTCATAGACCAAATGTGCCCTGACCACTTCCCCTGGCCACAGTGATGCTTTATAGTCTGGATTAACTCTGGGCTACTGGCCTCACTCCCAGTCTTGGCTGACACCTAGGCTGTGGGAGAGCTAATAGCTTATTCATATTATTTAGATAAGTAGCATAGTATTTGAGCCGTGTACGTTTTTAAAAGCATCAAGTCTTTATTCTTAGGGTGAGCCTTATCATATAATCACAACTGTGCACCATTTCAGTTCTCATGGTTCTTCCATGGATCACACTGAACAGTAAGTCCTGGCTGCAGAAGAGAATTATTTTTGCACCTGTCTCCAAGTCTATTGGTTCAACATAAACACAGGCAATACTCGAACCATATGTTATCATTCCACCGAGGGGCTCCTAGACACACCCCCAGTCAGCTTCCTGAATTTCTAAATTCAGAAAGGGAATGTGGAGCTGGGAAGAAATAGTATTTCACTTAAGACTTTACTTACCCATCCTGTCCATTTATCCATCCCATCTATCTACCCATCCAACACATTCTCCCATCCATCTATCCATCCATCCATCTATCCATCTCTTCATCCCATATGTCCATAAAGCCCATCATATCTACCCATCCATTGTTTGTTTAACCATCTATCCATCCATCCATCTATCCATCTCTTCATCCCATATGTCCATAAAGCCCATCATATCTACCCATCCATTGTTTGTTCATCCATCTATCCATCCACCCATCCATCTATCTATCCATCCATACATCCATCCATTCATCCACCCATCTATCCTTCCATCCATATGTCCATCCACCCACCCACCCATCCATCATCCAGTCTATCCATCTACCCGCCTGTATATCCACTCACCCGCCCACCCACCCACCCACCCACAAAACCACTATAAAAACATCCATCTCTCATTCATTACTGAGTACCTGCTGCATACTAGGTCCTGATCTGGGACCAGACAATTCAAACTTTATACACTCACTCAGTCTTCACCATTCTGTGACATCAACTTGAAGCTGAGGGTTTAATTCTGCAGAGCGCAGGCCTCTTGGAGGTCCCCGGGGCACACCACAGTATAAGACACTTCGTGTGGAGCACAGAAGCCAGTGTGCCAAGGACACCCTTTGCTCCTGTTGTTCAGGTGTGGGTGGGGATGGGTCTGGCAGTGAGACAAGAGGGGCCATGTTGGATATGCGCCTCAAGGGACCATCATCTAGCAAGCAGGGTAGCTTCCAGTGATGCCCTAGGCACCTGCTCTCCGAGGTCACTCCCTTTAACTTCTGGAAGACAGGAGAGGACACAGCCAAATGTACTGAAGGCAGATTTGCTTAGGATCCAGGCCAGGCGTCCATGGATCTCTGCAAAGAGTGAAAGTAGACACTGCAGGGGAGCTCGGATGGATGCTCTGTCAAGGCAGACGAAGTGGGCACTGTTCCAGTCATGAACTGTATGTTATATAAATCGACCCCTCTGTTTCCTCATCGGGGAACAGAGGTAGAAACTCTTCTCACGGTACCAGTGTAATGGTTGTGCTATGGATAGGTGTAGACGCTGAAATTCATGCTTAGTGAGCAGCATCAGCTAGGGCATGAGGTGTTTGTCACATTCTCTGTGTGACTCCTATGTGCTCTCAGAACTCACTGAGTTGAGGATGAGAGCGCCGACGGCCCGGATGGAAGAGTCAGATGAGACAAAGAACAGGTGCTCTGGCAATGTCAAGCAGGTTGGGAGGGCAGGGAGTCTTAACTGGGCCTCCATCTGCCAACCTCCCTGGCCTTGGCTGTCAGCCAGGGCAGCCTCTGACCTCTGAAGGGCGTGTCCTCTGTTTTTCTGAGCAGGAGTTGGGCCCACAAAGGCAGCCCTTCAGTCTCGGACGTGAGTAAATATTGACGCTGGGGCTTTGGGGGCCCTGACCGTTGCCACTTAAGCATGATGTGGATGTCTCTATTGGAAGCTCAGAGTGGCTGAGGACTGAGCTAGCTGGGCAAACCTGCTCCCTAAGGCAACCACGTTCTAACCAGCCCCCCCACTCCCTGGAGTTCTTCCTCCTGCTTCAGGGCTAGGACGACCCTGATCATCCTGCACAATTAATCAGGCAGGCAACCCAGTGCCGCCACAAGCAGTCATTACGCAGGTATTTCTAAGATGGAAGAACTGGTTGCTTAGAATAGCTAAGAGGAATGGAAGCCAGTCCTTCCAGCAGCCTCTGTGGAATGGGGGAGACCCATGGTCTCATATGTTCAGTTGAACCAATTTAGCTGTCCCCCCCCCTGCCATCGCCACCCCCAGTCCCGTGTGAGAAGAGGCACACGTGGTTTGAAGCCACCAAGCACCACCTCAGCTTTGTATTCATGAGCACTCGCGTGTGTGTTCGTTCACAAGCTCTCTCTGCTGTCCATGGGAATGCACAGAGGATATCTTTAAAGTCAGCACCTAGACACCATCTTGGGCCCGGTGTACAGTGACAGCAGATCTTCAACCTTGGCCTCATTCGAGAGAGATGTGCAGAAACACTTGTTGAATTCCCCACAGGATTCCCTGCCCGGTGCTGTCCTGTCACCTTAACAGTTAAGCTACTGTTGCCCACCGCACAGTTGGGCATATCTTACTTTCCAAACATTTTTTTTTAATTTGTATTCCCTTTATCCAGTTAGTCCTCTCGATCCTTTCCCTCCCTCTTTACCCAAGCCTTTCCACCCTCAGCATTCCCCCTTTTTACTTATGTTCTTTATACTGACGGTCTACCATCTCCCTGCCTCTAAAAGCCAGCTGTATGAGGCCACTGTCCCTGAAATGACTAGGTGTGAACAGGGAAGATTCCCTCATGAGCATCAGGGGGAAATCCTATGATATAAAAATGTCTGCAGTGGGCGTTGGAGAGACCAACTAGCCATTAAGAGTGCATACTGTTCTCTAAAGGGACCTGAGTTTGGTACCCACATTGGGCAGCTCAAAAACCACTCTCAGCTCCAGTTCCGAGGGACCCGACACTCCAGCCTCCAAGAGGATTTGCACCCACATGCACATACAGTCACAAATGTTACTTTTTAACCTTAAAAATGGCTGCAGTGGGATGAGAAGCTGGGAAGTTTAGGCCTGGAGATTCATTCATAGAAAGGAAGCTGGCTCTGCTTCCCCAGCCAATCTCTGCTGGATGTTTGTAAACCCCAAATTTGATGCTGTTAACCTTTGCTCTACCAGCCAGGCTACTCCAGATGGCTCTACCGGATGTTGTAAGCATCTGATTTGATGACCTCATGAATTTGAGCAATAGAAATGTCTGCTGGAAATGGTTTACCTTCTAGAGACAGGGTCTTACTATACAACCTTGGCCGTCCCTGAACTCACTCCATACCTCGGAACGCAGGCTGGCCTCAAACTCACAGAGATCTGCCGCCTCTACCTCCCAAGTGCTGGGGTTAACGGTGTGCACCACCACACTACCAGCAAGGGCTATATTTTTTATGCTCTTGCTGTGGACTGTTCTCCTTGTTACAGAGACTGGGGCCAGCCTGTACCAAGACATAGGGTTTTGAGGAGACAAGGGAACCTCCCCACCCCCAGAGTCTGCTTCTGCAGAGCCTAACTGGCACATGAGAGTTTACCAATATAATGTGTATTACAACAGGAATATAGTAGGGTGCCCTCAAAACCCGTACACTAGTGGTTAAGAATATGGGATAGAAATTCTGAATTCAGCATTCTGGCTGTTCATTATCCTGGGTCCACAGCAACTGGAGTCTGGTGTGGTATGAACAGGCAAAGTAGATTTCTGACATTTAAGAGAGGAGTTCTTATCTGCCGCCAGCCTATGGAGACCTGTGTTGTTGAGATGACGGTATACAGGACGTATTGTGAATTGCAGGGGAGGGCAAAAAACAGGGAGAGAGATGAGCCCAAGGTGTTAAGGGGTCCATTGTACCATCCTTGGATTTAGCTTATGTGCTTGAGACCATCAACAGGGGGAGCAGACATTGTAGGGTTGCCCTCTGAGATTTCACCCCCCCAGTTCACTTTCCCAGGTAGTGGGAGCCTGCCCCCATGTTGGTCGCCAGGAGTAGGATCAAACACAATACCCGTAAGCCTGGTAGCCAGTCCCCAGACCCAGGGCTCCCTGCCAGGCTCCACCCACTGGCTTGGAGCTGGCCACACAGGCCTCCCAGCTTCCGTAACTTCAATGTCATCACCTAGGCAACTGGACGCTGCCGCCACTGCCCTGCCACTGCAAGCCACCACGGGGCCTCCAGCACCTCTACCCAAGTCTATGGACCCACCCAGGGCCCAGGCTCAGCCAAGGTAGGCAGGGGCTCTGCTTGACTCTCAGCTCTCAAGTCAGGGTTCGCTTGCTGTCCCCCTTCCCCACAGGGCAACAGCCTCAAGGTTCCATCAGGATAAGGAAACCCCTCCCCATCAACTCACCTGGTAGCCCAGAAGTAAGGCTCCATGTAAGCAGGCCTGCCACACGGGCAGGCTGGTGGCCGAGACAGTCTGAAGAGACACCATCTGTGGCTCTGGTGGCACAAGGCAACATGGTATGGCACTTTGGAAAGTCACATGTACTGAGTAGTCTCCAGGGTCTCTCTGTGCCCCTGTACTGTGACAGGTCAGGATGGAGACAAGGGATTCTGAGATCTCCCAAAAGTGGTTCTGGTATCTCCACAGCCTTCATTCCTTTAAGCCACCTGAATTTCTCTTTATTCCATGTCCAAGAGACACCAAACAGCTACCTGGATCTTCCAAGGCCATGGTTAGTGCTATAAGATGTTGCCCCTACCCAGTGCCTCTTCCTAACTCTCCCTCCGCTACTTAGTCTCAGAGTCTCTTTCATCCTTAGCCTGTGCTGGGCTTCCCGCCCCTCACATGGCTGGTGCTCAACATGTCTACATGCAGGCCTAAGTGTTGAGAGATGGGGCCTCGGTAGGCCCTGTTCCTGATGTTGTCCACTTGTGCTGCTGTCCTGTGAACAGGGCTGGATGTCCTAGGACTGGCAAACTATACAGCGTCATATCAGGATGAGATAGAGAAAATCCTGTATAGAAATTATTGCAATGAGGCCAGAGTGAGTGAGTGAGTGTGTGTGTGTGTGTGTGTGTGTGTGTGCGCATACACGTGAACACCTCGGTTGTGTGGTGCATTGTGAGCCAGTGTGCACACGTGGGTGGAGAAGCAGAGTATCAGGAGTGTATGGGCCATACACTCTTTGTGGTTTTACCACCGTGTTCTCAGCAGGACCTAGCGGTGGCCCTGGAGCCCAAATGGCTGGAGTATTGCCTGAAAGAGAGATATCTGCCCCCAGTTTTAAAGTCAAGATCTCATTTTGTAGCCCAAACTAGAATTCACTGTGAACCCCAGGCTGGTCTTGGATCCTGATCCTCCTGCCTCAGTCTCCCCATGGTTGAAATTACAGACATGTTTTACCATGGCTAGTTGTCTTGGGTTTTCTCTAATTTGATTGGTTACTTCCACTGCTGGCCCTGTTAGCATACACTGTATGCACAAGACCATCATAGCCTGAGACCCATAGCCTGAGACCCTCATAGCCTGAAACACCCATAGCCTGAGATCCTCATAGCCTGAGACCCCCATAGCCTGAGACACCCATAACCTGAGATACCCATAGCCTGAGACCCTATGCCTCGAGGGTCTTGTGCCTACAGTGGATGCTGACAAGACCAGCAAGAAGACACAGGGCCCTGCTATGTGTCACACAAAGCCAGTGCTATTTCCTTGGGTCCCAAAATCTGAACTCCTAAGGGCCCAAAGCCCAAATGAGGATATATTTGCTTTTTCTTATTGTTTTAATTTTATATGTATTTATTCATTGTGTCTATATGTATGAAGGCATGTGAGCATATCCTGAGACTGAACTCACGTCTTTGAGCTTGGCAGCTGTACATTTAGTTGCTGAGCCATCTCACCTAGCCCCTGGGGTGTGAATGGTGAGTTTTGACCTCTAACTGCTCACTCCTGGGTCTGCCCAACTTTCCCTGACCTGCAAGGCCTTGAGATCATCATACTAACCGGTTAATTCTGCCTCCAATGTCTATTCACTGAGCACCAAACTTGTGCTGTGCACTTGCTGAGCTACATGGCTAAGCCTGTCCATCCTCGGCATTACATCTGAACACACATAGGGTTTTACCCCTGCAGCAGATGCCATGATACTTGGGGGGCTAGGGGCTGTCCAGAAACCCCGAGGGGCAAGGCTCTGTAGCTGTTCCCATTCTGAGATGACTAGTAAGAGTCTATCAGGCAGCACAGAGCCTTTCCTCATGGCCCCAGGGCTGAGCACAAGGGATTCTGATGTGTTTGACATCGAATTCTACCAGGTTAAAGGCCACCTGGAACCTTCTCCAAGGTAGCCCCTTGGAGGGGTAAGTGGGACTGGTAGTGCCTGCGAGAAGCCACTTTCCAAATTCAAAACCAAATGGAAGCTGGGCCATGAGGCCCCACAGGTGGCTAAATTACAGACATAGAACTGTTGGGCCCTTGGTAACCTTGTCCAGCAATCTCCTGAAAGCCTTGTGTAGACCATTCATGCAAGGAAGGTGTGATAGCCTACTTGAGGGACAAGAGGCTACAGACTCCACACACAGGAAGAGATGGAGGGCCCTGAATTGTGGCTTGTTGAGGGTTCTGATGTTGGTCAGTCCAGAGGTCTGAGGGTCAGGATGGACACTCTAGACTCCGTTTCTGTCTGTGTCCTCACTTGTTCTACCTGTCCCTACCACGGCACTCCGGTCAAGTCAGCTTGCCAGGCAGGGATGCCTAAAAGCTGCTCATGAGGCAAAAAGAGTTTCACAGAAACTCACTCCTGGAGTCTGGCGTGCTCTCTAAATTTTCCATTCCCGCGTTAGTCTAGTGGATGGATCCACATGCTCTCTTTATTATAAGTGCCTTTTAAGATTGAATTCTGACATAGCTAAAGCCTTTCGCCAGTGTTCCAACAGTCCTAGAACGTCTTTGAGCTAGACAGTGACATTCAGAATAGCCTCTGGTATTACACTATCAATAAAAGCCAAGTCGTTCCCATATACAGGAATTTACAATGGTTTAGGAAGTAGATCGGGCTGTGGTTTTAGAGTATTGCATTATTTATGAGATGGTTAAGTAGAACAGAACTCCCTAGTTAGAACCATGACTTGGGTGTGAAAGCCCTTGCCCTAGGAGAGTAAAGACCTCACACCTGGCTTCTAAGACTATAGCTGAGTCACACCCATACACACGTATTTACAATGGCTTAAGGGGAAGGTAGACTATTCAATAGACTAAAATAGGAGCTATGGCAAGGGCACGAAGCCCTTGACCCTGGCTTTTAAGATTAAGCAAATCTTAGATAGAGCCCTTTTTGATCCCAGTTGTTAACAATGAATTTTATCCCAGGTGGTTCCTGTTAGACCTTCTGTGTTTACATTCCTCTGTTTTATGTAAGAATCCAGTAACCTCTTTGTACCTTGCTAGTGTGTCACCCAACTTCCTTATTGTCTTTTGCATAAAAAGTCTGATGCTCAATTTGACATTACATTCAGATTCCACACGACCTCTCCTGTGTGTGTCTGTCTGTCAATTCATCCTACGCTTTGTCCACCCGCGACTAGAGACCCGTTCCACACAAACAAAGGGGCCCAGAGGGTCTATGGCAGTTGGCGCCTTCGAACAGGGACACCAGAGCGGGTTAGTCTTTATTTCTTTTTCTTTCGTGTCCTGGATCGGGCTTGTCTCTGTGACTTGCAGTCTCTGCACCCCACAGCTCTGTCAGGGAGTTGGGCTGAGTGTGGAAGAGCTAGGGCTGCGACAACTCCTGTGAAGAGGATGCTTGCCCTGCTGAGACCTGTTCTGGCTACCTGTACACACAGTCTAGACAGACACCCACCCTGACTACAGTCTCCTGTCTCTCCTGACTTCAGCATGAGCTCCACTCTGCCCTCGATGTCGATGGACCTGGTCCTCTTTCCTCTCCATCCTTGCTGGCCCAAACCAGTCTTGCCACTCACTCCCCCCACCCTGCCTGGTCTCCCTTGGAAGCTCTCGCCACATTGCCAGGAGGGGGCTGCTCCCTTGAATTGCCCCTCTATCAGGCCTGGTGTACCTCTGACCCCCGCCCTCCAAATTCACCGGTCCCCTTATTTTCAGCCACGATAACTTGGAGGCATAGGGTAGGAGTCCAGACTCCCTGGGCTTCCTGGTCCTTCTCCCTAGTACCCAGCCTTGGACATCAGCACAGGATGATCATCCATTCTGCCTCCTAGTAACCAGGTTACCCAGGATCCCCTCTTCTATACAATAGGAATCAATTTGGTTTTTGAGACACCCAGTGCTAGGGACAGTGCTCAGCAGGCTTGAGAACACTTTCAAAGAGTGGTGAGACCACAGTTGCCGTGATGGGGCAGAGACCAGATCAACGTATGTATGACACACGTATGTCTGTCTCTGTCCACAGACGTAGTTTCTCACCAGGCCTTCCCCTGACAAGAGGACCGGACTTGTTCTCTTCCACTCTGAGCCCTATACTAAAGGGGCTGTGACTTTGCTGTGGTTTGTCCCCTGCTCTATGCAGGATTGTCACCTGCCCGATGCTTCACGCTCATCCTATTACATCATTCCACAGGGGTGGGTGTGACAATCCGCAGTTATCACAGAGGACACTCTGTGAGTGTCCTCTTTACAGAGGAGGACACTGACACTCATGTGGGCATGTCACCTGCCCTGGTTCGCACAGCTGGAGAATGGCAGAGGGCCATGTGGCCAGCACAGGAAGAGCCCCAGCTTAAGTGCCTAGCAGGGCTGAATTTCAGGTTAGGGAATGGTGGAGCTAGAGGCCATATGTCCCACATGGCCCCACCATGGGGTGAAGAAATGGAAGCAGAAGGCAGGCCTGAGCAGGTCAGCAGAGAGTAGGGTCGTCTTTGGTTGTCTGAACATGGGCAGGGCTTTGGAAATGAGGGTGTGGGCTTCCCCAGGAAGGTAAGAGTGTGTACTCGAAGTACTATCATCTCCAGGGAGGGGAGAGTAGAGTGCAGGGGTCAATAGCTAGGCACTGTGTGCCCTGAGTGAGCAAATAAGATGCAAGACACACTTACTCTCTGTATATCGAGGGGTTCCTGCTGTCTTGGGTAGATGCATGGAGGTCAGCATGCTACAATGTTCACTTCCTTTGGTCTTGTCTGAGTTTCCACGTGGTGCCAGGTGACTTAGCATGGATGGGAAGTTTGGTCAACTACTGTCTCTTTCAAGAAGCACAGGGAATGTTGGGTGGCCTGAGGGATGCAGGCTAGTCTTCCTCCAGCCCTGTTCCCATTCCCTGGCGGATGGCCTGAGCCCAGGCGAGAGAAGGTTAATGCTTCACATAGCACACCCTGCCCCACATGGGGCAGCTAAATTTGTCTTCCTTCACCAGTACTTGGCTCCCCCAGCTTGGGGAGAAGGCCACCGCTGCCATCTGGACATCTAGGGCCACACCTGGCTAGGGAACAGAATGTCCTGCTGAAGGATGAGGTTGTCTTGTGAGAGAAGGGGAGGGATCCAGCCAGTTTCCAGATGGGGCAGGACCAAGATGGTTGCCACACTGGCCCTGAAGAAGGAGGTACTTCTGCCTGCATCGGGTGGGACCTCAGCCTCTGTGTAGCCTCCTTTTCTGGAGGTAGCTTGAGGGAAACAGGCTTCCGGCACCAAGGCCCCGATGTGGCCAGGTTCTTGATACTCTGAGTTCTGTGTCTTTGCCACTGCCCAGAGATACCGTCATTTCAGGAGAGACACTCCCTGGCCATGTTCCTGAGCCTGGCACGCCCTCTGCCCACACAAGGATCTCATGGTGCTAGAGCCTTCATGTCCGCTGGAGGGAAATTCACACAGTGGCTGACATGGGTCCAGAGGGCCCCTCCTGTCATCACCACTAATATACTAGTTACTTCTGATTTCAATTCCCCTGTCCACTGGAACAAATTATTAGAAGGGATGACAGTGGAGACAAACCACAGTATTGATCACGTCATGTAGACATACCATAACAGAGATTTCCCAGGCCGGGTAAGTTTCTCTGGGGATTTCCTTGCTGACCCGAAAAAGGCCCTTGCCATAGCCAGGGGACCCAGTGTCATCATGCTGAAGATCCTGCCTCTCCTGTGTCTGGGCTATATGTGGACAGACTTGCTTTAGTTTCCACTAGGGAAGGTGGGTATTCAGGCTCCTAGAAGGTGGGGGGTACATCCCCATGGATGGGGTACCCCTTCCAGAGCAGGTTCGGGATAATTATGGGCATCTGGTATATCACAGGTGGCAGTGAGGCTGGGGCTGAGCAGGGGTGAGAGGAGATGGGGAATAACAAGGAAGGAGGTCCCCATCCTGTGTGATTGAAGTGTTCTATGTGGCCAAGTGACATCTGTGTCTCCTCCTCCAGTCAGGTGGCAGGGATGGGGAAGGAAGGCTCAGACTCAGAGCTGGTCAAGACAGAGGTTTTCTTGAGGAGCCAGCCACCTCTGGCTTTTAAGGGAGAGGGGGGCTTGGAGAGCCAAACATTTGAAGTCACATGTATCCAAAGCCGTGGTGACAGGGCATGATGGGGGAATGCTTGGGAGAAGGACTCGGCTGAGTTGGGAGTATGTGGGGGCCAGGCAGGAGGTTCGAAGGTTGGTAGCTCTTGCTGGGAAGTTGAGACTCGCGGCCACGTGCAGGGTGAGGTAATGGGAGAGTCGGAGACTTCCTTAGGGGCCAGAGGATAGAGGACATCCCCGGCAAACCTGCTCTGGTGCAAGCCCTAGCTGAATTACTTGGGCAAGCCCCTTGGGTCTCAAACACAGTTTACTCATCTCTGAACTAGTTGGGGGAGCCCATCTAGGCTGCTGCGTGGGCCCAGAAGTCCTGCCAGGAGTCTGGTTAGCATCCCTGGGCTCTCTCTCTCCGTGGAGGCCCACGGGGCCTTCCACCACCCAGTTTTGAGGATGGAATTGTTCCCAGCAGATGTAAATATCCATGGGCTCAAGTCCAGTCAGAGCTGCCGGAGCTCCGTGGAGGAGCCGCGCCCGCCGTTGGCTCAGTGAGGAGCTGTGTCCTCCAGTGAGGAGGCCTGTCATTGGCTCGGTGTTGGCTCAGTGGAGGAGCCGTGCCGTTGGCTCAGTGAGCATGTGCTATCCGTGTGTGTGGCTTTCCGTTTACAGCCTTATTCTCCTCCGCATATCCTGGCACCACAGGTCTGGCTGCTGTACCCCTGACTCTCATGCTTGTTGGGACTCCTTGGGGGGGGGGGGCGGGTAGCAGGTGCTGAGGTCTGAGTTTGGCACAGACCATCTTTGTCAGCTTGCTGTGGTCCTGTTTCATGATGCAGGCACTGCCAGGCCTGGAGGAGATCCAGCTCAGCAAAGGAGGAGGCTCATCTGAGGCTTTGACGGAGCTGGAGGCAAGGCTAGGGCAGGGCCAGAGACAGCCCAGATCCCTGCCATGCCCACAGCCTGTGACCTGGCTGCTGACAGAGCTTCTGACACGGCGGGCCAGGCGGGGCCAGCCCTCCTTGGTTGGTGCTTCTCCCTAAAGTCTCCCTCTGCCGATTCTGGGCCTTCTATGCCTCTCCTCACACCACGGGATGCGTGTTCTCTCTAGGAAAACTCAAGTCTTCAGTAAAAACTACAATCTCAGAGCCAGTGAGATGGCTCAGTGGGTGAAGGTGCTTGCTACCAGTTCTGAAAACTCGAGTTTGATCCCTGGGACTTACAGAGTAGGAGGAGAAAACTGACTCCCGGAAGCTGTCCTCTGACCTCTGAGTTGAGCATCTGCACTCACAGGCATGCACACACGCACAACGTGATTATTTTCTATATCTGTGCTTCCCAACACTGATTTTTTTTTGTACTTTCCAGAGGACAAGTAGTTTCTCAAAACTGGCCTCTTTGCCATCATGACTTGATGTTTTAAATCACTTTCCGTGCTTATGTAATCTGTTCCTGCGGTGTCTGGGGATCGCTCCTCTGGTGGACACATCTCTTAGCTAGAGGAGTGTGTGGGACCTATAGAAAGGGCTCAGTAAAGAGCTTGCCATGCATCTATCAATCTATCATCTATCTACCTATCTATCTACATCTATATATCTATCTATCATCTATGTTTGTATGTATCTATCATCTATCTATCTATAATCTATCAATCTATCGTCTATCAGTCTATCATCTATGTATCTATCATCCATGTATCTATCTATGTATCTATCATCTATGTATATATGTATGTACCTATCATCTATCTACCATCTAGCAATAATCTATCAATCTATCATCTATCTATCTACCATCTATCAGTCTATCTATCCATTCATTTATCTTGCCTCTGCCCCTGCCTCTGACTGTCATATGTCTGTCTCTCTATAATCTATCTATCTATCTATCTATCTATCTATCTATCTATCTATCTATCTATCTATCTATCCATCCATCCATCCAACTATCCTATCCCTGCCCCTGACTCTGGCTCTGACTCTTCAATTATCTCTCTGTCTCTCTGTGCCCCTCCCTCCCTTCCTCCCTCCCTCTTTCCCTTTCTGTCTCTCTGAAGAGAGAGACTATAAGTTTATAATATAGTAAGGTTGGGTTACCAGCTGCAGGAATTTTGTAGAAAATGGGGGGAGGGTGACAGGGCTGGGTGATAGTGGTGGCTTCCGTGAGGCTGTGGTGCTCCATGAGTTCAGAGCTAGATGCTAGTAAGGACCATTTAAGGACGTGGGCAAGGAGGCATGTCCCAGCTGAAGGACTAGAAGTACAGAGCCAAACACTAGCAGGTGGCCCATGTGCCTCCCATTAAGACTGTTAGGACTCTAGCAACCAGTGAGGGGCAAGATAGGAGGGTGAGCAGGGGCCTGTGTCCCTGGCAAGCAGGTCAGAATTTGATCTTCAGCATGAGAGGTTTGGTTGGATGCTCCTTCCTTGTGTGGGTGCAGGAGGACCTGGTAGGCAGGAGGTGTGGAAAGCAGAGGACTTGGCAAGGGGTCTTGGGGCAGAGCTGCAAACTCTGCCAAGCTCCTGGAAGTCTGCTGCCTGCAGGTAGCCCCTTTCCCACCTCCCGCTCTATTTCCAGGCACTGGGCACCTGCCATTTTTTTCTTCCCTCTGCTTGAGCTGGCCATGTGGACACAAGGGGTGAAGAGGGACCCAAATCCTCCCTTGCTTTCTCAGTAGGCTGTCCACCTTCAGATATGCCGTTTCTGGAATTGGGAAGGCAAGCCAGCATGGGTGTCAACAGGTGGGGTAAGGTGTGGCAGGTAGAGTTACCAGCAGAGTACTCCTGGTACAATCTGTACTGTGATACCCAGATCCCATCCAATCCAAGGCTCTTGCTGACAACTTCCAAGGCTACATCTATGATGGGAATCTTCCAGGAACATACACTTGGAGTCCTCAGCCTAACAGGGGGTCTCAAAGTGCTCATTCCTATCCTGAGAACATCAGTGGGTGTGGCAAAGGAATTTGGGAGACCATCTCAGACAGTGTGGTCACAGCAGGACTGACATTCATTCCAGGTGCTGCCTGCCACAAATGTCTTTCCCTTTTTTTTTTTTTAATTAAAAAAAAATGTGGGCCAGTGAAATGGCTCAGTGGGTAAGGGTGATTGCTGCCAAGCCTGATGACCTGAGTTCAATCCCTGAACCCCATGTACTGGAAAGAAAGAATCCACTCCTCACAATCAATCAATCAATCAATCAATCAATCGACCAATGTAATTAAGTAAAAATTTAAGGAATGCCCTGAAATTCTCCTAACATATAACTAGCATTTTATTCTAAAAGTATTATTGTTGTTGTTTTTGACTGACCTTGATCTGATGAGCTTGCCTCAGCCTTGTCACAGCAGGGACTGCACGTGTGCACCACTGCTGTCTTCCAAACAACATTTTGAAGCTTGAAGCTCAGCGACTTCCAGCGTCTTAAATCCCCAGGAGAAACCCTGGCCCCATGAGCCCTTGCTCGCTGCCGTAGCACCTCAGGCTGGCACCCCCAACCTGCCTTTGCCTCCCTGTTCGGATTTCCTGTTCAGTACATGTTGCTCGGACACTAGGTGGTTCAGCACGGTCTTCACAGTCCGTCTACACTGTGCTGTTTTGAATCAGCAGTTCGTTCCTGGTCACAGTCAAATGTCACCTAACATGTCCGGGTCATATTGTATCTGGCAGTTCCTCTTCTGATGTGTTCCCAGTCTCTCACCCTGTCTGGCTAAAGTGAATAATGTCACTGCGAAGGGGCCTGGAGTCCATTCACTGTGTGACATGAGCCATGTCCTTTCCCTTTCTGAGCTTGGCGTAGTCCTTGTAAAAGGGAGAAGAGGACCAAGTGGTCCCTGGGGTAGGACTTCTAAGCATGTCCTCTTGGGTCTCAGGGTGTCCACCAGCCTGGCCCAGCTGACCAGCCCACTCTGACTGCGAAGAGATACCTCCCTGACCAATGGCTCCTCACCAGAAAGTACCATTCCCCCGGAGCTGGTGAAGGCAGCTCTGTCCACCTTCCATGCTGGTTGGCCAATGGCTTGTCAAAACCTTCATGACTGTGATAAATGGGAGGTGGGAAAAATTAATCCTTATTACTGGAGAAGAGCATAAATTATGTTAATTCCTGTGCTTATTATAGTTGTGTGACCTTGGGCAAGGCATGTAAGGCCTCTGAGCCTGTCTTCTGAGTAGGGCAGGACTGCGATATGTACAGGGTACTTGTCCTGTGTCATCCTCCCTTGCTGACTGAGCCCCCACCCCACTCTCTACCTGTGCTCAGCTGGTCCCCTTTTACTGGCCCTCTCAGCTTGTGCCACTTCTCTGAGGACCCATGGCCTGGCGCGTGCCATCTCTAGATGCGTGCCACAAACCACTATGAGCAGCCTCCTGCCTGGGGTCAGACAAAAGCGACAGATCTGCCCTGCCAGCCCTGGGCAAGTCTGGACCTGTCTGCTTGGCAGTGCAGAGCTGGGCCAAGCTGGTTTGCGGGCTTAGAAGGCTGCCCCAGGGAGGCTGCTCCTTAATGGGCAGCGGGCAGGTGGGCTGGGGTTTCCCTGCCCCACCCTCCCACAATTTACTGTGCCTGAGCGCCCTTACGCTGCCCCGCCTCCAGGGTGACTGTGAGTGGGCGGAGCCTCCGCGTGGGAGGCTGTGCTGAGGAAATCGTGGGGAAAGCGGTTGTGGGTACTAGCTGGGGCTAGAGTGACCCTGCTCCCCTTTATCTCCTTTGAGGAGACCATCCACAGGTGACAACTCCAGGGCAGTCCTAGGACTTTAGCCTTAGACCTTGGAGGGTGAGGACCATAGAGGGTCTTGAGTCCCACGGTAACCTGCATAACTGTGCATTACAGGCATGGTTCCAGCAGGGGGCGCCCTACACACGCTCTTACTAAGAGGAACGGATGAAGTTTGAGCTGTCTCGAAGACCTGGCGACAAGTCACAGCCTTCCCCCTCCAACATACACAAACCAAGACCTGGCTTGACCTAACCCTGGCCGTCATTGTAGGTTTAGGACACGGTGACGGCAGTCATGGCCCATTCTCTCAAAAAACTGACCCAAGACCACAAAGACTAAATTCCCTTCTCCAACAGCATCTACCCAATGTGAGGGCACATGCCCTTCTTACCCGTTTTCTGGCAGCAGAATCCGGGAATGGCGTCTCTAAAACCAAGCTTGCCTCAGTCTCACCTCCTGGACCAGAGAATGAGCTGCTTGGGAGTGGTGATGGTAGGGAGGAAGAGAAGGGGAGCTAGACAGGGAAAAGGGAGGCAAGGGGGGGGGGAGAAAGCAACGTGAGTGGAAGGACTTAGCACAGCTCTGGGGTCTCCTTGCACCATCATAGGCAGCCCCGCCGTCCACTTGGCTCGCCTGGTACTGAGGAAGGCAGGATTCCCCAATTCTCAGTGTCCTCCCTCTTCTTCCAGAATGAGCGGCAGCGTTGGGGAGATGGCCCAGACCTCTTCTTCCTCCTCCTCCACCTTCGAGCACCTGTGGAGTTCTCTGTGAGTATGGAGAACTCCGCCTCACTGGGTTTGGTTGGCTTAGCTGGCTTGGAATAAATAGGTTGGGAGAGGGGTCTGCTGAGGTAGCAGCTGCCTTGGGCCATGTCCTGTGTGCATGTGACCCACAGTCATGGTCTGTCCTCTGGCCAGTTCTCTAGAGGGCTGTGGGCACAGAGATCATGTGTATGAAGCATTTTCTAATAGTCCTGAAGGGCAAGCCGAGGGCTGGCAGGGATTGTGGGAGCTGGAAAACTCCGGAAGTCCAAGGACATATGGCTTATCTCCTGGGATGGACACACACACATGGGGTAGCCTGATATCCTGAACCAGGGGAGCACAGCGGATTCTGGAGCAGATGCTAACATCCAGTGTCCTTCCCCTCCACCCCCACAGAGAGCCAGACAGCACCTACTTTGACCTCCCCCAGCCCAGCCAAGGGACTAGCGAGGCATCAGGCAGCGAGGAGTCCAACATGGATGTCTTCCACCTGCAAGGCATGGTGAGCGGGGCTGCGCTAAAGACTGGATGTTGGTGATAAATGCGGGTTGGCTTTTCTCCGGTGGAACGAGGAAGCAGGGCTTTGGGTAGCCCACCTTGGGTCGGAAGAAAAATATGCAATGAGCTCATGGTACTGTCGATTCCTAGGTAAGAATGGATTCAAGCATGATTGGACCCAGCGGTAGGAAGAGCTTCGGGCATGGCTGGACCCAGGTGGTTCCCTGGGACCACTTCCTCTTTCACTTGCATCTCTCTTTCTCTGGTTTTTCCTGGGGTACCTTTGTTCTTTGGAAGCCTCGGCCCTCAGAGATTGTCCAACATTTTGAGGCCCCGTGGAGAGGCCACCCCTCTTTTTCCTTTGCCCAGAAACACTGCTTCTTCATGTTGGTCTGAGCATACTTGTTTGCTATGTGCCTCTGAGCTGTCCCTATCTTTCTGATTGGCCCATGTTTCTATAGCTATCTCTGGACTGGTCAGGATGAAGGGTACTAAGGCAGGCTCCTTATATTAGGAGAGGAAGATGTGGCCAGTGGAGACAGTGGTTTTATTCCTCATCTTGTGCGCTCTTTCCTGGGACCAAGAGGGGTACCAAGCAGCCAGCCTTTGGAATTTGCCTCCTATTGGGAGCTCCTCTTGGCAAGAAGACACAGTAGCTGTGGGATTCTGTTCCTGCCTCACTCTCTGGCTACCACTGCCGTGCCCTGGTGGTGCCAGGAACTGGAGGAAGGTGACTGAAGCATGCAAAGGGCAAGTGAAGGCCTCTGTTCCCGAGGAAGTCCCTCGAGGCCTTCTGTCCTCAGCATCCTCCCCTACTGGACCACCAAAGTGCTAGGATCCCAAAGGCGAGAGGGTTGGGAAAGCGTCAGGCGGGGACTTGTTGGAGGAACCCTGCAAGCACATTAAGGAAGAGCAAAGCCCAAGCCGAGTTGGCACATGTCGGCTGCAGAGGCACCAGACAGCTGAGCATGTCTCCAGTGTAGCCTTCCTCCCACTAGCACCTGATGAGCCATATGCTAGAGGCCCAGGGACTCTAGAAGCCAAGCAAAGTGTGAGGCTAACCCCTACTTGGAGGGAGAAGCCTGGCCACTTTAGGCATTAGTGAACAAGGGTTGAAGAGACAGGAGGCACTATGCCCTTACTCTCCCCTCTCTCTGTAGAGGTGGAAGGTTGGTCAGAGCCCACTGATCTCCCATGGAACTGGGTGAGACTCTCTATAGTGGCAGCCCCAGGGGGTAAGGGTATCATCCTGGTGATGCCCACTTCTCTGAGCTCTGCCTGTCCAGCCCTGATCTCTGCCAGCTCAGGAGCCTGTTTCAGAATAGCAGTTCACCTGTAAGTGTCCATTTTACAGGCAAGGGAACTGAGGCAGATGCTGTGGAAGGAGAGCCTGGGGCTTGGGGAAGAGAATGGTCCTGCATCATGGTGAGGATAGTCCCCCATCCTGCCTGTTACTCCGTAGAGACATGATTCTGACACCCATCATCTAGGATATATGTGTTCTCCAGTATAGAGGGATAGGAGGTGGCTACTAGGCTCCAGGGAGGGAGGGCCTTACACAAAGACTCTAAAGATGCCTGCTTTAGGAGTTCTGGAAGCTGCCTCCCACAGTCTAAGCTACCCAGCTTATGCCTGAGAGGGCAGAGTGCTCAGAGACCCCACTGTGACTGAAGGAAGAAGCAGGGAACAGCCCTGGGGCCCCGGAGGCTAGGGATGTGGTACCCACCCCGGCCCCAAAGATGCCCAACGTAAACGTGTTGGCGGGTGCTCCTGGGTGCTCACCTGCTGGGGCATGCTGCTCCCAGCAGGGGTAACACGGGCGGGGCTCAACACCTCCACAAACAAGGGGCCGCTTTCTCAGGTAGCAACACGCCTTGCAGTAAAGCCATGGACGAAATTCCTGGGCGCACAGCTCAGCTCCTAGAAGTGGGAATTCCCTGGAAACAGGACTTCCTGGCCTCCCTTCTGCAGGGCTCAGCTGACCCTCATGCACAGTTCTTTCAAGAGACAGCTACTGGTCCAACAGCTTCCTGTATGCTCAGAACTTCCAGCAGTCCTGACAGCAAAAATCAAGACTCAGAGATGAGTGACAGATAGGGCCATGTGGCAGCAATGCTCCAGAGCTCATCTGGACTGCAGGGAACTGGGGGTGGGGTGAGGTCTTGCAGGTGCTGCAGGAAGTTGGGGGTGGGTGGGGGGATGCAGAGAGCACTAGACATTGCATGCCATGAAATGAGGTAGATGAAGTTTGATCTCATAAATTACATGGTCGATTACAGCTTATTAGGATGGCAGAGGAAAGGGGCATCCAGGCACCACAGGGAGCATCTTTGAGTCCAGGGATGGAGGCAGCTATGGAAATGACAGTTTGGGGTACAGATGTGTGAGAGTGGTTTGGGGACCTACAGAATCCATCATCGTTTCAGGGTGCAGCCCGGAGGAAGCAATGGTCTGGGTATAGACTACAGAGTACAGACTGGTCTGTGAATGCTGCAGACAGGGTAGCCTGCCCAGGCCCACATTCAGCTCCACAGGTGCTCTGCTATGTCCAGTGTCTGAAGTCCAGGAGCTGAGCCTGCTGACTCACCCTGGGGGGGGGGGCTCCAAAGTCTGATGGGCATCAGAGGGAGGGGTTGTGGAGCACTCTCAGAGGGAGGAGTTGGTGAGCACTCTCATAGGGAGGAGGGTGTGCATGCCATGGATTCACGTGTTGTTTGCAGCGGCTTCTAAAGTGCTGGGAGGTTTTAAGAGAGTGCCTGAGTGTGTGTGGTTTAGAGTTCCAGGGGCTATGGGAGGCACAGAGAGGAAAGGGCCCTAAGAGGGCTGGGATACCAGGGCCAGCTCAGCGCTGTGATGAGGTGGAAGCTCCCAAATGCTATCCCCATCCCTGAGAACTCTAGCCCCATCCCTAGCTGGGTCCAGGACAAGAAACACTACCCAGGCATGTTCTCAGGTCAATAGGCAGTTCTGGCATTTGAGGTTCTAAGGACTTCCAGCAACTCCACCTCCTGTGTTCTCAGGTACCCCCTCCACCCCCACAGAGCCCTACTCAGTGATGACTGGTGTCCAGTTGTTCCTGTGTGCTGGACAATCCCACCCAAATACCAGGATAGTCCAGCAAAGGTGTCATGGCTTAAGCCAGCATGGCCCTTGAGTAGATGGGATATGTATTCTCTTCAATGGTTCCTTCTGTGTCTAAGGGACCTCAAACGGGAGATTGCTTTCTGTCACATGGAATGTCCTGAGCAGGTCTACCAGCTGTGGTGAACCCTCAGAACTCCATGATGCTCTTCTCCCCCAACTTAATGGCTGTCAGAAACCGGTGCAGTCAGTGAGTTCAAGTTCTCACATGCTCCCGAGTCTCCACATCCTTGCTTGTGAAGTTGAGGTGATGGAAAGGGCTAGAATGGAGAGGACCCTGGGAGATCGGTGCAGCCTCCTGGGTACCAGCTTGTCTGCCTGGCCTTGTGCAGAGGGGTGGGCCAGGCCTCGACATCTAACCATTCCCGAGTCTCATTGGAGTAGAGTGTGTTGTAAGATTAAAGCAAATGGGATGGGCAGGAGCGGATGAACCCCTAGTGGGTCTGAGGAGAACCCTAGGCATGGTGAGGGACGCCCTTGTGGCCTTAGCTTCCTGTGGCCATGTAGATGGCATAGCAGAGCCTAGACAGTTGTGATAGGTAAAGAGGGAACTGAAGGTCTCTGGGGCTCGATGTCCTGGGTTTGTAGCCCATCCTGGTCTTCCTAGTTGGGAGGTTCTCAGGATCCTTTAGTCTCCTGGATCTGAGTGGCCCCATCTCTAAGATGGGGAAGTGGACAGATCAGAAGCCCATAAGTGCTGTTTCTCCCACAGGGAGTGACAGTTAGCTCAAGGGCGAAGGCCTATGTTTTCCACACTGTTGGAGACTCTGCACAGTTTGCCATGCAGGGGCACCGGACTCTAGAGCTGGCTTTGCCCCTTGGCCATTTTGGCTTCTGCATATGGAGCTCCTTGCTCCTGCAAATGGCCTTCAGTTCTAGCTGTCCTTTTAGATTCCGGGTGCTTCACAGAAACTCCACTTTAAAAATGGCCTGGAGACTAGGTGCGGTGGCACGTGCTTAAATCACAGCCCCTGGGTGGCCAGTGGAGGTGGATCTAAAGTTTGAAGCCAGCCTGACCTACACAGAGAAACCCTATCTCAAAAGTGAAATGATCCCCCTGCCCAGCTAGAAGAGAACTCAGAGATGCCTCTCCCGGGTGCTGTGTAGGGTGAGCTGAGGGGCCCATGCCAAAGGCTAGGGCTAGTCACAGGGTGCTCAGCAAGGTTGAGAATCAATGGGTGTTGTCACATGTCGGGGGACAGGTCCCAGATCAATAAGGCCCTACCACAGGGTCTTGGGAGATTGAGTGGAGGGCAAAGTTCACATTGTGAGCACCGTGTGCCAAGAGGCAGTGGAGGGCTTGACCCTGAGGGCAGAAATCCCAGTTCTCACCCTCCATGCCCAGTGTTTGAGCAGACCTTTCTCTCTGCTTCCCTGGTTCTCCATGGACCACAAGAAGGTGGACACCAAGAGCCAGAGGCCGGTCCAGCTCTTCAAATACAGAAAAAGGACAGAGTGCTGATGGTCAGCAGAGGAAAGGGGAGAGAGGCAGGTGCCCTGGGCGCGGCTGCAGGATCACTGCCCTTTCCCGCCTCTTCATGTCCTCCTCCAGGCCTGCACCTCCCCTCAGATGCCCCTTTCCCGCTGTTTCTGGCGCCTTTCTCTAGCAACAGCTGTTAGGAACAGATGGGCCGCAGAGGGTTGGGGAGGTGCTGCAGCTGGCTGGGCAGAAGGTGCTCTGCTGATCTCCCTGTGGCCTGCAGGGGACTGAGCCAGGGAGTAGATGCCCTGAGACCCCAAGGGACACCCAAGGAAACCTTGCTGGCTTTGAGAAAGGGATCGTCTCTCTCCTGCCCAAGAGAAGCATGTGTATGGGCCCTGTGTATGAATCCTTGGGGCAGGTAGGTCAGGAAGGATAGACCTTGGCAGGGAGAATTTATATCAAGGGAAGGGCAGGGCAAACGGAGATGGAGACTGAGTTTTATGTGATCCTCTTGGGGACCCCCAGCTCCCCCACCACTTCCAGTGGTTTCTGACCACTCTTCCTTGGCAGGCTTTGGTAGCAAGAGGGTCGAAGGTGTATAGTACTGAACTTAGCTGAGCCCCCTCCCCAGTTCCAGAGTCTCACTGAGAGCCCATTCCTCTCCCCAACTCCAGGGTCCAGAGGAAGAGGGACAAAGCCACCAGCAGGGACAGTATGTGGTGTGTTTGCTCCTGAATCAACACACCATACTTGGGCACTGTAGTCTTGAGCATGTGTTGTGGAGAGAACGCCAGGGGAGCCTGCAGAACTTCACTTCCACCTCAGCTGTGAGAGCTACAGGAGCAGTCAGCAAGGCAGAGCCTCCAGTGTGTTACCCCCAGAGAAGCAGGTGCTGAGGACCCTGGCACTACCTAGGGGCACCGGCAGTGGAGGCAGACAGGCAAACCACCTAGGAGGAAGCAGGAGCCAGGCTGGGGCTGTGGCAGAGAGGAGAGCTCAGTGGTGGGCGTCCCTTTCCCTGGCCAGACCGTTCCTCAGGGCTCACAGACTCTCAGGCCAGGTGCTTCCTCTGGGAGTCAGGTGTGAGTTCTCACGGACAGTCCCATTCTCCTTTCCGGCCTTAATCCTTCCCTTTATTTTCTCCTTGGGGTGTTTGTGAAGCCAACACGACAATTGATTGATGAGGACCCAGAGTGGCTGAGGGACACAATTCCTTAAACCCCAATCTAGAAACTTGAAGGCCATCTCTTCAGGGCTCTCTGGAGCAGCCTGGCCACACCTACGGGGTGGGAGTCTGTAAACTCAGCCCTTAGTCCCCATGGAGGGAGGCTGCAGTTGACCCCTGGTCTATCTATTATAAATAGATCCCTGAGCAGTGTTTCTCCAAAGATTGCTCCCCAAAATTAGACTAGAAACTGACTTTATTGTTCATAGCTGACTTATGAGCAGTGCACACCTGTGCAGCCCCAGCCATGAACATGCCTCTCAGACCAGCGTAGGGATCAGTATGAAGTAGTCCATCTTTACTGCTTCTGTGAATTCCAGAGCTTTGAACAGGGGCTACAGCCACTGCCACAGCCCTCTGACCAAGCCCAGATACTGCAAGCTCTCTGGAGGGAGAAGGAAGCTGGTTTGGAACTTGGCGAGAAAGGGTTAAACAGAGGACTCTGTCTTCACACCATCTCTGCGTCTTCTTGAACATCCTTAGACTCTAAATGTGTGTGTGTGTGTGTGTGTGTGTGTGTGTGTGTGTGTGTGTGGCGGAGGGGGCTCAAGCTGTCCTTCTAGGAGGCCTAGAGATTCAGGGCCGATGACCCTTTTCACAGGACACGCATCTGTTGTGGACCACTATGGTGACTTCATGCGTGAACCAGACCTGAAACTCAAATGCCCCCAGACAAGGGGCAGTGGTATCCACTGTATGGTCCCCACTAGGCAGATGCTGATATAGAGCCCCTGGCTCTACAAACTCTACCATGCCTGTGGTGCCTTCTCGGGTGGTCCTTCAAAAATTCTCTTTGGTGGAGTGGCCCTGTCTCTGCTTCCTGGACTTAGCTAGAGCCAGGACAAAAATGCTGTCTGTAAAACTCTGTTATGGGTTCTTTGGCTCCAACCGCCACTTTGGGCCTTTGACGGTAGTTGGCCGTGTTCTCGACTCTCCCCTAGCCCAAGCATACTGGTGTGTCTTTCCTCTACTCAGTCCTTGGGGTGGTCCCTGTAGGTCCACGATTCCCTGGAAGGAGGCAGGTTCTCTCCCCTGGGTCGCCAAGGCTGGCGGCACCATCTCTTCCTTCAGGGTGACCCAACCCAGACTGCAAAGGTCTCCAGGACCAGGGCTGACTGCTCATGCTTTAGAGTGTAGGCTGTTTGTAGGTGACTGCCACAGCCCTCCGGAGCCTTCCCTGAGTGGCAGCTTAGAAGGGTCCGAGTGGGAGTGTATGATCTCCAAGCCAGCCACTGACCCTGCATCCCCACCTGCTCCCCCTGCTCAGCCTGCTTGGTGCGGTCCAACACATCTCCGGGCAAGCTGAGGCCTGCCCTGAGTTGATGAATAGTCATAAGGAATAAAGGGGCGGGCCCCGGTTTGTTGTTGGATGCAGCCAGTTGACAGAAATGAGGGAGATGGGCAGGGTGAGAATGCCAACTCTCAGTCCGCACGCCTCTGAGCATCCTCCGCTCCTGCCTTCCTAGCCACAGAGCCTCAACCCCTCAGTCCACCCCACCGGGCAGCCACCAGTCTACCCCTACCCCACCTAGCCACCCAGACCCATGCCTCGTCCCGCGGCACACCAGCTCCTCAGCGTGTGCAGACCCCCACGAGCCTACCATGCTTTACGTCGGTGACCCCATGAGACACCTCGCCACGGTAGGTGTAACGTGCCTGGTATAGGGTCTGCTTAGAGGCCTGATGCCATCCACCTAGGGGGCTTGGCAGAGTCTGCCATGGTTGGGGTTCAGAGAGACGTTCTCTTGACTGCCTGATGGCAGAGGGGTAGGCTGGAGAGTGGACAGGTTCTGCTTCTGTTCATCCTTGGGGCAGCTCTCGAGGATCAGCAGCTCCGGGCTGGGCAGGAAGTGGGATGTGGGATGGGAGGCTTGGCTGGCGTCTGGTCAGGGTGGTAGAGCTGCTGCCCAAGCCCCTGGGTTGGATACTTCTGAGATGACTGTTGAGGCTGGTGGCTCTGGCCATGCTCAGGGTCCCCAAGATAGTCTGCCCTAGGAGCGCTGCAAAGAGGTCATCTTTGTTTGGGCTTTGGCGTGAAGCTGCCCCACCCTGCCAAGAGCATCCTCACCTGGGAGTTTGTTCACTTGACAGCGCAGATGGGGCGTTTCTCATAGCCATGGGCTCTCCTCCGTGTGGGTGTGAACTCCAAGGCAGAGACAGGCAGCGGGCTGGACCCAAGGCTCCCTGTTGCTCCTCTCAAGCAGGTACAGCCAGCCTGGCAGAGAGCAGAAGGACAGAAGGATGGAAGGAGCCACAGCCTGTGCTTGGCCTGAGCCCAAGGGACTTGGGCTCATTTCCAGACTTGCCAGGTCCCTGGGGTCAGGCAGACACCAGGCTGCTAATTGAGCAGCCTTTATTGACCAGTTAAAATGGGGGAGATATCACATGAGATCACCTGAGTAAGTGACCCACTGCATGATCGTCATTGGGGGCCAGCCCTTCTTGATGAAGCAGAATTAACATCAGAATACAAAGGGCAGCTTAGAAGCAGAATTAACATCAGAATACAACCAGCAGCAGGACAACCCACAACACCTGGGTACAGCTGCCCCACAAGGCTATTTCCCTTTTAGGAGAGCAGAGAGAGTAAGGAATTGTACAGGAATCCTGGGATGGCAGAGGTGTGTGTGTGGGTGTAGGGGTGTGCTGGTAAGGGTGTGCATGTGGCGTGGGGGTGTGCATGTGGCGTGTATGCATCCTCTTATGATCAGGGAAAAGACTGAGTGTGGGTTGAATCACGGTTTTGCACAGGTGCCCTTCCTGAGGCCAGTAGGAGGCAGAGTCACTATCCAGGACCACACAGAGACCTGCCCCCAAGACAGCCGCTGACTCTGGTCCTGGTGCCGCTGCCCTAGGTCTCAGAACCAGTGGTGGCTACCATGTCATGATATTTCTCATTTTGTGTGTGCTGTGGAGCAGTGTGCTGTGGTGTGTGTGTGTGTGTAGTACAGGTGGTGTAGTGTGTGTGCATGTGGTATGTATGCATGTGATGTGTATATATGTGTGTGCATATGGTGTGTGTGTGCGCGCGCGCATGTGGTATGTGCATGGTGTGGTGTGTGGTGTGTATTCACATATGTGTGTGTTTGTACCCACAAACCATGTGTGGTGTGTGTGTGTTTATGTGTATGCAAACGAAGGCTAGAGGTGAACCTTGGGTATCACTCCTCAGGTGCTGTCCCTGTACTCTGAGTCTCTCACTTGCACCTGGGGTATGCTGTGTGCTGAGTAGGCTAGACTGGTCTATCTGTCTGTCTCTGCCTCCCAACACTAGAATTACAAGCACACACTGCCATGTCTGGTCTGTTACATGGGTCCTTTGGATCAAATGCAGGTCCTTATTTTTTTTGTGGCATGCACACTACCAACAGAGCCACCTCCCTGGGCCCCGTTGTTTCTTCTTAAAACGCAGGCTCTGTGGCTTTCTCTCCCCTTCATTGCTTCATCACAGCACCATGCGCTTCCTCTGCATTCTGACCAGCGTAGCAGTGTAGCTTGGGATTTGCTGGGGCTCCAAGGCTGGGCTGAGCCATCATTCTACCTGCGTGGGTGACTTAGTTTCCTCATTTCTTTGTGAGAGGATCGTGTAGGAGAGCATAGCCTTTTGCCCAGAGAATGTTAAATCCAATGTGGATGGAGCCTTCGCCCGTGTGTCACTCCCCCACCATCTGCCTTTGTTGTCCTTACAACTTGCAGCAGTCCCTTGGGAGCTCACAGGCAAGACCTGTCCTTGGAGACCGGACTGATTTTCAGGATGCCACCTTATCCCTGGATGGGTTTCTCATAAGTGTATCCCATCTTGGTTTGGGGGCTCAGTATACAAGTTCAGGCTTTATCTCTGGTGACCACTAGCTATGGTTTTGGGATGAGACATGTGAGGCCATGGGCTGAGACAGTTTCCTTCTCTGTAAGCAGGGTAGTAGCAACTAACTCTCATGCCTGCTCAGGCCGCAGATATGAGCTATGAGGTACCATGGCCTCTGGCCATGACTGTGCCAGCCTTTTATAAGTCAGTGGAGGTACAGAGAAGCTGGCCTAGAGAACTGGGCACATGTTCTTCCTCCTGTGAGCCTGCCTCCCACCTTCCCTTCTCTCTCTGAGGACTAGAGACTTTGACCGAGTGATGACCTACAGCTGAGTGCAGCCCTGTATGTAAGGCGAGGTTGGCTCGGTCCTCCTGCACACGGTGAGCCCATTTACAGAGCTGGAAAGAGCTGAGGCCACTGGAGCTGGGCCTGATAGATGGGATGAGATGAGCGGGGAGAGGCTGCAACTGCCACTATCTCCTGATGCCCCAAACTCTTAGCTTCTTCATCAGCTTCCAGTTCTCCTGCATGTACACGTCTCTCTCTCTCTCTCTCTCTCTCTCTCTCACACACACACACACACACACACACAGAGAGAGAGAGAGAGAGAGAGAGAGAGCAGCTCCCAGGATATAGTAAGGCAAGTGTGCTCTGGTTCTTCAGTGTCTTCTGTGTGAAGTGGGGCTCAGCTTTCTTTCTGCAGAACCAGCATCATGGTTGCAGGACTGGTGAACCTGGTTATCCTCCAATCCCTTAACCCCCAGACCAACACACACACACACACACACACACACACACACACACATGCTCTTATAGGCACCACACATACATATGAACACAAACACACCATACATGCACACACAAACACACACATATGAACACACACATATGAACACAAACACACCACACATGCACACACAAACACACACATATGAACACAAACACACCACACATACACACACAAACACACACATATGAACACAAACACACCACACATGCACACAAACACACACATATGAACACAAACACACCACACACGCACACACAAACACATAGCACAGCACATATCAATATACAGTGGTGCATGAATACCTCATACTCTTGTGTAAGGCAGCATAGACGTGCATGCACAGCCCAGGGCTGGAGTTCACCCTGTCTGGAGCAGGCTTCCCTGTGCTCCTGCAGAAAGCATGGCTTCTGGACCGGAGGAGCCCGAGGGGGCAGCCCCAGGTGAGAGAAGGTAGCCGAGTAACAGGAAAGAGCTGTAGGACAGACGAGTGGAGCTGGTGCAGTGCTGGTAACTGACCACACGGGGGCAGGGCCGAGACTGGGAGAAGGGATTTGGTCCAGGTGGGGGCCACCAGCACCTAGGGAAGTCAGAGTAGAGGAAATTCTGGAGATTCTGCACTGGACTTGCTGACTGGCTAGATGTCGGGGAAGGAGTGTGTTAGAGTGGCCTCAAAGGCTTTCGACTGTGATGGGGAATTGCTGCAGGGGCTGAGAAGTGAGATTGGGCATTTCTGTGCAGTGTTTGGGGGGGGGGGGGCTTCAGCAGTTGAGCAGATGAGGTAGAGAGGGTGGCCGGGACAGGACATCTGTGGAGGTGGTCAGATGTGAGACCAAGACCAGGCTAGAGGACAAGGCCACAATTACCTTAGAAGGCCTGTAGTGATGATTAGAAACACTGTAGGGTTCTTCTGTGTGGGAGGTAGACAAAGAGCCTGAGCATGTGGGTGGGAGTGGCCAGGTGGACTTGCAGGTGTGGGAGGCAGGTGGGCAGGGTGGTGTGATGGACAGATGCATGGGTGGGAGTGGCCAAGCAGACATGCAGTTGTGGGAGGCAGGTGGGCAGGGTGGTGTGATGGACAGATGCATGGGTGGGAGTGGCCAAGCAGACATGCAGGTGTGGGAGGTAGGTGGGCAGGGTGGTGTGATGGACAGATACATGGGTGGGAGAGGACAGGTGGACATTCAGGTGTGGGAGGCAGGAGGGCAGGGTGGTGTAAAGTGGACATGAGTGTTATTTAAGTCGGGGAAGGGGGCTGTGTTAAGAGGAGTGGGAGACAATTTTGGGAAAGAGAGCCACACTGAGGAGCAGCCTGGAAGCCAGAAGAGGGCTTCATGGTGACCCGGGACAAAGGACCCCATTACAAGGTTAGAAAAGGGACCAGAATCAGCTGCATTGAGGGAGCTGGTGACCCCGGGGAGGGTAGAACTAAGTAGGATCAGGTCTGAGGCCAAGGCATACCCACCAGAGTCGGATCCAAGTAGGTCATCCTGGACCCATGTCCCTTCTCAGTCCCCTCGCTGTGTTGGAACGCATCTGCTTTCCATGCTCCGTCCCGCTCCCCTGAAAGCCAGCTGATGGGGTGTCAGCCCATGGAGCCAATCTGAGCTCCTAGGAAACATCACCTCAGCTGGTGGGAAGTCTTCTCCACTGGCCCAAACCCAAACCCTGGAACTATCCTCGATCCCCGGCACAACACCTCATCTATGCCGTCTGTGTGTCCAAGGGCCTCAGAGCTGGCCACCCAGTGCTCAGACGTGCACGGATCCACTGTCAGATGTCCTCCACCACCAAGCAAGGGGACTGTGCACGGCTAGCCTATAACCCTCTCTGCTGAACCCAGAAGTTATGCTCTCTCACCTCTTCTGCTGTGTTCATCACCCATGCACTTGCTCTGGCCAGGGTCCTTTCCCTGCCACCCCACACAGAACCTTGCCGAATCCCACAAGACCTACAGATTAAAAACCATGGCAGCTCTTGCCTTTCCCAGAGCCCCACCCTTCCAGGACACCGGCTTCTGCCTCTTTGGTGGTCAGTATTTTCTCCCTTACGTCCCGGAGGCCCTAAGCTTGAATGCTGGTTAGCTGGATGGCTTGTTACTGTACTACGAGGGGAGAGCTCAGAAGCCTCTACCAAGAGATGTCAGGAGCCTAACTGAGCCAGTCGATGCCCTGGATATGTGGGCAGCCTTTGTCCTCACCTTTCACAGCCCATCCCCCAGCTTATATTGGGATGCCTTCTCCATGGGGGGGGGGTCCCAAGACAACGTCACAGCCTCGCTATGGGTCGCTGCAGGTGACAGGGCGACACACATGGGCCCACATCACGCTTAGTGAACATCTCATGTGTCACTATCTAATTTCTCAGCTTAGCTGCTCATTCTTTGTTTCTCCCTGACCTAAGATTTAGGAAGAGCCCGGGAGGTCCCCACTGACTGTCCCATGAATGGGGACAGTCCCAGTGGGGACTGTCCCATGAATGGGACAGATGGGCAGAAAGGCAGTAGGGGGCGGGGGGAATGCACGAACACCAATGCTGGATTTGAGACTACAAGAATGTGCCAGGGAGAGGTGCTGGCAGAGCTGTGTCCCCTCTTCTGTTCTCTCAGACAGACAACTCGCCTTTGCTGTTGGGGTACACTCGGTGATTTAAAAATTCCTGTGAATCACTGCAGCTTGTAGGCAGTGCCAAAGAGATGGGGGAGCTGCCTAGAGAACCCCTGGAAGGCTCTGCTCTGTGATACCCTGGTTCAGGCTATGTTGGTGGAGGGGTGGCCTGGGTGGGTCTTGCAGACACATGCCTGGCAGCCCAGTAGAGCTTCTGGGGGCACGTTTCCCGGGTTTGAGGTGTGGAAAGTTCCACATGGCCCTGGCATGGGACCGGGCAAGGCCCTGCCTCGGCGGGCAAAAGGAGGGTGCAATGCACATACCTCTAGGGAGGCAGCCGTCCCCCCATGCACAAGTCCTGTCTTGTTGACATTTCCATTCGTTTAATCATAGGCTCGGGGAGACTGTGGGAAACACCATCAGGATGGAGGTCTCCAGCTAGCACAGAGGCGGGAGAGATGGCTGTCTCCACAGAGCCAGGGGGCTGTCAGTCACTAACCCCAGGCAAGCGGAACCCAGGCTCTGACCTGCCTGCAGGGGAAGACCCCGGTTTCAGACGCTTTCTTCCCTTTAGAAGAATCCACAGTGTTGGCTGGTGTTTTGGAAGCAGGAGGACCCTAACTCCCCATCCCTCAGTGCTGGGCTCAGAGCAGAATGAGTGACATTTGTCACCAGGGGGCCCTGGGGTGAGCCATTCCTGCAGAACACCAAGATTCCCTGGAAACAGATGTGGTCACAAGGTCATGTCACTCATACCTGTGCTGGATGGGTGAATGCCTCTTGACCCCTACCCAGAATTACTTCCTAGTAAGGGAGCGGTGAAGGCCATGGGGCAGCAAATCACGTGCCCAGAGGCTGGGCCTTGAATCGAGGAAGTGATGTTGGGATAAAGGAATGGAGGCTGCGCAGTGGAACCTGAGAAGCCACAGCACACTATGCTCTGTAAGCTAGCTCCTGTCTCCAGTTCCTACCCCAGTTGCTTCTGTGAGGAAGCTAGGGTGGGCCACAACTAACCTGAAATCCATAGGAAGGGGGTGTGCAGAGGCCAGGGCAAATTCTAGAAAGAAGGGAGGAAAGAAAATGGAGGAAGGGAGAAAGGCAAAGAAGGGAGAAAGGGAGGAAGAAGAGGGAAGGGGAGAGAGTGAGAGAAGGAGAGGGAGGGAAGAAAGAGAGGGAGGAAGGGAAGGGAGAGGAGAGGTGAGGGAGGGAGAGAGGAAGGGAAGGAGAGAGGGAAGAAGAAAAGGGAGAGGGGTAGAGGGAGAGAAGGAGGGAGGGAGAGGGAGGAGGGAGGGAAAGGAGAAAGGGAAGAAGGGAGAGAAGGAGAGAGGGAGGAAGGAGAGAAGACAGAAAGGAAGAAGAGGAAGTGATGGAGAAAATGCAGGAAAAGATGGAGAAAGTGTGGGGGAAGGGAGGAAGTAGAAGCCTAGGCAAAATCCTCTCCTACTGAGGTCACTGGATTTGGGTAGGGCTGTGCTCCATACTCTCCAGTTGTCCGGTGGTCTATGAGACCATGTTCCCAGCCGGGCATGGTGGCGCACGCTTGTAATCCCAGCACTTGGGAGGCAGAGGCAGGTGGATTTCTGAGTTCGAGGTCAACCTGGTCTACAGAGTGAGTTCCAGGACAGCCAGGGCTACACCTCGAAACCCTGTCTCGAAAAACAAAGCAAAAAAACAACAAACAAACAAACAAGAGCCCATGTTCCCTCTGTACACTTTGGGGACCACGGTGGGAACTCTGACCTTAAGGCTGAGTTCCCCCTGCTGTGTGCTGGGGATCCTGGTATCATTCCTGAGAGCCTGGCTGAGGATTAGAATTGGTGGGACCAGGAAGACTGTCAGAGCTGCTGTGGGCTCAGCATGAGGCCAGCACACAGGAAGTTCTCCTTCTGAAAGGGCATGCTCAATACAGGGTATGGAGATGGTGGGTGCCCCCTGCCGGCCAGGCAGATGAGCCTCTGGCTGGTGGCTGTGAATCAGGGACTGGTGGGTCACTGTGGCGAGATCTGGAGGCCTGTGTGTGGCTTCTCAGAAGCACAACAGTGACAGAGTCAAGTGCCTGTGCCTCTCTGAGAGGGCAGCGCCGGGTCAGGACCCAGCACACTTGAGGCCCTGTGTGCTACCGTGACCTGTTCTCATTTCTTTGTGTGTACTGACTCCGAGTCCCTCATCAGCATCACACCGAATCACCTCGATGTAAACTGAGGCAGAGGAGTCACGGAAAGGGTTTCTGTGTGAAGCAGGGTTAGGGGAGACCGGAGATAACACAGATAAACTGGAAGGGAAGCCCAGAGCGCTGGGGCGGCTTCAGGAGGTAGGATGGCTCCGCAGGCTGATCTCCTGCCGAGGAGATGCAGGTCAGCCTATTCTCCTGGAACTCCGCATTTAAATGTGACAACCGACAGGCAGGCTTTTCTGTCACTGTTTTTATTTGAGAAATAAACTTCTCGGGGGAATTGGGTGTAATATGCCCTTTGTTGCTAAGCACTGGATGCAGCCAGTCCACCTCTGAGGTCCGTCTTGGTGTTCTGTGCTATAGCAAAGGCTGCCGTGGGTACTGAAGTCAGAGAGGAGTCGGTGTGGAAGGCACCTGCTCCCAACCTTTAAGAGGTCGTTCATTTTCTGTCTACATATATAAGAACAGATCGATGAGATTGTTTGTAGGTTAGAAACAGTTAAGATGTGAGATGGGAGTCTTCGGGGTAAAATCATAGTATCCAATGTGTGCATGTGAGGGCAGGAGCCTGATAGCAGGACGGTAAGAGCCTCCTTGTCTGGTTAGGACAAGAGAGTGGTGGAGAAAGGAGAGGATAGAGGGGGAGGCCCTGCCCTCAATCAGGCATCAAAGAGCTTGTCTAACTATGGTTGGGTATCCACTTCAATGCCACGTGTTGGTACAACCAGTACACGTCCAAGAGTGAGACCCCGGCTGCTGTTCCCCATGTCCCCTGCTTTATGACGCTGCTCAGCTGCCTCTGGAGCTCAGCCTTTGGAGACAGCCTTGCTCCTTGTGGGCAGACAGGCTCTGTCCCTTCCTCACTGGGCCTTGTGTTAGTGGGCTGGTGCTGATGATGGATCAGTTGCAAAGTGTCAGAGCTCCTGGATTCTGGCGTCCTGGTGGCTGAAGCAGGGTTGTTCCTTCTGAAAGAACAGCCATAGGTTTTCTTGCTCCCAGACCTCGCCCCCACAACCATGCGACAAGCTATGTGTGGATTTCATTCTCACTATGCAGAAGATAAAAATGGAGGCCCAGGGATGTGGAATAATACCCCATTCCTCTCCTGCTCCTACTACCTACCTACCTGCCAAGGTATAGTGCTCACCCTGGGCTCATCTGTCAACCTAGCTCAGCCAAGAGAGAGTGCTAGAGGAGTGAACCAGCGTCATCTACGTCTCCCGATGCTCAAGGGAGATAAGAAACTCAGCTGCCTTGTAGCAGGAGCTTGGGGACCTAAGGGACCCGTTGTGAGTGTTCTATGCTGATGACCCTCTGCTAGTAGAGCGAGGTCACCAGCCTGCTGTCACCCCAGGCCCTGAAGAGGCCAAGGGAGACAAGGTGTGAATACTGAAGTCTGAGCCTAAGGAAAGAGAGTAGAAGCACCAGTGGCTGTTTCCAGCAGAGGTGCCGGGTAAGCCCCCAGCAGCACTATCTGCAAGGACCAGGAAGAGACCCCGGGACTAAGGGAATAAGAGATCCTGGCCTTCTCTGTAGAGGTGGGGCTCACTGAGACCCCCATCTGTCTGAGCCCAAAATAGGTCTTACCCTCAATTGCCCTGGGGTTTTCTGGATGATCCCAGACCCTGTGGTCACAGTCCAGTGAGCGACACAGACCTGGCAATGGGGCCGTGTTCTCAAACCCTCATCCCCATCGGAACTATTGTCCCCCAATTCTGATGTTGGCCTTTCCCATGAAGGCTGGTCCACCAGTGGCCTGGACACTGTAGGAAGGGACACCCTTTGGCTCCATGACGCCCTCATTCCTCAGGGCCTCTTCAGGTCACGCCCAGACACTCCACTTGCAAGTATAGGCACATGTGTGCCGCCGCAGGCCGGGCATGCCCTAATTAGCCCACTATCTTGGAGTTCTCATTGAAAGCAAAACAAACCAAAAAAGTTTGGGTTTGCCCAGGTTCTTCCCTGAGGCCAAGTGGGTCTCGTCTGGGCTTCCGGGGGGCCTCTGGGTCTGGGGGACCCCTGGGCTTCTGTGTAGACCTGCTTAGGCCTCTCTGACGAGGCTTCTCATTTCAACAGCATGACGGGAGGCAAAAGTGGGGGGCCAGGTTGAGCCTCACTGCCTGGCAATGAGGAAATGGTTTCCTTCCCATGAGCCTCAGGAGGAGGGAACCCTGTGTAGAAGGAACGTCTCTTACACTCTCCAGTCACTGGGGTCTTTACCATCTTTGGGAGACACGGTAGACACTAAGACCAGTGAGGGAGTGGAAGATGACCTTGGGACTGTAAGAAACGAGCAGGCACAGGAGATCCAGCATTCACTAGACAAGGGAACAGACTCTACTGGGCAGCCTAGTGCCCCTATAGAAGTCTGCAGAGGCCTGCCTCTCTGAGGGCCCCGGGCTTGCCACACCAGCCAGGTTTTGCACCCCAGTGCTGAGGGCCTGCCTTCCCGAAGCGCCTGGTCCCTCCTGCATAAGCTCCCACAGATGCTATCGCTGTTCCTTTTGGTTCAATGACTAAGTCCTTGGCACCCACCTCCAATCATTGAAGAATGCAGACAAGTTAAAATATGAACCTCGCTGCCGTGGGCCTGCACCCTGCTTCTGAGACAGGGCTCCCTGCCCATCAAGGATGATGGGGATCGGGCACGGAGGGGCTGCTGCTGCCTTCTGCAGATGTCATGACTTCTTCCAAAGCCCTTTGCTGGGAAGAGAGTGAACTTGGTTGCAGGAAGGAGGTGGCGCTGCAGCTTCATCCTGGATCTGAAACAATGTAACCAGGTTCTGGGATCCCTGGAAGCAGGAACCAGGAGGTAGAGCCATAGTGCATCTCTGCTCATTCCTAGACAGCCGCACCAGAGAGAGTGACCTTCCTGACTATCACATAGATGTGTGAAGCTGTCTTCAGACTTATCACATTGTTGTACATTCACTCATTCATTCACTCATTTGTTAACTCTTTCATTCATCCATCCATCCATTCATTCATTCATTCACTTACTCATTCATTCACTCATTCATTCCTCTGCCACTTTGTCCTGACAGAAAACGCCTTGAGCAACCATTCCAAATCGGGATCATGTGGTCCAGATCAGCACCACTCAGGGAACACAGTGGGTGGGATCCTGTGTCTATAGAGCCATCTGTCTGTGGGATTGCCTGAGTCTGTTAAATCCTTTGTATCTTCAGGATCCCTGTGTCTGTGGGGACCCGTCTCTGTAGGTTCTGCATCTTCAAATTCTAATGAGTAGGAATCCAGAAACATTTGGAAAAAATGCATTTATACTGAACATGTACAGACATGATTCCCTTCATCCCTTAAGCAGTGTGTTCTAATGGCTACACGGCATCTGCAGTGGGTTAGGTTTTGTGAGCCAGCTCGGGGATGTGTGCAGGCTCTGTATAAATACTACGCCACTGTCTATAAAGGGCTTTATTTAAGGGTGTCTGTGGGGTTCCTGGGCCTGATCTCTCATGAACGCTGAGGGTCACGGGTAGAATGGGAACCACGTATGGAATTCTGAAGGTCAGTAGCTGGTTTCACATGGTGAAAAGAGGGTCAGAGCTGTGGCTCAGTAGAGGAGTGTTTGCCTGGTGTGTGTGAATTGTGGGTTCGATCCCCAGTTCTGGAAAGCAAACCAAGAAAGAAACTGGTGAATGTAATCAATAACTTACTCCTGCCACTGTAGGTCATAGCGGTGTGCAGAGAGTCCATTGGGGTACTTTTCTTCCCACACTCAAACCCTTTGTAGCCATTGGTCCAACCTTCAGTTCTGTGTGGTTCCTCACAGACTCACGGCTCAATTGAGGCATAGGAGCTGCCTTCCAGAGGAGAGCATTATGACTGGTCAAGGCCAACAGCATGCAGGCGCTCTAGCTGCTGTAGCCAGGGCTAGCCCCTCTGAGCTCAGCAGAGACTGTGGCAAGACCAAGGTAGAGGCTTCCACTGGGCGGTTGGGCTGTTGTCAGAGGCCCGTGGGAGAATGGGGGTGCTTGAATGGGGGGCTGTGCTGGGCCAACCGGAGTTCTGACTTGATGTTGCTCAAATTCCTACCTCAGCAGAAGTGGGACCATGAATTCCTACCTGGAGTCTGTTGGCAGACCTTGGAGTGGGGTGGGGTCTCCTCAGCCTAGAAACCCCACAGAGTGGGAGGTTTACGGCCTGCCTCTTTCTGAAGGGGGCAGCTGTCGTATCCCTTGTTCCCTTTGAATGGCCTTGGTGCTGGGAGAGGTAAAGGTTGGGTGCTTTCCTGTTTTAGACAGGGTTATTAAGGTATAATTCACAGAGCATACAATCTTCTCACTTAAAATGTACAGTTTGGTAGGGGTTGTAACTCGCATGGCAGAGTGCTTCTTGCCTAGAGTGTATGAGGCCATGGGTTCAATTCCCAACACTGCACACAGTGGGTACCCTGGTGCCTGCCTGTAATCCCAGCACTCGAGAGGCATCGGCAGGAGGATCAGGAAAGAGTTCAAGGTCAGCTTCCTATATAATGAGCTCCAGGCTAGCCTGGCTGACATGAGACCATGTCTCAGAAACTAAAAATAATAAAGCAAGAAAGTAAATAATGAAATGTACTGCTCAGAAGCTTTTGTCTGAACAGTTGTATGTAAGCATTGCTTCTAGAACATTCCACCCCCACCAGAGAGAAATCCCGAGTCCCTCCACTCTCGATGTAAAGCCTAGCAGCCTTGTTTGTGCCTCCTCTCTGTCTGGCTTCTGCCTCTCTGTCTTTGCCGGTTCTGAGTGTTTACCTAGTTGAAGTCACACTGTGTGTCTGCTCAAAACAAGGTTCTGAATTTCATCCACACTGTTGCTATGTTATCACACCCCTGTGGCCAGTGGCAATTCTAACTTGTTTGTCCACTTCCCTGGGGTAGAGGTAGGGAGACAGGGCAGGTGTCCTGTGACACAACAATTTGGGAAGGCATAGGAAGGACTATGGGGGAGGATTCATGGGTTGGACTATGTCCTACAAACCCAGCCCCTCTGTAGAGGGATAGTTTTATCCTATGGAAACTTTGGTCCCCTTGACAAGGCTTCCACCCAAGTAAAGTAGGGCCTTGCATATTGGTGGGAAGGCGAGTCCGAGATGCCCCAGTGTCCCAGAGCTGGGGCCGCCAAGGAAATCTCTGCTGGATTCTCAGAGGCTCAGGGTACAGAGGTCACAGTAGTGGCAAGAGCCAGCACTCGGGGTTCGAGAGATGGCTCAGTGGCTAAGAGCATTTACTTCCTTTACAGAGGACACAAGTTCGGTTCCTAGCACTCACACGGCAGCTCACAACCACCCATAACTCCAGTTCTGGGGGGTCTGATGCCCTCTCCGTAATTGATCTGGGGATCACACTCTGTGTCCGCAGCCAGGCTTGACCACCCATACTTAGTAAGCCAAATGCCACACTAGGAAGTGGGACAAAGAGAGCCACTCAAGTTTGGCTTCGGGGTCCAAAGTGAGAGTGAAACTTAAGCTGAGGACCAAGAAGTTGCTCATCTAACACTGGGTCAAGGTGTGGGGCAGCCCACTGGTGACCCATCACTGCAGTTTAGTTTCAGTGGGGGCAAGGCATTAGAACTCTGTGAAGTCTCTTTCTGAGAGACAATCTTCCCTTTTGGGGCCTTTCCCTTCTCCAAGTAGGAGATTCTTGGAGGGAAACTCCCATTTCTTTGGGGTCCGTTGTTTTAAACTCCCATACTCAGACACAAGTTTAGATTACCTTCATTTCTACCAATCCTCTTACACCTTTCTGGCCTGCTTCTGCACAGGACACAAGTGTGCTGCACATACACGCATCCAGGCAAATACTCATACATGTAAATTTAAAAAAATCTTAAAACAAAACAAAACAAACAACCAGGGCTGGAGAGATGGCTTAGAGGTTAAGAGCACTAGATGCTCTCTTCCAGAGGTCCTGAGTTCAATTCCCAGCAACCACATGGTGGCTCACAACCATCTATAATGTGATCTGGTGCCCTCTTCTGGCCTGTAGGCATACATGCAGGCAGAACACTGTATACATAATAAATTAATAAATCTTTTTAGAACAAACAAGCAAATAAACCAACAAACTAGACTGTTACTTGCCCTTTGCACGCTCAGCTTTTTCTACTGTCTCCTGAGCTGCTCTCCCTCCTGCTGGGCGGTCCTTAGTAGGACCCTTCCTTCTGTATCAGCTTCCTTGACTCTGACCTAACCCCAAAAACTCCTGTCAAGGGTTCACAGTGGACCACTGAGGCCTTGTCTTCTCTGGCCACCTCCTGCAACCATCCTCCATCCTGGACTGAGGCACAGGAGGGGCTGAGCACAAGGTCCCCAGCAGAGAGAGACCCGTGGCATGGGGCAGTGTCCAGTCCAGGCCTTGGGTCTTAGCCTCCCTTGTTGTCTGCAAACACTTCTTGTTCTGAGGCTTAGAGGAGGCAGGCTGGTGGCAGGAGATATATGTGCAGAGGTTCCAAGGCCTCTCTGAAGAGGGCAATGGGGTAAAAGGGGGCACTTTGCTCTGAGATCACACTTCCGCGTGATCTAGTCTCCCGTAGATTGCTGGTCAATTGGACCTGCTCATTCCTGCCTCACACCTTTGGGCCCCTCTTCTGTGATGTGGGGACAAGGACAGTGCCCACCTCAGGCCTGCGGGAATCCATCTGAGCTTGAGGGAAGGTTCGTCAGCACAGACAGGATCGATTAAGCATCTACACTTAGGGACCCATTCTGCACAGCCATTGGGTAGTCTTCCCCAAATCCTGCTTGCCATCTCTGGACGTGGACTGGGTAGTCCTCCCATTGATAATTTGTTGAAACACCCAAGGAAGGAAGGTGAGACTTCCTTAAAGCTCCTAGGGAAGGCTGACTTGTCCTGGGGTCCCAAGGACAGAGAAAGAGGGTTCCCAGAGCTCAGGTTCCTTGAATATGTGATTTAGGGGAAGGACTGGGCTGCCTGGGCTAGCCTGAGAACCAGCAGGGATGCTGGGAGGAGCTACCAACCCTGGAGGCCTGGGGAAGGCTTTGTAATGGAGATAAAGTCAGTTTAAATAAATTCCTCTGGAGGCTGTCACTTAGATCTCTGGTGGCTGAGCAGCCTTGGCGGAGTCCATCACTTAGAGGGCTGTATCTAAGAATCCTGCCTTCCAGGGCACCCATGCTCTAAATCCTGCTGTACCCCCACCCCACCCTTGCAGCCAGCATCCAGGCTCTCAGGTCTATGTGAGCACTCCAGCCTCTGGGCTGACCTGGGAGCATGGTGGTACCCACAGGGGTCTCCGGCTGGGAACTTTCCCAACCAAACAGCTCCCTTCCAGGTAGGTGTGCAAAGCCCCAATCCACCTTGCTGGCAGCTGGGTGGATCCCAAGAAGCCCTGGCACCCGGGAGGCGGACGGAGAGGGGCAGGCAGGAGAGGTGAATGTGCGTTTATCCCAACACAAGTAGTGGCCTGTTGGGGTGGGGTGGGGGCCCCAGGAAATATTTGGGATGACTTGGAGCCCGCTGGCCCTTTAAGGCTCCTGTAACAAGACACCTCCCCGACGGGACAGAAGCGGTAGCTGGGGCTTCCACCTTAGCCCTTGTTTCTCCCCTCCCACCTCCCCCTTCCTTGCCAGGCCCAGTTCAATTTGCTCAGCAGTGCCATGGACCAGATGGGCAGCCGTGCGGCCCCGGCGAGCCCCTACACCCCGGAGCACGCCGCCAGCGCGCCCACCCACTCGCCCTACGCGCAGCCCAGCTCCACCTTCGACACCATGTCTCCGGCGCCTGTCATCCCTTCCAATACCGACTACCCCGGCCCCCACCACTTCGAGGTCACCTTCCAGCAGTCGAGCACTGCCAAGTCGGCCACCTGGACAGTGAGTAGCCGTGTTGCCAGTGGATGCGTGAAGGGAGGGCAGCGGGGTTGAGTGCCACGGTCCTGGTACTGAGGACTGAATGAGCACACAGGCTGTCCACATGGGGTTCCCACCTGGCCAGAGCCAGGAGGAGCATCGAGCAGGAGGCGGGCCCTGGGGCTGGGCAGTGTGGGTGTGGCCACCCCTTGGACTTGTGGCCAGAGTCAGCCAGCCTCCCACTGAGTCCGGAAAGGTCAGAGTGTTGTTGCCAGTGAGGTCCATGGGGCAGGAAGAGTGGCCGGGTTTTCTATACTCAGTGCCTTGAAATTGGTCTGGTCCTGAACTTCTGCTGAAAGTGTTGGGAGCCCACAGGGGCCCACCCGTTTGCTAGTTGTGGGTTTGTGTTTTGCCCTCATATCTCTCTGTGCATTGGCTTGGGACTGGCTCTCCAGGTGCTGGGGGCTCTGGTCCTTTCCCTGGTGCCTCCAGGAACAACCTGGCATGTGGCTGGGATTAGCAGATGTTGACAAAGTCCCACCTGTACACTTGCTGAGAGTTGGGCAGACAGCTAAGTACTTTGACTTGCCCAAGGTGGAGTCTGTGCCCATTTCACAGTCAGGGAAGCTGAGGTATGAAAAGGGAAAGCAGTTTGCTCAAGTTATGCAGAAAGTGAGTAGATGCTGGACTGGGGACACATGGCCGTGAGTGTTCTTACCCACTGAGCACCCAGGCTCTCTGTGGGAGATGGGGCTGCAGGAAGAGCAGACTGGGACTTCAGAACGCTGGTCTGGGCACACAGGACATTGGGTAGGAAGGGCAGCCCTAGAGCCATCCAGGTCTCCATACCCAGCTAAGTCTGAGTAGAGGGAACCCTGAGCCTGGGACAGTAGGAGGTGCACTGAGGGATGTTAAGTCATCCACCCACTCTCTCCAGGGAGCAGCTGGAGATGCAGCCATCCACGCAGTGCAAGCTCTATCTCACTCTCCTCCAGCGGCTCTTTAAAAACTAACTCCCACAGTGTGGCTCTCACATTCTCTTTGGAGACTGAAGAGCTGGACAGAGCCAGACCTTGTAGGTGGCCACCGGTGATCAGCTGTGCCTGACTGGCTCTGGTTTCAGGCTTTGACCTCCTAGAGTTTCTTTTACCTACTGTTCTGGTGGGCTCCCCAGTCACTAGACCATCACCAATTGAATGCTCAGCCCAGCTGCTGGAGCTCTGAGGGGCTTCAGTGGGCCGAGAGGGTCTGGGTACCTGTGGTGCTCCATCCCGAGTCACTGTGGGCCAGTGTGCTCCACTCTCCGTGACCACAAATTATTGGAAGGCACTGAGGTCAGGAGGTCTGAATGAGACAGGAATGGTAGAGTACACAGCTGTTACTCCTGTCCTGGGACAGTGGAGGAAACCATCTAACATGGCCTCCTGAAGTTGGTCTTTGTGTAGAACTACCTGCTAAAGGCCTCCTCTTCTGCACTGTCTGTAGTTTTGGGGGTTGAAGGGGACCTAGGCTCTTCCTCCACCCAAGCTGAGTGACCTAGGGTCAGGTCAGGAAGCCCAGGAGACACATGGGTACCTACCTCAGTCACAGCGGGCTCTCTACGCTGCTCTTCTACTTCCAATGCATTCCCTAGCTCCATCTTAGAGTGAGGCGGGGTCCTGTCTGTCATAAAGATCTGGTGATGCTGTATGTGGGATTGCCTCCCTTCCTCTTCCTTGCCAGAGAGTGTTGATGAGGTCGCTCTTTGCCGTGCCTATGGGCTCAGGTGCCTCTGATGGTCAGGGCTGGTCTTTGACAGGGGTGACAGTGCCCACTCTACTGAATTCTTCCTCCCATTTGGGTCCTGTGCAGTCCCCTCTGAGGCACTGGACATCAAGCGTCCCATGATGGCCTGTGTTCCTGCTGCTCTGCTCTAACTGTCCCCAGGGGTTAGTCTGCTCAGACTGGCCAGACATACCAAAGATCAGGGAAGGCTTGGCCTCCCAACCCAACTTCCACCCAGGACCAGGGCAGCAGAGCTGAGCTGTCAGGCAGGAGGATGCTACTGCCAGCCCCCTCCCGGCCCTGTCACACAGGGGCAGAGGTGGGACCAACATTGATAATGAGATTTTTGGCACCTCGGCGATCTGGGAGCAGACACCCAAGGGTTTTTCTCGATGCTGAGAGAAGGGACTGGCAGCAGCTGCTCTCAGCTCTGGGGGTCCAACTGTGTGGGTGCTGCCCAGACTTGCCACCGAGGCCCCTGCCACGCCACCGGCTGGTAACTGATAGATAATTCATATTTTTCTCAAGTACTATTCCATATTGACTGCTGCCCCCATTCCTCTCAGATTGGCAAAAACATGCTCACTGGCCTCTAAGTGACCACAGCTGTTAATGGGGCCTTTGGTCTTGCCATTGCTGAAGCCACTGTGGGACTCTCTGACCCCAAAGGATCTACTTACTTGTCCTGACCAACTTCCCTTAGCCTGAAAATCTGCTGGTGCAATAAGAGGTCTGGGACCTTAGAGTGTGACCCTGCATGTATGAACACATACGTGTATATATACATGCACAAGGTCCCATATGCCCGGACACCTAGGTACACAGGTGTGTGTTATGCATACATGTATATACCTATGAGCACACATGGGTGTAAATATATATGTGCTCAGGGGCCTATATATATGGATACACAGATGCACTCACATATACCTGTAAACATGCCGGCATGTGTGTACATATGCACACACATACACATGCCAACAGATGAGCATGTGAACATGCATGCTAATCTCCCTGGTTGCTGCCTGGGGGACAGCTGGTCTCAGGAGTCCCTCAGTGGAGGAGGAAGTGGGACAAGGTCCTTTACATATCCAAACAGCAAGATGGGTTCCCTGCTGCTGTCTAGCGCCAGCTCAGCCCCTTCACCCTGGCTTTGCCTTGCTGAGAGAGACGGCTCTTTTCAGTATTGGAGACATTGAGAGACAGAGTTCTGTGGTTAGGCAAGAGGACCCGTGTGGATGGATGGTAACCCTGGCCTGGTATGATGTCTGTAGAACACCAAGGGCAGGCTGTGACACCGCCAGCCTACTACAGAGGCAGCTGCAGAGGAGCCCAAGAGTGAGGGCGCGCTCATGAATGGCTTGACTGCCTGAGAGCATTACAGATAGACAGACAGACAGACAGCCTGGACATAGTCTTAAGTGACCTTCAGGTGAAGCTGCCTTCAACCTGTGTGTGTGTGTGTGTGTGTGTGTGTGTGTGTGTATGTCTGTCTGTCTGTCTTTATGTCTGTCTATGCTTATCTGTCCTGAGAGAGAGAGCCCCTACCTACCCACCCACCCACCCACCCACCCAGCCAGGCAGCAGCCCCTGGAGGGAAGCACAAAGCCTCTGTGAGGGATTCTTAGGGAGGACAGGGCTGAGTCAACACTAATGGATTTGGAGCAAACTTTCCAGCCCCTCGGAGGTTTGCAAAGCACAAGAATAGAGGAGGTGTCCCGACATGATTGTGGTATCAATTGCGTTATCCTAAAAGTTTATGGAATGCATAAATGGAATTAATACCTTTTACTGGCACGGGGAGCAATTATGTATATTTAAAGCCCAGAGAAGAGTTCTAACAATGTTTATTGTGGAGATGAAACGTGAATTATTAGGGGAAACAAGAGCACTTATGGAGAAATCGCAGCAATTGCTCATATTGTGTCTAGCTTTGCCGGAGAGAATGGGCTGCCAGTAGGCTGGCTCCGGCTTGGTCTGAGCAGGGTACCTGCACCGGAGATGTATGTCTGCTCTCTCCATCCACTAGTGGTCTAAAGGACTTTGGTCCCCAGGAGGCACAGAATCTAGCCTGGAGACTCTGAACTCCTGAATCCAACTGCAGCTCGACACTGGCAGGCTGGTCCCTGTGTCTAAGGGTGCTCCCTCCCCAGCTGAGTGGTCACATCACATACCTCAGGGTTCTAGCAGGGGACAGGAGACAGGGCACCTTGGAGGACAGGACTCTATCCTGTGATGCTGAGATGCAGGGCAGGGCTCAGTCCAGCAGGGGAAATGTACCATGAATCAACAATAGGAAATGAAGGAGGGGTGTTCCATAGGTCTGACTGGCCTCCTCATCTTGGAGGTTGGTCACTTCTAGAACGTTCTAATCAGAAACCATTTATGAATCTACCCAGGGAGGATGGTGGGCAGATAGTGTGTCTCTCGGCCAGCACAGTGCTAAGGAACAAGCCAGGCCCCCCTTTTTGAGGCAAGCAGGCGGGCCTCTGGGCATCAGAGCCTCCTTGCTCCTGCTCACAGAGCTCCTAGGATCCCAGAACCACTCCTAGGGAACTTGGAGCAGTGGGCAGGGCAGAGAGAAAGAGAGTTCCTCAAACTCTTGGGATATGCTGTTGGGTTCACCATTTTGTTTCTGCCCTTTGCTGATGGGTGACCTGCCCTTGACCGGCCCTCCGAGATCCTCTTCTGTAAAGTGGGAAAGGAGGTATACATGCCTACTGCAGGCCGAGGGATGGCACCTGGGGTCCCGAGATGCCCATTCGGGTCGGGTCTCTATCCCCTCTCCTGTAAAGTTCTCCCCAGTGTGGCATGAGCAGATGTGAGACAGTCTGAGGAAGGGTCAGCTCTAGGCCTTCCAGAGTCACACCAGTTCTCCTGAGGGGAGGACCGGGGAGTGAACCAGGAACACACTCCCAGTACACACAGCCAGCCCTGAAAAATGGACAGTTCTTTGTAATGTGTGAATTAGCACTCAATCCTCCATTGACAGCACCCCCCCCCCAAACCACAGGGGATAGAGGCCAGTGTGGGAGTGTCCATGGTAGGTTAAAGCTGGTCAGGAGTTGGCTAACACTGCCAGGTGAGATCCAGGTGAGTTGAATGTTGCTTACCTGGGCCCTCCAGGCTGGTGGTAGGCTCTAGGGAAACCACCTGAAATGTATTAGACTCCATCCTGTGCCCTGAAGGCTCAGGCCCTGTCACCTCCTCTTAGGAAAAGGTCACAGCCACATCCAGGACCTCTTGCTCTTATATGAGTTAGAATATTCTAGGCTTTGAGAGCTGTAAGTCAGGGTCCTGCAACCACCACTTATCAGTGCAAGAAGCCAAGGTGGGCTAAGACTGGCGCTCTGAGATCGGATAACCGGGTTCTAGGTCCGGCTGTGCGGTACACCTGAAGGTAGAGATGCTCTTTGGAAAAATTGTTGGTGTGGTAGGTAAGGCAGAAACCATTCAGTGACCCAAATCCCACGCCTGTGTCTGCCTCTCACCTCTGTCTGTGATAGGTCAGCTCTCATGGTGCTGAACCTGGGGAGGGTGAGATGGGCTGTGCCGCGCTCTGCACCTGGGCCTGGTTCCAGGGAGGCTCTCACTAGCTTTGCTCAGTACAAGATCAGAGATTTAGACCCCAGAGTGTCCCTGTCCTATAGTTCCAATAAAGATGTTTAAAGTTCAATGACAACTTATATTTTAAGGAGCTATTGCCTACAGCACTGAAGACTGGCTCTTTCAAACATGCACACGCATATATGCACATACACACACTCAGGTACATGCACACACACATTAACACACACACTCATGCACACACATACACACACTCATGGCACACACACACTCATGCACACACATACACACATACACACACACACTCAGGTACATGCACACACACATTCACACACACACACTCATGCACACACACACATACACACACACACACACTCAGGTATATACACACACATTCACACACACTCATGCACACACATACACACACACATGGCACACACACACTCATGCACACACATACACACACACACACACACACACACACACACACACACGCGCACTCACGCACGCACGCACCTTGCCTCCCTGGCTCCTGGCTATCACTAGCCCCTGAGACTGTATGGAAAGTCACAGGTCCTTAGAGAAGGAGCTGGCTAAGATGAGTGTTTAGAAGGGTCACAGCTGGAGCGGAATGTGTGACTGCCCTGAGATACCCTTGCAATCTCAAGCTGATGAGGTTGATCCCGACTGTGGAAGCTACAGCTGGGGATGGGGTAGGGACTTCACCACTGACAGCCAACAGGGGATCCATACTGTGCACAGAGCAGGCTGGCTACCAGCCTCGCTGTGGGTTCCTGTACTGGACGGTCCTGTGACCTGCACCCCAGCCCTAATCACAGGTGGGAGAGGCTGATGGCTGGTGGCCAGAGGAGAGGCTACTCAGGACTGCCTGAAGGAGTGGCCAAGGCACAGCTCTCCTGCTGGCTGGGTCAGGAAGAAGGGCAGCAGGGGCCCCTTTGAACTCACAGGGAAGGTGAGCCTATGGTTCTTTGGATCTGGTCACAGACTGTTCTCAGACTACACTCTTTTCTTCCTGAAGTCCCCAGATGGGTCCTGGGTCCTGGAAAAAGATTAGATGTCCAAGTTAGGGCTGGAGTGACGGAGGTGACAGGGCCTCCTAGGAATATCTCTGAAACCCCTGACAGTGGCCTTCTGGAGCTGGAGCATCATACAGCAAAGGAGGTCAGCCGCACCCAGCCAACCAGCCACCTGGAGCCTCCATCCCCCCCATGACTTGATGTCAGGGGAGACACTTCCCAGTAAGACCAGGGCAGGCCAGGTTCCCCCACCCCCACCCCGCCCCTGCCTGGCAGCTTCCTCACCCCCCAGGAACACAACCCCAGCCCAGAGCTGCCTGTCTTTCCTGCCTTTGGTGTTCTACTTGGTCACCTGACTGTCCTCTTAACCAGCCTATCTGGATCCTGATCTCTGGTCTCTGACCTGGTAAGTCTGATGGAAATGAAAGACCAAAGATGGAGGTGTCGGGTCTTGAGAAGACAAAACCAAACTGGAACTCACTTCTAAGACTTCTATGACCCCCTCATCCCCAAAGGTGGTTCTCAACCTTCCTTTAACACAGTTCCTCATGCTGTGGTGGCCCCCAACCATAAAATTACCTTTATTGCTATTTTGTAACTATAATTTTGCATGGGGTAAGGTGAGGTGGGGAAGGAAGTAAGAGACAAGATGGAGAAAGGATGTGAGTCTCCCAGTCCTCTCTGGCTCTGCTCTCTCTGGGCACCATCTCCAAGTACCTCCTCACTCCTAGCTGTCCAGGAGCTGACCAAGCCCTGTCCTTTGGGATTTGTACAGACACTTCATTATGTAGCCATGATTAGTCTCCTGACATTCGGGACCTGATTGACCTTCATCCTCTGTGCTCCGTCCCAAAGGCTGGGGCTGAGGGGTCACACATACTAACTGGATCTTTTCATCAGGGGTGCTCAGGAAAGCAGCCCCCAGCCCTCAGCCCCCAGCCCCCAGCCCCCAGGCCCCAGCCCTCAGCCCCCAGCCCCCATCCCCCAGCCCTCAGCCTTCAGCCTCCAGGCCCCAGTCCCCAGCCCTCAGCCCCCAGCCCCCAGCCCCCAGCCCTCAGCCCTCAGCCCCCAGTCCCCAGCCCCCAGCCCTTAGCCCCCAGCCCTCATCCAGTCATTAGCATGTAAAAGAGCAACTGTTGCTTGGCAGTCCTCTAGATTTTATGAGCATTTTACCAGAAACCCGAGGTCTACAGCCAATGCAATGCAACCTCTGATTACTGCTCTACCCCCAGCTCAGCTGGCAACTTTTAGAAACAAAATTCTAGTTCCTAAAATGTCCAGGTGAAGGGTCAGAGTAGGCACCTTACAGAGAAAGCAGCACAGACCGGGCCCATGTTATTCCTTTGGTCTCTATGTAAAGCCATCAGCTGCAGAGCTATGTAGAGCAGCCTCCCAAATTCCCAACCACTACCTTCTCCCTCTCTGAGATGAGACTACCAGGCCCTCACACATCAGCTCCTCCGCCTGGGGCAGAAACTACTGGAAGGTTCTCTGCTCCTGCCAAGGATAAATGGGCTCCAAACCCCATGACCTGGGACCCTCTGACTTCCCAGTCTTAGTGCAAAAAAAAAAAAAAAGAAAGAAAGAAAGAAAGAAAGAAAGAAAGAAAGAAAGAAGGAGGGGGGAGGGGCTGGAGAGATGGCTCAGCAGTTAAGAGCATTGACTGCTCTTCCGCAGGTCCCGAGTTCAAATCCCAGCAACCACATGGTGGCTCACAACCATCTGTAATGAGATCTGAGACCCTCTTCTGGGGTGTCTGAAGACAGCTACAGTGTACTTACATATAATAAATAAATAACTCTTTAAAAAAGAGAGAGAGAAAGAAAGAGAGAGAGAGAGAGAGAGAGAGAGAGAGAAAGAAAGAAAGAAAGAAAGAAAGAAAGAAAGAAAGAAAGAAAGAAAGAAAAGCACTCTGTCTCCCAGGCCACCAAGGTGCCCATATGGCTCTTGCTTGCCTGTTTGAGATCTTGCTCAAGGGTCGGGGGTGGGGAGCAGGTTACTCAGCTCCTGAGGGGTGCCCCAGCTAGCTCCTGGCCAACCTCTCTGTAGGGGAACAGACTATGGCCTTCCACTCACAGAGCAATCAGTCAGACTTCACATCTGCCTCCCGGAGTGTCCTTTATCTTCTTTCAGACCGCTGTTCTTTAGGAACAACTACAGCCTCTTTCCTGCACACTTGGCAGGGGCAGGCACTGGGGCCTCCAATGATGTGTTTATAGAACATGGAGCCTCCTTGCCCTCAGCCTGCATCCTGGCTTGATGGTGCCAGTCCGGTGACGGTTACCCGAGCATCATTCCCTCCCTAAGGTTCTATCGGGGCTCCCTAAGCTGTGCAAGAGCTCACCCCTGCTCTCAGGTGCTCCCTGAATGACCGAATAATTGAACAATGTAAATTGTGCGAGTCAAGGCCAAGATGTACCCACAAAGGGGCTGCCCCAGGACCTCTTCTTGGATGATAGGATCCATAGGTTGCTCCTCTCGCAGTGGCATTTCTCCAAGAGAAACGAAAACATGGTGGGGAGTCATATTCAGGGGCTGTGGACCTGGGTTCCTCCAGATTTGAGAGATCAGACTGAGTCTACCAGACCTGTGCCCTGCTCTGTGGATCTGCCCTAGGAAGAGTAAAAGCCTGTGATCCCAGAGATGATTCTCAAAGGGGTCTACGGCCTCAGAGATCAGAAACTCTCACACACACGTATACACACACACACACACACACACACACACACACACACACACACACACACAAAGTGGGCTACAAAAAAAAGTATTTTTAAAAAGCCCCCACCACAGCCTTTCGTTCTGAATCTGTCCTAACAGATTCACCCAAGCTGGTTAACGGTATTTGCGGTTTGCAAGATACTACATGTCCCGGGAAAATGACAGACAAGTTATTATCACCTTCCCACTGTCCTCCTGCCCAAACCTGCCTGTGCCGGGCACCCAGCTGCCGGGAGCGGGTGCGAGGAAATTAACAGCCCTGTGCCGCGCCCGCCCCCGCCCGCCCTCTCACCCACCACCCTGCACCGGTCCTGCCAGGCTAGGGGCTTCCAGCCAGGCCCGGCCCATCTTGGACTGTGGCGGGGGGGGGGGGGTGGGGGGTGGCGGGGGGGGTGGCGAGGGGGGGCGCGGGGGGGGGAGGGAGGGAGAGAAGGAGGAGGAGGGGTCAGGATAGCAGCCGTGGCAGGAGGGACGTCTGCTCCGCTCCGATGTTGGGCAAAGTATTTCCTGCAAGCCCCGCGGAACACACGCATCCGCGCAGGCAAGTCTGGACGGCGCTGTGTCAACAGCCGAAGATAAATAAGATTTTATCAGCTCGGAATCTGTTGAAACACATCCATCTAGCGGTTCTAGGGAAGGAGAGGCAGGAGGAGGGCAGCAGGGAGGAAGCATCCCCACATGACATTCTGGAAACAGAGTCTGACCCTGTGTAGGAAGGGGAGCGCTGGCAACTTCCTAGTCTCCCGGAGACTCGATATCCTGGAGTGTTGTTTTTACCACCTGATCTTCGGAGGTGTGGGAAAGCTTTGGTATCTCTCGCTGAAATTCCCCACCTCTGGCTAAAATGGACTACCACAAACTTAACCTGTGGCCGGGGTGGGGCTGGTAGGTGTGTGCGCCCAAAGCCCCACGATCATTGGATTCAAGACGGCATTCAAGGGTGCAGAAGTGAAGGAGCCATGTATCTTCATGGGCTTGGATTTTCCTTCCACCCTGACCGGGTGGGAGACGTGTCCCACCAGAGATGACTCTCTCAACTCTGATTCTTTCTCTGAGAGGAGACAGCCTTTCCGCAGCTGCTGAGTTGGTACCAGGGACAGCTCCAGGCGCTTTAAGCTCCTCCCCAGGGTGGGGCATTCAGTGGCTCATCCTTACCAGCCCGGCTACTCTGCAACTATCCTTAGCTTTCCCTAGACCTCCTAGGGTCCCACTCCAGGCCATGGAAAACAGTGCCACCTTCTGGGGAGGAGGGTCAGGCCTCAGCTACCTCTGACCACACCTTGGTAGTGTTAGTGCATGGTTTGGGGTTGTAACCAATTATCCTAGGTCCTCAGAGGACAGGGATGGAAAGGACAATTGCCTTCAGGGTCACAGCAGGGCTCCAGGGATGGGCACTGTGGTCAGGCGAGGTTTGAAGCCTCATTGCTCAGGAGTGGGTGGGTGAGGGGAGCTCTGATGCCCCTCCCTGTGGCTGAGCTGTGCCCTGAGCCTGGCTCCATCCTGATAAGAACACGGAGGTGAAGCTGATGCACCCTTTCTCCCTCCAGGCATGTTTGGGCTTCCCAGGAATGTGGCCTTAGGCACCATTACACCTGACTTGCTCCCAGCCCATCTTGGCTCCTGCCTTGGTGGGTCTATGACCCCCTCTTAGGTCATTGTTCATGAGCTAGAGCACTGGAGGGAAAGGTTAACTCTGTAGGAGACTCCAGGTCCATGAGCCCCAGCAGCTGTGCCAACCCACAAATTACCTTACCTGGTAATGAGCAACCATGCTAGAATAAGGGGCCTCTGACCTTGCTGGCTCTCTACCACACAGCTGGCATCTGGGGGTTGAGTGGTAAGTCAGTGGTAGACAAACCTGGCAGGTGGTCCAATTTAGGGGAATCCAGCCTGAATTCCTGAGCCAGAACAGGGAGCCAAGGGCCAGCCTTCAAAGGCTAATCTCCTTTTTCCGCCCCTGGTGACTTTGGTCTCAGTGTCTCCCCAACCCACTGTGGGCAAGGCCTGTTTCATGGGGGTGTTGGCCACCTCCACCCCTCAGTCTATTTTCTTTAGGTAGCTAGGCCTCACAAACAATGGGCACTCGGGAGATGTTTGGTAATGCTTGGGACTGTCACCTTTACCAGGAAGTTGCCTGATTGGCCTCAGGTTGAGTCTCTCTGAGCTCAGGATGAGCTGGGTTCCCTTCACCGTTAGGCCTTTGCAATTGTCTGAGCCTGGGGCTTGCTGGGAAACCTTCATTTGTGGATAAGCAAGAGCCCAGGGCACTTCACTGTCACTGTATATGAATTTACTTAATGTCGGGAGGGGCACCTCGCACTGTGAACTTCATGCCACCCCGTGTCCTTCCTAGGGAGCCACAGTAATTACAGAGCTAGTGTGCTTTTTACCAAGTGCAGGCTGTAGACCCCCAACACCTGCAGGCTGCTGCTGCTGCTGAAGGACAGGTGTGTGTGTGTAGCTGTTTATTGGCCTTTCCCCAGGGAACCAGCTACTCCTGCTACTCTGTCCCCAGCCTGCACAGATGGAGACCAGGCTGCAGTGTACTAACTTGAGGAGAGGCCGTTGCAAAAAACCAAAGCCCAGATTTGGATGTGCAGAGGTCAGGTGTACCCTGTCCAAGTCTCAGAGTCCCCCATGTATCCTGGGGATGAGGCTGTGGCTCCTTCCTCCAGAATGTTAGGATGAGGATCCCACACACCAGCAGACAGTGGTCACCCCCCCTCCCGAAAGTCACACCAACCTGCTGGTGTGGCCATTAGCTCTCCCTCAGCTGCTCCCCCTCTTAGGCTCTCTCAGCTTTTCAAAACAGTCCCTGAAGCCTTCTGTGGGGTCCCTATAGTGAGTATCTCTTGCTTTTTAAACAGGAGGGAAGGGACTATGTCATGGCGCCTCTCCCTGCCCTCCCTTCATTGCATTTGCCTATGGTATATGCTATTTCTGCATACTCCATTGTGGAGAACCATAAGCTATATAGGGTTAGGGTGGTCAGAATCCCCCACTGTCCCTTGCAAAGGAAAGATTTGGTGTGTGAGCACCACCTGCCCATTCCTGTTTTGTTAACAGCTTACCATCTCTGGCCTCAGCTTCATTAACTGTCACAAGGGAGCATGGTGTATATAATTCATGTGTGGTGGAGACTTTAGAGTGAAGTGGAGCTTCATAAAAATCCCTTGGGAGCCAGGCGGTGGTGGCACACCCCTTTAATACCAGCACTTGGGAGGCAGAGGCAGGCAGATTTCTGAGTTTGAGGCCAGCCTGGTCTACAAAGTGAGTTCCAGGACAGCCAGGGCTACATAGAGAAACCCTGTCTCGAAAACCAAAAACCAAACCAAACCAAAACAAAACAAAACAAACAAACAAAAAAAAAAAACCCTTGGGAAGAGCTAGAGAGATGGCTCAGAGGTCAAGAGGTCCTGAGTTCAATTCCCGGCAACCACATGGTGTCTCATAACCATCTATAATGAGATCTGGTGCCCTCTCTTCTGGCCTGCAGGAGTACATTCAGACAGAACACTATATACATAATAGATAGATAGATAGATAGATAGATAGATAGATAGATAGATAGATCTTTTAAAACAAAATCACTTGGGAAGGAAGACAAGAGGAGTGAGTCACCAGGGGTTTCAGGAGCCATAGTGAGAGTCAGCTAGCAGGTGAATAAATGGGTATCTTGCTTTTCCAGCCTAGATCAGGCCGCTGGCTGCATAGGTAGGATTTGCAGCATTGAGCCCGTTTGACAAGCTCAGAATTGCATCCTCTGCCTTGCATAGAATAGTCTCACTCTGATTCTGAAACTGACTTGGTCTTGGCAGGGCCAGTACAATCCTTAGAAGAGTGACCTGGGACACGGAGGGGGCGGGGGAGGCATGATGACGTCCCATTGTCCCTGAGAGACATCCTGGCATGACCTCAGGTCCAGTCAGTTTCCAGGATGGGGAAAGCGGGTCTTGCCCCCCACAACAGCTTGGCTGCCTGGACTTGGTGACTTTACTTGGTGGCACAGTGCTGGTGACTGGTCAACAGCATGCAAGGTCTTGCTGGTTCAGAGAGTTCTCCATTGGAGGATAAAGGCAAAGGCAGAAGGGGCAAGCCACCCACCTACTGAGTGATTCTTCTATGCAAGGTAGAAGGATGCAATTCTGAGCTCGTCAAACCACCTCAATGCTGCAAATCCTACCCCTGCAGCCAGTGGCCTGATCCAGGCTGGGAAAGCAAAACTAGGACTGATTCCCACTGACCTCTGACCCACACCCCCAACACTGTCTTACCCTTTGTCATCCTTATGCAACGGTCCACCGCTCGCAGCCTTTGAGATGCAGGTGAGACACATAGCCAGGCAGGTGATGAGCAGGCACCAGGCACGCCCATCTCTACAATCTGAAGCATGCCTGAAGCATCTGGAAGCAGGCCTCATCGGAGCGCTTGGGAAAGGGGTCTTGTGGAAGCATCCGGAACTGAGCTGCCATCTCAACCTGGCCCCCTTCTCTCCTCCAGTACTCCCCACTCTTGAAGAAGTTGTACTGTCAGATTGCTAAGACATGCCCCATCCAGATCAAAGTGTCCACACCACCACCCCCGGGCACGGCCATCCGGGCCATGCCTGTCTACAAGAAGGCAGAGCATGTGACCGACATTGTTAAGCGCTGCCCCAACCACGAGCTTGGAAGGGACTTCAATGAAGGTGAGCCCCCCCTCCCCCTCCCAGCTGTGGGACACTGACCAGAGGCATAGCTGAGAGATGTAGGCCAGTGAGCACAGCGGTAAGCTGCTCTCAACTCTCCCCTCACAGGAACCCACACCCTAGCCCTCTTTCCATTTCCTCAGCTCTGACTACAGTCCAAGAGGCTGATGGTCCAGCAAGGGTGTAGTCTGAGGGACCAGCTGACCTTGGAGAATCTTGTGAAGCATCCCTGCAGTGTCCCTGGTGAAGCCTGTGACACCCCCAGGGTCAGATTATCTGGGGACAGCTTCTGTCCCGCTCAAGGCCACCTAAATGAGGGTTGCACAGCTCTGAGCCTTGCCTGGGACTCTCACGGGGACAAGCCCTGTGGCCTCAGTTCTGCCACACGCCTGGTACAGGGGTATGGGATGGAAGATGGGCCCCTCTCTAAAGCTGTGTCCCCTCCTGGCAGGACAGTCTGCCCCGGCTAGCCACCTCATCCGTGTAGAAGGCAACAACCTCGCCCAGTACGTGGATGACCCTGTCACCGGAAGGCAGAGTGTGGTTGTGCCGTATGAACCCCCACAGGTAGGCGGGGTCCAGGCTGGGATACAAAGCCAACCTTACAGGGTGGGGTTCCCTGGGCCTCTGCTCTGACCTCAGCCTGCCTCTCAGGCCTTTTCCTGACAGTTCATTTCACTGTGGGCAGCGAGCTTGGGCCTGTGCTCAAGCCAACTTTAGCTCTCTGTCTCTCTGTCTGTCTCTCGTCTGTCTGTCTCTGTCTCTGTCTGTCTCTCGTCTGTCTGTCTGTCTGTCTGTCTGTCTGTCTCTGTCTCTCTCTGTCTCTGTCTCTCTCTCGCCTCAGCTATATAGCGAGGTATAGTTATATGACCTCCAACCTTTCAACCCTGCCCTCCCTGGAGGGTCTAATCTTCAATCTTCTTGCTTGTTTCTCTCAAGTACAGTCTTCTAGACATGGAAGAAAGAGTTCCCAGACATCTCAGGCTCCATTTGCAGGGACAAAAGCAAGCCAGCAAGCATGGGGTGGTGGGTAGAGGGTGGGCAATTCCATGTGTGGGGGGGTAGTGATCATGAAAGGCCTCCTAGACCAGGCTGGGGGAATCACAGAGGACGCCTACAGGAGATTGGAGCCGTGGAACACAGGCTCAGGAGAGTAGGGAAGACAGAGATGATCGGTCAGCCTTAAGAGGGCCTGTGTGCAGAGCCTCGGGAGAGTGGTGCCAGCTGGATGGAGGGTACAGTGGAGGTGACCAGACATGCTGCACACTGAGGTGCAGGGTGGATACGGAGGTTCAGGCTGGAGGCGAAGGGCTCAGACCACAGGTGAGGGCTCTAAGGGAGGGAACCAGGCTGGAGGTGGTGGTTGCCAAAAGTAGACAAGTGAAGGAAGACTGGAGGAGGCAGCTGTCCACTTTGACACCAGAAGAGTGTGTGGTCACCTTCTAGATCTGATATGAGCCCCAGTTGGGGCCAAAGGCAAGGTGAAGGGACTTCAGTACTGATGTGGGAGGTATCAGGGCGGAGACTCAGGAGGACTGGGGTTAGGTCTCATCTCTGACCCATCCTCTACCAAGCCCTGGGGTCCTGTGAGGCAGCTTTGAATGTCAGTGGGACAGGGCCCCATATACACACAGACACACACAGACAGACATACACATAGACACAGATTCACACACACAGACATACACAGAGACACACAGAGACATACACACCTACACACACACAGACACACACACACAGACAAACACACACACACACAGACACAAACTGAGAAACACATGGACAAACACAGAGACCCCACCCACCCACACCACACACACAGAAACAGGCAGAGACACACAGAACACAGAAACACACACACACACATACACACAGACACACACACACACACAGACACACAGACACACAGACACACACACCCCACAAGCATCCTCCCCTCTCATCAGAAAAAGCCTCACCAGCTCAGGCATGAGACACAACGTAGGTTTCTCTTGCCCTCTAGTGGTTGGCAGGTGTAAGTTCTGTGAAGGACTGGGGTTTATGGCGTTTGTACCCTAACCTTTGAAACTCCTTTCTGGGGATGGAGTCCCTTTCATTCCTCTGCCCAGATGAGTCCACAGTACTCATCACACACTTGACACAAAGGCTCACACACACCCACTCACATACAGCCCTGACATTTGACCTCTGCCTGTGTTAAGGAAGATGACTGCAGCAAGCACACCACAAACTCTGTACCTCCCCTAAGAGCTGAAACCAAGACTGAGCTCTCAGCCCAGAGCCAGCACAGGGCTGTGACGGCACAGATGGATCGGTGGGAGGGCGGGCAATCTCACGTGAGTGTAGATGGCTGAATGGATGGGTGAGTGAGTGGATGGGTGGGTAGGTAGGTGGGTGATAGTCAGGCACCACTGGGGGTGGGCAGGAGAGCAGGTGAGCAGGAGTGTAAGTGGGTGTATGGGTAGGCAAGTGAGCAGGTGTGTGGATGTATGTGTCAATGGATGAGAGGTTGACCGGCAAGTGAGTGGGGTAGGTGGATACGTGGGTGTGTAGACAGGCGTGTGAGCAGATGGATGGATGTGTAGACAGGCGTGTGAGCGGATGGATGGTTTGGTGGATGGTAGGTGGATAAGTGGCGAGATGGATGGATAAGTGCAAAGATGGGGTGGTTGGGTAGATAGATGGGTAGATGACCGTGAACCATACTGCAGCGTCCCTATGCCTCCTCAGAACCAGGGCCAGAGGTGGCAGCTACAAGTCCTTTTCTTAGAAGGTGGGCCCTGCATGCTGACTGATACTAAGCCCTTCCCCTGTCTCCCCTGTGGACAGGTGGGAACAGAATTTACCACCATCCTGTACAACTTCATGTGTAACAGCAGCTGTGTGGGGGGCATGAATCGGAGGCCCATCCTTGTCATCATCACCCTGGAGACCCGGGAGTGAGTCTGCCGTGGAAGGATGGTAGAGGTGGGGCCGTGGGGGGGCATGTCATGGACACAGGGAGGGCTTGCTCTCCTCGGTGGGCATTCAGCTTCAAGGCCAGTCACGAGGGGTCTGCGGGAGTTGGGCAGGGTCAAGAGTGGTCTCTTGAGCTCACAGCCACGCTGTGCCGACCCAACAGTGGACAGGTCCTGGGCCGCCGGTCTTTCGAGGGTCGCATCTGTGCCTGTCCTGGCCGTGACCGCAAAGCTGATGAAGACCATTACCGGGAGCAACAGGCTCTGAATGAAAGTACCACCAAAAATGGAGCTGCCAGCAAACGTGGTGAGTGGGGCTCTGGGTCAGGGTATGGGCGGAGGGTGGAGTTGGATGCACCTGAGTGTGGGGAGTACCTGCTCCAAAGGTGCCAAGCATAGCTTCATCCAAAGATGGATCTGGGTCTGAATGGCTGAGGCTGGGAAGCCTCTCCAGGCGGGACAGGGCGAATGTGGCCCAAGACATCTCACTTGTCTATGCTCTGAGGCTAGGAGCATGTGGGACCCTGGTCCAGCTCCTTCCAGCCTAGGTTTGCCCTGTGTGCACACCACACCCATGGCAGGTGTTCACCTGGGCATCTCAGTCTTTGCTCTCTGGCTCATTTATCTTTCCCGACCTGCCTTCTAGCATTCAAGCAGAGCCCCCCTGCCATCCCTGCCCTGGGTACCAACGTGAAGAAGAGACGCCACGGGGACGAGGACATGTTCTACATGCACGTGAGTGGGCTGGGAGGGCAGGTCTGTGTGTTCCCATCACCCAAGATCCCAGGCTGGGGAAGTACAGATGTCACCAGAGATGGGCAAGGGTGGCATGCTGACACCTGAGGATTGAAACTGTGGCCCTGAAGGAGGTGGGGTTCAAAGGAGGCTCTGTTTAGAGTCAGACCCTGAACTCACTGAGTGTGAACATGCCAGCCAAGTCAGCTGTGCATCAAGGAGACCTAAGGGCACCCTTTATAATGGAGACCCCCAGGGTGGAGTTTCAGTAGGAACCCATGATCCTATAGGGTTCAGCCTGTGTTTAAATCCATGGTCCTATAGGGTTCAGCCTGTGTTTAAATCCATGGTCCTATAGGGTATAGCCTATGTTTAAATCCATGGTCCTATAGGGTACAGCCTGTGTTTAAATCCATGGTCCTATAAGGTATAGCCTATGTTTAAATCCATGGACCTATGGGGTATAGCCTATGTTTAAATCCATGGTCCTATAGGGTATAGCTTGTGTTTAAATCCATGGACCTATAGGGTATAGCTTGTGTTTAAATCCATGGTCCTATAGGGTATAGCTTGTGTTTAAATCCATGGTCCTATAGGGTATAGCCTGTGTTTAAATCCATGGTCCTATAGGGTACAGCCTGTGTTTAAATCCATGGTCCTATAAGGTATAGCCTATGTTTAAATCCATGGACCTATGGGGTATAGCCTATGTTTAAATCCATGGTCCTATAGGGTATAGCTTGTGTTTAACTCCATGGACCTATAGGGTATAGCTTGTGTTTAAATCCATGGTCCTATAGGGTATAGCCTGTGTTTAAATCCATGGTTGTATAGGGTATAGCCTGTGTTTAAATCAATAGTTCTATAGGGTATCAGCCTACATGGCTCGATGTGACTGTGGTACCAATCCCAGTGGTAAGATCATGGTGCACTCCGAAAGAGTGCTATTTCCTTGCCTGTGAGTCCTCCTTTAAGACTTAGAGCTGTTATAACTTAGAGCCTCTTAGCAGGGAAGAATAAACATGGTCTCTGAACCCCGAGGGACCCACTTCTAAACCTGCCCCTGGGAAGAGGAAAGCCAGAGTATCCTGAGCGTTGGGGTACGGGGAAACTCCAAGAGCAGATCAACACTTTGCCATAGCCTGGAGTCCTCCTGAGGCTACGGCCATCCCCGTCCCACCAGGGGTTTGGGGCCAGTGGAATCTCCCAGGTACCTGGGCCGAGACTCTGTTTTTCTGTGCCCAGGTGCGAGGCCGGGAGAACTTTGAGATCTTGATGAAAGTCAAGGAGAGCCTAGAACTGATGGAGCTTGTGCCCCAGCCTTTGGTTGACTCCTATCGACAGCAGCAGCAGCAGCAGCTCCTACAGAGGCCGTGAGTGAACCCCACCATCTGTATGGGGAAGTAGGGATATTCTGACCCAGCAGGGAGAGGGCCAGGAGCACAGGAGGTATGGTACCCTGGACTGGACTGGACTGTAAGATCAGCACAGCTCAGCTGGCACCTTCTCCTCCAGGAAGCCTTCTGGGACTTAGCCTGCCCTGAGATCCTGGGTCCCTGTGTTCAGCACACCCCTGCCTCCCACACAAGGGCCTTGGAAATGTGGATGGGGAAGGGACTGGAAGGGCTGTATTTGCTGAAGCTGGTGAGGTGTTAGCTTTCTTCCTAACTCTCTGAGAGGCAGGGTCTACATCTACCTGCATCCCAGGGTGTCCACAGAGGTACCACGTGGGGGAGGAGTTGCTTTTACCTCTTGCGAATGCGCACTGTTGCTTTCCAAGCAGGAGTCACCTGCAGCCTCCATCCTATGGGCCCGTGCTCTCCCCAATGAACAAGGTACACGGTGGTGTCAACAAACTGCCCTCCGTCAACCAGCTGGTGGGCCAGCCTCCCCCGCACAGCTCAGCAGCTGGGCCCAACCTGGGGCCCATGGGTGAGTCCCTGGAGCATTGGAGGCCTCATGTGGGTCATAGAGACCCAAGGGAGGGCCTGGGTGGATTTACCGAGATCACAAACAGGATGGCGGGGGACCTTTGATGGCCACCTCTTCCTGCAGCTCCAGCCTGCAGGAGGGCAATGGCTATGGAGGCGTTCATTCCAATCCCAGGAGTTCTATGCCTGGGAGGTTGCAAAGGTGGTAGAGTTAAGAACTCATGCCTGCCACAGGATCTTGAAGAAGATCCCTAGCCTCAGTTTCCCCATCAGTAAAATGGCAACACCAAATCCCCTCTTCTCAGGGGTTACAGGACATGAGACCTCATTGAGAGGCAGCTGTAGGGAACCCTTACAATGCTGTACCACACTGCCAGGCTAGACCACAGCCTGGGACATACCCCACTATGTGTGGGGCTTGCTCTCAGGTTCCCTGACCACTCTTTTGCCCAGGCTCCGGGATGCTCAACAGCCACGGCCACAGCATGCCGGCCAATGGTGAGATGAATGGAGGCCACAGCTCCCAGACCATGGTTTCGGGATCCCACTGCACCCCGCCACCCCCCTATCATGCAGACCCCAGCCTCGTCAGGTGTGTGGGTCGCGGCTGGATCTGGGTTTGTGGTTCACCCTCCACCCCTCACCCCATGCCTCCCACTAACTGTGCGGTTCCTGCTGGAGGGAGCAGCCTTGCATGTGGCTCTGTCTGACCCTGTTTTAATTGCTTGGCTGGCCTGAGGGAAGACAGGCCTATCAGGGCTCGTCAGCAGATGCTGAGAAAGGCACTAGATGGTTAGGCACTGAGGGTGGGGGTGGGGTTTGGAGGGGTTTGGGGGGCATCCTCTTGGAGACAGGGGGATGAGGAATGAGATGAGCAGCTGTGGGAGGTCAGACCAGGAGAGGTGGGTAATGATTGGACTGTAAAAATATAAAAGTAACATACACACACACGTATATATGTGTATGTGTATGTGTATGTGTATGTGTATGTGTATGTGTATGTGTATATACACACATACACATATACACACATGTACATATATACATATATATGTGTACATATATATATACACACATATATGTACATATATATGTAACAAAAATTAAAATAAAATAAATAATAAAATAAAGAAATAAAAAAGAAAACCTGCCCTGAGGGAGGGACCAGCAGTTTTGCCCACTGTAACAGGCAGTTCCCTCCACGTCAGGGCCACTCCTGTGAGACCCGAGTGCACAGCCAGTTGATGCTACTTTCTCAAACTCTCTCTGCAGTTTTTTGACAGGGTTGGGGTGTCCAAACTGCATCGAGTGCTTCACTTCCCAAGGGTTGCAGAGCATCTACCACCTGCAGAACCTTACCATCGAGGTAAATGTCCCAGGTCTTTCCAAAGGGACGGAGGACCTGTCTGGAGGCACAGTGCACTGACTAGGGTGACTAGTGGGGAAACTCCCAGAGACTCCCACCAGCAATCAGATTCTGTTCTGAAGTCAGCAGGATTCGGTAATGTGAAGGAGACTGGGTAGACAATCACATGTCCCGGTCCCCGGCAGTTACCTGGAGAGCTTTCTCTCTTGTTAGAGCCTCCTGGTGGCCCAGCCAGGCTACCTTTGATTTCTTAGGCAGGGTTGTTTCCAGGACCCAATGTGTGAGAAGTGTAGAAGCTAAGGGGGGAACAGACCTAGAAAGAATGAATGGGTCTCCACATCCAGCCTACACGTGAGACACAGAACATTCTGGGTTGAAAGTGGGATAGAAATCTTCTGGAAGGCCCTGCATCCTGTTACAGCCTAGCCACACAGACTGCCTTGATGTATCCATGAGACATGGGTCCAGTGTGCAACAGCTCAGCCCCTCCTGCCCCAGGGCCCAGTGTGCAACAGCTCAGCCCCTCCTGCCCCAGGGCCCAGTGTGCATCAGCTCAGCCCCTCCTGCCCCAGGGCCCAGGGTGCAACAGCTCAGCCCCTCCTGCCCCAGGGCCCAGGGTGCAACAGCTCAGCCCCTCCTGCCCCAGGGCCCAGAGTGCAACAGCTCAGCCCCTCCTGCCATGCCTCCCAAAACTGTTTTCTAGACTCTCACCCAGGCTAAGAGGCCATATTTGTCACCTACCCAGGAACTCAGGCTGGACACAAATATTTATAAGAGGTTGTGGGGCTAGAGTCTAACACCTGCATTTATGGGACCACTGACCACTACCTTTCCCATCCTTGAGTCATACATTAACCCTTGTCTCACCAGAGCTTGAAGCTAAAGGATGTGCCTGGAGTTAGCTGCCAATTAATGGCTTCCAAGGGACACCTGTGGCCAAGAGATGCATGGGTGGTCTCCTAGGTCTCCATTGCTGTTCTCGCTGTGTCCAGGCCTCAGGCTGATGAGCAGGCCCTCGTCACTGTCCCCTCTGTCACCTACACATGTCATCTAGCTGTCCTAGACAATTATGTGACTAGACATTCTGTGCAGGTGACCCTGATGCTGTCCCTACCCTGTCACCCACACAGTCAAGGTCTGATAAGTCAGCTGCCCCCTCAGACAGAGGCTTCCTAGCAGGTAGGACACCCTTGCAGGTGTGAGGGACACACAACTCTGTAGCTTCCCTCTTGTAACCCAAAGGTGCCCATCGCTCTTGCAGGACCTTGGGGCTCTGAAGGTCCCTGACCAGTACCGTATGACCATCTGGAGGGGCCTACAGGACCTGAAGCAGAGCCATGACTGCGGCCAGCAACTGCTACGCTCCAGCAGCAACGCGGCCACCATCTCCATCGGCGGCTCTGGCGAGCTGCAGCGGCAGCGGGTCATGGAAGCCGTGCATTTCCGTGTGCGCCACACCATCACGATCCCCAACCGTGGAGGCGCAGGTGCGGTGACAGGTCCCGACGAGTGGGCGGACTTTGGCTTTGACCTGCCTGACTGCAAGTCCCGTAAGCAGCCCATCAAAGAGGAGTTCACAGAGACAGAGAGCCACTGAGGAACGTACCTTCTTCTCCTGTCCTTCCTCTGTGAGAAACTGCTCTTGGAAGTGGGACCTGTTGGCTGTGCCCACAGAAACCAGCAAGGACCTTCTGCCGGATGCCATTCCTGAAGGGAAGTCGCTCATGAACTAACTCCCTCTTGGAAACTTCTGGAACTGCCCTTAGCTACATATACACAAGGGCAGGTGGTGAGCCAAGTGCTGAGACAGGGAGCTGTCCCTTTGTGGGTGGGTATGCAGCACCCATTTGCTTCTCCCGTTCTCTATTGAGGACTCTGCCACCTCCAGGACAGAGCAGCATCCTTCACTTGCTCACCCTCTGCCACAAAGTATTCCAACATCTTCTGTTCCTGCTAACCATGCACAGCCCAGCCTCTGTGTCATCAGCGCTTACGTACAGGTCGATTCCACTGTGTCTTGAAAGTGAATTCAGGGCCAGAGACATCTTCTGCAGGATGTGTGGACAGATCTGTCCCTAATGTAGGTCATTCTGCCGTTACCCCTTGTCTCCCGAGTCTTGATTGCTGGGGTCAGGGAAGACTGTGGCAGAGCAGGGGAAGCCGCTGGCCCTCCGCCTCTAGCCAGCACCCTGAACATGCTGGCTGTAGCAGCCTCTAGGGACCTCTCTGGTCAGACAAAGGGACAGAATGAGTCTCAGACTACCGAAAATTGAATTGTCAATATTTGATAAAAGGTTACTCTTTCTACTTGGTGGGGTCAGCTTGCTTTTTCCCCCCTCTCTGACTCTCTCAGCATTCCTTTCTGAGATCAGCCTAGTGTGTCCACACGTACTTCTCAACAAGTCTAAAACGCCGAGCATCAATCCAGGAAGGGTCCTTACCTGTTACCAGGATGGTTGGAAGGGAAAGAGACTCAGAGAGAGCATAGCCGTGGGAGTGCAGGTCAGACAGACCCCAGCTGTGAGGAACATCTGTTCTCACTAAGTGCTCAGAGTCTGGGCTCTGTGCCTGAGTGCTAGCCCATCCTCGTGGCCTGGAACTGGAGTGGCTGCTGGGGGCCCTGGTCTTCATGATTCATCCCCAAAGAGTCAGTGGCTAGAGAAACAGCTCCTGCATGCATTCAGCCAATGGGGCCCTGTACCTGCCAGAAGCTTTGTGAACTTCTGCAATGAGAGCCCCCAGCAGTCCCTGCCAGGAGTGGAGAAGCACAGAGGAGCCCCTGCCAACAGTAAAGCCCAACATCTGCCGAGTCACTTTGGAGCCATCCTCTTTAGGCTTGGCTTTCATTAGCAAGGCCCAACAGAGGCAGTGACGTCCGTGGGATAGCCTCAGAGTCAGCACTACCAGGGCTGGCGTCATATCAGGGCTGCCTCCTCGAAGCCCAGGGACAATGTTGCCAATCTTAGCAATCTTAGCAAGCTCTGCAAACTTAGGTGGTTACCACCCATGCTATGCTTCATGAATCTCTGAGGGGCAGGATTTGGGTGCACTTAGGGTAGGTGCAGGCATCACATTGTCAGAGACCAGTGCTGACCATACAGGCCTTTCCAACTTGACAGATGTTGACAGCTTAGGCTCTGGGGGGGTGGGGGGTTCCTGCACCCAGATGGGCCGTTAACAGCTGCAGCATCAGGCTTGCTTCTTGGGTGTAGGTTGTGGCCCTCCCAGTGAGTGGTAACACACTTCACAAAGCCTGAGGTTGACTACACACTTCTTGTTGCTGCTCAGATGAGGAAGCTGAGGCTAGACAGACTGAGTGCCCTGCCTCGGGCATCAGCTCATTGCAGAAGTGGGTGTTCACTCCTGAGGTACATGCTGCCCCATGCTACCTCAGAAACTAGGCAGCACATTCTCACTCCTAGGCCTGTGAACCCCACTGAGATGCGCTTGCGTTCTGGGATCTCACATAAGTATGTCTCAGGCATTGTCCAGGAGGGACCATCCTAAGCGCCCCACCACATGCTCCTGGGAAGGAGGAGTGGTTAGGAGGAGTGGTTGTCACCAGGCATCTGAGGAGGGAAGAGCCCCCCTCCAGCAAGGACCCAGGGCTTGTGTCTCCCTAGACCCTGCCTCAAGTGCCAAAGCTGTCTCGTGAGCTTCCAGGATCCTGACAGGCCTGGAGGGAACTGCAAAGGGCCATCTGCCAGGAAATAAACGTCACAGAGGCAATGCTTGCAGTGCCTGAGAAGCTCTCCAGGAACCAGCCTTTGGGTCTGAACCAAACTTTGTTCTACAAAACACAGAAAGCAAGAGAAAGCAAATCTTCCAGCCACCAACTTTCCCAGGAGCACTGGAGTACTAGTTTGGAAACAAGTTTGGGGGTGCCCTGGAAGACATCTGTTGAGCAAGGGCAGGTTGAGCAGGGCTGTAAAAGCAGGCCACTCCAGCCTCAGTCTGTATGGTCCCATCCAGCTTTGTGCATCCAATTAACAGCAGCTCCCATGTCCCTTCCTGGCCTTGCTTACCGTGCCTGACAGCTCTACCTTGGGCTGCTTTGAGCTTGTGAGTTCGCAGAACCAGCACCCCTACGCAAGAATCCTGCAAGGGTCAAAAGTTGCCACTTAGTTGCATTTCAGATGGGAGACAAAAACCAAAACTAAATTGTCCATGTTTCAATGTGATGAAATGCTTCTCCAAGCAGTATTGATGGATACAGTCTAGTGACTCTATTAACTGTTTTGGGTGATGTCATTTTAGAAAAATGTGTTATTTTTTTTAGCTGTGTTTCGGTGGGAATTTTTGTTTTTGTAATATAATAAAAATCACATGTTCCCATGGTTGACTATTGTAACTAACCCATCCCCCAGGCTTGAGAGGAGCATCATGGGAATGCTTAGAGCAAGCACAGGCAGGAAGCCTGTGGCCCCATACTGGCTCAGGGGCACCCACTGGACTTTTGCATCAGCCCTGCAATAATGCATGTGTCCTGTGGACATCACAGACACCATACGTGCTGTGTAGTTGGCATGCTAACCTTCTCAGCAGGATGTAGGGAGGAACACTTGGTCTCCACTCGCTCTCCGCTCAAGTCTCCATGTGCTTCTAAGATTTCTTGTTTCTCAGCCTGTGGACATGTCTTAGCAAAAAGTGAGACGCTAAAAAATCCACTCAGTTTTGAGGGAGGCCCTAGGCTGCTAAGAGTTGGACGAAGTTTAGAACAAGATAAGAAAGGCTGAGGTAAGATCTGGAGAGGGGCCGGCATTCCTCCTCACCTCCCACAGCTGCCAGTGCAGGAGCATCAGTCCTGGAGTCTCCATGCTGCCTGCCTTGCTAGGTGAAGCAAGGTGAGGCAGGGTGAGGAGGCTAGGTAAGACCAAGTACGGTGGGGTGCTCCGGCAACAATGTTTCACACTGGCTCCCTCCCGCCTCATCAGTCCCCAGGGTCCACAGTGGAGGGCTGAAGGAGATACACTGTATTTCTCAATCTTCCCTGTGAGTGATCTAATGCCTTTGGAGCTGGCAAGAGATCCAGCTCCCATACCATTGGGATTCTCAACTTACTGTGCCAAACTACCGCAGAGCGTGAGGGCCCCAGAATTTGGGTTAAAACTCCTAGCACTGTGTGCTTTGTCTGTCATAAGCCTAGTAGAAAGGGTTTAATATGATCAGGAGATCCAATGCCTGGGTGAATTTTTAATCAGGTCTGAGGCTATGCCATCTCAGGTCATCTCAGGGGTCCACCTAAGAGTTCCTCTCTCGCTTGTTGGTTCCCTGAAGGCCTCATAGAAGGGTTTAGCTGAACTACATAGAGTCCAAATTCACCTATTGTGCCCACAAGGGCCTCTGCTTATTGTCTTCTGGATGGGGTCCCCATGGTTAAAATGAGATCCTTTCTGTGTGACTCATGGCCCCAAGACCTGGACCCTTTGTGAAGAGATTTGAGCCTCTGAAAGAGAGAACCCTTTTATCTATAAAAGGCCTGCTTCTATAGAGTTAGGATGAAGTCTAAATGATGGATGTATGGAGGAGGCTATCCCCAAGGTGAAATTTGGGTGTGTGACACTTCCCTTGCTAGGGTCTGTCCATAAAGGCAGGGGCTAAAAACCCCGAGGAATGATGGTCTCCAGGAGCAATGTTGGGGAGAGAGGTCCCACCATAACAGGAAAATAGGAACCTAGAATTGGGCCTGGCAGGAATATGAAAGAAAGCCTCTCTTTAGATCTGACACCATACCCTAGGAGGTGTTGGCAGGCATCTGCCCCAAGAGGGTATAAGAGTTGGGACATAAACTGCAAATGGAAAGCCTCATTTATGGTCCTCGGGTCCTGTACCATCTGGTCCTGTAGGTCCACCTGACTTCCTTACTGATGAGGTACAGGTGTGTCATGGAGTGTTACAGGATATAGAAACCCACTAACCAGGAACCTGCAGAGAGAGACAAGGACATTGGGGACTTTCAAGAAATTTGTCCTTAAGAGCCCCTTGGTGAGCATCCAGGAATGGAGGTATTTCAGAAGTCAAAGGAAACTTGCCCGGTGAAGTAGAGGTCTGTGGGGAAGGTACTTGAGTCCTTGATGGCTCCAGGCCATTACAGGACTGGGGACTCAAAAAATGTCAGGAGAGCCTCCAGACTATCAAAAAGCTTTATCTGGACTTGATATTTAGATAAGATGCCCTACCTAGGAAGAGAACGGAGAAGTTAGACCAGAAAGGAATGAACAGAAAGACTGTCCTACCAGTTAAGATGGGTGTAAGTAAGGTTGGTTAGGGTTTGCCATCAGTATCTGTGAGGAGAGCTGGGAACTAGATAAACCAGAAATGGCCAGGGTTGAAAAGTCACTCTGTGTCAATAAGAATTGTAACATCCATCTCCTCAGAAACAGAGATGGTGAACACTGGAGTCTATGTAGCCTTGGGTTTCCCTCAGCCCTCAGAGAGGGTGACTCTTCCTCACTGGGATGCTCATACTCCAGGAACAAAGTCAGGGTTGCCTGCGTGCTTTCAGTGTTGATGACCTTGGGTGAAGGCTGGCTGTTGTACAGGACTGTCCTCTGAGGCAAAATGCCACCATCTTCAGGAATCCAGCTGAGCTTGCTTACCAAAGACCCTCCCATCTGGGCTTGTTGACTGTTTGTAGGGTATGTGGACATGCTACCAGATAGGCATAAGAACCTGTGAAGTGGGGTTTGCTCAAACCCCCAAAATCTCAAAGATCTGAGATGGCAGGAGTGGGGCTATTTCCTCCCTGCCTTTAATGTCTGCTTTGGAACCATGACCCCCAACAGAGGTGACCACAGGCACTCACTTCTGTAGCCCAGCACCTGAGACGCCTTCCCAGGCTAATGAGGCGTCTCAATAGCCCCAGCCTTCAGCCAATGACCTTCCCTTCCTGAGTATCCTCACACCCTTCCCCAAAAATATATAATCCCTGGTTCACCCCAAACAAAAGGTATACATCCAAATCCACTCCCAATAATGAAATATGAATAAGAAAAGAAGGGGCTGGTGAGATGGCTCAGTGGGTAAGAGCACCCGACTGCTCTTCCAAAGGTCAGGAGTTCAAATCCCAGCAACCACATGGTGGCTCACAACCATCTGTAACAAGATCTGACGCCCTCTTCTGGAGTGTCTGAAGACAGCTACAGTGTACTTACATATAATAAATAAATCTTTAAAAAAAAAAAAAAAAAAAAAAAAGAAAAGAAAAGAAGGCCTCAGAGAGCTGCTTCATTAAAGATGGCCCCGGGGAAGGCCTTCTCCCCTATGCACTCCACACTGGCTCCCAATGGGACGGGGATCCTGTCAGTCTTGGGCTCTGCTTCCCCCTTCTGGTCTGGTGTGCAATGGCGCTCTGATACCCCAAAGGGAAAGGTGGACTGGTGACTCCTCATCCTGCTTTGCTTTGTCCTCCCTGAGCCAGTGTGTATGGACAGCAGCATCCAGACACCACCAGAGGAGAGGCAGAACTCGAGACCACAACCATTGGCCATCCTTCTTAGATGGAAGGGTAGGGAGTATCATGAAGCCCTCACCTCAATATCCAGCTACATCACCACTCCCAACCAGTTGTATGAATTCTGCTCTAATTGCACATGGTCTTGGGGCGGGGGGGATCTCTGGGAAGAATTAGAGCATACAGCAGGGCTTCATGTACACAGCCACAGGGAAGCCACCACCCTGCAGCCACCTTCCAGTGTGGCTGCTTTCAGGTCTCCTGTGTCCCTGCCCAGGGCCCCACAGCCATTGCTCTGTAAGAAAGCTTTGCTGGACTCTCACCTTGGTTTGTGGTTGGGACCTTAGGAGGAGTAGATGTCGTTCATGTCCCCCTCTGGGAAGAAACTTTAGCCACCCAGGCTTTCTCTCGGGAGAGGAGGAGGGGCATTTCCACTTCCTATGTGTCCTGACGTTGCAGTCTGGATGTGGAGCGAGGAGATGCTTGTGCCCTGGTTGCTTGAGGCAATGACAGCTGAAGGATTCTGGCTGACCACATTAGCTGGGAAAGAGTCATCTGGAGGAGGCTCGGTTACTTCTCTGAGCCTGGACCAGGTGGCCATCAGATGGAGTGGTAGGATTTCCTAATGGGTGGGGATGAGGCCCTAGCTGCCGCTGCAGGCTGAGCTTGCCACATTGTCTCTTTTCTTCCTCGGTTTGGCCTTTCTGACCCTCCAGATCTCTTCCTTCTTATGAAAGCCTTTGGACAATGCACCTGATGAAAGAGGAAGAAATCTGGAGGCCCCGGGCTAGTTTTGAAGCTTTTCTTCCACTCCTGTGAGTAGATGATGATAGGTGGGTCCCTGACTAGGGACAAAGAGAACTCTGCCCCATCAAAAGCCCCTTCCTATGGGCTAGGGGGAGGTCACCAAGGCCTAGACCCTAGGCCTCCTGGGTAGGTGGTGGTTTGAGGCTTAATGAAGGCTATGTGGCCTCCAGCTATCCCCAGCCTATCCTACCTAGCTCACAAGACTCAAATCAGGTGACAAAAATCCAGAAATGGGGAAAGTTGGAGTGGGGTGGGGAGAATAACATTTGAGGAACAGGTCCTTAGCCAGGGCCAAGGCTATTCAATAGGGGGTGGGACTCTTGTCCCTCAGAGGCAAGTTCTGGCCTGTTCAGGTGCACCTGCCCCCAGGTAACTGTCATTTCCACTTTGGAGTCCCTTCTCTGGACCTATAATCTCTCTGCTGGTGATGTGTCTCCTCCCAGGGGGACTGCCTCGATCCATAGACAGCTCTTCCTACCAATTTATACCTTTGAAAAAAATTAGCTTTGCAGCAAAGACAACAGAAATAGACTCTTTAGGGATCTGATATTCCAACCAATCTTTACTAATGAGATTCTTGAAACACCCAGGCTGCTGTTCTGGGGTGAGGAACTAGTGCCTGGGTCTGGGAGCTGGTGTACCATTAAGGCTCACACACCCACAGTGGCTATTCTTACCTCAGAGTGCCTGGGGAGAATTTGGCAAGCAGTAGTAAAGACTCAAGACAACAAGGAGTGCCTGCCACCAGGGACTGTTGCTTCATTAGACGAAATCTCCGGTGCTACCTGGCTGTGTTTAAGCCAGTTCCACACATAGCTCATTAATTGTCCCTTGAAATAACAAGGCTGGGGTTCTGATTCATTTATTAAGCTTAGATGTCTGTCCCAAGATAAAGCCTTCTATAACAGCAATCGATTGAGCTTCTGTATCAACTGTCACTTTGTATTTCTGCAACCCAGCTGGAAGTCTGAGTGTTGTCATGACCGCAAGTTTGTAGTTAGGCTAAATTTAAAAGACCAGAGTAGGGCTGGTGAGATGGCTCAGTGGATAAGAGCACTGACTGCTCTTCCAAAGGTCCTGAGTTCAAATCCCAGCAACCACATGGTGGCTCACAACCACCCATAATGAGATCTGATGCCCTCTTCTGGTGTCTGAAGACAGCGACAGTGTACTTATGTATAACAATAAATATCTAAAAAAAAAAAACTTAAAAAAAAAAAAAAAAGACCAGAGTACACCGGAGGTCAGACAATACGTGAATTTGTACTTTATGCTGTGTAACTGTTTTGACTTCATGAATGTATATTCAGCATATATGCATATCTGGTGCGGTAGAGGTCAAAGGGCAGGTTTGAATCTCATATAGATGGAGTTGTGGTAAGCTCTGTATGGCCCTCAGACCCACAGCATGGCCTCCAGACATACCTCATACCATGTGGGTGCTGGGAACCAAAACTCAAGTCCTCTGCTCTTTTTTTGTTTTTGTTTTTGTTTTTGTTTTGTTTTGTTTTTTTGAGACAGGGTTTCTCTGTGCAGTCTTGGCTGTCCTGGAACTCACTCTGTAGACCAGGCTGGCCTCGAACTCAGAAATCCACCTGCCTCTGCCTTCCAAGTGCTGGGATTAAAGGTGTGCGTCACTCAAGCAGAGCTATAGAGTGAGACCAGGCGTTAAAAAAAAAAAGAATTTGTTTTATTTAATTGTGTGTGTGTGTGTTAGTCTGTTTGTGTGAGTGTGTGTGTGGTGTGTGTGTGTGCATGTGCCTGTATGTGTGTGTGTGAATGTGCCTGTATGTGTGTGTGTATGTGTGCATGTGTGTATATGTGTGTGTATGTGTGTGAGTGTGTGTGTATGTGAATGTATGTGTATGTGTGTGTGTATATGTGTGTGCCTGTATGTGCGTGTATGTGTATGAGTGTCTGTATGTGTGTATGTGTGTGTGTATGTGTGTGCCTGTATGTGCGTGTATGTGTATGAGTGTGTGTGTGTATGTGTGTGTATGTGTATGAGTGTGTGTATGTGTGTGCCTGTATGTATGTGTATGAGTGTGTGTGTATGTGTGTGTATGTGCATGAGTGTGTGTATGTGTGTATATGTGTATAAGTGTGTGTGTGCGCGTGTATGTGTATGTGTGTGCATGTGCCTGTATGTGTGTGTGTATGTGTGTATATGTGTGTGTATGTGTGTGCATGTGCCTGTATGTGTGTGTGTATGTGTGTATATGTGTGTGTATGTATATGAGTGTGTGTGTGCATGTGTATGTTTGTGCATGTGCCTGTATGTGTGTGTATGTGTATATATGTGTGTGTATGTGTATGAGTGTGTGTGTGTGTGTGTGTGTGCATGCACACAGATTCCCATGGAGGGCAGAAGAGGGCTTGTGACCTCTGCAAGAGTAGCAGTGCATACTCTTTATGACTGAGCCATCGCTCCAGTCCACATCGTGTGTCTTTCAAATGGCAGGGTTTGTTCCTAAGCCTGCTACCACAGCACAGAGCTGTCCTCAGAAATCCTTAGAAGCTGTGTTGAAAAATTACAGAATAAGCACCCAGAGAGGAGCCAGCAGGGTGAGACTTCCCTTGGTTTCCAGAGATAGATAACATTACCCGTTTCATTTTCCTTTTTTTTTTGAAATAATTGATCACAAGTCAGATGGAATGTGGGGCACACGCCATGGGCCTCACAGCTCTTCTCTCTCTCTCTCTCCCCCTTCAGCCCTCCCTCAGTCACCTTTGTCCCCACCCCCCCCCACCCTCGGACAGTTTCACATCTACCTTAATGTCATAAAGACATACATGATTTGTCGTGTCTATGTAAATGAAGGAAGATGGTGTCTGTCTTTCTGAGACTGGTTTCATTCACTAAATAGTTATCTCCACCTTTATCCATTTTCCTGAAGACACTAAGTATTGTTTATGGCAAAAAAAAAAAAAACAAACAAAAAACAAAAAAAACCAAAAAACCCACAGGAATGTCTATCACGTTTCATTTGCCATACATTCATTGCCAGAAGCCTTCATTGGTTCTATATCACGGTCACTGTAAATTACAGTGAGTTCCATTTCTTATTAAAATCTACCCCAAAAATTAAACAAAAAAAGATCTATTCTGTAATTTGTTTGTTTGTTTGTTTTGAGACAGGGTTTCTCTGTATAGCCCTGGCTGTCCTAGAACTCACTCTGTAGACCAGGCTGGCCTCGAACTCAGAGATCTGCCTGTCTCTGCCTCCCAAGTGCTGGAATTAAAGATGTGCACCACCACTGCTCAGCTCTATTCTGTAATTTTTAACATTTGTAAAGCATTTTGGGGTCCTTAAAATTGTCTTGGGAGGTATTCTAATTTTATTTCTGTTGCTGTGGTAAAAAAAAAAAAAAAAAAAAAAAACCACAATCAAAAGCAGCCTGGGAAGGACAGGGATTGTTTTCATCTGCAGGTCATATCTGTCTCTGAGTTATGAAGTTATAAAGTGAACTGAAGCAACCCTGGAGAAGCTTTGCCGGCTCACAGGCTCATGCTTATAGCTTCCTATGGTGACGCCACCTCTAGTAGACTGGGCCCTCCCTCCTACATCAAGACGACAACCCTCACAGGCCAATTTTAATTAAGACTTTCCTTTCGGGTGGCTCCAGGATATTGAAAATTGACAATTAGAGTCAACCAGGGTAGAGGAGACAAAACCATGAATTTCCTTCAGCTGACAAGAAGCCCATCTCCCCCGAGAGCAGAACGACCACCTGCTATCCTGGTGGATACAAAGTGTCTTGGGCCAGATCCTTCTCTGTGTGAGCCTTGTCTGGCTTTGCTGCCCAGCCACGTGCAGAACTCAAGATTCTCCTGCTTCCAGTTAAACCCATCCTTAGGGGAAATGTCATATGCATTTTATGGCCTACTGACCTTTCTGCTATCAGGGGCAACACTAGATTCTAGGCCTTTTAGTTCTAGAACCCACCCTCATAGTCACAAAAGGGTCTCTATGTGGTCACACCTTAAGCTTTATTCTTCACCTGGAACTGGAATGACGGTTGTCTGGAAATCTTTTCCCACATTGTACTGTGTTTTAACCATGCTGACAACAAACACCCAGGCGTTAGACTCCCCAAAGTCAGATCCAGGTTGAGGGAGTCAACACGCACTGGGTTTTCACTCTGAGCTTACCCTATGCGGTTCCTTTCCCTGTCTGACATCATCAGGGACCTCCTCACCTCCTGAAGACAGGCATGCCCAGCCAACCACTGCGGACAGACTGGTCAGCAGCTCCCACAGTGCAGGTCACCAAGATGGATGGAGCTGCCACAGAGTGGCTCTGAGCTGCTCTGCAAACGTCTGAGCAAAGAGGGATAGGAGGAAGGAAAAGATTGTTCTTAAGAGCTGGAGGGGGTGGGGATGGGGAAAAGCAAACTGAACAGATGTTAAGGAACATTCGTTGGGTGTTTCAGAGCCAAATTACCCGAAGCCAGAGGACAAGCTGCTTCTGCCCGGGCAAAGTGAGCTGTGGAGATTGGATTCACGGTTAACACCAGCTATGCAGGTCTGATGGTCTAAGTTCAAAACCCACAGTGGAAGGAGAGAACCCACTCTCAAAGCTGTCCTCTGATCTCCACACGTGAGCTTTGGCACACATGTGCACACACAAATACAATGATAATAAACACAAATTCTACACAGGTGTGGTGGCGCACACCTGTAGTCCCGTCATTCAGGAGGCAGAGGCAGGTGGATCTCTGTGAGTCTCAGGCCAGCCTGGTTTAGATAGGGAGTTCCGGGACAGCCATGTAGAAAGAACATTTCTCAAAACAAAATAAAATTTATAGATTAAAAACTTTAAAATAAAGAAGTGCTAAGTGATCTTTTCAGGCTGAAAAGATGTATGTGCTTGCTGGAAATGTCACCTTTATTTAACCTGATGTAGCTTGTCACGGAGGCTTGCTGCTGAGTAAGCTTACCCTTTCTAGTTCTTTCTGAACTCTGACTGGCTGGTTCACCTCTGCTGTTCTGGCTCAAACTCTTCTCCAGGCTGACTGACTCAATCTGGCTTTTCTCTTGGCCTCTGTGTTGCTCTGCTCGGCCTCTAACTGGCTCTGGCAATCTTCTCTAATTTTTTGGTTCTTTCTCATTCTCTGGCTTCAACTGTCTCTGCTGGCCTCCAGGAATGCAAGACCTGAAGACTCCATTGCACTGACTCCAAACTGAGGACTCCCTCCAGTCACTCAACTGGTTGAACAGAGCTGACTGACAAGAACTCAGAGATCTGCCTGCCTCTGTTTCCTGAGTACCGCCATGCTTGGACCTAAGGTTTTCTTTACCAGAAACCTGCTCTATACCAGGCTGGCCTTGAGCTCAGAGATCTGCTTCACTCTGATTTTCTCCTGGGATTAAAGGTGTATCCGTATTCCAGCCAGATCACACAGACCTAGAAGGAAGTGGAAGTCTTTGGAAGCCATCCCTTGTTAGAGCAGCCATACTGCTGAATTAAAACTTCTCTATGCACAGCCACAAGAAATTATTTTTACATCTTGATTTTTGAGGAGTTCACCTGACCTTTGAAAGCAAAATATATAACTTCGTCTTTTGATATAAGCAATGCAGATAGATATAATACTTAAAAGAACAGCATAAAGAGCAGAGGCGTGGCTGGGTGTAGTGCCACACCCCTGTGATTCTTGTACTCAAGGAGGCTAAGGCAGGAGAATCTTTAGTTTGAAGTCAGTTTGAGCTACCTAGAGACACTGACTCGAAAAAATAAAGGACTTATTTGGCAGCAGCACAATCTTTTTGTTGTTTTGTTTGTTTTACTAGACAGGGTCTCTCTGGGTAACTCTGGCTATCCTGAACATGGAACTCACTATGTAGACCAGGCTGACCTTGAACTCACAGAGATCCACCTGCCTCTGCCTCCGAAGTGCCTGAATTAAAGGTGAGTGCCACCACCGCCTGGCTACAGGTGGGACACTCTTAAGTAAAAAGTCAAAGACACACCTTGTGTGGCTGGGCTGGCAGCAGCCACTCCTGCAGAGCACACGAGCATGTGTAGGGGCTCTGAGTGAGTGAGATGGAACTCTGTAATATGTTCAGCAAAACCAAGAAAAAGGAAAGGGGCGGAGGAGAAAACAAGTGATGTAATAGTGACCAGCCTCATTGGGAATGACACCAAATATCAACCGGTGGAATCTGCCAAAAAAAGAAAAAGTTTGTGTGTGGGGCATTAGCACAGGTTAGACCCAGCCTTGTGTTGCTCATGAGATTTCGTGTTTGTGCATGCCTGTTTTGCCTGGAGATGTGTGCAGTGCTCATGGACACCAGAAGAGGGCGCCAGATCTTCTGGGGCTATAGTTAAGGATAGTTGTGAGTTGTATCGGGGGTCCTGAACCTAGTAGGTCCTCTGAGAGATCAAGTAGTGCTCTTCATGGAGGCATAGTTTCAAGCCTGTGATATGCACTTGAATATAAAGGGAGAAATTGAGAATGAGTGGACAGGCAGGCAGACTGTGAAATGCAAACATGTCCAGTAAGATAGGCTGTGTGTGAGTGTGTATGTGTGTGTGTGTGTCTATGTTTGTTTGTATGTATGTCTGTGTGTCTGTGTGTTTGAGTGTCTGTGCATGTGTCTATGTGTGTGTGTGTCTGTGCATGTATCTGTGTGTGTCTCTCTGGGTGTCTGTCTGTCTATGTCTGTGTGTGTGCATGTGTGTCAGTGTGAGTGTGTCTCTGTGTGTATGTCTCTGTGCATGTGTGTGTGTGTGTCTGAGGGTTTTTATATAATTTATAAGAATGGTTTACAGGCTGTAGTTCATGTAGTTCAACAATGGCAGTCTTCCAACAGAAAGACCAAGGATCCAGGAGTTGTTCAGTCCATAAAACTGGATGTCTCAGCAGTTCCCATTGGCTGCTGGAGTACCAGAGGAGTCCTGGAGAGCTTTTAGTCATCAGTCTGTGTTGGAACCTGCTGAAGAAGTGAATTATAATACCAGTGACTGATGCCTTAGCAACAGGATATGAAGACTCGCTAGTGAGGGTGAAGGCAAGCAGGCTATGGGCAAGAGCCTCCTTCTTCCATGTTCTTTCATGTGGGCTGCCACCAGAAGACGTGGCCCAGATCTAGGGTGGCTCTTCTCACCTTAGAGTATCCAATCCGGAAAGCCCCTAACAGGCATGCATACCCTGCTGCTGGGGTTTAGTTGATTCTCTGGGGGTAGTCACGCTCAGATGTTCCAGACTGGCCATTACACACAGAAAGCCAAATAGTGCATATTTTCTCCAGTGTGTGGATCCTGGATTTTATGTATAGATCCATAAACTTATTTAGTGTACACACAAACAGAGAGTGGAAATGAGGCTATTTGGGTAGAAGGAGAGGACTAGCTGGAGGGGAAGGAAAGCACAGGGCTGAACGCCGTTAGAAATGAAATATGGGGGCTGGAGAAATGACTCATGGTTAAGAATATTAACTGCTCTTGCAGAGGCCCAGGTTTGATTCCTAAAACCCACATGGCAGCTCATAACCACCTGGTGCTTTGGGTCCAGGGGATCGGGTGCTCTCTTCTGATCTCCACTGGTATCAACATGATGTATGTATGTGGTGCACAAACATATACACAGGCAAAATACTCATACTCATTTTTAAAGATGCGCTGAGTCAGGTTTGGCCCAGCTCAGAAAGCGCTCAGACTGACCCCTCTAGTCAGCTATCTGCCCTTCAAACTGCTAAGCTATGTCTGCCAAACTAGAAGTTTAGAGTAGAAAATTACTCACAGCCGAGCTTTCTTGAAGTCTGGTAAGTTTTACAGTGAACAGGATGGAGAACACAGCTTTGGGTGAGGAAAGACAAATGTGTGTAGCAGAGGGCAACCGGGGATAAATGGAAGTCGGGTCTTTGTCATGGTGCTTTCTAGGCTGTTGGCTGTGCCAAAATGAGGCTGACTATCTCCTTCCCTGCCACCGGCTGTCAGAAAGTCATCGACGTGGGCAGTGAACACAGCTTCATATGGTGTGTGAGAAGCAGAAGTAACTGGTGGTTCTCTGGGTAGCAAGTGGAAGGGTGATGGGGTCCAGTCAGTGGTGGAAATGCAAGCAAGGTTTTCCCATGATGCAAGGGGCAAAGGGCATTCTTCTTACAGACCGGGAAGAACTGGAGAGAGCTAGCACAAGTCTGTTTGTGGATGGTAACTTGGGAAAGAGACAGAGACAGAGACAGAGAGATAGAGAGACAGAGGCAAAGAGGAGAGAGAGAGAGAGAGAGAGAGAGAGATTTCCTGGACTGGCAGTTGCTACTCTGGCTCCACGTTCAATGGTTGGAACCTAAAAATGCTAGCAAAATCCAAAAGCTTTTTAATTTCTCTGAAGAAGATGATATCCACCCACATGCTGTCAGAAGCCCCTAAACACAGAGGACGAGAAGCCCAGGACCAAAGTGCCCAGGATTCAGCGTCCACGTGTCCTGCAACACAAATGTATCACCCTGAAGAAACAGCACGCTTAAAAAAAAAATGAGGCTGCAGAACACTCTAAACGATTGAACAAATTAAGGAAGGGGATTGACAGGAGATGCAGGCTGTCCTTGCTGAGAGCTTCTCAGGCTGAGCCCAGGGATGCTTTAGCAAATATTTATTCTCAAACCGGGTTTCTACCCCGCTTTTGATCATTCAGTGCCCAGATAAAAGACACACAATTTTTATACTTATAATAAGCTTTTCAAGTATTAGAGCTATTGCGCCTCTCTCCTATCAATAAGCCAGAGTTATAACTTGCTATGTTTCATCAGAGGCTGCTCTTAACTCCAATTGGCCAGCCCTCTGGGCCATGTTTTCATGATTCACCTATCCTGTGGTGAATTTTCTCTCCACCATCTTCTCCTCACTTTTCTCATGGTCCCACCTCCGATCCCAAGCCTGGGAATCAAAATCCCACCTATATCTCTTCTGCTAAGCTATAAGCCGAAGGCATCTTTATTTACCAATCAAGAGTAACTTGGGGAGGGGGCAGATACATAGCGTCACTTGTGTCTATGTGCGGATTCTCTCATCCCTGGGGGCAGCCAGGCATGGGGGGGGGGCTAGTATTTAACATTACAATACATAGCAAAAGACCAAACCTCACTCAGCACAGAGAAAATAAGTCTTTAATAGGAACAAATAAATAATCATACCTTGAAAGGAAATGGATGACCCGTACAACTGGTGACCCCTCCATGACTCGAGAAGTATCATGTCAGTCTAGGCTGACTCTCGTCTTTGCAGAATAAAACAAGCAGCGTAGATTTCCCTCCTCAGCGTCTCCAGAGCTCTCACTGTGAAGTGCAGATCATCTTCCCTCACGGCCCAGTCGAAGCATTCGATACCCTGGAATGAGACATCCTGTCCATGTGTCCAGTGGATAAACACCAATAAAAGAAAAGAAAATGACTACTCCTGCACCCTCGACAACTGCAAGAGGGGGATTCCCGGCCCTGGGGTCAGACCGCCTCTCTTACTCTTGTGACATTCTGAGATTTGGTGGGAATAGTGTTTGCATCTACTTCCAGACCCTTTCCCTAAATTGGAGGAAATGGAGAAGACTATGACGCTGCCCTGTTTCTATGGAGACATCTGTGATGCCACACACTGCTCCCGGGAGCCTTGGAAGCCTGTCTTTTCTTGCTTGGACTGCTCTGAAGAGTCAAGCTAAGACTGTCTTCCCTTCCGTAAGCGAAGCCACGCACAGGTTATTCGGGGACTCTGGTTCTGACTCCTCTATGAAGCAGGAGAACTTGACTCAGGAATGCTGCTCCACATCCCCCAAGATCAGCAAGGGCCTGATGGTGCTTCAGAGCATAGCCAGCCGGGGCTGCGACACACAGGACTCAGAGAAGAAACCGCAAAGTACCCAGCAAAGCCTCAAAAAGTCAAGCCAGGCGGCTGCCGGATACTTCTATGACAAGGAGGTAAGGGGTTGGGTGGAGTGCTTCTAACCTGGCTACGGCCACTCTTCTTGCTAAAGGGTCACTGGAGCTGTCAGCCAGCAGAGCTTGGTGAAGGCTTGGTGGCAAGCTGTCACACAGAGCCCAGGGGGCCTGAGGACTGCAGCCTCTGGTAGGGCAGAGCCCTGGCTGTCCTTGCCCAGTGCCCTGAAGGACTCGTCAGGGAGGTTAGCTGTAGGGAGTAGCTGGCTTCCTCCTCTGCAGACCTTAGTCTGGACAGCCAAGCCTAAAGGAGGAAGTCAACCCAAGCAAGGAGACCGAATCTGTCCTGAAGGTCAGAGAGGAAAGGGTGAGAAGAGGCAAGAGTCACCTGAGCCCACCGTTCACCAGGGGAGCCAGGAACGGTGAAGTTGGCGGGCTCCGTGACTTCCCAGTTGGGTGCTGAGAACCCATCTAAGGGTTGTCTTTAATGCGTGTGTGCTTCCCAGCCAGCCAGGAAAGGGTCGGACCATTGCCACAAGCCACAGCACAGACAGGGGCCCTGCAGCCATACCGAAGGCACACCCAAGTATTTGCTCTTCTTTCTTTTCCTGCCAGGACCAGATCAGGAAACTCAGCAAACACAACGGCTTTTTGTCTGAAATGGAAGATATGAGAAAAGCCTTCCTCATGCGGCCTGGGTGTCCCCAGTTTAGTACCAGGACAACATCCATGTCTCATGTGGGTAAGTCCTCCCTGCCCCGTACCACCAAGAGTGACTGGAGAAACTTGCTGCCTCCTGAAACTCTTCAGCCTGTAAGGAGCTGTAAGGAGGTCACGGTCCTGAGATCTCCCATGGGAGCACAGACTTTGGGAGGCCTGTGCCGAGACTGGGGGATAACCAACCTGAAGGAGAGGTCAGTTTTATCCCATTCACGATTATACCTGTTTTGTTGTTAGGAGCTCAGTCAGAGTCAAGGCTACACCCTAACCTCTTGGCTTCCTGGCCTGCTTTTGCTCTGTGTCCCAATACCAGCTTGAAGACTTGCCCATGAAGCTCAGTAGTAGCCAGGCACATGCTCTGGTCCCCAGCAAAGGGAACTATGTGATTGTTGGGGGGGGGGGTAAGCCGAGGGGCCACAGGGTCCAGGCTGCAGGGTGTGTATCTACATCCTGTCACTGGGCACCACGTTTGGTCTGCTCAGAGGGAACATTGTGACCAGATGGGTAAGAAGATAGAGCCCGTGTTTTGATGGAGTCCATGATTCAGGCTCACACCTCCATAGGAGGGAGGACTGACTTGTTTAAAGATCACATGATCAGCCCGGGCCCTAGAGATCCTAGGACAGGGAGGATTTCTTGTCACTTCTTGACGCCTTGCCCATTCCAGGTTCTGCCATTATGGTTGATCTTCCAAGGACCTGCTCTGGAGTTTGGAAGTTGACTGAGGACCATCCCCTAGGCAGGCTGGGCTCTGCCAGCAGTGTGGATGGTAAGAGGATCCTGGAGGTCTCTGCCTGCATCTTCTGGGGCCCTGGGCAATAAAGCCACTCCCAGGTACATCTGCTGTGCCCTTATGGAACTCTTCCCAGGACTGCCTGTCCCTCAAATGCTCTGAGACACAGGCCACCTAGATCCAGGCCTGTAGGACTCCACTCTCTCTAGGGGAGACACTAGCACTGCTCCTTGTCTTTGGCTGAACTGCAGTGAAGGCTGCATTCTCTACCTTCCATGTACCACTAGCTTCCAGGCCCCAAGGCACAGCCTCCTTGAATAGAGAAATAGGCTTTCATTAGCCAGAAGGTGAGATGAACATGGTAATTTCAGGCAATGACCTGTAGTGAGCCACTCTTTCCAAGCTTAAGAAGGTGAAGAATCCCATAGTCTAAAGCAGAACTGTGGGGTTCAAGAGGGCTGGGTCATGGTGTAAGCAAGGGCAGGAGCAGATGGTTTTCTGTCCTGATTGCCAGACTCTCGGGTATGTGCTAGGTAGGGGTGGGTAGGTAGCCGTGGGATCTGAGTATATGCTAGGTGGGAGTGGGATCTGAGTATATGCTTGGTGGGCATGGATCTGAGTATATGCTAGGTGGGGGTGGGATCTGAGTATATGTTAGGTGGGAGTGGGATCTGAGTATATGCTAGGTGGGAGTGGGATCTGAGTATATGCTAAGTGAGAGTGGGATCTGAGTATATGCTAGGTGGGCATGGATCTGAGTATATGCTAGGTGGGGGTGGGATCTGAGTATATGTTAGGTGGGAGTGGGATCTGAGTATATGCTAGGTGGGAGTGGGATCTGAGTATATGCTAGGTGGGCATGGATCTGAGTATATGCTAGGTGGGGGTGGGATCTGAGTATATGTTAGGTGGGAGTGGGATCTGAGTATATGCTAGGTGGGAGTGGGATCTGAGTATATGCTAGGTGGGAGTGGGATCTGAGTATATGCTAGGTGGGCATGGATCTGAGTATATGCTAGGTGGGGGTGGGATCTGAGTATATGTTAGGTGGGAGTGGGATCTGAGTATATGCTAGGTGGGAGTGGGATCTGAGTATATGCTAGGTGGGCATGGATCTGAGTATATGCTAGGTGGGGGTGGGATCTGAGTATATGCTAGGTGGGGGTGGGATCTGAGTATATGTTAGGTGGGGATAGAATTTTAATTTGACAGTGGGAGACAGATAGCTCATTGGACAGATACTGGCTTCTGATGGAGGGTTGGGAGGGGTGGATACTACCATGGAAGATTCCACAGCAGATCCACAGGGAAGAATCCAACCCTCTCTGGCCTCTTCTTCCTCCACAGGGAGGGTCTTTCCATTCAGCAAGAGTGCTTGTGAGCTCAACTACCCACGGAAGAGGAGTGAGCCTTCAGACCCGAGTCCCACCGGCAGCCCCACTGTGGTCAAGAAGTCCCAGAGGACCAGAACGCCCTGGTATATCTCAGTCATCCATGAGAAGGTAGGGTCCCAGGCTGTCCCCTTGTCCTGCTCACCCATGGGTGTCTAGATAGCTGTGGCTTAAAACGACTCCCAGACACTACATCTCCTTCTAGGAATCCAGTGATCGTCAGCCACCCTCCCCCTGCCCCCACTGTGCGTGCTCAGGGACATGCACCGTTTCTCCTTCCTTGTCCCAGGGTACTTTAACCTGGCACGGGACTTGTTAATGTGTGTAGCCATCAACCATTCTGTACACCTTCAGCCCAGAAGTCTCTGTGACCATGAGTCCTAACAATGTGAGTGACAGAGGCCCAGGGGGTTGTGCACAAGCCAGCACAGGCTGGTGGGACCTCTCCTGAGGGATGAGCCCATAGTTTACTTATCTGAGACTCCAGTGGTTGAAATTTGACTTCTGGGCCTCTCTAGCATTGTTTTTAAAATAAACCGATGCACAAAACTAGAAGCACTTAGTCCAGGCTCTGGAAGGTTCTAGGTTATCACTAATCCATCTGTCCTATCATTTTGCATCCTGGAGCTCAAAGTCTGAGTCTTGCGCGTGTGCTTACAACCCCAATGCCTTCTGTCACTCTCTTGTTTTGAGGCCCGCATGCTCAGGCTGGCTTTGAACTTACTTTATAGCACAGGCAGACCTTGAATTCTCCATCCTCCTGTCTCAGCCTCTCGAGTGAGTTGAGATTCCACGGCATCTCCACAGACAAGTTTTAAAAAGCACAGGCCCCATTTCTTTACAAGATGGGTGTTTTCCCTTGTCTTCTTCTGTGGCTCCTGCAGGGGCAGCTTCCTCACTCCTGGCATCCCTGAGTCCAGTCGTGTCTCTCTCTGATCAGCTGCTTTCTCTGTGGTAGGCCTTCTCTTAACTCCAGGTTGTGTCGATTTTCTCAAATGTATTGCTTACTGTATCTGTATCACGGATTTGTGCGTTCGTGCACGTGTGCAGGTGTGTATGTGTGTGTGTGTGTGTAAAGGACCTTGGGTGTTGCTCTGAGGGTGCTGTCTGCCTTGGTTTTCGAGACAGGGTCTCTCACTGAGTACAATAGGCTGGCCCTAAAGATCTGCCCATGTCTGTCATCCAGGTGCTAGGATATAAGTGTGCTCCCCGCCCCACACCCTGGCTTTTTCTTTAATGTTGAGTTAACTTTAAATTATTGGCTTTACTAAAATGAGACAGGTTTTCACTTTTATTCTTTTTAATGAATTATTTTCTGGCATACAAGTGTTTTGCTTGCATGTGTGTCTGCTTTCTGTATACAGTGCCAGAGTGTAGAGGTGCCAGATGCCCTGGGACTGATGTTACAGATGGTTATGAGCCATTGTGTGGGGTGGGGCTGGGAATAAAACCCTAGTCCTCTGGGAAAGAGCTCAGTGTTCTTAACCACCAAGACATCTCCCTAACTCCAACCCCTACTGTAGGTGGGTTCCAGAAACCAAACTCAAGTACTTTGCTGGCTGAGCATCTCCTCAGCTCCTATCCGTCCTTCTTCCCTTCCCCTTTCCTTCTTCCCTTCTTTCCTTCTTTCCTTCTTTCCTTCTTTCCTTCTTTCCTTCCTTCCTTCCTTCCTCCCTCCCTCCCCCCCTCCCTTCTAGGGACAGATAAATCTCCTCTGTGCTGAGAACTTGGTCTTGGACACCCCGAGCTGATCCCTTTCCGTTCAGGATCACTCTCTGCTCCTGATGGGAGAAGAGCTCCAGCGTTTCTCCGAGATGGAGAGCCAGATGCAGAAGAAAGATCAGGAGATCCTGACACTCCAGAAGGAGAAGGAGGCCCTGAAGAAGCAGCTGAAGAACCTGCTCAGAGGCAAAGGCACAGAAACCTCTTCAGCTTCCATCAAGATGGTGAGCCTTCTGGCACGTGGCCTGGAGAAGCACTGAGGTGTCCCCAAGAGCAGAGGGCTCTGCTGCCTCTGTCCGTTCAGGTCTCGGCCGAGGGCTGGGTGAGGCAGGTCCAGATGGTCAGGAATGGACTCTTGATGGGTCTGAGACTTGATATTGTTCATACCTAATGACTGCACTTAGGTGGGAGCAGGCATGAAGTGGGGGCAGGCAGGAGACTGGAGCTCCTGGATAGTGCCTGGGAACCTCGGGAGAAACTGCTCACGCAAATACCCAAGGCAGAACAAACAGGACTGCTTCCCCACCCCCACAAGGGCTCTAATGCAGGCATGAGAGGACAGGGCAGCCAGGCGAGCCACAAATGATCATGGTGTCAAGTGCATGCTGAAAACTGATCTGGTGGGACCCAGAGCCCTGCTGTGCCCCCAGGGCTGCTCCTCCACAGACCTTTGCCTTGCTTTTCTGGAGAGTACCACTTCTTCATCCTCCCTCCTTCCTCAGCAACCATGATTCCTCTTCCTCATCTACCAATAGCTCTTCCTCCTCAGTTCCTTTTGTTCCTTCCTCCTTCTCCTCCTCCTCCTCCTCCTCCTTCTCTTCCTTCTTCCTCCTCCTCCTCCTCCTTTTCTTCCTTCTCAGGACCCACCTCCACCAGAGTCCCAGTCTTGCTCTGGCTGGGCCCGAGTTCGGCAGGTACAGCCTCCTCAGGTGGCCCCTCTGTAGTTAGAGAGACAGATGTTCCCCTCTGAGAGGATGGGACGAGGGGGGAGCTCACCTGGAGAGTCTGAGGTTCACAGCTGCATCTGATAGGACCGGTCCTTTGAGACGCCCCTGAAGCTGGGGAGGATGAGTGTGCTGAAGACCATCTACAAAGAAGAGGATGAGCTACAGCACTGGATGCAGGTGTGGAGCCAGCCGAAGCTCCAGGCTTTCACTCTCCGATCCTGCTAGGTGGCCCCATCCCGGTCTGTGGTGGCCCCCCACCCCAAGTGCAGATGAGGGCAGTGGATGAGCTCAATGCCCCTCCCCACCAAGAGCACTGGTCGGTTATGTCCTGATAGGAGGAGATAAACGAACTGGGTTGCTTCCTAGAGTTGGTACCTCCCCCCCCCCCCATCCCCTGTACCCGAGGGCATCCGCATCCACCGCCCTTTTCTCTCTGCCCCTCCCCCCTCCAGATGCAGGAGGAATATAGCATGGCGGAGAGTAGCAAGGAGCTGCACGTGGAACCAGGAAGCGCCATAGAGGAAAAGAGCTCTGAGGGGCCACCCGAGGAGGCTGCAGCTGCCAAACTGAGCAGGCCCAGCCAGAGCAAGACTGAGACGCTGCTGGAGGTGGGCCCCGAGGAGGAGGAGGAGGAGGAAGAGGAGGAGGTGGAGGGTGATGAAGCAAAAGGAACTGAGGAGGGAGAGATATTGGTGAATGAGGAAGAGGCATCGTGGGAGCTTCGGGAGGACGAGGAATGTCACCCCAAGAGGTCCTACTCCATGACGGAGTCCTTTGAGGAGGAGCTGATGGCTCAGCTGGAGGAGTATGAACGGATGTTGATGGACTTCCAGAGAGAGCTGGAATTCACTAGGTCCAGATATTCCCTGGCCACAGGTAGGGGACAAGGGGCCTGGTGTGGTGGGGTGTGGGTGGTCAGGTCTGCCAACTTCTCAAGAGAAGCAGGGGATGCAGCTTCCTCTCCACCAGGAGCTGCATCAAGAAGGGCGACCAGTCATTCAGACAAGCCACTCAGAGCCAGGTCCTCCCTCTCTGGCCCTGCCTGTCTGCTCTCTTCTCTTAGGGACCATCACATCTTTGCAGCGGCAAACTGACTTCCAAGAGTCTCAGCTGCGGAAGGTCACCACGGAGAACGAGCTGCTGGAGAAGGAGCTCCGGGAACGGAAGCAGCAGATACAAGACATGACAGACAAGGTGGTGTGCGCATGTGCTCAGCAGCCATACTGGCCTGTCTCAGTGAGCACAGCCAGCAGAACCCAGTAGGCCCAGCAGTTCGGGGAGCATGGCTTTCCTTAGGAACAAAGATTCCACGCTCAGGGCACCAGCTGGTGACAGCAGAGCCAAGATTCCTACCTGAGTTTATGGACAACCACGGCCCCGCTGTTCTTTGGTCTAGAATGTGTCCCTTTGTCCTGTGCCATGGTAACCCCGGTGGTCACTTACTAGACATTTGCTGGTCCCTGAATGTCGGGGCTAACTAGCCACTTTTAGAGGATGCTTAGCTATGGGGCTCACTCACGCTTCTGTTATCAATAGCCAACGTAAAACACGTGATGAATTGATAGGTGTTTCTTACCCACCAAGCTACTCCACAAATGCCTCCCTCTCATATACCCCCTCCCACAACAACGGCTTCTGAGTTTTCTAGTCAGTTCTTCAGGAAACTCCACTGAGGCATCAGATAATGCTCCTCAAAGAGTCATCGTCACTGAGGCATCAGCGAATGCCTGCCTCTTTCCCTGGTTCCTCACCCGCCTTGCACGGGCAGGCGTCCCTCTCCTCACCCTTTGCCTTCCTCACATCATCTTATCCCAACTTGGGCGAGGGCCTTGTGTGTGCACATCCTTGGGATGCGCATGAGTTTCACTAAACAAACACTCGTGTATCTGTGAGGCCCGTGTCCTGATACTGAGCTTCTGTACCCAGGGTCTTCTCTTTCTCGGTGATAGCCTGATGTTTCTGCATAGAATATTTAGAGGAAGTTAGATTTTCTTCTCTTTTGGAAGGAAGTATGTCTTTAAAGCTTCGGGAATACTCGCTACCTGAAAATGCCTTGATTCTGCACACTGATAAGCGTCAGGTAGAGCCCAGGTAGGAGACCCTTATCCCACCCTGCTCTGAAGGTGAGGGAATTGCTCTTGTAACTTACAGACCTGCTGGTGAGAAGCCCAAGGTCAAAAATCCTCTTTCTTGAAGGTTGTCTGTTGGAAAGCTGTGAGATTCTGTCTCTGTCCAGGATGTCCTGAAACTGTAGAAAGTTGTTCCTTTTATTACTATTATTATTATTGGAGTATTGACTCGTGTTTTGCCTGTATGTTTGTCTGTGCCAAGGTGTCAGATCCCCTGGAATTGGAATACGGATAGTTGTAAATTGCCATGTGGCTGCTGGGGATTGAACCCCAGTCGTCTGGAAGAGCAGCCAGAGCCCTTAACCATTGAGCCATCTCTCCAGCCCCTATTTTTTCCCTAACATTGCAAGTTTCATCTCGTGCGTCCCAATTCCAATTCCTTCCCAGTCTTTCCATATCTGCTTGCCTTGTGACCTCACTGGAGCATGGTTCCTTAGATAGAACAGAGTCCTTTTTCTCCCATTGACTTGTCCCTCGTTAGCCTGCTGTCATCACACACCGGAGAGGCACTCCGTGGCCTTCAGGACTCGTGGCCTGTGTTCTAGAGTCTTTGTTTGCATTTGCTGTGCACGTCTTTGTTCTAGTCTCTTTTCTGTTGCTCTGACACAACCTCCTGACAGAAAGCAGCTTGGGGACCAACGGTTCGTTTTCCCTCAACAGATGAGCGAATCCAGTTCACAGCCCCTCGTGGCAGCGAAGTCAAGGCTGGAGCCAGAAGCAGCTAAAACCCACAGTCAAGAGCAGAGAGGATGAGTGCTAGCATGCTTGGTGCTCAGAGAACAGTGTTTGTTCTTGCACAGTCCAGAGCCCCAGCCAGGGAAGGGAGCCATCTATTTTCAGGCGTGGCCCTTCCCAAATAAATTAATCATCAAGACAATCTCCCTACAGCCACACCCACAGACCAACATGGTCTCTATTTCTGTTAAACTTGCTGCCCCAGGCTGCCTGCTACCTGGGACTGTGCAGGTGACTATGTTGTGGTCCTGGCAGAGTGGTTGCCTGGAGTTTCCTTCCGTAGAATCTCATCTAGTCTTTGTGGTAATGAAGGTTCCTTGAAAGCTAGGGACCTGCAAGAGTGTCTTAGTTACGAGTAAAGGATTCTTGCTTGGGTTCTGGGCCCGCAGGCAGGAGGCTGAGAGTGTCCACAACTCAGCACACAAGGCTCTTAACTTCCTGTAACAGCTGGCCGCTGACCACCGTTCCTCTCTGACATTTACAGGACACCGAGTGTGACCAGTTCTGTCTTTGGCTTCCCTGTGAATAGTCTGGCTTTCTTGGCTCTGTGACGTAGGGCGCCATCCAATGCTCTGCTTCCTGTGTCCCTGGGCCCTCTCTCCTCTTCCACATTTCTCTGGCAGAACCCCACAGTGTTCATTCCTGGGAGGGCCAGGGAGGCAGGTCGGGTGCCTGTGCTTTATCTGCCCCGGGCCTGGGACCCAGGCTGACTCCTCTGTCTGCCCTGCAGTTCTCCAACCTCCGGGAGGAAAAGAAGCATCAGGAGATAATGGGACTCATTGAGAAGGAAAACCTGGTCCTCCGACAGGTGATGGCTGTTGGGCGTCGCTGAAGGCTGGGCAGGGCTACTGTTCTTGTGGGCTGGGCTACCATGATGGACAAGATAAGGCTGGAACGTCTGCACAGTTGAGTTGGGCCGCTTCATCCAGGCTGCGCCTCACTCAACAGACCCACTGTGGGGGTCTGGCAGCAGTTGGGCTGGGTTGCAGGAACCCGAGGTCCATTGCCTCCACCTTTTGGGAAGAAGTGGTAAGGACCACTAATGCTCTGCCTCTCCGGGCTCTCTCCAGCAAGTTGCAGACTTGAAGATGGATCTCATCAGCAGTGAGCGGACTATTAAAGAGCTGAACACCCAAACCAAAGAGCTGGAAGATCAGGTTAACACCGACAAGGACCACCTGAGGCGGTGGAAGGATTTGCATGACGACCTACAGACACGTAACGAGATCATCCAACAGACAGAGCAACAGACTCGTGTGGTCCTGGAGGCCACCCAGGCCAGGGTAATGCCCACCCTCACAGACCACGTGCCCAGCAGACAAGGGCTCTGGCTCATCATGCTTCCGATCACAGCTGCAGTGTAGAGTTGTTTGGCAAGTGCTGGGGGAGGGAGTGAAGGCTCAGGGAACATTATGGAAACACAGAGGGCAAGGGCCAGCGCTGTTTATGGAGAAAGCAGGCCTTGAGGTCAGCTAGAGAAAGAGGCGGTTGGAAGCGTGATTGTGTCCATGTCTGGCCCCCATCCTGCCACCTCCCTCCTGCCCCTAAGTATATCCTTCCTTCCTGCTTTTCTCTTTTCTAAATAGATTTTTATAACCTACTGAGTTAATTTGGTACTGCCATATGTGAATGGCTGCGGGTTCACACACCAGGGCATGAACAACCTGTCGCTAACTGCCAATAGCTCCTGGGCTGGAGTCAGGGGGGAGCTCCGGAGCCCATCCTGCTCCACACTGGAATTAAAAAGGAAATTCTCTGTGTGTGTATGAGTGTGTGTCTGTGTGTGTATGTATGTGTGTGAGTGAGTGTGTGTCTGTCTGTGTATGTATGTGTATGTATGTATGTATGTATGTGTGTGTATGTATGTGTGTGTATGGGTATGTGTGTGTATGTATGTATGTATGTATGCATGTGTGCATATGTATGTGTCTGTATGTGTATATGTGTGTGTATGTATGTCTGTGTGTATCTGTGTGTGTCTGTGTGTATGTGTATGTATGTGTGTATATGCATGTATGTGCATGTGTATGTGTGTGTCTGTGTGTGTATGTATGTGTGTATGTCTGTGTATGTCTGTGCATGTGTATGTCTGTGTGTGTATGTGTATGTATATGTGTGTGTGTATGTGTGTATGTGTGTGTGTGATATGTGTGTGTGTGTCTGTGTATATGTCTGTCTGTGTGTGTGTGTCTGTGTATGTCTGTGTAAGTGTATATGTGTGTGTGTGTGTGTGTGTGTGTGCATCGGTACATGTGAGTGCAGATGCCTGCAGAGGCTAGATGCTTCAGATTCCTGTGGAGCTGGATATAAAGTGCCCCACCCACATGGGTGCTGAGATCTTGTAATCTGTGGTAGTCTGAATAAGATCGGCCCACATGAGTTCATGTTTATATACCTGGTCCCCAGTTGATGGAACTTGTTTAGGAAGGGTCAGGGAGTGTGGCCTTGTTGGAAGATGATGGGTTTTGAGGTTTCAAAAGACTCATACCATCTCTAGTGTCTCCTGCTCTGCCTCCTACACGATGGGTCAAGATGTAAGATCTTCTGTATGTATGCCTCACCACCATGGACGTCGTCAGCTCTGTAAACCCCACGGTCAAATGAGCACTTTCTTTTATACCTTGCCTTGGTCATAGTCTTATTGCCACAATAGCAAAAGTAACTAGACAGACTTGAACTCGGGCCCTCTGCAGGAGTATGACAGGCTCTTAACTGCTGAGCCACCTCGCCTGTCATAGTCTATGGTAGAGTGTTTGGCTGGCTTGACCTTGTGCACGTGTCCACGGCTGCCACGTGTTCATGTAAGTAATTCCGTTCACGTCTAGGGGAATGCTTCCCAGCTCTCTTCCCCATCCTCTGACTCCCACATCCCTTCCACCCTTCCTCCTTGATTGTTCCCCGAACCTTGAGGGTGGCGGAGATACTACTTTCCCCACTAGAGGGAGGAGTTGGAGGGGACAGGTCAGACAATTCAGACCTGCTTGCAGGTGAACTGGGCCCAGATCTTGCTATTTTAAGCTGCTGCAGTGCCCTAAGCCCAGCATAGAGAGGTGTTTATGAGGGACTCGGGCTGGATGAGAAACTCAGTTCAGAGCTGATCTCATTCCAGAATGAAGCAAAGCGGAAGGTTGCGTGCGTGCAGGTACAGGCTTTAGACAGATCTCTCCCTCTCATCCACCAGGGTACCAGGGTAGGTAGCTTGACCCAGCGCTGTCCTCTATTCTGCTCCGGTCATCCTTCCTGGCCAGCTGGTGCCTGTTAGGAAACTGTTTCTGGTCCCATTGTGGTCCTAGGGACAGCACTAGCCAAGAGAAGATGTATCTTGTATCATTTGCCAGTGTGTGTGGACTTGGTAGAGACTGGAATGTTGGGTTGACAAAATTCTGAGTCAGTGGTCTGCAGGACATAGTGCTGATAGGTGAGGCTCTGGGAGGGGGGGGGGAAACTGAGGCTGGATACCCCAGGCCACTGCTACCTCCTGACCAGAGGCAACAACTCTGCAACAAAGTCTGAGCCTGCAGTGCTCTGGGTTCCTTGGGAACCTTACCCGGTGTTTGACGGGTGGGCACCCAAGAAAACCTGGCAGGACAGCGGAGGCGAACAATCCAGAGTTCCAGGTTAGCCTCAGCTACCCAGGGAGTTGTGGATCAGCCTGGGCTACATCAGACCCTGTCTCCGGAGGCTGCAGAGATGGCTCAGTGGTTGTCAGCTCTTTCAGGTGACCCCCAGTTCAGTTCTTCTTAGCACCCACACAGTGGTGCACAAGCATCCTTCACTCCAATTCCAGGGGGCCCAACACCCTCTTCTGGCCTCAGACGGCACTAGCTTGTGGCACACAGACAGAGTGGCAACACTCTCAACGGACATGCAATAAAAACAGGCAAATCTTTCAAAAAAAAAAAAAAGACCCTGTTATCAACGGCAACATTAGAAGGAAGACCCTTTTCAGTTGGCCCTGCTGAGGAGGTGGCCTAGGAAGTAGCCATGTACGGAGCTCTAGGCAATGTAAGCGCTCTCTGGCTCCCCTTGAGTGTTTCTGTATTACTGGGGGGGGGGTGTCAGATACAGTGTGAGAGGGATGGTCTTGTATCCATGGCTGGGATGGTCTCCGTCTGAGGAATACTGGGGTACAGGTTAGAAGATTTTACCCCTGAGCATGTGATTGGCTTGCCCTTGGATGCTGGCCGGATGACCAGACCTAAGCTCAAGGATATTGACAAGCACCAAAGCCTAAAACATGCGCAGGGTGACCCCTAGAGTGACTCCTGGGAGCTGGTTCATAGCATGGGGGCCTCGTCCCAGGAGGGAAGGAAGAAGGGTCATATGCCCACAGTCAGGATCAGAGCACTCAGAACCACCTCCCGGCTTCCTGGAGAGTGTCCTGGTGGGCCGGGGGAAGGTGCTGAGTGGGGAGGAGAAAGCAGGCTTTAGGGGTCCTGTACACCCTGTATCATTTTTATTAGATTTGGTTTCTAATTTTCTTTTGTCATAGGTGAGACCTGGGGTGTTGTGCACGCTAAGCAAGTACTTTACCAGAATGGAATCCAGTTTTGTTGTTTGGTTTTTGGTTTTTCGAGACAGGGTTTCTCTGTATAGCCCTGGCTATCCTGGAACTCACTTTGTAGACCAGGCTGGCTTTGAACTCAGAAATCCGCCTGTCTCTGCCTCCCAAGTGTTGGGATCAAAGGCATGCGCTACCACGCCGGGCTTGGAATCCAGTCCTTATTATATTTTAAAATTTGTATCACATGTTTCCTTAATCTCTGTCTGTCTCCTCCTTTCTCTTGTGTATACGCACACTTGAGCACGTGGATGTGTGTAGGTCAGAGGCTAATTTTTAGGAGTTGGTTTCCTCCTTCCACTATGTAGGTCTCAAATATTGAACTCAGGTCATCCATCAGTCACAATAGCAAGTACCTTTACCTGATGCGCTATCTCACTGGCTACTTTTTTACTGTCAAGGTTTAATGGATGGTGTGTGTGTGCGTGCATGTGTGTGTGTGTGTGTAGGTGTGTAATAGATGAAAGAGATTTGTCTAAACAATTGATAGTTTCTAGAGAAGGGATGGGGCAAATTGTTAAAGAGGCTGAGATGGGGCTGGAGTGTTAGCTCAGCCATTAAGAGCACTGGCTGCTCTTCCAGAGTACATGGGTTCAATTCCCAGCACCCACACAGGCAGTTACTTCACAATTACCAAATAACTTCAGTCCCATGGGATCTGATGCCCTCTTCTGGCCTCTATGAGCATTGCATGCATTTGGTGTACAGACAGCACTCAGGCAAAACTCCCATACATATAAAACTAAGCAAAACAAACAAACAAACAAACAAAAAGAGGCTGAGGTCTTCAGTGGCATCTAGAAACTGAAGTGTATACCACTTTTATTATTTTTTTTTTACAGTATTTTGAGTCTGTGTGTATATGCCTTCAAAAGCCAGAAGAGAGCATCAGGTCTCCTGGAGTTGGAGATACTGGCAGCAGTGATTCCTGTTAGGTGCTGGGGACAGAACTCAAGTCCTCTGCAAGAGCAGCATGTGCTCTTAGTCATGGAGCCATTGCTCTAGCTGTGGTGATATTTTACAGCCATGTACAGGGCTGGGAATATATCTCAGTGGTGGAGAGCTTCCCTCATTAGCATGTAAGAGGCCCTCATTTCCACTCTGTGTGTGTGTGTGTGTGTGTGTGTGTGTGTGTGTGTGTGGCGCATGTAAACACACTTTTTTAGTTTAAGAACATAAAAATAAGCAAGTTGGTATGCTAAAGCTTTTGTGCTTCGGTGTGGGGCCACCCAAGGAACTGGGCTTCGATCCAGAATATTCTAACTCTTGGGCAAGTACCACTTCCAGCCATGACACGCAGAAGCAAGAAATACTTTCCTGGCCTGCAGGCTTACTGTAGCAGGGCCAGGCATCGTTCTCGGTAGCAGCGGGGTGCCTTTCACCTTTGTTCACAGTATGAGAAGCTAAGGAATAAGATCATCCAGGCTGTCTTCAGTGTCAGTGGGAACAAGAACTTGTCCATGGAACTCTCTGATAGCTACATCCTGGAATCCCTGCAGGTGAGGGGAGTCAAGCTGTGTTCGCCACCTGAGGCTGAGGGAAGAGGAGAGGCTTGGACTCATGGAAACCCAGCTCTCATTCTGCCTATGCCTTCCATGCACTGTAACCCCAGGACAGTCCTTGAGACCAGGCTATCCCTGGGGATAGCTGTAGCATGGAGTTGTAGAACCTGAGATACAGCCTCATGGAGGAGGGGCACTCAGCTACCCTAACCCTCATCCCTGCACAGGGAGAGGGACTGGCTGCCTGTATTCTGGAAGTTGTCTGGCCAGCTCAGCTTCCTTGGTGGAGCCTTCTCTATAGAAGCTGCTGGGCCAGAGTCCTGGCACAGACTCCTCCCTCTTGGCCTCAGCCTTGCCAACTCCTATGGACCCCCAAGGCAGAAACTTTAGACAGGTCTGGGGCTGCAGCACTGTCCACCAGCCCTTGGGGCTAATCCTAGGGCTGTGCATTTCTCTACACTGTAGGGTTTTTTTTTTTAAAGGGATAGGCATGCCTACTCTGAAGGTATTGGGCACCAGAGTCCTGGGGATCACTGAGGTACCAGGCTGCTCTGGTTGCGGCCACATGTGACATAGGGTCGCATCTCACTAGCAGCCAATCTGTTCCCAAGGTCTAGGCCTTCTGTTATATTGCCCTGTGAGCCCAACATTCTGGCATTTCCCTGTAGCTCATGGGGAGTGAGCCTGAGTCACTGCTACCTCTGAGGAGTAGGACCCTGGGGACAGGACTATGGCCTGTGTCTGCTGGTGGGGAGGGAAGTGGGACAGGGCAGAGTAGATGCCTGAGGTCCCATAACTCTTTCTGCTAGGAGTGAGGACAGAGCTGGGGAGGGACCAGATGGCCCTTCTGCACGAGATCAGACAGCTTTCTGGTCTGTAGGCATCTAAGGCATATTCCCTTCAGTGCCGTGTTGACCAAAGGGGTGGGTTTATAGTGAAGGTTAGACACAAGCCTACTCCTGGGACAAGCACATTGTCACTTTCCACCCTGCCTCCTGTGGCATCACAGCTCCGGCAGGGACACACACTTCAGAGGCAGAGATCTCTGCCTTTGTTTTGATATGGGTTTGCTCTTGCCTGCTGCAGCAAGTCCTGGGGTGGGGGTGGGAGACCTCCTTGCAGAGCTGAGAAAGCACCCACTGACTATGTTTCTTGTTCAGAGGATCATCTCGGAGAGGAGTGACTTCTACAGTCAGCTGAAGCAAAAGGGCGTGAAGGTGCCCCCACTACAGCAGTCAGATGTCTCCCTGCCTAGCAAGATCAAGAAGATGGCATCCAAGTGATACAGCATGCCCAGCTGAGACCAGGACCCTGCTGGCAAAGCCAGTCTATGTGGCTAGTTCTGTGATAGATAATTAAACCTTAGAGTTGGCCACCGTCTCATCTCTCTGGTACCTACAGGACCTCATTCTCTGCACCTGAACCACCCAGGTCATGTCCCCTCCCACTGCACCCTCCTCTGGGTCAGAGGCTGGGTGCCCCCATGCTCCTTCTGATCCAAACTTCTGCTGGGGCATGCTCTTGCTACCGGGGCCCCTTTGGAAGATGGAGAAAGGGTGGGAGGCAGGAGGCAGTAGAGCTACAGAGGACATCTTCCCAATCCTTGGGCTCCTGCGGTCTGTGGGTCATGAAGTCTGTACCACGTGTTCTGCTCAGTAGAGCGCTCACTCACCTGCTGGCTCTTCATCCACATCTTGCGCACCCGCTCTTCTGCTACTGCAGCTCCCCTGCACTGGGTGCCACCAGTTCAAAGGGGCCATCTCTGTCTTCCATCTGGAGAGTGCCCAGGCTCTACCTGGGAGCACGGAACTGAGCCTGAGCTCCAGTCCGACTCTGCGAGGCTGGGAAGGACCTGGCGCCCTCTGCAGGCGTCTGGGATGGCTTGTACGGTTCTGCAGCAGGCTGGGAAAAGTCCGAGGGGGGTCCGCCCCTCCTCATCTAGACTAGACTTCCTTGGCGACTGTGACTGCAGGCTTCCCAGGCTGGCCTCTCTCCCTTGGCCCCGCCCTTCAGACCCTGCCCTCTCCCCGGCCTCGGCCCCGCCCCCGTCACCCCAGGGGGCTGGAGAAGCCTCCCTGGCGTGCGGGCGGCCCTTGCAAGAGGCACAGGTGAGTCGCACTCGGTAGAGACCGCGGCTTCCCTCCCGCACAGCCCAAGGAGGTGGGCCTGGCAGCACGCCCCACCATTCCCTGTCCTCCGGGGCCAGAGCTTCCCTGGCCGGAGAATTCCGGACTGGGAAGGGTTAGGGAGGCCTAACCACCCAAGGCTGTCAGGCCTGGAACTGCCGGCTCAGCTCCTGGGGTGGGGGTGGGGTGGAGGGATCACCCTTGGGGCCAGTTTCTTCCTTTCCTCTAGCTGACTGCTCCTCTCCTCGCCACTGTTTTCTTTATTTAAGGCTCGAAGCACCAACCTTACCTCTCAGCATAATTGGTTTGCCCTGCTGGGGAAAGGTGGGATCCATTGAACAGACCCTGACAGCCTTCCTGAGCACCGGAGGCTTCCGACGCGCCTTTGTAAGTTGGGGTCTCAGAGGTGCTCCGTGGGCAAACCGGTTTAATGAGCAGCTGCATGTTGGATTCCCTCCAGGGGACACTCTGTGTTTGAAAGGGCCTTGTAGGCCCTTCCGACTGCGTCTATGACAGATTACCACGAAGGAAGCCTAGACTAGCCTGGCCCAAAGAGCTCACTGCTATCTGGCGGCCTGTCCAGCCAAAGATAGTCTGCAAATAACAGGATCCTACCACCTCAGGCTTGAACAAACTGGGGAGACTCTCTTCACACCCCAAAGTCTACAAGTGGGCAGGTTTTGCTGTAGATTTAGATAGCCCTATTGAGGCGAGTGTTGCATGGATATCTAGACTGCATATGTGGGTGTAGCAGCTCCAGCCATCACACAGGCAGGAAAGAGGTGGCTACTCTTAATTTGGGGAAAGCAAAAGTCCCCTCTCCCCACATTCCACTGTAGAGAGCACTTTGCCCACAACTGGTGACACGGTAAAGGGGGGATTGGGATCTTTAACCTGTCTCAGCCTAATGTGGCTGCCACAGGAGGAAGGGACAGCCCTGTGCAAGCAGCTGGCAGATTCTTTCTGAAACAACAGCCCGCCCACACTCCAGCAACACTCTGTCACCTCAGGCTGTCAGTCAGAGGCTCCACCAGAAGACACGCGCGGCTGTTAAGATGGTGCCCTTCCTCTTCCCATTCAGCCGAGCGTCCTGAGGTTCTGGAGCCCAGAACCTCAGCCCATTTCCTGCAGCCCAGTGGCCTGCTGTACCTTCAGGTACACAGGGTTATGTAGGACGGGCTGTATCCCCAGTGCCCCCGCTGCTGGGAGACAGGGTCCGGGTCCTGGAGCTGGGTGCCACAAGGGAACATTGGGTACCCAGTACCTAACTTTATCCGTATCTCACGGCCTGTACTTCTAGTATGTGCCCTGCTCCCTTTAGGTAAACACGAGGTAACAGGAGAGGTCAGAGGGTAAATGACATGCTAGTGTCCACTATAAGCCTGTTGGCAGTAGGTCGGAGCAACCATGCATGGCAGTGATGTCACTGTGTCTGTCCTTTTCCTGGGGTGGCTGGCCCTGGGGGAGTCAGGGATGGTTTGGTGCTAGGAACCTTTCTGTTCTGGGCACTCGTGTGTCTTTATTTCCTGCCCATCTACAGCCCTCTGGAGCCCCCGCACCCACAGAAGCCCTGCCTGACTCCTCTCAGAAGCAGCAGGTGGAGGAGGGGCTGAGGACAGCTGCTGCGGGGCCTCCTCCCTGGCTGGCTGGGCTGGCCGTACCAGACACCAGCCACTGCTCATCCCTCCCCTTGCCAGCCTCTCTGGAGAGCAGCTCCAGGCCTTATCTGTAGGGCTGGGGAGGAAGACGGTTATCAGGTTGTTGGCAGCTACACTTTCCTGGTCTCTGAAGGCTGCACTGGCTGTCTCCCCTGATAAATAGGAGGTAGGAGAGCCCCTCAGAGGCCCCAGTTGTAAATGCAGAGGCTTACTTACATTCCCGAGGGTCAGGGCTGGCCACCACCCTGCCTCCCTGGGCTGGAATTCCTTATCAGGTTCTTCTGATGTGACCCTGAGCTAGTTTCTGGTTATCATTGGCAAATCCCTTCCCCTCCTTCCAGGCAGACCCTCCCCAACCAGCAGCTTCTGTGAGTCTGGCCTGATACCTGCCTTATCTCCTCCCTGAATGTGGTAGCTCCACCCCAGGCCTACAGCATGCAGTCCCAGGAGAGTGGTGTTCACTACAGCAGGTGGGACAGCAGCAGCCGGGATGAAGTCAGCATGACCGCCATGTCCAGCTCGGAAGAAGCCTCATGCTATAGGAGGTACAGTTCCAACAGGCCAGCAGCTCCCACTGACCTGACCAGCTTTGTTCAAGCCCAGCCCGTCCAGGTGCCCACGGCACCTTTGAGCAGATAGGTAACTCCCACCTATAGCATAGCACTCAGGTCTAACCTCTGCCCATCTTTTCCCGATCTAGCCCGCCGCTTCCCCACCCATGCCCACTCGGGAACCTCCCCGTATCGTTGGTGTGGGCTCACTGGCTGTTCTTATTCTAGGATCTCCCAGAAGCTGTGCTCTGGCAAGCTGGGGATAGCCATGAAGGTGCTGGGTGGAGTGGCCCTCTTCTGGATCATCTTCATCCTGGGTTACATCACTGGCTACTACGTGCACAAGTGCAAATAAATGCTGCCCCACTCCCAGCCCTGGGGATTCCCTCCCATGTACACAGGCCATTTGTGCAGACACTCCTCCATACAGACCCCAGGGCATATGAAGATGCCAGTGTGCACTGTCAACATGGCTCCCCATCTCCAGTACACAGGGTAGACCCAAGACTGAAACCCCAGCCCAGGCAGCCACCAGCGAGAGTCACACAGGCTGGAGACTAGGCTAAGCTCCAGCTGAGCAGCAGGGAACCACCCCCACCCCCCACCCCCAGGTTGGGCTTTGTGCCCCGATTCCTTTGGCCAGTGCTCCATCTTCCCCAGCCTAGGCCCGTCCCTAGCTGAGGTTGGAATGAGTGATGGTCTGTGCAGGGGGGTGCTTGGCAGCCCTCAGGGGTGAGCTTCTCCCTGTGGGCAGGGCTCCTGGTCTTTTGGCCTTCCAGATTCCTGGTTGTGCAGGATGGGCCCTGAATAACGACTGTGGCTCCTATTTTTTCCAGGGCACACAGACAGGGCCTCAAATCTTTCTGTGCAGGGCACAGGGGCTTACCACCTCAGGGATGGCCCGGAGAGAAGCTGTGTGCCCTACCGGCTGCCTCCCCACCAGCCCCCACTCCTTAGAGACTGTAGACAAATCACTGCTGAAGGAACAGTGGGTGACAGACTCTCTCCACTAGCACTGCCCAGCCAGGCATGACTTGTTCCAGGCCTGACCCTCCTCCACAGCTCCTCCTGTTTGGCTCTGTCTTGGAATGTGCCCCTCCTGACTGGGCCTTCTCCCAAGAACACAGAGACCCAAGGGTCAGGATGTGGCTGGACCTGTTCCCTCCTTACTGGACCATGTGAGGACATGACGCTGAACAAGGGCACTGTGACTCGATGGGGACTTTGGTCCCCTCTCCAGTGGCCCATGTAGAACTTCTCTGGACCACACCTTGTTCCCAGTATGCTGTGAATTGGCGCAAGGCTGGCGGGCTGTGGCTAGAAAACTGTGAGGTCTGCACACTGACCTGAGAGGGTGGCAGGCACAGGGGCTGCTGCTATCAGTGGCCAAAGGAAGGAGGCCAGAAGCCAACCCCTGCTTCTCCCTGGCCAGCGAGGCTGGTATGGCTGGCCTCCTCATCCTAAGAGGCTCCTGGTTAGGCCCGACCTAAGCTTCAGTGGTCCTTGTGTGGGAGATTGCAGTAGAGCTACTCCAACTGACCTGGACCTCTGTAGTACAAGTCTAGACCCCAAGTCTAACAGACAACTCCACCCCCACCCCTCCACTCACAGGCTCCAAATGAGGTAAGACGGTGGTGTGTTCTCCACCTCACCCGCACCCCCCAGTCCTGAGCTGCCGCAAGGCGGGCATCGCAAGGCGGGCATCGGGAGGAAGTCCCAGTGAAGGACCCCCTAAGGCCTAGTGGAGCTCTTGTCAAGAGGTCATCTTTGGAGCAGGTGTGTAGCAAGACAGGGCAGACATGGCTGAGCCAGGGACATGGGTGCAGTAGAGAGGTGACAGGAAGGAGTAGTATTTGATGCAGGAGGCACCATGTGGAAGGAAAGGAACGGGAGCACTGTCCTCAGGCGTCTCCTGTAGTCCCGGGCTGACAGTGAGGCGGGCTTCCAGCCACATTCTGCACTCCACACTGGGTCAGGTGCTCCCAGCCCACTCCTGGCAGCTGCCCAGTAATCTTGCGGAGCTGCTCAGTGAGCCCCATGGTCATGGACACCCTACCCTGGTGGGGGTTCGGGCTGCTCTCCCATGTATGATGTCTGCTACACCTGAGGACTGGTGAACTGCAACACTGTCCTGGGAGACGCATGTGCTAAGGCTGCTGATGCAGAGATGTCGTTACCAAGGGTTTTTATTAGAACAAAGAGGCGTTCTGCTTGAATCTGTAAAAACAGTTTCAAAAATCTCAATGAATCTCACACCTGGGCTGGGCTGGGCTGGAGGGAACAGCAGGAACTGGGGGGAGACAGGGTGAGCACAGGATAGCTCCACCCTAAACACTTAGTAGGTGAGTACTTGCCACAGCCACTCAAAGGGACCTGTGAGCAGCCGTGTCTCATGGAGAACAGCTACCAGCGTTGTCCAGGGTCTGCCACGAGGAGCCTGGAGCTTCACTAGTTCTGACAGCTAACGGCTCTCGCACGGCCTTAGGATGAAAGCCGCACGCAACCCCAAACAGGTGTTCTTTTACAGAAGGTAGAAATGGTCCTTTAAGGTCAGAGGTCACCAACGAGAAGGTGTCGAGGGGGAAGGCTGAGGGTCTGGTTCTCTTCTCAGCCAGATGGCAAGGCACGGGGCCACCAAGTCCTCTGTGCAGCTGCTGGGTCCTTAGGACCAGGCACTGTGGCTCGAGGGATGGCAGCTGTGTGCTGGTACAGATGCGTACACATGCGGAGATGGGATGTGCGCAGTCAGGATGCACAGAGATGGGACATGAATAGTGGGACACGCTGACATGGAGCCTGCAGGGCCATGTGTGAGGCACAGTCCACGAAGCATCTGTCTGACTACAAAGGACTACACGGACATAGATAACTTCCTTGGCCAAGGCGCAGATGTGCCAACAACGACCAGCACTACAGTTCCAAGCACAGCCGTGGAAGGCAGATGCTGCCCTGGGAGCATGGCGGCAGCACGGTGCCTGGAAACAAGCTCTAAGAAGATTACACTCACAACATGATGTTCTCAACTGTCTATGCACAGCTGATTTAAAAAAAAATTCTATTAACATGTTGTAGAAAAATAAATACTGTTCAATAGAATGCCTGCGTTCAACCTGACTCTCCAGCACGGCCACAGGCCACATGATTCAGAACATCCCCAGCAGTTACTGAGTGATCCATGAGGACAGGAGACAGGAGAGTCACATTGGAGCTATGATGATGATGCAAACTCACATTACCACAGTCACCTGGACAAAAGCAGACACCTTAAAACACCCAGAGAAACAGCAAAGAACCAGTTACACAGAATCTACAGCACACCCACACCTATACCCACACAGACCCCTACAGCACACCCACACCTATAGAGATCTACAGCACACCCACACCTGCAGCATACCCACACCTACAGACACCTACAGCACACCCACACAGACACCCACAGCACACCCACACCCACACAGACACCTACAGCACACCCAGATACCTACAGCATATCCACACCTACACAGACATCTACAGCATACCCACACCCAGATACCTACAGCATACCTACACCTACAAAGATCTACAGCACACCCATACCTACACAGACATCTACAGCACACCCACACCTATACAGACACCTAGCACACCCACACAGACACCTACAGCACACCCACACCTACACAGACACCTACAGCACACCCACACAGACACCTACAGCACACCCACAGATACCTATAGCACACCCACACCCACACAGACACCTACAGCACACCCACACCCACACAGACACCTACAGCACACCCACACCTACAGGAGCCTGTCAGCGGACCACAGTCACGTGGGGAGGGAGGGTGATCAGGTCCGTCTTGGATGGGTACACCACCTTCAAGCTCCCTTCCAGGTCCACCACTCGGACCTGCTCCACCACCAGAGGGCACTGTCCATCCTTCCCAGAGCTCAGAGTCAAGTTGGGATCAGAAAGCCCACAGCCGGCATCAGCTTCCGTCCCTGAGAGCATGTCTTCCTCTTTATTTTCTGAAGTGCTTTTGCTCAGTTCTGCCATTCTCTGAAAATGAAAATACCTTTTTAACAGAGAGAAGTGGCCCAGGAAGTCGGCTGTGGTAACCCACAGAGCAAGCAGACAGCAGCTGTGTAAGGGATGGGAATGCCAAGCTGCCCTCAGGGCCGGGGTCTAGGGCTGGCCCTCACTCACCAGGATAAGGCTGTCCATGATGTCCTTACAGAGCTGCAGGCTAGTGGCACTCGTTACTTCCAAGAACAAGTTGCAGGTGGTTTTCTTAATCTTAAGAATTGGATTTCAGAAAAGAAGAGTTATTGGTGTTGGGCTGCCAGCCGCGCACCGTGTTCAGAAGAATCTATAAGCAAAGCTACAGAAGGCTGGAGGTGCAGCATGCCTGCCTTGGATTAAATCCCAGCACTGCACACACCAGGCAGGGTGTGTGCCTGCCTATTATCCCAGCTTTAGTGAAATGGAGACACGACGGTCAGAAGCTCACGGTAACTCTTAGCTTATAAAAACCTGTCTCAGAACCAAGAGCATGTAGCAAAGGGCCCCAGGCCTCCTCTCTGCACTTCTATCGTAAGCAGGCTACCGTGTGATGGGCTTAGAGGACATGAGCAAACTTCAGACCCCACCTGCCTACCTTTGTCTTCTCACTGTTTGTTATAGGAGGGAAAGAAATCACGTCTCCCTCGGCATCCACAAGACAGGGGTAGTTCTCCTTCCCATCCAGGAGGTGAAGGTACCTGCGTGGGAGGGAACCAGGCAGGTGTGAGCCAGTGGGTAAGATGAGTGGAGGCAAAACTGCAGATGGACTAGGTGCAACATTAAAGGCCAAGTGTAGAGCCATGTGATACCAGAGCTGCCTTAGCCCAGCATCCTCACCGGGCCATAGACCCTGGAGGTGACACTGGACAGAGGCCTTAGGTCTGACAACCCTGACCCTACCATGGAGAGCCTGATGGTTGCCAGGAGCAAAAGACCTCCTCCACCCTGGAACAGGACGCTGCCTACCCTCCCCACCACCACTGGAGCCTGGTACTTTCAGGACGGAGAGTCGGCCTCTCTTAGAAGGAAGTCTTGGGAGACTCCCTCCCCATCTGGCTGTTTTTGAGCTTCTGGCGGCTGTAGGGCTGGCTGAGGTACAGCTGACATGGTGGCAGCATGCTGACCCCTGTGCCGACACTGACCTGTGCAGCCCTGAGACGCTCTGCCTCTTCTTCTGCTTTCTCTGTTCCTCGGCCTCCAGCTGCAGCTGCCGCACGAGCTCCTTGGCCTTGGCCTCTTTCCGTCCCAAAGGCACAATCTGTAGGAGCAGAAGCCACAGCTCATCCTGCGGCCGAGGCCACCTTTGAGCACGAGGGATGCTGTGCACCTCTCTCTACCTTAGTCTCTAGCTGGGAATGGGTCACCAACTCTCCAGATCGGGAAGCAAGAGGCTGAGGCCCATCACATGGAGCACACTGGCTGGCTTCACTTCCAGAGACTCCTCTGGAGACGGGGTGCTTAACACTCAGTGCCTAGCTGAGATTCACTTTAAACCTAGCCCAAAAACAACTATTTCTAAGAACCTGCATTTGCTGAGACGGCTGATGGAGAGATAGGATTTAGCTGCATGAGCCGGTTGATTCAGGCATGCAGCTGACACCTGAGTTCCTTTACCCTGGACCCCTAAGCCAACAGCCTGCAGCAGCACCCTCATGAGTCAGCTCACACTACAGGTGTTCTGTAAGCGGGACATAAACCAAAATCATTGGCTAAAAGTTGATGAGCTGGCTAGGCATGGTGGCACATGCCCTTAATCTCAGCACTTGGTGAGTGCGTGCGGGGGGTGGGGGGGGTGGGGGGTGGGGGGGTGGAGGGGGCAGAAAAAAAGATCTGAGTTCAAGTCCAGTATAGTCAGGACTACAGAGTGAGGTCTCATCTCACAGAAGTTGAGGCGTAAGGGAAGCACCTTCCAAACCCATCCCTGACAATGGGCATTGGCATAGCTATGCACTGGGCCCCAGAAAGAAGGCAGAAACTATGTCCCATATGCACTTGCTGTAAAATATCAGGTTAAGCTTCCCAGGCCCAAGTCCATCCTGAGAGTCTGCTAAAGCCAAGTGCAAGTGCAGACTGAAGGGGCAGTCAGTTGGCACCTTGAGGTCCTCGGGCGGCCGGGCTGCATACAGCAGGGGTCCACGCACAGCCTGGAGGTCATGGGTCGCGATGGTCGCTGCTGTCCTCTTCTCGCAGAGGTCGTCGTGGAGCTTCGTCTACAGAGGAGAGCACAGCAGGGGCTTCAGGGTCCCTGCTGTCCAGGGAGGGACCTTCATGGAAGCCATGGGCTCCAGTCTGCAAGCTCACCACAGCAAAGTGGCACCGCCCGACACCTCTGTCTCCCAACCATACTCTTTTCTGGTCCCCGGCAGCTTTTCTCTTCTCTTTAGTACTAGAACACGGCACTTACACTTTAGAGGACTTTCATTTCAACCTCTTACTTCATCTACAAGACAGACTGCAGGTTTGTAGCTAAGCTGGGCATGTCTTGGGGGCAGGGCACCACTGGCTTCCTCCCTGAGCTGCTGAGGGAAGTCTCACACAGCAACTGGTCTTGCTGGCACAGGCTGTACCTGTCTCTCCTAGGCACAAATGCACAGAGGTGCTTCTTATTCCTCAGGGGAGGCAGATGCCGAGGCGCCTTAGGGAGTGGTCCAGCCAGCCTGACCGAGAGCTCGCATGAGTGTGCTGTGACACAAGGTGACCCGAGAGCTCGCATGAGTGTGCTGTGACACGAGGTGACCCGAGAGCTCGCATGAGTGTGCTGTGACACGAGGTGACTGCTCATCCTCACCATCATCCTTCCTTCCTTTTTCAGTTGTTGTTGATTTTTCAAGACAGGGTTTCTGTGTCCTGAAACTACCTCTGTAGATCAAGCTGGCCTTGAATTAAGAGCGATCCTCCTGTCCCTGCCTCCCAAGTGCTGGGATCAAAGGTATCTGCCACCATTGCCTAGCTATTATTATTTTGGAGATAAACTCTCTCTATGCAGCCTTGGTTGGCCTAGAACTTGCTATGCAGACTAGGCTGGCCTCAAACTCCCAGAGATCTCTTTGTCTCTGCTGGATTAAAGGTGTGTACTACCATGCTTGGAAAAAGGAGACAATTTTAACATGGTCTGCAGAAATTAGCAATGTCCCCTAATATCAAACATCGTCAATAAATTTATGTCTTAACTATGGCAACATGTGGAAGTGTGTGGAGGAACCATGGCCCAGCAGACACTTGACAAGGGTATGCTCTGGGTACCAAGCATCTACGGGGATAGGCAAAGGACCCTCTTCACCCTGAACTAGGGAAACAGATACAGAAACCAAACCAACTTTGCCTCCTGTCCCTGCCCCAATGGTATACCCAACATGCAGACTCCCCCAATCTGTCTCTTGCATGCATGCCCACCCCAGCATGCAGCATCCACCAAGTCAGCCTGCTGAATGCATGCCCACCCTAGCATGCACCCAAGTCTGTCTGCCATGTATCCACCGCCAGCATGCAGCCTACCAAGTGTGCCTGCCGAATGCCCACCTGGGAGTTGAGAAAGCGACGGAGTGCATTTCCTGGCTGCAGGTCCATGCCTCTCACAATGGCCCCGACGATGTATGGGCGCACATCCTTGACCTCCGGGCTCACCCTGACTGTCAGGGGTGTGGGGTTCTCAGAGACATGCAAGACCTTGAGCATCAGCCTGGCTGAGTCTGCTACCTCCTCCTCGCCCTCCCCGCTTTCCCGATGCTGCTTCCGCTCCCGTCTCTTCTTTCTGTCCTCCTTCTCAGAGGCCTCTTGCCGGCCCTTGCTCCGGCCGCCGCGGCCACCAGCACGAAGGTACTCTAGGATGGACTTGGTCTGGCAGCCACCCACCATCTTCTCCAGGCGCTTGTCTCGAAGCCTGTTTCCTCGAAAGTTGATCTCTTTGAGCTTGGGGCAGTCTGCCAGCTCAGCAGGGATCTCTGTTAGTTGGTTGTTGGAGAGGTCCAATGTCTGCAGTGAGAAGGAGAGTCAGGACAGCCAGGCCTGGACAGGTGACAACACTGAGAAGAGTCAGGACAGCCAGGCCCGGACAGGTGACAACACTGAGAAGAGTCGGGACAGCCAGGCCTGCCCACTGGTTACTTGCATGGCCACAGCTGCCTGCTGCCATGCCCCTCCCCCTCCTTGGTTCACAGAGGCAGCCAATTCAACACGTCAGGCCTACAATTACAATACCAAACATTCAGACCTATCAGCAGGCTAGGGAACAGACCAGGACCCCTTCCAGTCTCAAACAGGCTCCCCAAATGGTGTCCAGCTATCGCTTCAATGTAATGACAAAAAAGAGCGATACCAACAAACCCTGTCCCCACACCAAGCATGACATCACCAGGGGTACATGGCCCCATTGCTGTCTTTCATAAGATGAGGGTGGACTGGAAAGAGGTAGTAGTGTTCATACCACACACACAATGCCCAGGGGTCTGTGGGAAAGAGCTCCCTGCCGCTAGACAAATGTGCTGCTTTCAACGCAGTGGAAGGGTGTGCAGCCCTATAACCATAAACATCCCTTTCTCAGGTGGTGGGGACTCTGGTCTGCTTTATTTTTTGCTCTTATATCGAGCACCGCTCTGGAGGAACCAGGGAGAGGTCTACAGCGACCACAGGTGACACCTCTGCTCTCAGACACAATCTGTGGCAGTTGAGTCCTAGGAACCTGGGTGTGGAACGAGGATGGCCGTACAGGCCTGACTGCTATGACACACGTCTCTCTGGATGGTGCAGCTGCTCAGCCTCTACCTCTGAAGCAAGTGAGAAGGAATCAAGCCATCAGGCTACTTGGTGTGGAGAAGACACAGGACACAGGGGCTCTGTCCATACCACCAAGGTATAGCAGGAATTCAGGAGGCAGAGGACAACTATAAAAGCTAAAGGAGAAAAGCATGAAAAGGAGGGACCCGGCCCTTGTGGGGAAGAGGCCAGATAACAGCAATGCCTGATAGGTGAATGCAAGGCAGGTTACCCTGCAGGGGAGTCACCAGGAGCAAGCTCATCAGGTGTCTCGGTGTGCTGACTCTCACTGCGACCTGCCACATAAAGTTGGACTGGCATTTTCTATGGTGCAGTCATCAGCCTCAGATGAGTCTGGGTCTCAGATCTGTACCCCATGCCACGCCCAACACCAGGTCTTCACAGATCCACTTCCACTGGAGGCAGAGCCTACCCTTTCAGGACCTATCTGGTTCCCAAGTAACTACTCTGAGGACCACTGTGACATTATCAGGAACCAAGTAAGGGGGGGCGGTGTCTGAGCCAGACTAGCAAACTTTCTTCCCAACCCTGTGAGGTCACCAGCCCAGAGGACCTAGCTCTCCAAAAGCATGACCGATGACATGGGCCTTATTTGACAGTAGGTCTGCAACAGCCTGTCTGTAATTCTGTGGATTCTGAGCTTCTGTACTCCCTTGAAGGACTTCTGTGAAAATGCCCTCCCTTGACTACAGTGGGATCAAAACACACTTGTCAAACACTGGGTTGAATGACATGCTTCTGCTCCCACTGTTAAGATGCAATCTACTGAAGACCTGGGGGAGAAATACGCAGAAGGGGGCAGCGGTGGGGCTGAGCCTCAGAAAGAGCCCTTAGGGAGGGGATCTTCCAGGGATACCATCTGACAAGGGCGGGTCAGAGCAGGAAGCAACAATCCCAATGCCAGTTGAGCATCTCCCTGGGGCCCTGTGAGGACAGCAGCAAAGGTGAAGAGTGAGTCGAAGAGAGGCAGGTGGGTCTTGCCACACAGAGACACAGGGTGAAGCGTCCTGGTGAGAAAGGTGATGCTTGCCCATGTTTACCCAGCCCTCAGTGCCTAGAGCGGCAACCTTGTCATGGGAGTGGGGCCAGGGTCCAAGGTGTGATGGGCAAGCACAGACGTGAAGCCTTTTGGGCCCTCCGGGGGGAGGGGGGGAGAGGCAATACCACCAAAAGGTGAAGCAGGGCGGATGTGCCAGCCTCCTCCCAGTGCCCACGGGACTGCTGTGCTTGGCCGGCTGTATGCCTTGCAGGGTATATACGCTCAACACCTTACATCAGAACTTCCAGGAGAACACAAACCCCAGCCAGTACAGTGACAACCAGGGCTGCCTCTGCTGGGAAAGGGATCACAGCATGGTGGTGAGGGCCAAGTGAGACACATGCAAGGGGCTTCAGTCTCAGAAACCACAGCACGTCAATGGCTGATACAAAGACATGCACCATATTGAACAGTCATCAGCCTTCTGGCAAACCAATATATCTACTACATAGGAAGGCAGAACAGTGTACAGCCTGTGTCATACCCAAGCCATGGGGACACCTGTAACATAGAGGGCCAAGGTACCTCAGGGAGTATCATCTTGTAGACTCGCTGGCCTATCTCTCCACACCCCCACCCCGAGAAAGCAAGAGCGAGAGCGAGGAGGGAGGGACAGGTGTCTTAATTAAACACACACACACACACACACACACACACACACACACGAATACTAGCAAGGTGAGCTCTGATCTCTCAAGAGCAAATTTCCTTGCCAATCCATCATTAGGAAAGGGCTGCATAAACTCAAGGATGAGAAGACACACAGGCTGGCGCTACCAAGAATACAAAGGGTAGGGGGTGTGATGGAGGGGGTGTGGTAGGGGAACTGACATGGCCAGATGACAGGACTGGACTGTGGAGATCCTAGAGTGGAGTCAGGTCAGGTTGTGGCTTTGCATCTTCTGCCTTCTCACCCCTCACTCAACACACAATGAGCACCTGGTGGGCGTCAGGCACAACGGGAGCCTGGGACCACAAAGAAGCCAATCTCTTACACAAGGCAGCCCCGAAGAAAACTCTAGGTGTGCTGTTGGCTTTGGGTAAGCACTTCGGCTCTCTATAAAACGGAAGCCATGATCCCGCCCACTGAAGGCTGTTGTTATGCGTGATTTTGTGCCTTGTCTGGACGCTCCGCCATTTGGAAACCCAATCAGTTACGCACACGCACACACGCGCGCCACACCTGGCTCTCTGCTCTTGAATTTCTTCCCACATGAGAAGTCTAACATTGATAGCAACTTTTAAACTGCCACACGTCCAGAGACCTCTGAGCTCGCAGGTCTGAGAACTGAGAGGAGACGGACCGGTTGCGGGGGCAAAGACATCCTCCAAGGAGGGACAGCAGGGCGCGCGTCTCCCTCCCCTCGGGTCCCACTGACCTTGAGCGAGGCAAGATGCGCGATGTCTGGGCTGAGCTCCCGCAGGCAGTTGTCGGCAGCTGCCAGCTCACTGAGCAGGGGCAGAGCTCCTGGCCGGAAGAGCTCGGGGGGAAAGGCGTCCAGGCGGTTGCCGGTGAGATTGAGGCTCTGCAGGCGAGGGGCGCAGCGCGCCAGGTCGGCGGGCAGCTCGCGCAGGCGGTTGCCGCTGAGGTTGAGGCTCTGCAGCTGCGGTAGTCCGGGGGGCTCGGCGGGGCCCAGGCCCTCGCCGGGCGGCAGCGTCTCCAACGCGTTGCCGGACAGGTCGAGGACGCGCAGCGCGGGCAGCGGCCCCAGCTCGGGGCTCAGGCCCGGCCCCAGCGCGTTGCGCCGCAGCACCAGGCTGTGCAGCTGCGGGAGGCCCTGCGCGAGGCCGGGCCCCGGCGCGCGCAGGCTGCCGCAGCCGCTCACCTCCAGGTAGTGCAGCAGCGGCAGCGTGAAGAGCCGCGGCGGAAGCCGCCCGCCCGCCGCCTTCACCCGCTCCTCCAGCCCGGGCCCGGTCAGCAGCAGCTCGCGCCGCCGCTCGCGCTCGGCCAGCTCCAGCTCCGGCCAGGCCTCGGACACGGCCATCGCCGCCGCCGCCATCGCGCCGCCCGTGCGCCGCTTCCGGAGTGCGGCGCCACACTTCCGGCGGGAGCCGGAAATGACCATAGAGAGAACACGCGCTCGCCAGAGAGTCTGGACGCAAGGGGTTTGTGGGACGGGTGTGTGGGGCGGCTCTGTTTTTAGCCTCAGCTTCACACTGGCTGTGTAGTGTGGCTGCGTGGAGTCCCACAGGTTAGGTGGTCACCTTTCCCACCCCCCAGATACCAACTAAAGACACGATTATTCTGGGGTTGTAGCTTAGTTAGTAGAGCGCTTGTTTGGCATACATGAAGCTCTGTTTGATTCCCAGCACAGTGTAAATGGGGCATGGTGGTGCACACACCTGTCATCCCAAGCGCTCAGCTGGTCGAGGGTTAAGGTTAAGGAAGGAATTCACTAGCCGGGCAGTGGTGCCTTTAATCCCAGCACTTGGGAGGCAGAGGCAAGTGGATTTCTGAGGCCAGCCTGGTCTACAGAGTGAGTTCCAGGACAGCCAGGGCTATACTGAGAAGCCCTGTCTCGAAAAACAAAACAAAACAAAACACAAACAAAGGAGCTTGACTTTATAGCAAGTTTGAGGTCAACCTGGGCGACTGAGACCATATTTAAAAAATAATAAAACAGGCAACAAGAAAGATTTAATTAATATGGTATACTGGAACAAGGGGGAAAAAAAGATAAAGGGCTCCAGAGCGCCCCCGTCCCCAGGTTTGTCTTCAAGGTACATAAGCCTTGGGACAGGCAACAAGAGGTAGTCCAGTTGGTAGAAACATGTCAGCCTAAGGCTCAATCCCCAGTACTGGGGGTTGGAGCAGTCCCGGGCCAGGGTGTGATCCAACCACCTTATGTTTTGGTTTTGTAAGGTAGTCGCAGAGGTTGAAGTTGTTTTATCTTCGGTCTTCCTTAGAAGACAGAGCTAACACGTTTCCATAGGTACTAATTAATGCTCCAGGATGAGGCCCTGTGGTTAGAAGTAATGGGCCAGGACAAACTCACTGCATTGCAACTGGAATGCACTTGGCATTAAGATAGTATAGAAGGCAGGCACATCTGTGGAGCCTGGATTATGATTAATAATCTTATTTGTGGCTTGCTAGGAACTATGCAGGAAAACCCAGCCAGGGTGACTGGGGGCAGGAGACACTTGTGGTGCTTATGGCTCAGGATGGCTGCAGTTATGTAGAGCATAACCCATGCAAATAGGAAGGCCCCACACACCATCACGGGTCTTTAAAAGAGAAGCAGGAGAGAAGGGAGCAGAAAGATGAACAGTGACAGCTTCAGACTGGAGTTGCTACAGAGACAGCCACAGAGATTTGGAAAAGACAAGCAAATGGATTCTCCGCCAGGAAGGAATGGACCTCATGCGTGTCTTAGCCTACGAAGACCTGTACCAGACCTCGGCGCAACAGGACTGTAAGGTGAAGCCTTTGTGGTGTGGGAAGCCAGTGGGAACTAACTTGCCAAGGCAGCATTGGGAAGTGCTGTTGTATATTCAGAAGCAATTATACTCTCCCCATCTTGGGTTTTAGACTGGGCTGAAGGTGTGGTGTTTGCTCTTTTACTAACTGTTCCTGAAGTGAACTGAGTGTAAGAGGTCTCTGGAAGACACGACGTCTTTGTTGACTTTACCTTGAAAGTCTCCCCCCACCCCTTTTTGGTCAGAGCCCTCTATGTGATCTTTGGTCAGAGCTCTTCCAGTACTTGTAGCTTGAGAAGACACAAGGTGTTGTGTGAATTCATTCTCCGGGATGAATTCGGTGTTCTGTACATACCTAAGCATCTTTCAGCTTCTTGGCAGTAAACAACTTATTCTGGCAGAACTGTGAAATGCGGCCCTTGCCCAGCAGCTGGAGAAACCCAGGATTCAGTTATCTTACTGAGTGAATTCTCCGTTCTGCTCATGGATAATAAGCTCATTTTAAACACTATTTTAGAGACCTGCTCTCCCAAGCCTTTCTCTCTCCTCAGCAAAAGCAAGGGCAGAACTACTCTTACCAATGACCACCCCCTTTCCAGGTAGGGCTGCATGTAGCCCAAGCTAGCCTGTAATTCACTTATCGCCAAATGATGCCTTGGACCCTGAGATCCCTAACATGCTGGGAGATCATCAATCCTAGGGTTTTGTGCACACCGGGAAGGCAAGCTGCCAGTTGAGCCCCATCTCCAGCCCTATAATTGCTTTTTAATTACAACTGTGAGTTGCGCATAGGGGTGCTTGCCTTTAATTCCAGCACTGGGCGGCAGAGGTGGGTGGATCTCTGAGTTCAGGGCCAGTGTGGTTTACACCATGAGCTCCACGACAGCCAGGGCTGCATAGTTAGATCTGCAGGGCTGGAGAGACGGCTTAGTGGTTAAGAAGAGCGCTTGTTGCTCTTGCGGTGGACCTGGGTTCAACTCCCAGTGCTTACATGGTACCTCCTAACCACCTATAACTCCAGTCCCAGAGGATCTGATGCCCTCTTCTGACCTCCAGGGGCACCAGGCACACATGTGGTGCAAAGCACACATATAAAGAATATAATAAAAAAAAAGTGTATGTAGAAACTGTGGTGGCAACTCTGAAATTTTGGTTTCTTAAAAAAAAACACACACACACACACATAGAGAAATAGTATTAAGAATATGGTTTTGTTCCAGTCCCAGGTGTGGGGACATGGGGCTGCTTCAGATTGTCTGCAGCAGCTGACTATCATTTGCCTCGTGATCTAGCAGAGGTGTGGTTTTGCCAGCTGCAGATAGTTTCTGCGATTGTGTGACATTTGGAATTCTGGGGACTTTTCAGAGGGTGTATAAATGCTAGGGGCCTGGAGAAAATGGGGTGAGTGGTTGCTGGTCATTCAAGGGGGCTGGCTGCAGTTTGTTAGGAGTCATGCTCAAAGAAGAAACAAGAAAGAGATTAGACTCAGGGCTCTCTCTCTCTCTCTCCTCTCTCTCTCTCTCTCTCAAACACACACATCCTTCTATCCACTCTCTCCTATCTAGTGAAGGAAACGAGACTGGGGGGATAAAGGGCGAAAAGAGGACAAGCCCACAACGTAGCAAAGCCAGGCTAAAGATGGGTAATAAAAGTGACATGACACTGAACGCTCTTTACTGTATTAGTGTACTCAAGGCAAATTAGCACATAAACCCTCAAACAGCAACAATAAAAATATATTATTCTATACCTGAAATAAAGACAAATAGAAAACTATGTTAAAACATTAAAAAGTTGCAAATTTTCATTAAAGGTATTTACATCTGTATTCTAGTATTAGATATGACACAATTCTTTTAAATTAAATAGAATCTTTTATGAAAATAATATAAATAAATATTAAATATCCACACTGTAGCATACGTGAAGCTCTGAGGAGTGTTCCACTTAGATATTGTGAGTGGCTGGGGGTGCGCAGCTCCTTCCCTGAATCAAGCAGTGAGGTGGAGCTTGGTGGCTGCCAGTACTGCCAGTCACCTCTGCAGAAACTCATGATTCTGTAATAGGCAAAACACGAGAGCTAAAAACGAAGGATTCTTTTTTGTACTGTTTTAATTTTGAGCCAGAGTCTCACTCTGTAGCCCAGGCTTCCTTTGAACCTCTGGTGAGCTTCTAACTTCAGCCTCCCAAGTGCTCGGAGTACAGGTGTGAGCCACCAGGTCAGGCTAAAAATGAAGGGCTTTACAGTATCTCAAGGTTACAACACACAGAAGCCTTTCCAGGCATCACCCTCTGTTCTGGTTCTGAGGTTTGCTTTGCATTATTGTCTGTACTTAAGGCAGGCAGAAGACAATGGCAGCACCTCTGGCCTGAAGGACCACCTTATTATCCCTTGGCGCCCTGCCCGTGCTTTGCTCTTAGTCATGCCCACTCTCTGACCGGCTCCTCCTCCCCACAGATCCTGTTCCACTTGACTCTAAGTCAAGCACAGTAGAAGCTGTTTACCAAAAGCAGGGCTGAGTCCCTGGGGTTGATACTCAGGGTGCTTGCTGCTCGGGCACATGGACACTTTTATGGATTCTGTTTCACATGGTTGGGAATTTTAAAGAAATATGCCCTAATTTTATAATACTTATTTTCTCAATCCTACACATGTCAAAGGGACAGCAGGAAAACCTCAGGAAGTAGGAACAGTGCAGGCCCTGAGTGGGCCCATCCTTCAGTGACAGGAGGAACGAGGACATGGGTGTTTCCAGGCGGGTGAGCTGCTGACAGCTGTGTCCTGAGGTCTGTCACTGTTCAGTGAAGCACTTGTGAGTGGGCACTATGAAGGACTTGGGAATATGGGTTCAGTTATGTCACAGGACGTGACAGAACTGATTCGGAGGCTCTGGGCCAGCAAGGTGTGTACGACTTGTCTTTGTGGGCTAGGCAGATGTGGAAGGTGTTCATTTTGTCATAAAGAAAACTGAGGCTTGCAGGTGGGCTGTGGTCAGGCGTGCATAGGATAACCAGGGAACATCAGCCAGAATCCATTCATTCAGGACTCTGCAGCAGGGTCTGCACCCGAGCGAAGGCATCGAGGCAGGGCTGTCAGTGGGACCACAGGGACAGGCGCACACAGGGAGCACCGGGCAGTGTGTGTGGGAGGGACCTGCTCTTAGAATAGCTGTCTTTTGCTCGATTTCCTTTATTGCTTGTTGCTATATATGGTGTGACAACCTGGCAGACAGGACCATGAGAGGCGGCACAGCAGGCTCGTGGGTCTTCTATGGCCACCAAAGCTGAGCTCTGTGCAAAGCCTGATGTGTGCAAGACACCAGTGCACTCCAAGTTTGGGGTGTATCTTCTCAGCAGCGGGGAAGTGCGTGCTGTGCTTGTGGTGGCCTGAGCACTGACACAGGCCCAGGACTGGGGCCACACTGGAAAGGGCTCTTTGGTCATAACATGTACTGTTCCTGTGAGAGTAGACACTGGGACACCAGAGGCCAAGGGACAGTGGGCATGGAGCCCTGCATCACCATGCCAACACACATGGCTTAGAGCGGGGAACCTTGCACAGCCTGTCAGAGACAGAACTGGAAACTCTGTCACCGTCGCATGTATGTCCTGCTGGAGCTCTTACTAAGGCCTCCCTTTGGGGTGGGGATCTTGCTTCCAACCTTGGGTGCTGAGGTGCTTGACTTTGCTGCTGCTGGGCCTTTCCCTGCAGTGGAGACAGATGCACAGGACACAGAAGCACATGAGAAGGGGACTCATCTACAGGTAGGCTGCAGACCCACAGTGACAGTGTGACTTCCGGGAGTACCCACCCTGGGATATAGAGAAGACAAAGGACAAAGGCGTGGCAGCTGTAGGGACCGTCACCAGCTCTGGTGACAGTCACCAGCCCCAGTGAGCAGCTGTGGAGACTGCTACAGCCCCGGTGAGCAGCTGTGGGGACATCACTAGCCCTGGTGAGCAGCTGTGGGGACTGTCACCAGCCCCGGTGAGCCTCAGGAGGCATTTGTGGGGAGCAGCCACACCCTGCTAAACTTGGAGAATGGGGCTACTAGGTCAGTTGCACTTGTACAAATTCGCAATACATTTCACATGAGCTGGAGCACAATATGAGAACCCTATATGTGGCTATGCCTCACCTTGCTGCGGGGCTGTAGCCTTGTAGAGAACATGTGTCTTGCGCAGGTTCATTGTGCAGCCAGCAGGGCCCATCAGATGAACCTTCCACGCCTGCAACAAAGAGGAGGCATGATACATTAGTCTGGTGCCTCCAAGGGACCTGCGGTAGTGCCAGAATAGACCACTCACTGGTCCCGATGAGAGTGAGGCTCTAAGCCAGCAAGAAGCTTGGAAGCATGGTTCCTGCCCGTCTTTGTCCTTAGAACCTGAGTCTTACAGTCTGGTGAGTCTGCATGTCACAATCCAGCCTTGATGACCAGAACCTGAGTCCTGTGACCAGGAAGACTTATTCTGCCAGCTGCTAGGACACACTAGGCAGTGGGCCCTCCCTTCTTGAGCTCTGGTGAACACATAGGTTGGCCAATGGCTCCATGGCAGCCCAGGAGCCCATGAATGAGAAGCCAGGGAGGTCCAGTCTGCCCACGCCCTGAGACAGGAAACCATGTGGTGGTAAATGGGCCTTGTCACACACAGCTAAATGGGGTGTGTGCTGCACAGCACAGACAGTCACAACAGGGACAGCAAGCAACAGCTGCAGACGGAGAGAGGGTGTTAGTCCATGGCAGATGGCAGGCAGGGAGGGGACAAAGGAGGCAGCTGTTGGCTGGTGCAGTGATGTTCCACATGGAGACCAGACCAGCAAGGCCCAGGGAAATGAGAAAAGCGGTGGGCAGTCGGGAGTGGGTCAGTAAAGAGGTCCTCTCAGCACAAATGCGCTGGCAGCCTCATGCCTCGATGCAGTTCTCAGAGCAGCCTTTCTACAGGCTTGAGGAAACCATCTGCAGAACCCAGGCCCCAAGACCTATGGAATGAAAACGACACATCCACGTGTGTTCAGAAGAACAGTTACGTCATCCAAGCGTGTTCAGAAGGACAGTGACGTCATCCAAGCATGTTCAGATGGACAGTTATGTCATCCAAGCGTGTTCAGATGGACAGTTACGTCATCCAAGCGTGTTCAGGACAGTTACGTCATCCAAGCGTGTTCAGATGGACAGTGACGTCATCCAAGCGTGTTCAGATGGACAGTTACATCCTGGGCTCCAGAACAGAGCCTGGCTTTGCTCACTCATCCCCTGCCTTGGGCTCTAATGTTGACTCTGGTCACCCCTAGGTACCAGATAATGGCAGAAGGAGCTGGACTCACCAACTCCAGCATTGTTCAGCCTAGCCTAGGGTGGACACAAGAATTTTGTGTCCTTAGGGTTTTTGAGGTTGGTGAGGCCACAGAATTGGGGGAAGGAACATGCTGGGATGCCAGGAAGACAAGTTGAGAAGGATGCACTGGCTGGGTGTGGACGGGATGCAGCAGTGTGCACTGATGGGTGTCACATGTAAATGTCCCAGTTCTGCCCAGTGTGGCTGAGCAGCAGTGGCCTTCCCTGTGCTGAACACAAAGGTCTGCAGAGACTACCACACCCCTTAGCAGGACAGCTGATTCCTGGTCTGGGTGGAATGTTCCAGACAGGAGGACACCACCTGAGGCTATGAGTCAGCTCCAGAGCTTCAGGAGCCCAGGCGAAGGGACCCTTGGTGTCCAGAAGCCATCATCCATAAGGGCAGGGCTGGCCATGGCTCCATACCTCCTCTGATCCATGAATTTAGCAAGATGCTAAAGCAGATAATCTGGTGAGCAGACCTGCCATTCTTAAAGCTGCCAGTGTGTGTATCAGTTCCCTTCTATCCTGCATGGAGGGAAGCTCCATAAGCAGGAGGGGAGATAATTCGAAAGGAAGTCCCTGAAACTGATCAGATTCACTAGGCCCCTCCCTCCCAGGGTAGCCAAGCCAAACTGCAAAGAAGACTCTGAGATCAGTCCAGCTGCTGAAAGAAGCAGAAACCAGTCAGACTGCTTGGAAGAGGTTTTGACTAGCCTAATCACTTGGACATCACTCTCCAGCTTTTTGAGCTGCTTGCAGGCTCTGCAGCATGCTCCAGGTCCCCAGCTTCTGTGACCTGTCACCCATGCTGGAGTGGGCTTAGCTGAGTCATATTTCTTCTGTAAGTAACTCCCTACCTATAGGAGTTATAATCCTTTTAAGTTATCCAAAACAAATCATGGTTCACCAAGTTGGACTCTGGTGGCACCTGCACTGTTGTGGGATTCCCTACCTGTAGTAAAAAAAATAGATGTGTGTTGTGTCTTCCCAGAAAAAGTCTCCATCACACAACACTTGTGATGAAGAAAGGGTGACAGGAAAGAATGTTGGACTCCATAGCATCTCCTGGAGCAGAGGTCGAGCCAAGAAAGGCCTCTGGAGCTGCCTGGCATGGAGCCACTGAAGGGACTTAGACAGTCTGAGCATGGCAAACATGGCTCTGGCACGTCTTGCCTTTCTCCCCCATTCCCTCTGTCTTGCTAAAAACCATTAGATTATTGGGGCAGTAGTGGTGCACACCTTTAATCCCAGCACTCAGGAGTCAGGGGCAGATGGACTTTTGTGAGTTTGAGGTCAGCCTGGTCTACAGAGTGAGTTCCAGGACAGCCAAGGAACCAAAACCAAAACCAACCATAAGATTACATTCCTAAAGCTAGACACCACGTTTTAGCCCCTTATTTGGCCACTCCCTCCTCCTGAGGTTGACTACCAAGGTCCAACTATCAAAGCATTGATGTCCAGCAATCAAAAGCCCCATGTCTCACCTAATTCACAGGCCTAATTAAAACTTAAACACTTCATCCTAACACAGAGCTTTCCCTTTTACATTTATAAACTGCCATTTGCCTATGGGCCACATCTGTCTCCTCTCTATCTAGAGACAGTTCTTAGTCCCCTCTTCCCTCACCCCCCCCCCACCTCCAATTAGTTCCCTTCCCTTCTCTCTTTCCCTTCATCTCCCGTTTTTTTGTCCCTCATTCCTAATCTCTGTCCCATTGGGATGAATACATTTTTGTGCTGAGAGCATGGTCTTGGGAGTCCTGTGCCCACTCTGAGGTTCCCCACAGGCTCTGCCACTGTGCTGGGCAGGAGGAGGGGGTAGATCCATGGTTACCTCAGGCCCTGCGTGCAGACCCAACACCAGAGGCAAAGAATATGCCAAACCTCGTCTGTGTGACCATGCTCCTTACACAGGACAGGGGGAGTGCAGAAAATTGTGTGGAAAGAGAGCTATTTACACAGGACGGGGGAGAGCACAGAATTGTGGGAAGAGAGCTATTTACACAGGACGGGGAGAGCACAGAATTGTGGGAAGAGAGCTCCTTACACAGGACAGGGGGAGGCACAGAATTGTGGGAAGAGAGTTCCTTACACAGGACAGGGGGAGGCACAGAATTGTGGGTAGAGAGTTCCTTACACAGGACAGGGGGAGGCACAGAATTGTGGGAAGAGAGCTCCTTACACAGGATAGGGGGAGGCACAGAATTGTGGGATAAGAGTTCCTTACACAGGACAGGGAGAGCACAGAATTGTAGGAAGAGGGCTCTTTACCACCATGGGGAACATTCTGTAAACCCAAATGGCTAACAGGCTACAGACTCTGGCGATGATGCTGGGGAGCCTGCTCCACACATGAAGGCCATGACCAGGAGGGTCACGTCATAGAGCCACCATCTTAAGCGTCTTGTCTGTCTGTCCAGCACCCCTGTTGATCCCGTCATCGCAGCTCAGGCCCTCTTACCTCTTCTCCAGGAGCAAAGTTCTCATGACACAGGGGACAGTGGTTCGCCACCTTCTCTGGCTTGGCAGCTGCAACAATTTCAGTAAAAAGAACTTGGTTACTTGGACGAGCCCACTGCAGGGGAGGAAGGGTGCAACTCTTCCCACGAAGCCCATGCCTGACCGTGCCCGGGAGGACTCGGGTGGCACTCACGGCTGCACTCCTTAGTTTTGATGTGCCCAGGAAGTTCCTCCTTGGGGATGGCCTCGCTGCAGCGGGGGCACTTCCCGAATCCGTCCCTTCTGTCACATTCTGTCAGCAGGTGTTCTGTAAGGCTGGATATCTCAACCACCTGTACCCAAGAGAGAAGGCAGAGTGACTGCCATAGGGCAGTGCAGGACCACAGACCAGGGCAGCTCTTCTGGGTCCTTCTGGTCTTTAACCCTCAGGGCTGTGTTCACACACATTGTAGAGACCTCGTGTCCTTCTGTCCGCATCACCATAGTGCCATGAAAAGGCCATGGCAGGGCGGGACTGCAGTTGATTAGACTGTCCGCTGTGGCTCTGGCTCCAAGGACTTTTTACAATGTGCACATAAATAGGATTGTCCCACCTAACACTCAGTAAGAACACCTTCCACACAGCCATGGCACCACACACTGCTGTAGAGGCCAGCTGTCCACCTAGGGCTTTCAGAATCTGTGCTGCCGGGTGGAGGATTGAGTGTGCACAGGGGAGGCCCCGCCCTCTCACACTCTTCCCTGTGTGCACAGGGGAGGCCCCGCCCTCTCACACTCTTCCCTGTGTGCACAGGGGAGGCCCCGCCCTCTCACACTCTTCCCTGTGTGCACAGGGGAGGCCCCGTCCTCTCACACTCTTCCCTGTGTGCACAGGGGAGGCCCCGTCCTCTCACACTCTTCCCTGTGTGCACAGGGGAGGCCCCGTCCTCTCACACTCTTCCCTGTGTGCACAGGGGAGGCCCCGTCCTCTCACACTCTTCCCTGTGTGCACAGGGGAGGCCCCGTCCTCTCACACTCTTCCCTGTGTGCACAGGGGAGGCCCCGCCCTCTCACACTCTTCCCTGTGTGCACAGGGGAGGCCCCGTCCTCTCACACTCTTCCCTGTGTGCACAGGGGAGGCCCCGCCCTCTCACACTCTTCCCTGTGTGCACAGGGGAGGCCCCGCCCTCTCACACTCTTCCCTGTGTGCACAGGGGAGGCCCCGTCCTCTCACACTCTTCCCTGTGTGCACAGGGGAGGCCCCGCCCTCTCACACTCTTCCCTGTGTGCACAGGGGAGGCCCCGCCCTCTCACACTCTTCCCTGTGTGCACAGGGGAGGCCCCGTCCTCTCACACTCTTCCCTGTGTGCACAGGGGAGGCCCCGCCCTCTCACACTCTTCCCTGTGTGCACAGGGGAGGCCCCGCCCTCTCACACTCTTCCCTGTGTGCACAGGGGAGGCCCCGTCCTCTCACACTCTTCCCTGTGTGCACAGGGGAGGCCCCGTCCTCTCACACTCTTCCCTGTGTGCACAGGGGAGGCCCCGTCCTCTCACACTCTTCCCTGTGTGCACAGGGGAGGCCCCGTCCTCTCACACTCTTCCCTGTGTGCACAGGGGAGGCCCCGTCCTCTCACACTCTTCCCTGTGTGCACAGGGGAGGCCCTGTCCTCTCACACTCTTCCCTGTGTGCACAGGGGAGGCCCCGTCCTCTCACACTCTTCCTTGTGTGCACAGGGGAGGCCCCGCCCTCTCACACTCTTCCCTGTGTGCACAGGGGAGGCCCCGCCCTCTCACACTCTTCCTTGTGTGCACAGGGGAGGCCCCGCCCTCTCACACTCTTCCCTGTGTGCATAGGGGAGGCCCCGCCCTCTCACACTCTTCCCTGTGTGCATAGGGGAGGCCCCGCCCTCTCACACTCTTCCCTGTGTGCATAGGGGAGGCCCCGCCCTCTCACACTCTTCCCTGTGTGCATAGGGGAGGCCCGCCCTCTCACACTCTTCCCTGTGTGCACAGGGGAGGCCCCGCCCTCTCACACTCTTCCCTGTGTGCATAGGGGAGGCCCCGCCCTCTCACACTCTTCCCTGTGTGCATAGGGGAGGCCCCGCCCTCTCACACTCTTCCCTGTGTGCACAGGGGAGGCCCCGCCCTCTCACACTCTTCCCTGTGTGCATAGGGGAGGCCCCGCCCTCTCACACTCTTCCTTGTGTGCATAGGGGAGGCCCCGCCCTCTCACACTCTTCCCTGTGTGCACAGGGGAGGCCCGCCCTCTCACACTCTTCCTTGTGTGCACAGGGGAGGCCCCGCCCTCTCACACTCTTCCCTGTGGCAGAGGAAACAGAATACTCCCCATCTTGTCTTCCTCCTTGGAAGAGGGAGGCCCAGGGCAGGAGAGAAGCAGGCAGGGCGTGAAGCCTAGGAAAACTGGTAGGGGACCATTCATAAGATAGCAGGGAATGAAAAGACAGAGATGGCAGGCAATGAGGGAAGACAGGTCAGGTGCCTAGCAAAGATGGCCAGTGCCCAGTGGACGAGGATGCCCACCCCAATCACGGGCAGCGAGTACATGTAGCACGGTGAGAACAGAGGTGCTCTCTCTCTCATTGTTGTGAGCTGTAAGGTAGCCAGGTCTCTGCAGGGTTTCCAGGTACTGGCTCAGTAGCAAAAGCCTAGGACCAGGCTAGATGTGCAGCCCAGTGTGGTGCTGTGGCCATGACCATGGCCACTGTAGTATAGAGATGGATGTGCTCATCATGAACCTGTTGTCATGGCAACAAAGTCATGAAAAAACAATACACTGGCAGCCTGGTATATGGTAATGAATGGCGCTGCAGCCTTCACCGGAGCTTCCCCCCACCATTCCTGCTCCTGCTCCTGAGCTGCACTGCCATCCCGGGGAAGCTCCGGAGTAGCACATAGGAACTGGAAGGCTAAGTGAAGGTGACACTCCACTGGTTCCAAGAGCCGTCTAAGATAAGCTAAAATCTAGCAGATGATCTTCCTGAGATGGTTCTGCCGTGGACTAAGATCTACAAATAGATTTGCTTCTCTAGGCAGGGTCAAGAAGATTAAATCTGAGTAGAGATTCTTGCTATTAATATGTTATTATTAAATATATGACAACTGCTAGGTATTGACTCATCCTTTTGAGCAGATTTCTACAGGCCTTTGAAGATGTACTATCTTCTAGTGATGCAATATAGACAAATAGATAATGATGATTCTATAGAATTCCTGATTTGATTCAACTAATTTTAGGGAGAAAGTTTTTTTTTGTTGTTTTTTTTTTTTGTTTTTCAAGACAGGGTTTCTCTGTATAGCTCTGGCTGTCCTGGAACTCACTCTATGGACCAGGCTGGCCTTGAACTCAGAAATCCGCCTGCCTCTGCCTCCTAAGTGCTGGGATTAAAGGCATGCGCCACCACGCCTGGCTAGGGAGAAAGTTTTTAGAGACGTCTTAGTTGCTAGAAAGCTGGAATAAAGATGGAATCAAGAATACAATGTGCCCACTCCTCAAAATAGTAAGCAATGACTGCATAAGAAGAAATACAATGAGCTTTCATAATTACCTTAGAAGGAGAAATTGACTTGGGGCAATTTGTGTTCAGGGAAAACCATTTAGGTCCAAGTATAAAGTCACTGGTGTACACTATGATAAGGCAAGGCCATGTAAAAACTATTGCTTTGAACTTATAATGAGCATATTACAGTGAAACACTGCTTTGAATTTAATATCAACATCTTTCTGTAATACCCATTCTATGTAACATTTTATCTCTCTAAAGAACGTTTTGTCTAAGAAGGTATAAAAAGACAAGAGAAAAGAAATAAAGTAACAAAGTTGTTTGTTGAACGGTTTGGCTTGGGGAATTCTGCCCCATCCATCCATCCATCTATCCCAATGTGTATGTCTTTTTTTCTATATGTACGTATGTAGGTATATGTGTATATATGTAAGCATGCATGAATACTTGTGAGGTTGATCATAACAGACAGTCAGGCCCAGCCACAGAGTGGGCATATGAATGTTTGAATGTATATGTGTCTGTGCATTATCTGCCTGTAGACAGCATCTTAATTCTTTCTTTTCCTTCTTCTCTGGTTCACAACTTAGCCTAAGAGGCTTCTGGCTGATCCACCAGAGAAAGGAGCCCCAGCAGCAAATCCTTTCACTCAGTTCCCTGCTGCTGAACAGCACGTGTTAGCTGCCAGGTATCAGTGTTTATTAAAGCACAAGTAAGAGAGTTTTGAGTTAAGTTTCTCTAGTGCTTATTTAAGCATAAAGAGTTAAATAAAGCACAGAGTTAGAGAGAAAAGAAGCCAGCGATGTTAAAACAATAGAATAAGCAAGAAAGTTTTTAGACTCTTTTAGAAGTTATCAGCAAGCATTCAGTGTAGTTAGAGAGCTAGAAGTGAGAGACCATCTGTCTTTAAAGCCACATCCAACACTATGTCCCACTTCGAGCCCATTCCAGGCCGAGCAGGCTCCCGGCACACTGGCACAGCTATTGTGAGCTCTCCCTGAGCTGGTGTGAGTAGCTTCAGGAGCCTCACCGGCTCACCATGCTAGATGGAGCTGTGTTTTGTTGGTGTCCTATGAGGAGTGAACAGATGTTTCTGTATATCCCCCAGGAAAATCCACACAGCAAATCAGAACCTGACCTCAGACACATAGACTCAGAAGAGTGTCTTGGAGAAGCAGCTGCATTGCCTGCTGTGGGTAATCAGAGCCATCTGCAACTGAGGCTGAGCTGAATAAAGCTGGAGTCTGAAGGGGCAATCTTAATATGCCTGAAGGGAATAATTTATACCACTCTACAAGGCTCTGGGAACATAGCAGAAGAGGGCAGGAAGAAGGTGAGCCTTGGAGGGAGATGCAGGGTAGCTATTTCCTCTGGGCTTATTGTAACTATTGGTCTCCAGGGGCAGAGATTGTGGTGATCCAATCTTGGTCCCACAGTTATGACCCTCGGGATTGAGAGGTCTGTGTGACAGTCATAGAGCTGTTAGCATTCCCCGAGCTCTACCCTCCATTCCTGGTCCTCTGTACATGTGCTGTGCTGCAGTAGTGGTGAGTGAGGTTTGACTCTGGTGTAAGGGGAGTGGGAACACGATACGAGTGCTGAAGGGTCAGCCATGAGTAACTAAAAAGTACACTGCTAAGTCAGACCCCCAGCGGGGGACAGTGGGGACAGTGGGGACAGTGGGGACAGTGGATAGCTCTTTGTTTCCCAGGAGTAATGCATATGAAATGGCCAGCAACAAGGCTGTTCCCAGCAGCCCTGAACTCAGACAGTCATGCCATCATCAGTTATGGTCTATGCAAGCATGGGCATGGCAGTAGGCGAGCCAGCATGAGAACACAGGCCACACGCAGGACTGCACTTGCACAGAGCTCCAGCAACAAATGCTGTGAGCGCCATCAGAGTGGGACTGGGCCGCCTTAGTTGTGGCCAGGGAGACGGTGGCTGACACGCCAGTCACTTTGAGTCACAGCACAAACTTCTCTGTTCACTTGACTTTTCTTTTGGAGCTTCTAAGATCTGGGCTACTTTGCTTTTGGTCTTTTTCTCTAAACCTTGGTGTGCTAACTGTGCCCTTGGCTTAGCACCTGACTTGTGAGCAGCCATGGCCCATGCCCAGCTCCTGACCTGCCTGCAGTGGTCGCATCTGGTCAGCATGAGGCAGTGTTTCCAGTAGTGGAGGTCCAGGCCCTCTTCTGTGAAGGACTCATTCCTCTCCCCACAAAAGATACACAGACTACAATGAAACAGAAAAGATGGAAGTGAAGGCCAGGCTCTGGCTACTGTGACCACACAACCATGACTGCACTGGACTGAGGATTCTCTGGACACCACCTGTCCTGAAATGCTCAGTGCTCTGAGGGCAGGCTGCACCTCCTGGGAAGGACAGCACGGCTCAGGGTTCTCACACAATGCCAGGAGAAAGGTCCTCACCAAGCAGGATAAAGAGCTTAAGGTCCCTCTGGTGTGGCCTTGCTGGCACAGTCCTACTGCAGGTGGCATACGTCACAGAAGGGCTGGAGGACAGCTCAGGCCCTCAAAGAATGGACCTGCCCCTGGATACTGCAGGTCATTATTTGCAGCAGGATGCCCAGGGCGACGGTTGTGGGGTAAAGAAGGGACTGTGGCTGAGCCTGGCCCTTGCCAATGTGCAACAGCTTAGGGCAATTTCCAGGCTTTGGGATCAGGGAGAGCCAGGGAGTCCCGCCCAGAGCCTCTCCAAGCCTCCCATGCAACAGATCCAAGCAGCATCACTTACTTATCCAAAAAGTGGTTAGCTGGGATTTCTGGAGTGTCGGGTAGGACAGCTTTCCTTCCTTGAGGGTCTGAGGAGATTAAAAGAGCACAATTTAGGTAACAGTTGGTTGAAATGTTTAAAGTCTCAGTAAAAAATAGTCATTTTTAAAAATGTCATTTTACAATCCAATAGTAAAGCATCCAATACAATGTTCATATTCAATTGGGGCTGCAGAGCCAAGAGAATTTTTTTTTTCCTTTTTCCTCAATGCTAGGGGTCAAATCTGGGGCCTTGCCCACCCCTTGCACTGCCACGAATGCACATGCAGCCCCTGGTTTGAGAGCCTTGCTATGTAGTTCACAGCTGTGTCAAACTTGCTGCGGTGCTTTGAGTGACACCAGTCCCCACAGGCTCACGTGTCTGAATGCTCCTTTCCCAGCGGGTAGAACTGTGCAGGAAGGATTAGGACATGCTGCTCTGTTGGGAGAAGCACGTCACTGGGGTTGGGCTTGCCAGTCTGTCTGTCTGCCTGTGCCCGTGGATCAGATGTGAGCTCTCAGCTGTTTCAGCACCATGCCTGCCTGCGGCCATGCTCCTGCCATGATATACCTTCTGAAACCACAAGCCCCAGATAACCTTTTTCTTCTGTAGGTTGCCTAGGTTATGACATCACAGCATCGAAGCGTAACTAAGACACATGCCACCCCCACCTCACCTGCCACTCCCCAGGCTCACGCGTGTGGCACCAGGGCTGCTAAAGTGACACTTGAAACTTGCTATGTAGCCCAGGCTGGCCCCAAGCTCACAAGAGGACGTCCAGCCTCTGAAGCTGGGATTAGAGGTGCGTGCACCCTGCTCGGCAAAGGCGTGCTTCCAGGGCTTGCTCACCTTGATTCCTGAGCTTCACAGCCTCACTCTCCTTCTCCTACGACACAAAGAGAAGAAGATCAGGAGTGAGCTGTGGCGTGTGTGTGTGGCGTGTGCAGCCCACAGGGACAGGAAGCAGCAGCTCCACTCTCTCTCTCTGTTTTCTATACTCTCCTCTCACACTGGCCTTTGGTGGGAAGCTCTGGGGACCTTTAGCCCTCCTTAGGCAGATATATTTAGACATGTTTGCTGCTTTCCCACTTCATGTTTTTTTCCCATTTATGTAGAGAGCAGCACGTGAGCCCTCTGCACATCTCCCAGCATCCTTGGAGTGTGCAGCAACTGTGGTTACCGGTATAAGCAGTGGCAGTGTGAGCCTTGGTGCAAGCACAGAGCTCAGAGGACCTCTTCGGGGAGTCGGTTCTCCATTTATCATGTGGTTCCAGGGACTGAACTAAGGTCATGAAGTCTGGCAGTGAAGACCCTGTACCATCTTGCCTGCCTGCCTACTTTGCTTTTAACTTCAGGAACTTAACTGCATAATTAATGGTCAGAAACCAACTCCAACCTAGAAGTATGATGCACAGCAAAGTTTCTACTCTACACAGAGCCTGCTCCTACCGCATGCCCCAACAGCCCTCAGAGAGACCTCAAGTCCAGTGCCTGGTAGATTTCCCTGCATGACTGAAATCACACCTTCAGCTGCAGGCCACTTCCAGGGTAGGCAAGAGACTGTCCCTTCAAGCCCGACAGCAGCGGCAGAGCAGGCTAGTAATTGACATGGGACACCCAGGGCCCAGTCAGGCTGCTTTTATTCATCTTATAACCAGCCCAAAAGAAAGTCAGGTTGTCATCTTCACTGTCCCCCCCCACCCCGCACACTCACTGTCATCTTCACTGTCCCCCCCACCCCCGCACACTCACTGTCATCTTCACTGTCCCCCCCACCCCCCCACCCCCGCACACTCAGGTGACCTCACCTGGACTCCAGCCTGGGTCTCTCTCAGTTCTCCTGACTGGCCCTGCAGAGCCTTCATCTCTTCTTTCTTTTGCTTTTCTGCTTCTTTGGTGGCTACTCTTTTCTGGGCCTGGTTAAAAAAAAAAATTCCCCCACATTAAAAGAGGTTTTGGGGTAGCTTCAGACACTGGGAGACAATTTACAGCATCTAAATTTTGTGATAAGAATATAACTTATAGGGGCTGGAGAGATGGCTCAGTGGTTAAGATCACTGGCTGCTCTTCCAGAGGTCCTGAGTTCAATTCCCAGCAACCACACGGTGGTTCACAACCATCTATAATGGGATCTGATGCCCTCTTCTGGTGTGTCTGAAGGCAGCTATAGTGTACACATATACATAAAATAAATAATTTAAAAAAGAGAATATAACTTATATTAAAAGTAAATTCTCTAGTAATTTACTCAAAGTTTGTGCATTGCTAATCCTGCTCTTCCCAGATAGGGCAACGCTGGTGCACAACTCACATGCAGGACATGGACAGGGCAGAGCCTTGCTCGGGGACCAGCTTCTTACACAGATTGTGCTCTGCCACATGGGGCTCAAGAAAGAACCTAGCCGTTTGTTCCTGCCTCAGGTAGCATTGTTCCCTCCCTCCCTCCCTCCCTCCCTCCCTCCCTCCCTCCCTCCCTCCCTCCCTCCCTCTAGCCCAGCTTGGCCAGTGTTCTCAGCAATGCTCTTAGCTCAGCCTCCTGTTGCTGAGATCACAGGATGAGTCAGCACGATTGGTTTATGTTCCAGGTCACTTCCTAAACACAACCCGCAGTGTCATCAGTCCATGAAGGCCTACTCACCCTCACCTCAGCCTCCGTTGGTAAGACAGAGCCATCTATCTTAGCAAACCCCTCAAAGATGGCTTTGTAGAGAAGGTTCCTGCGTGTGGCGCTGTCGTCTGGAGGGAGGTGCTCCAGGGTGAGGGCTGGGTGCTGTCTGTACATGTCCAGGATGATCCTGACCGCTGTCTCTCGCACCTCATACACCCTGTGCTCCAGGGCACTCACTGCAAACTGCAAGGAAAGCAGGCTTAGCTCTGCTACTGATTTCTGAATGACCAAGTTAACTTCTCCCAGCACAAAGCGACCTGAGCATACTGCAAAGACTTGGAAAATAAATACGAGGCCAAGAGGAGACAAGCACTCCACTGTGCGGACACACAGAGGGAGCCACCCACAGCTCTCCACTGCCCGGGCACACAGAACACTCATGTCCAGTGAGTGCTTTGCCTTTTCCATGTGGCGGGGATGCCGTGCCTGGATTAATTGAGATTACAGACGTGCACGGCCAGTTGTGTGTGGTGGTGTGGTTCGTGGGTTTTCATGCTTGTCAGGTGAGGACTTGGTCGGCTCCCCACTGCTGATGGCGACCTGTGCACTCTACCCTCTCACCAGTTGGTGTAGAAACAGCAAGAAGATCCTAGCTACTCCCACATGCTCTCATTAGACGGAGCTGGGGCCAGGGTCATGCTGCACGAGGCTGGCTCACCTTCATCACATTGTCCACCGTGAAGCCTGAGCTCTCGGTGCCCAGGTCTCTCAGCAGCCGGGCCAGCAGGTCCACCTGGCTCATGGCCAGATGAACGGAAGCATTGGCCTTCAGCGGCTGCACCAAGTAGGACGGAATGAGCTGGAGAGACTTCACCTCCTTAAACAAGGCCATTTCCTACAGGATACAGCACAGTGTGTTAACTGCTAGGCAAAAGCTGGAGGTTACTTAGTACGACTTAGCATGACATCACACTGAACCCCGAAGAGAGACAACAGGGAAGTGAGGGACAGAGCAAGCCACGGCCAGCTGTGAATGGGAGCTAGGGATTCTGGGAAAGAATCAGAGAGGGGGCAAAACCACAGACCCGAGGTAGAGATCAACAGGAGAGTCAGGAAAACCTTACAGAAAACAGTCAGAGCCCCAGCCTTCCATTCTTGGTGTTACTCAACCACAATGCAAACGTGTTCTGCGTTTAAGATTTGGGAAGAGATTAGGCCTAGAGCTGGACCTCAGCACGAGTGTTAACGGTGCTTTGGCCTGTGTGCTCACTCGTGAAGGAGCACAAGCCCCATTGCACTGCTTTCCTTGTTGGCACTACACAGGTTCTCACTATGTAGCCTAGACCTCCTTGAACTTACCACATGTGGTGACATGTGGAAACAATCTATCTTTGTACTTAGGCCATGAGTGATGGCTCAGGTACAAAGGACACAGGCACAGTGAATATGACCTCTGGGGGGTCAGGACAGCCGGTTCCTGAAACAAGTGGGCCTGAGGGTGGAGGCTCAGGGCCAATTAACCTGATGACTTTGAAAGTTTATTTATTTTTTATGTGTGAGTGTGTCTATGTGCACTTGTGCTCTGTGTCTGTGTATGCCCTGTGGAGCTGACTCACAGGAGGGTGGATGTGAGAAGTCACACCTGGGTGCTGGAGCCCAGCCCCTTCACCACTGCTGCTGGCTTTGTAGCCCAACCTGGGAACACTCGGCACAAGGTAATGTCAGATGCAGGAGGCTTTCGACTACCCAGAATCTAACAGGGCAAGTCATGTTCCTGGAGCCCTAGCACGGGAGGCTCAGACAGGGGAGCTGTGAGTTAAGGGTAGCATGGCTATATGGTAAAACATTTAACACGGCTGAGTGTGGTGATGCACTCCTGCAGTTCTGGCTGTGGAGGGCTGTGGAGGGAGGGCAGAGGAGGGAGGGCTGTGGAGGGAGGGCAGAGGAGGGTGGCCTGGGTGACACCCATCTCTTAAGGAAAAACAAAAACCAAACCAACTAGCTCACTAACACCTTCCTGCCCCTGTCTTTCAGAGGCAGATGCATCTTTAGCAGTGACCCCGTGCAAGCCTTGTGCTACATGCACACTGCAGCGCTTCTGTCCCGCTGGCTTGCCTCATTTCTTCCTATTGTTTTCCCTGAACATTAAATTTCTTAATAAAGCCAGGTCTTAGATTCTTCACATTTTGAGAAATGGAAAACATTCCAATATGGATGTATGCACTCACAAAACTCTGCATCAAACTTTAAGGAATTCTTAGATTTTCTCAAGTCTAGATATGGAGCGTAACTAGAGGCTCCCTAAGTCTGCTAGGCAGGTCACCCTGTGACCCTGTGCTTGGGAGGCCAAGGCAGGATGCAGGAAACCCTGCCTCACACTGAGAAAGAAACCAAAACAACCTTCCTGAACTAGATGGCTCACGAGCAAATTTAAATAAAGCCAAATATATTTTTGTAGTACTTGATAAACTGTGTGTCAACCCTCCTGCCTGTTTATGTGAATATTTCACACACACAGCCCACAGTAAGTGTGCTTGGTGAGAGAATGAAAACGGCTGAACAGCAGTGTGTCCATTCTCGTTCTCCTCTTCCTTTTTGTTAACAGTCCTCTGGGTGACTCCGCTGTACTTATTCTGTGCATGTGTGGGTGAGAGTGGAGGGCAGAGGTTTCTTTCAACCCTGTGGGTCCACCTTAGGGATTGAACTTAGGCTGTCAGGCTTGGTGGCAGGCACTTTTCACCCACTGAGCCATCTCATAACCCTTTCTTTTGTTCCTGTGAATGGTGTGCCTACATGTGTTGGTACATGTTGACATGTGTGTGCATTCATGTTGGCATGTGTGTGCATTCATGTTGGCAGGTGTGCATGCATATTGGCATGTGTGTACATGCCTATTGGCATGTGTGTCTATGCATGTTGGCACGTGTGCATGTGTGTGCATGCATGTCATCATGTGTGTACATTGCCTATTGGCATGTGGGTGTCTATGCACGTTGGCATGTGTGTGTATGCATGTTGAGGTCCAAGGTTGAATTTCAGGGGTCTTCCTACATATCTCTTCCACTTTATTTTGAGGCAGGGTCTTGTAATCAGTCCCAGTGACTGCTGATTTGGCTAGATTTGCTAGGAAGCTTGATCCATGGATACGATCTGCACCTTCCAGGTCTGTGACTGAGGCAAGCCACCATGCCTACCTGGTACTTATATGGAATTTTTTTTTTTAAAGATTTTATGTATATGAGTACACTGTTGCTGTCTTCAGACACATCAGACGAGAGTGTTGGATTCCATTACAGATAGTCGTGAGCCATCATGTGGTTCCTGGGAATTGAACTCAGGACCTCTGGAAGAGCAGTCAGTGCTCTTAACCGCTGAGCCATCTCTCCAGCCTGGGCTCTAGGGATCTTAACTGTGAGTTTGCAACGGCTTTAACTGCTGAGCCGTCTGCTTAGTTTTATACATTCCTTATTTCCATCTCCAATAAGCTGGGTGTGGTATTAAGCCTGCACTCTGAGTACTTGGAAAGCTAAGGCAGAGGTCACTGAGTCTGAAGAAGCCAGCCTGGGCTCTACAGTCAGCTAGAGTCCAGCCAGCATTACAGAACGAGAATCTGTCTCAAAACAACAACAAAAGCTTAGGTCTACACAGAACTTGTCTCTCGAGCACTAGGGGAGCATGAGAGCAACTGTCGGAGGCTTTGCAGCACAGAGAACCCTGCAAGGCAGAGTCAGACAGCAGTAAGACGGTGACAGGGAGGTCCCAACCTGGATGAAATTCAAGGCCATGACACGGAGGCGGGCAGAGGAGTCTCCAGCTCTGGCGAGTAGAAGGGGGAAAGCTCTCTCCACACAGTGCGTTGTGTCAAGTTTGCCCAGCTTGTGCTTGGGAATATACTGTGTAATTATCATTTTCAGCAATTTCAATGAAGCCTGAAAGACCTACAGAAAATGAGGTAGACAGATCAGCTGTGTGGGGGGAGTTCAACTAATGTGAACATTAGACGATGAACTGCTTCCACATATAGCACCCCACGCCAGAGCCCTGCACCCATCCTGTTCCCTCACCACTTGACGATGCTGACCATGTGACAACAGCTACCCATCCTGAACTAACCCTAGTCCTCAACCTGTCTTGTCCGGAGTGTTCATTCGAAAGCCTGCTCAGAGCTGCAGAAGCAAGGGCAACTCGTGGCCCCTCAGGAGAACCCAGGAGAGCTGAGTGCTATCTGTGGGGCTCTGCCTCTCTGCTGAGGATGACGGAAAAACAGAGGCTGTGCAAAGCTGAGCAAGTGTCCAGGTAAGGACAGCCCCTCCCATCTGTCATTTACCCAGCCTCTTGCTGGGGACCCTCATTCCTGGTCTCACTGGAAGCTGAGTCACAGTTATATCAGTGACCTGGGGACAGCAGGTTGAGGGACTTACTGAGGCCACAATGTCCTTTATGGCTCTTCGGATGAGAAAGACAGATGCTCGGAGCATGTTTTTCAAATCTTCCTTCTGGGTTCCAACAGGCATCTCCATCAGCTTCTTGTACAACGCCAGTAGTGCATCTTCTCGGCAGGACCACATCTTAGAATAGGCCCCAGCCACCTGTCAGAAAACAGCAGGTCTGCTTTACTCCAGGAGGTAGCCTGTCCAGCACCACACAGACACCCTAGGCTGCCTGCCATCTTGCACTTTAAGGCTCTTTTCTAGTAGGGAGCTGGTCTGTAGGTGGAGCTGTGTTAATGGGAAATGAAGACCTGAGAACCTGCACACTGTGGACACTGACTCCTGCAAGGACACTAACCTCCACATGTGATTGGCAGGATGTGCACTCCATACACCTCCCCTCTTTCCAGGTACAGGCATATAGACATACAGACTGAAACAGATAGACAGACACACAGACACAGACATACAGACTGACTCACAGATAGATGCAAACACAGACTTGATACACACACACACACACACACAGATATACAGACTGACACACATATGCACATGTTAAACAAAGTAAAAAAAATGCAAATGCAGCTGTCTTCTCTTCTTTCTCTCTGTGTGCTCTGTGTGCCTGTGCACATGTGCATGCCATTGTGATTGTGTGCATAACTTGGTTTTCCTTTTTTACCAAGGCTTCGCCTAAGGTGTCGATGGCAGCACTGGCTTCTCTCAAGGCCTTCTCTGTCAAGGGCTCTGGCTCCCCTGCGACACCCCGCCTCCGGACATCACTGTCTGCCTCTTTCACTTCTGCCTCTGCAGATGCTTCCCCCAACTGCTTCCGAGTAACAGGAAGAGGCCGTTCATCATAGGGCAGGACTTCCGTCTGTAAGGTAAGCAGAGGTGAGCCAAGTGCTGTGGAGCTGATGCTCTGGGTGGGGGCTCTGCCCGGGATGCCTCCTCCACAGCCTGGTGGAACCCTTCTGGTTCAGCCGACGTACGGCGCAGGAGAAAGGTCATCCATTTCCTCTCAGACTAGTGTGAGGACATTCTTTTACTGTACGACACAGAGCAATGCACACGCTCGCTATGGGAGGCCTCAGAGCCGGCACAGCCTCCTAGTGAGACAGTCTGTACCGAGTCCTCTGGTGCTCCTTGGGGAGCAGCTGCCGTCCCAGGCTTCAGTCTTCCGGCACCTAACTCACCAGGCACCTTTCTTGCTGTCCACACAGCAGTGAGGACGGACCTTCTGGCCTCACAGCCGTGTCCCGTCTTAGACAAAGGCACGGAATTAAAAAGGCAAGCATACAGTGGTGAGAGCAGAGAGAGCATTCCTGACTGGGTCCTGACACCCGGTGACAAGTCCCTGACTCTTCCTGAGACAGTAGGTGAGTACACACCTGTAAGGATACTTTTCTCAAAGTCCGAAATCACAAACGCCAACCCTGAGTCAACACGGATATCTCAACTAGGCCGCAGAGGCATTGCTACCCTAAGCTGACCCATGAACACGAAGCCCCTCTGCTTTGCAATACATGCTCTGGAAGGCCTGGTGGGGCAGCCAGCATAGGCCTCTCTGTTCTGGCTGCTGCTTCCGAGGCTGGCATGGGACTGAGGGTGATCCAGCTGGACTGAAGTGGGGACCCCTTGGCAAAATGTTCTCCTGTGCCAGTGGGTAGCCAAGGAAGACAGGAGCTGCAGACTCAAGTGATAGAAAGAAACCAGGCTTCTGATGAGACTTGGGCTCCTGAGTCAAACCAATCCTGGAACCACAGGACCTGTTGTGCTCTTTGTCAGAGCAGTCAGTACAGAGTCCAGTGTTCTCAGGTTTTCTGTCACCATGCTGTTGTAAAGGCACGGTGACCATGGGCACGTGGTGCTATGTGAAAAGTATGCCCAGCAGAATTCACCCATTTATTCTGAGATAGGATCACTCCATGGCCTTGGACACCCTGGTACTTGCTATGTAGTATAAGCTGAGCTGGCAGCAGTCCTGCCCCGGCTCCTGGAGAGCTCCAGGCGCTCGTGCCTCACACATGCTCTTTTACATCTCCAAGCAATGCTTGAGGCAGATATTTTCTTTCAGAAAAACCAGGGGCTCAAAAGATAGACTGAGGCCACAGATGAAGAACTACAGATGTGGCTGTCAAGGAGTGGCCAATGGGAATTTGCTCCCTCTAGCTCTGCTCTAGCCTGTGTCCCAGCGCCCTCCTGGATGCAGGGAGGGCTGGCCCTGCAGGAGGCATGGACCTGTTCTGAGATTAGCACCCGTGACAACCCATGCTGCTGACTGTCACGATGGAGGAGAGTAACTTACATGGCTCCTTGGGGCGTGGCCTGCAGCAGGTGGGGACGGGTCCACTGCTGAATGCTGAGGAGAAGATGCTGAGGGCTTCTCCTGGAGGACAGGGCCAGCAAACGAGTCTTCAGCTACCAGCTTTTCTGTGCGAGGGAGTGAGGACACGGCCTTCCAGTGCTGGGGACTGCTGGGAGATGCAAGGGGCTGGAGGGGCAAGGCGAATGGCCTCTGCATCTGGAGGGAAAATGGGACAAAGGCATGAGTGCTGCTCATCATCTGACTGCAGGAAGACTGTGCTGAGAGACACCTGGCATGCCAGAAAGTAAGGACAGTTCACGAGCACATAATGGTCCTAGGCCTCAGCTAAGGCCTAGGGCCATGGCATCTGCTCAGCTGTGTCTGCCACAGTTACAGAGCAGACTACAGAGCAGAGTCACATCCTGACTTAGCATGGCCATGGGTGCTTGTGCAGGGTTTAGCAACACATGTCCTAGAAGCACAACGGGCAAGGCCCTGGGTTCAGAGCCAGGCTCTGACCCAGGTAGCACCCTGGGGTTCACACTGCTCTATGTTTCTATCTAGAAGGAAGGCAGAGACATGCAGCCCATCCACACCAGCCTGAGGCTGGCAGCCTAGAGAGTGGGACTGGTAAGAACTAGCAGCCTGCACTCAGCACTGAGCACCCCCTCCCTCACCTGTACTCAGCACCAAGCACCCTCTCCCTCACCTATACTCAGCACTGAGCACCCTCTCCCTCACTTGTAATCAGCACCAAGCACCCTCTCCCTCACCTGTACTCAGCACCGAGCACCCTCTCCCTCACCTGTACTCAGGATAGGGCACCTTCTCCCTCACCTGTACTCATGATCGGGCACCCTCTCCCTTACCTGTACTCAGCACCGAGCACCCTCTCCTTCACCTGTACTCAGGACTGGGCACCCTCTCCCTTACCTGTACTCAGCACCGAGCACCCTCTCCCTCACCTGTACTCAGGATAGGGCACCTTCTCCCTCACCTGTACTCAGCACCGAGCACCCTCTTCCTCACCTGTACTCAGCACTGAGCACCCTCTCCCTCACCTGTACTCAGCACCGAGCACCCTCTTCCTCACCTGTACTCAGCACTGAGCACCCTCTCCCTCACCTGTACTCAGCACCGAGCACCCTCTCCCTCACCTGTACTCAGCACTGAGCACCCTCTCCCTCACCTGCCATGTAGTCATCATCTGCCTGCATGAACTATAAGATTAGGGATAGTGTCTTGCTAAGTCTGTCTCCACCCAATCAGACTATTCCAATGGGTTTCACATACACAGCTACAGGTACTACAACCCACACAATATGGAGACCAGTCTGGAGGGATGCCAAGGCCGATCTTCCTGACTCTAGCCTCTGTGAACCCTAGAAGATTGCATCACAGCAGAGACCTGCTGATTGTTCAAGACATGGAGTACCTGCCAGGGTCCTCAGGGAGCCTGAGCACAATCCCCACGTGCCCCCACCCTGAGGCCAGCTCTGACCTCTGGCTCGCCCTGCAGAAGGCCATGTAGTTCCAGCTGTTCGTACACCTGGGCACGGTAGCGAGCCATCTGCTGTTTCTTCTCCTTGGCCAGATCGTAGTCTTCCTTCTCCACCGCACAGCGCTTCTCCACTTCATAGCGCCCTAGGCGCTCACCGACCTGCAGCACACAACGTGGGCATCTACTCTCATAGGACATGCGTGGGTGGGAGGGTCTGTGCTGTATGCTGTCTCAATACCTGGCACTCAGGAGTCCCACACGGCCAAAGCCTCTGGCTCACTGATCCCCAACGCTACCTGCCTGGGACTCTAACTGCATCTCTGCTCCTCAGCCTTCAGGAACCTTCAGGGGTGGTGCAGAGGAGATCCAGCCTGGGCAGGTGAGGGTATGTGCTCAGAAGCTGTACCTTCTGCAAGTCAGCGATCGCTTGCTTCAGTTTCTTTGCATGGTCATAGCGCTCCTTCTTGACAGCTTCCCGTTTCCTTTCATCCAGCCTGCGGATGATCTGGGCAACTTCAGGGTCTTGGTACATGTCAAAAGCCAAGTCATCAAGTGGAGAGATGTAGTCAGATCGCCTAAGGAGAGAAGACGACCCCTTCGGTCAGGAGAGCCAAGAGCTCATGCTGCACACAGGTGAGAAGGTTAGAAAAGGTTCAGGGGTGTTCACAGGGCCCCCTCTCGAGGCCTGACTCAGAGAGGCCGTTCAGGCTGCAGCCATGAGCGACAGGGGCTCCTGCTCCCTGTGACTCAGAGAGGCCGTTCAGGCCGCAGCCATGAGCGACAGGGGCTCCTGCAACCTGTGCTTCACTGGGCTGCGTGTCAGGCAGGCCGCAGACACTCAGCACCCGTGACCTGTTGTGAGCACAGCAGGAAGTACCTTTGTTCTGAGTGACCCAAATGCAAGCTATGACCTGGGTAGTTACATATAGGTTAAGTTTATATAAATAGTATCTGTCACAAGGAGTTTAGCTGGAAAACTTTAATCAGGTCAAACGGGCCTGGGACACATGCTTTATTTAAAAATCCCCAGGCCCCCTTCTGCTGTCCCCATCTCTAATCAGGCCCTTTGCCTGGCAGCCCAGTGACTAATACTGCAATGAACATCCCTTCCATCAGTAACGTAAGGGTCGACACAGCTCACACTAACTGTCAACACCATGCTTGCAAGCCTACACCACTCTGCCATGTCCCAGAAACCAATACAAAGGTTTTATTTTAAAAATTCTCACCGAACAAAAAAAAAAAAAGTCCCATGATGCCATAGTCAAAAACATACCCACTCTTATGCAACACCCCAGGGCGAAGCCAGGCTCTCACCCCATGAATCTCAACACTAACATTCAGGCAGGCTTCTCACAGCCCTCTGCCTTCACAGAATCCTGGGGGCCAGGCAGGCCAGACCAGACACCACTAAAGATGGGAGCTCTGTCAAAGCATGCCACGGTGTGCTGTGGCTGCTTTGTAAGCTCAGGCTTCAGAGAGGGCAGAAAGCAAGGCGTGGCCACCAGGAAGGAGCTGACCGAGCTGAGCAGTGGTGAGAGGTGAGGGTACATTGGCTCTCCACATGCCTGAGAGCTAAGGCATGGTGGACAAGGTATCCCTGCTCTCAGGGACCTTTGCTAACTCTGGACACACAGAACTGAAGCGTGTCTGCACAGCAGCAGTGCAGGTGTGCAGGAGGCACATTCACCTTAACCTCTGCACGGACGCAGGGCAACCTGACCAGCGGCTCCTGTTCTCCCCTGACCTGACCCAGGAGCTGTGAGCTATACTGAGGAGGGATGAGGGAGGGGTCTTACCCAGAGAAAGTTCCATCTAGGGCTGGGTCCTCAGGATTGTGGGGACTGTGGCCCAGGTAGTGGTCGATCAGCTTCTCCCTAGAGGTCTTTGGAAACAAAATAGTCTCTTAGACTCTCAGCAAACAATGGACACGACAAGTCTTAATTTTACAACTTCTTAACAGAGAGGTGTGAGCAGGGCTCAGTGGTCCTGGTCTTCTGCACGAGCAGTTAGAATTCTTAAGGAAAATGGCTGCTAACTTCTCTGACAGTCAATCATAGTTGTATGACAGCTTCTGAATTGATACATTTTGTGACGAGAAATGTATTTCTTTTTTTTTTTTTTAAAGAAATGAATCTTTCGGGGCTGGTGAGATGGCTCAGTGTGTAAGAGCACCCGACTGCTCTTCTGAAGGTCCAGAGTTCAAATTCCAGCAACCACATGGTGGCTCACAACCATCTGTAACGAGATCTGATGCCCTCTTCTGGAGTGTCTGAAGACAGCTACAGTGTATTTACATATAATTAATAAATAAATAAATCTTAAGAAATGAATCTTTCATACTTACAATATTGCTTTCATCACCCAGATCTGCAGGGTCTCCAATGATATTTATTGCAACCAAAGCCACCTAAGAAACAGTTACATCATTAGAAGTTAAACGTGCAATGTTTGAAGCGCCTTAGCCCTTTTGCTAACTCTTGCCTGTGGTGCTGTAAGGTAGGATGGTGCACCCCCAAGTGCACTGGCAGGTCCACACTACTGTAGAGAACTGAGGCGCACAGGAGAGCCCTGATGTTCTAATGCTCCACCAAGTGACTACAGTTTGTAGGTCTCTAAACAAGCATTGCTAGCCTAGAGTTTTACCTGAGTCTTCAGGGCAGCCAGCACTCCGAGGTGAGTGTGCAGTCCATACCCACTAACTTAACACAGCCCACTTTACCCAGGTGCTGGCTCTCACCTCTTGCCCTTAGTGGAGAAGTTGCTTCTCTTTCCCACCCATCACTGTGGCCCAAGCTCCTAGTCCTACAGGTGGAAACGTGCAGATGAGGTGGAAGAAGAAAAAACATTAGAAATGGTTGCTGCAGTTTCCCCATGAGGCCATGCTACAGTGGATCTTGTGATGCAGCCATGTCTCACAGCTCATTTGCCTGCTAAGACAGTGTGACCTGTTGGCTTGCTCCTGCTCTCCTTGGAGGGGCAGCGAGTGGTATAAACGTGTGTGTGCTCACAAGGTTGTTTTGGACAAACTTGAATTCCTTTTTTGGGTGGTATGGGGTCCTAGGGATTGAACTCAGGGCCTGAGCATGCTGGCACCAGCACTATACCACAGAGATACAGCCAGCCTTCCCCATTTCCAATTCATTCATCAAAAGGAAGAAAAGGCAGCAGCGCGGCTTAAGCAGGTAGTGCGTGTGGTGCTGCTGGACCAAGCACTGGCCGGCTGACTCCCACAGGCGCTGGTCTCGGGCAGCAGCGCGGCTTAAGCAGGTAGTGCGTGTGGTGCTGCTGGACCAAGCACTGGCCGGCTGACTCCCACAGGCGCTGGTCTCGGGCAGCTCTGAGGCCTCAGCTGTCATGCTGCCAGTCAGTCACTTATGCTCTCAGCAAATGACAGTCAAGCTACTGCACACAGATGACATAAAAACTCCGGGAGCCTTTGTGCTCTTTTTTATCTGAGTCTGGTTCAGTCACAGAGGCTCTTGCATGCCCTGTAACCATGTGCCCAGCATTGCCATATGGAGAGCCTAGGTGCAGAGAGCAACAGCCACCCCTGCATCCACTCCTGTGAGAGCACCCGACTGCGCATGGACGAGTACACCTGACCAGTCCTCTTACAGAGCTGTGGGGTAAGGGGTGTAGAGGGCAGGGTGTGGGCTGTGCTATCAGGACAGAGCCTCAAGCACACACACAAATCTCACCTGATTATATATGTTGTATTTGTTGGCATGGTTTTGGTGAAAAATCAGTTTAAGAAACTGCCCCACAGCATCCACATAAACAGACTTGAGCTCCCGGGCTTTGCAGCCTGTCTTCTCATTATCACAGAGGGAGACATAGCTGAAAGGAAAGCTACTGCTCAAGTACAGTTGAGAAAGCCATCCCCATTCCCACCGAACCCCACAAGGCCTGAAACAAAACCTAGGGACCTTGCATGCGCCAATTAACATGCTTGAGAAAAGCTTCCCACCCTAGACGCAGCTGCCGCTGAACCCCACAGATGTGGAATGTGCCTCTTAAGCAAATGAAATCTCAGGCGTGTGTAGGAAGGTCACAGAGGGCAAGAGGCACAATCCACAGGGCCATCACACTCAGTGCCACCGCCATACACCCAGAGTGTCCTTCTTACCCCAGTCTGCGGAACCTCTCTGCTTGGTATGGCACCAAGTACTCAGGCAGGCTTTCACTGATGTAGAACTCGACTTTGCTAGAGATCATGTACTGGTGAGCAAGTAACTGCAGCTTTCTTACTCGACACCTCTCCACCATCTGGAGAACGATTTCTTGTGGAAACTGGCAGAATCTGAAAGCAAACATGGGTTTGGATTTCCGAGGAATGCCTGCAGCCTTCCTGTCTGCCTGTTTTTCCGGCAGGGGAGCGTGAGGCCCAGCATGGCCGATGTGGGGGAGCCCGTACCTGAACGGAAGACTCCCGTCCTTCTAAAGCTGGACCTAAGGCTGGTCGACCCTGCTGGCCACCTGCAGACCTAACCTCAGGCTGCTAATACTGATGGCTGAGGTGGAACTTTAAGCTGAGGAGACACACAACCATTCCTATGGGGCCACACAAGCAGGCCAGGCAGAGCCAGAGGCTTCCCACAGAAGCCTGAGGACTTAGGGAAGCCCTGCTTGTAGGATACCAGGCTGTCAATCTGCAGCAGGCGACTTCTGGGTGTGCTCGGTGCTTTAGGGGCAGCTGAGCTGAAGCTTCTAACTTACTCAGGACCTACCCACTGCAAGAGCACCACCTCTGTCAGCAAGGAGCCCACACAGAAGGCATGGCCGTGACTCAGCAGTACAGTGTGCTGAAAGGACAGTACTGACATACATTAGCTGGCAGACACTGTGGGCGTGTGGAACAAAGGGAGCTCTGAAGGATGGGGCAGTCAGGGAGGGCCTTCCCTCCACAAGTATCAACATCCCTGTGCCTGGTGACCTCTGCGTGTGTGCGTGTGTGCGTGTGTGCGTGCGTGCGTGCGTGTGTGTGTGTGTGTGTGTGTGTGTGTGCACGCGTGCGGGTGTGTGCAAGCACGTGTGTGTTTTACCTTTGTTGGCCAGGCCTTTCTTTCCCCCATCCCACTCAGAAAACCCGTAACTCGCGAGGCTCCTAAGGGTCTCTTCGAGAGTGGAGCCACTTCCCCCACCTTGGGGAGCACAGTTGCCTGGACACCACCACAGCACCGCCAGGGCTTCGCTAGCCCTGTGCTCACTTCCCAGTTCTCTGACTTCTACAGCTCAGGGCAATGCTCTCCCATCGAGCTACATCCCAAGCCTGCCATCGTCATCAGATACACTGACAGACTGCCTGTGAAAATCTCGGTGGGGGAAGGTGCCTGCTGCCAACCACAGTTTGATCCCTGGGATCCACAGGGTGATAAGAACTGAGTCCCACAAGTTGGCTTCGGAGCTCCACACACATGACACACATGCAGTTGACACATGCATGGACAGACACACAATAAATGTACAAAATCACCTGGAAACTGAGACTGGTATGCAGGCGCTCACCACCAGCACACACCATGCTCTATTGGAGTCTCATACTCTGGAGACTAACTCTGGATCCAAAGGCTCTTAGAAACACATGCCAGGAACTTACCTCATCCTCTAAGTGCCACCTGTGCCCATCCCTGTGCCCGGACCCTGAGCATGCTTTCTGTAGCTTATGCTGACAGCACCTTGTCCATATTGGTGACAGTTCATTTAAGGAGACATACCCTTTCCTCTGGTATCCCCTAGAAGCACGTTACTAAAATGAATATAGTTATGACCTTAAAGAAATATGCCAATGGTGAAAGTACCATGCTAGTGTGATTGGCATAAATACCACTACACAGGAAGCCCTGTGTGTCTCTTAAAGAACCTTCATGAAATCCTAGGGCAGACATAGCCAACGTTGGAGATTTCTGCGGAGGGAAATGCAAAAGATAGAGTGGAAGCTCCACCTTTCGAAGCTTAAGGGAAGCAGGGGACCACTGAACCGGGGAGCTTGGGAGGAAGTGGGTGTGGCTGGGGGCACAGGCCTGGCCTAGCTTGCCGGGTGGCACCTGTGTTGGTAGGTGTAGAGGACAGCGTGCCAGGGCAGAGTGCCAAGAAGCTCAGCGCCCACAGCCCCAGCGATGCCCTTCTAACAGATCTGCTTTACGTCTCCCGTCCCTCAGCTCAGGCACAGAGGGAGGGGTGCTGCTTACTGGGTCCTCTCAGAAACTCCAAGAGAAAAAATGTACTTTAATTTTAATGATTTAATTTAGTTTTCACTGAAATATACCATATAGCTGTCTAGACATGCATTTCATGTTTTTGGACCAGGAGGTGTAAAGCCCACCATGTATTCACTCAGAGATGCGCTCTCATGCCCACCCCTCAGCCCAGCCTTACTTTGGTGATCTCCACCCACTGACGGTTGGTGCGTGGATCATTAGTTCTCGGGCACTGAAGCCATCTTCATGTCCAGAGGAGCTGACCACTACAAATCCAATCTTGTGGGGCATTCTGCACACACTGGCTGTCCAGAAGAGCAGGGAAGAGCTCTGTGAACGAATCCAACCCAGGGTTAGAAGTAGTGTTAGTTCATGTCATACAAGGTAAGCCACAAAGTCCTCAGAATCGCCCAGCCCTCGGAAAGGGCTGGTGTGTCTACAGAACCTTTGAAATGGATGTTCTCATTCAACTAAATGCACCACTGAAGCTACTGTGATTTCCCTGAAAGTCTGACCTGTGCTGCGAGCTGAATCACATCCTTACTGACGACCCTGCCTTTGCTGCACGTGATTATGCCCTAATGGGAGTCCCTGCATACACTATCGGGGGATACAATGTGGCTGCTGTACTTTTAAGAAAGGAGAAGGATCTGGGGATGGGTATCACTGAGGAATAGTGCTTGCCTATTGTACAGAAGACACATGTACGCACACATACACTCCAGAAACACTCATGTGCACATACACGCACACACTTGCACACACACCAAACAACCCCCCAATAACACCTAGTGATGCACAGGGAGGAGCCTTAGCGGTCGTGCCGACCTGCAGCCCTAGGGAAGACAGTGTATGTATACAGACGCACCAGGGCAGAAGGGAGCACAGCTGGGCCGAGAGCCTGACTCTGGACATTTCCAAATTTAATTCAAGAACTAGCTGGACCAGGATCATTTGCAGGCTCCCAGATCCCTACAGTATGTGGAAAACCACCCAGAGAAGCCCAATAGAGCATCTTGCTGGGTCACCTCCCCTCCCCTTCCAGAATGGCACAAGTAGTTGTCATTTCCCCCCTGGATCTGGAAAATCAAGCTGGGCAAGGATGGGCTCTGGCCCTTAGTGGGGGCATGGGGCAGGCAGCAGGGACAGCCTCTCCTCCCCCCCCCCCCCAGTCCTAGTGAGGGAAGGCAAACACTGCTTATTCTAACGCAGAGACTGCTGCAAGCTAAGTTGCCAAGCTGAGGAGAGATATGGCCAAGCTTGAGGGAGCTTGAGGAAGAACAACCGGCTGAAAAATTCTTTCACTGTGACTTTTCAGGGAATGGCCCTGTATCCTACCTCTCACCCTTGTCATCTGGAGGATGTGATGCTGTGATCCTAGCTCACCCCTCTCATCTGGAGGTTGTGGTGCTGTGATGTCTGCTTTACTGCCCCCTGCTCTCCATGTTGAAAAACAATAGAGTGAGCTTGGCTATGGCAACTCTGTACTTCCCTCCAACCCTGGCTGGGGCCTGCTGGGGCAAGCTTTCCTAGGCTTGGACAGTCCATGAATCCCATACCCCTACACAGTGAGGTTTATGAATGGGAACATACGTATGTGTTGCCCAGAAGAAACTCAACCTCAGGACTATCTAGAGACCACAGCAAAGGAGATTTCTCCCCACAGAGGCTCCTAGCACTGGAATCCAGAGCTGCCGAGGCCAACAGCAGTGGAGGGCCTGCCCAAGTGGAGCTAACTTTGGGCGGCAGCACTGACAGAGAGCAGCAACACACAGGTCCTCAGATGTGATCATACTGAGAGCCCAAAGTGCTTATGGCCCCTTGGTTACTTCTTAGTTACCAAGCCAATCAAACACTTGCTAAGCAAGATGCTGAAGTAAACCATCAGAAGAAAAACCACTGCTCCTAACACGGAACAAAGAAGTCCATTGGAAGTTTCTTGGAATAAGATACAACATTGAAATACTCTATAGACTCTGACATCCAAACTATCCCACAGGAAATCCGGCTCATGTGAACACACTTGATGTGTAATCTAGATCTTTCTCTTCCACTGGATTTGAAAAGGACCATCCCAAGAATCAATGCCTGTCTGGCATTTGCTGGTGTTTTGGGGTATGTATGTATTAAATTATTAAGAGTTAGAATGGCAAGTCACTGTTAAAGATGCTACATGAGTTCCCTGTGGCTGTAACGGCAGCAGAGTAGAGGAGACTGACCCAGAAAATAGCGGAGAGCAGTGATAAGCATAGCTGGGTGACTTGGCATGCTTCTCCTTTAATCTGTGAGGCTACACTCCTAGTTCACACAGGTTCTGAACCCCGAGCTGATCTCCCTCAACCACCATCCTCCCCTTTAGCACAAGAGGGCAGCACGGTATGAAGGATTACTGGATTCCACCCTTCTTCCTTATCTCTATTCCAGATGGGTACAACTGCCCGTTCAACCTATGCTCCTGTCAAGACAAACATTCTTTAAATCCAACTTTGATCACCCCTCTCCAGGTCTTAATTTTAAAACCCTAGGCAGCCCCATTGTAGGAGTAGAAGTGCTAATTATGACCGGACACCTTGTTTCCCCAGTCTCCATTCTTGTCTTGGATTTTTTTTTTGTTTGTTTTTATTTTTGGGACAGAGTCTCTTATTTAGGCCTGACTGGCCTAGAACTTGTTATGTAGTCTAGACTGGCCTCAAACTCACAGAGATTCTCCTGCCTCTGCATCCCAAGTACTAGGATTAAAGGTATGTGACACTATGCCCGGTTATGACTTGAATTCTAGAGAATAGTCAAATCTAACGAACTTCTCCAGTGCCTTGACCAGACCCTGTGTCTTCAAGAGCCCGTGTCAGGTGTGGTAGTGCATGCCTTTGATCCCAGAACTTGGAGGATCTCGGAGTTTGAGGTCAGTATGGTCTATATGTAGTAGTTCTAGGGCTACACAGTGAGACAGTCTCAAAAAAAAAAAAAAAAAAACAAAAACCAAAAAACAAGCAAGCAAACAAACAAACAAACAAAAATCAGGTCTGTCTACCTCGTCTCTGTGGTGCATAGAACAGAATGTTAACAGCAGATACAAGTGTATGCCCAATAAAACTAAAACAAAGTACGGGTACTGAAGATCCCTGCAGGAGGGCTGTGGGGGCAGCGTGGCCAAAACACTGGGGCCTCAATAAGGACATCTACAAAATGTACATTTTCAGCCGATGCACTCACTGGAGCCCTTCCACCTCCTGTTCCTTCCCGCCTCACAAAGCCCACCACAGATCTGGATCTGTGCAATGCTGTGTTACTAGCTGGTTACCACAGGCGGCTGGTGTTCCAGCTGCCACTAGGGCAGCCACAGCCAGCAGTGTCAATTGACATTTACCCTAGCATTGCTTATAAACTAAGCCCCAACTCTTCTATTTTTGGTTATGAACTTACCCTGTCATCTTTCCAACCAGAAACCCGAACTCAATGTAGCAACTTCCAAACATTTTGTTACAAGGATATGAAAAGTGTTTCCAGTTTTCTTTTCAAGAAAACGTAAATGTTACAATATTAAGTAATGATCTGGGGCCAAGTAATTTTAAGGACTGAGAGTGCTTTAGAGAATCTTAACGCTTAAAAAGCACAACAAACCAAACCCAGCGAACAAACAAAACCCCCAAACGACACGGATCGAAGTGTAGCCTACCCGGAGCCAGAGCTACAGTCTTTAGTCTCGTGGCAACTGCTCCTGTTCAGTAACGCATGCAGACGAGGACAAGGCGGGGCTCGAATCCGATTCCGGACACGAAGGCTGAGATGCGCTGCAGGGAGGCCTGGAACAGGCACTGGCCGCGCAGTCCCTCCAAGGCCAGGTGTCAGGGAGCCTCCGCCCCGGGTGCCTGCCGAAGACCGAGGCCACGCAGGGTCACAGAGCGCCGCGGAAACGACCAGGCGGGGCCGCTGCGATGTCGGCCTCCGCTATCTTCGGAGGGGTCTCGGTCCAGCCGCCCCCACCCCGGGCCTCTGAGGAGGGCAGCAGAGGAGCAGCCCGGGCTGCCTCTGCCCAGGGCCCGGGCCGCAGCTGCGCTCCCATAGCAACCAGGCCGGCCCGCGCGGTACGCCTGCGCGTCCGCCCGCCGGCGCCTGCGTGCGCATCCAGGCCTCGAGGATTCTGGCTGGGGACAGGTCCTGCAGTCGGACGTTTCCGGTTGCACCTACCTACGTAGAGAAAAGAGTTCCGGGCCGCGTCTACGCACCACAGTTCCGGGCAGGAACGTTACAAGTCCAGTGTCGCTACGGTACCGCAGCCCTGCAATGTGCGCGGTGCTCCGCCAACCCAAATGCGTCAAGTTGCGAGCCCTACATAGCGCCTGCAAGTTCGGCGTGGCGGCCCGGAGCTGCCAGGAGCTGCTGCGTAAGGGCTGCGTCCGCTTCCAGGTGGGTCTTGCATTCCGGGCAAGCACTGCGCGGCGGGCACCTTGGCTTCCACCCCTACGATTTCCATCCTCTTGGGTGGGCTTGGACAGGCGCTAGGCTTCTACAGTACGCAGAGCTGGCTGTCTGGAAGCCAAGACTGTTGTGGGACAAGCTGATCTTCTTGTCCTCCAGCTCCCGATGCCCGGTTCCCGGCTGTGCCTGTACGAAGATGGCACGGAGGTGACGGACGACTGCTTCCCGGGCCTTCCCAACGACGCTGAGCTCCTATTGCTCACCGCTGGCGAGACCTGGCATGGCTGTGAGTAGGAACACTTTGGAGATGGGAGGGACCTACACGGTTTAAAGCCTCGTCGAGGGGCCCGGGCAGGAACCCAGAAGATCTGGTTAAAGGCTCTGAATGCCAAAAGCTTTTGCTGAAGAACTTTGATTTTAATTTTGAAACTGCCAAGGGCAAGGGAAGGATTGAGACTGGGGTCGGTGCTGCTGTGCTGTGCTGTGCTGTGCTGTGGTGTGCTGTGCTGTGCTGTGGTGTGCTGTGCTGTGCTGTGCTGTGCTGTGCTGTGCTGTGCTGTGGTGTGCTGTGCTGTGCTGTGGTGTGCTGTGCTGTGCTGTGCTGTGGTGTGCTGTGCTGTGCTGTGCTGTGCTGGGTTGGGCTGGGCTGGGCTGGGCAGGGCAGGGCAGGGCAGGGCAGGGCAGGGCAGGGCAGGGCAGGGCAGGGCAGGGCAGGTCTTGGTTCCATTCACTGTTGCTCCGGGCTGTACTTCGACCAGTGTGCTGAAATGCTCTCAGGTATCATGGTTTTCATTCAGGCTATTCTAGGTAGGTGTGATGACAGATCATTGTAGTCTTAATCCGAATTTCCCTGGTGGCTAATGGGATTGGGTATTATCTTCCTATTTACCACTTGAAGGCACTCTTCAGAGAAGCGATTCTTCGCGTTTTTTGTGTTTCTTAGTCGGATTTATAAAGCTGTTTAAATATTTAGCCCCCCCCCCCTCCAGAATATCTTGGTTATGACTTCGATGTAAGATAGTGTGGTTTTCAAATATCTCCCGCTGTGTAGCTTTTCACTGTCTTTATTGAAACTGAGCTCCAACCACATAGCTAACCGGCCTTGCTCTTTCCATGCTCTGTACTAGAGCAAAAGGTTCAGATTTGCAAGGGAAATGGGGAGGACAAGGCTACATGTGGCCGAGGCTGGTCTAAAACTTGTGATTCTCCTGCCTCTACTTCCCAACTGCTCACATTCCAAGCTCGTGCCCCCAAAACCAGCTTCCAGAGTTCTGACCTTGATAGATCCAGATGATCACTTCATGGTGCATTTGCTCCAGGAACCTCTTGTCAAGTTCTGGCTGTCTGAGGTTTCTTCCTGCAATTTCTGCATCCTTTGGTATCACAAGAACTTACTTCTTCAGCTTGTTAATAACACAGTGGATCTCACTGAGTTCTGAGTACAAACCAGACTTGCAACCTCATTTGGCTGTGGCCTGTGCTTTTTAAGTGTTACTGAATTCTGTTTGCTCCTGTTTGGTTAAGACCCTCTGTAGAATGCACTTGGTGTTTAGTTTGATGGGAAAGCTCACCATAGGCACTTGTGCAAAGACTCCAAGGAGAGGGCTTGGGAGGTCTGAAAATGGGGTCCTAAGGAGATGGCCAAAGGAGGTGACTTGGTATGGAGGAGAGAAGGACAAAAGACCAAGTGTGCTGCTTTTCTAGGATACTACAACCCTCGCCTGACAGAAGGTGGCCAGAGGAATTGTAGTATCACTGCAGTGGGGGGTGTCAGGTCAGGGAAAGGGTTGGTGACCCCAGAGTCCTGATGTCTGGCAGTCTTTGGGTTGAATTCTTGGAGCCAGAACAGCATGAATGTGTTTCTGTTTGTCTCCTGGTGGTGACAGATGTGAGTGACATCACACGTTTCCTCAGTGTGTTTAATGAGCCACATGCCGGCGTCATCCAGGCTGCACGGCAACTGCTGTCAGATGAGCAGGCCCCACTGAGGCAAAAGCTGCTGGCCGATCTTCTGCATCACGTGAGCCAGAATATTACTGCAGAGACCCGGGAGCAGGACCCATCCTGGTTTGAAGGTATGTGGCCTGGGATGACCATGGTGGCCAGGGTGTCTGGAGCAAACAGAGAAGAGCCTCTTTGGAGCAGAGAGGCTCAGGGAGATCTCTGTCTATTTCAGATCCCAATACTTCTCAACCAAGGGTGGACTGGCCTCTGGAGTGAGGGATAACAAAAGGTGTCCATGGGAAGGTATCCAGCCAGGACTCCTGGCTTGAGGCAGTGTCCTGGGCAGCCTGGAAATGCATGGAACTTAGAATTTACCACCTTACCATTTGAGAGAGAGGAGAGAGAGTTGGGGAAAAGGACAGAGAGAGAGAGGAGGAGGGAGAGGAGGGAGAGAGGAGAGAGAGAAGGAGAGGGAAAGAGGAGAGAGAGAAAGGGAGGGAGGGAGAGAGGGAGGGAGGGAGAGAGAGAGAGAGAGATTAACTGAGTAGCATTCTCAGGAATACCATTCATGTCCTTTAGACAGAATCTTGGGGCTGGAGAGATGGCTCAGTGGTTAAGAGGTCCTGAGTTCAAATCCCAGCAACCACATGGTGGCTCACAACCATCCGTAACGAAATCGGATGCCCTGTTCTGGTGTGTCAGAAGACAGCTACAGTGTATTTACATATAATAAATAAATAAATCTTAAAAAAAAAAAAAGAATCTCATTGGCTAGAGCCTATTGAATAGGCTAGACTGACTGGCCAGCAAACTTCTGGGATCTCTCCCATATACTTCATATCATCCCTAGGTGATTTAAGGTACCTGATGCAATGTAATCCTGGGAAAGTAGTAGTTGGCTGGTCTCTACGGAATAATGGCGAGAAACAACTGCCTAAGGAGATGGCTCAGCGGCAGTGCTTGCTGCTTAAGAACGATGATCCGAGTTTCGATCCTGAGCCCCCATGTGAAATCCAGGAGTGGTGGTACTTGTCTAACCTCAGTATTGGGGGACAGAGCCAGGCAGATACCTGGGGTTTCCTGGTTGGCCAGGAGAGCGCAAACAGTGAGCTCCAGGCTTAGTGGGGAGTCATAGAGAAAGACACCCAGTGGTGACCTCTGCCCTCTGCATGTGCATGCATGGGTACGATGCAAACCATGAAAGTGGCCGTAGTCTGCCTGTGGATTTCAGGGCGTCCTCCTTCTTGCAGGTTTGGAGTCGAGATTCAGGAATAAGTCGGGCTATCTGAGATACAGCTGTGAGAGTCGGATCCGGGGTTACCTAAGAGAGGTAAGGCCACATTCAGGTCATGCCGTGAGTGCTCAGCACAAGATGGGGACCCGTTGGTGGGGTTGTCACCCCTCTGCTGATGCATATCTGTAAGGTTGCTACTAAGTCAGCAGAAGGCACCTTAGAGAGGCAGGACCTTCCTGTCCCGTGCGTCTGGTCTCTTCTGCACTTTAGTCTCTGACCCCTTGTCCAGCAGGCATTAAAACCTTTCTGGGCTGTGTCCTTTGGTTAGGGTCAGAGGCCTCAGCCTTAGCTCTTCTGTTTGACAGAGATCCTGTTGTTTTAGAGTAACATCAGCTTGAGTCTTATGCAGAACTTAATGGCAACTGAGTTGTGATGTGAACTTAATTCTATTACGGATTTTTCCTGTGTCTCCTCCATTGTCCCGATGACATTGCCATAATTGGGCGGTAGTTTCCCCCCAGTACTCTCCTTCTTTTTCTCTGGGAACATTGCAGTCCTCTGACCTTGTAAAAGTGGGACACAGGACTGAAGATACTTGCTGTTTGGGGTGTTTTGTAGATTGGCTCTGAGTCACTGGGACTAGGTAGCAAGGTCTCAGCTCTTGAATAGATATAGCCAGTGGCTCCAGCACAGTTATGCCTGAACTCCAGGAGGACGCTGTCCTGGTGCCCTGAGCTCCAGGAGGAGGCTGTCCTGATGCCCTGATACTCTGCCTGGCTTCCTTTTAGTGAAGACATGGATGTTAGTGAGGTACAGAGTGTTAGGAGCCAATCTATAGTGCGTGGAACCTGCCCATTCTGGGGGTATGAGGCACCCATCACTGGGCAGTGGTTCACCAGGTGAGCTTTTAGGCCTTTCTGCACTGGGCTCCACATGACTCCCTTCATCTGGATAGGATGAGCAGTCTGGATGGTTTGGGGAAGCAGCTCAGCTCTTGGGGACCTTTTTTCCCTGCTCTTCTTGTAGGCAAATTTATCAACAGGAGCTTGGGTAGCTGCATAGTAGTTGGGCAGTGTCACAGGCTTAGGGCGTGCCCATCTGTCTGTCTTGTACACTATGCCATGCTTAAGCGAGCTTCTGCTGAAAGCAGACCCTTCGGCCGCGTCCTTCCTTCATGATCACGCCCCACCAAGTCTTCTGAGCTTGAACTAAGTGTTAGTGTCTGTGGGGAAACCTGACATGTGCATGTGTTCACAGAGCCCCCTGATGTATTGAAGCTTTCTCCATTTCCTATGGGTGTGGAGAACCTGCCTGACTAGCAGGCCTGATCCTGTTTCATGCCCCCAGCCTGATGGATTGCATCATTGTGTTGGTCCATCTCGTGAGGCCAGAATGCTTTTCCTAGGCAGTGACAGTTGTGCAGCGGTCAGACGCTCTCACTGTAGAACTGGGCTGGGGCAGGTTCCTGGCCACCAGTGCTTGGCGTGGGTTGGTAACCGAATGCAGGTGTTAGGGCATGGGCAGGGCATGTCTCAAGCTCGGTGATGCCTCTGGCTGTCTCACAGGTGAGCGCTTACACCTCTATGGTGGATGAAGCAGCTCAAGAAGAGTACCTGCGAGTCCTTGGCTCCATGTGCCAGAAGCTCAAATCGGTGCAGTACAATGGCAGCTATTTCGACAGAGGTGCAGAGGCCAGCAGCCGCCTCTGTACTCCAGAAGGATGGTTCTCCTGCCAGGTAAGCCTCTGCCTTTTGTTCTGGGGCCACTAAGAGTACTGCTGAGCATAGCCCTCCCTGGGGAGGAGGCAGCCGATGACCCAAGAGGGGATGGATGGTAGCGTATAATCGTTGGGGTGGCAGTGTACCGTACCATAGGAGCACAGGAGCATGCCGGGAATAGCAGGTCTGTCTGCTCCTATGTGGACCTGTAGAGGTTCCTAGAAATGGATAATGTCTCTAGTAACAGGGATGGAAATGCCTTTATCTTTTGGAAGCTCAGGATAAGATGAGGGATAATAAAATAGCAGGGGGCAGGTAGAATTCCAAGGACAGAGTAAAAAGATGTTTATGTGTTTGAGTGTTTTGCCTGTGTGTATGTCTGTGCACACATGTTCCTGATGCCTTCTGGAGGCCAGAGAGGGTGTCGGATCCCCTGGAACTGAAGTTATAGGTGGTTGTGGTGTGAACTGAAGTTATAGTGTGGTCAGAGGATAAACCACACCTGGATTTTACATGGGCTGCAGGGATCATACCTGATTCTCAGGCTTATGTGGCAGGCACTTTTTCCTCCTGAGCCACCTCCCTGGCCTGAGTGTGACTCCTCCTGCCTTTGCCTCCCAGGGCTGGGGATACAGGTGTTGACACTGGCTGTTCGTGAACTAAACGACTCGTGGGGCCAGTCAGTTCCTGCAAGCTTGATGGGTGGGAGGAGAGCAGTAGTGTCCTCACTCCTGCCTTTCCAACGCCTGTCCTTGCTCACTCCAGGGCCCCTTTGACCTGGAGAGCTGTCTTTCCAAGCACTCCATCAACCCCTATGGCAACAGAGAGAGCCGGATCCTCTTCAGTACCTGGAACCTGGATCATATGTAAGTGTATGTCACCACGGTTCAAGTTCACTAATCAGAACTAACACAGCATCTTGGGGCCCAGTCCCTGCTCAGGCATCTCAGGTTTGGTGTGTTGTACCTGTGTGGTTCAGGCCCAGAGACAGACCCCACAAGCTTTATGGAAAGGTTCTGGAGAGATGCTTCTGTCCTACCAGCTGTCCGTGCCTGATGCTCAGCTGTCCCTCTGCCCTCTAGCCTCCCTGTGTGGGTGGATGTGGCGGCCTGGCTCTTCATGGCCCCATTTTGGCCACTAAGGGGCTGTTGCTGTGTGTTTGAACCAGAGGAGCCAGCTCCGGGGCTGTGGTGTGGGAGGACAGGGCCAGCTCCGGGGCTGTGGTGTGGGAGGACAGGGCCAGCTCCGGGGCTGTGGTGTGGGAGGACAGGGCCAGCTCCAGGGCTGTGGTGTGGGAGGACAGGGCCAGCTCCAGGGCTGTGGTGTGGGAGGACAGGGCCAGCAGGATGGCTTCACAGCTGGGCAAGCTGCAGTCTCTTCTGCTGAACCCGGTAGGGGAGTACCTTGTTTCTGCAGCCGTGGCTCTCTCTTGACTGTAACTACCTTGACCTTGCCTTATGAAGGCAAAGTGTTCCAAGTACCCCCAAATGGCTACTCTTGGTATCAGAATAATTAAAAGCATATAAAAAGTGGGTGTAGCTGAGGACCCCTTCATTCCTCTGTGCTCCAGATGAGAGACATCCCTGGCTCTGACCTCCAGTCTCTTTGGGGGGAGTTAATGTCCGTGGTCCCCCTCGGAGTACTTCCAGCCTTTTCTGGGTGTTCAGTACACTGTAAGTCCCTTCCTGTCCTCACCACCACTTGGTGTCACTGTGCCTCTGTATTCTCCTGCCTGAGGTAGGTACCCACTTGGCTGCTTTTGTTTGATTCCTGGTCCTGGGGAGGCCCAGGCCTCTGTAGCTCTCCACCAGCACAGCTCATTCTCCCCAGCACAGCTCTCTCTCCCCAGCACAGCTCTCTCTCCCCAGCACAGCTCTCTCTCCCCAGCACAGCTCTCTCTCCCCAGCACAGCTCTCTCTCCCCAGCACAGCTCTCTCTCCCCAGCACAGCTCTCTCTCCCCAGCACAGCTCTCTCTCCCCAGCACAGCTCTCAGGCTGCTTGCTTTCTCTGTTCTTTACTTTTGTCCTGGGCACTAGTTCCCTCCTGACTGTCTGTGTGACAGATGTTGTTGCTGTATTTTTGGCACATTTTTGATATCTTGTATCATAACCAGATGGGGTGGCTGTGGTAAGCCCTAGAAGGCCAGGCCCCAGTGTGCACAGATCCTGCAATTCCTCCTGCAGATGCAGGGGCATCTGCTTGCCCCTGTTGTCTGCAGCTGCCTCTGCCCTGCCCTGCGCTTAGCTGCAGGGGTTGTCTGCTTTTATTTTCACTTCTAGTTTCTGCTCCTTTGGGCTTTCTCTCTGTTTCCTAGATTTGCCTCTTGTGTTTTCACGTCTGCTCAAGGCAACATGTTGTCCAGCTGTTCTGAGGTTGCTATTTTGAGATTAAGGTGGCTGCCTTTTCTGGTGTGTCTTTGGCCTGTCTGTCTGTCTGTCATTTTATGCTGCTCTGCTCATCCTTTCTGGGCTCTGGTACCTGTAAGAGGCTGGGACTCTGCATGTCCACCCTGCTTTCTGTCTCACCTTCCCTGGGCTAGGTTTTTGTTACCTTCACAGCAGGCGTCTCTTGTTAGCACATTAGTAGCAACAGCACACCACCTTTTGTCTTGTCTAACTGAGACTCTCCTACTCTGGTCCCTTGTTCCAGTTGTCTACACATAGTGGCTGTTTAGCATCTATTCAGTATTTCATTGCGTGAATAAGTGGGTTTGAATTAATCTCATTAGCCATTTGCTGTACCTCCTGTGTGCCTGGTCTCACTGTATGTCCTGAGCCCGCCTGTCACCCCTCTCTTCCAGGGCTCTTTTCTCAGCATTGTCCCACCTGACCTTGAGCTTACACGGTGGTCATATCATCATGGTCAGTACCTACTTACATCTCCCACTCCTCTGCTCACTGCCTCCTGCCTCTCCCTGGTCTGCTCTGAGTTGCTAATGATTGGTCCTAGCGCTTCGGTAAGGAGGGCCTGAGGGTGAACTCTCTCTTGCCACTTCTACCCTGAGTACTGGAGAGGGGCTGTCTCACACTGAGTGTGGTGTCACTGGCATCTAGGTGTCCTGTGCACTCCGTGAGGGAGACTCATCACTGTTTCCTGGCATCTGCTGTGGACCTGCTGTCAGTCAGCATTCTGCCTCTGGTGGAGATTGGCTTGAGTCCCTTAACTGAGAGCAGTGTACAGTACAGACAAACCTTTCCTTTTGGCTCTGCCGTGGCTTGTCTTCCATGCTGGAGAGTTCTGATTCTCCTCTGCAGTGTCCTGGATTCCCGTGGGCATTCTGGGACCTTCTTGCCACCCACTGTCTTTATGCTGGCTCTGCTTGCACACTCTGGCTCAGTGCTGCTGTTTTGGGGTAACTTCCTGCTGTGGATTCAATTGTGGTTCCTCCCACCCCCCACACACATTGTAACTGTCACCTAGTGAGACCGTATCTGGAGATGGGTCCTTTGAGAGACAGCTAAGGTGAAGTGAGGTCATAGCAAGCAGAAAAATCCAGAGCTGTTAAACATGGAGTTAAACACGGGGGAGGTGGTTTGCCCTCCACTCATCTGTTCTTGCGACTGTGTTTGGACCTGAAGTTCTCTCTCGTGACCAGTCTTCTCTTCTGGCTGTCAGTGTCTCTGGGGCACAGAGTGGATCTGTCACCCCTCTCTTCCAGGGCTCTTTTCTCAGCATTGTCCCACCTGTGGATTGCCCCAGTTTCAGTGGCTCTGAAGCAACATGACATTGTCTTTGCTTGCCACTTCTGTCACATTGGCCATACCTACTTGGCTCATGTGCCTGTGGGAGACACAGGCCTGGGGTCTATGGGCAGCTGTGTGACATGGGTACAGGAACAAGCAGGAGTCAGCAGGGACTGACAAGTGCTCGCTCACACATGAGGCTTGGCTCCGTTGAATGGCATGCGAGGGACCCCTCTCAGCTTTCCCCACACTCCTTTCAGTATGGTAAGCTGCGCCCACTACTCAGGTTTGCAAAGTAAGACAAGCAGCATTGCTTGCGCTGGAGTCTGTACACCGTGGCCACCCATGGCCCATGTCAGGGATGGGCCAGTGTCAGCAGCCCACGGAACACGGTGCTGGACTCCTCTGGTGACTCATCCCTAAGTCCTGTCATTTTCTCAGTTGAGGTGCCCTCTTCCTAGATGACCCTAGCTTGTCATATTGACAAAAACAAAAAAAAAAACCAAAAAAACAAAAGAACAGTCGGGACTGCAGGAGGTTGCCTGCCGTGGTAGACACTGCATCCACAGACAGCGAGTGTCTGTGGCTCACGGGAGCGTGCACAGCAGCCCGTAGTGTGTGGCACTCACAGTAGAATGGTTGTCTCCCCCTGACTTGGTAGAATAGAGAAGAAGCGCACCGTGGTACCCACGCTGGCTGAAGCCATCCAGGATGGGAGGGAGGTGAACTGGGAGTACTTCTACAGCCTGCTCTTCACTGCCGAGAACCTGAAGCTGGTGCACATCGCCTGCCACAAGAAGACCACACACAAGCTGGAGTGCGACCGCAGTAGGATCTATCGGCCTCAGACAGGATCCAGGAGGAAGCAGCCTGCTCGGAAGAAGCGCCCTGCTCGGAAGCGCTAGTGACACAGCCCAGTGTGCAGAGGACGGTCAGTGCCGGTGCTCATCGTGTTCCTGTGGCAGGGTCTTCACGCTCACCGCCCCAGGGCTGAACTTGGCCACTGTGATGTGTGTGGGGTGCTAGTTTGTGCTGAGCTTTTATGGCTTCTATTTCTACTGCAAATGGCAGCTCTGACTATACGCCTCTGAAAGAAACGGTGCTTCTGGGATAAATGTTTGCATTTTATAACGAACATGCAGGACATCCTCTGCTGCATTGTTTAAAATGGCAGAAGGTGGGAAGCCATCCAGATGTCTCCTGGTGTGAACAGCCAACTGTGGCATTATTTTGAGCCATGTGAAACTGATGTTTTTAATGGGTTAAATAATGGCTGTCATGAATTTCATGACTCAACACTGATATATGTATGTACGCACGATTGGAGCAGGTTTAAACTTTCATGTGGAGAAATAGGGAACTGTTAAAGGCATAGATGGCTTTATCTGTGCAGGGAATGACCTTGAACTCATGATCTTCCTGCCTCATCCCTAGAGCTGGGACCACAGGTGTGCACCACCACACCTGGCATTTGGTTTTGTAAATGTGTGTCAGCTTGTGCATGGTCTGAGGAAATGACACTCTGTAACCCTGGGGGATTCAGCAGGGCTGAGATTGATCACCAAGTACAATCTCCTACATCATGTATTTTATAATACTTCATTCTGCTTTTTCTCTGAGACCGGGTCTCACTATGTAGCTCTGGCTGGACTGGAGTTCACTATATAGACCAGCCAACCTCTGCCTCCCGAGTGCTGGGATTAAAGGTGTGTGCCACCACGCCCAACCTGAGTTTATTTTTGAAATGGGCATTTTATATATTTTGTAATGTTTGGATTTTTATATTTGCCATGTAATCAGAAAAACAATAAAGTGTTTCTAAAATAGACATGTCAAAATTTTTTGAACATATTGAGGAAGATGGGGCTAAGGGTGAGATACTGGCAGGCAGAAATTGAACATTTATCTAGGTGAGTTCATCTTCACAGAGGTGGCAGGGCAGTGCCCGAGGCAGCCAGCCAGGTGGGGCTCTCTGAGGACCCAGCTGCTTGTCTTAGTCATGGATGCACACTGTTCACAATGTGTCTTATTCTGCTTTTCTGTCCTTCTCAAACACCCCAGGACGTGCACAATCACTGCCCCCTACAGAATTGTTGCCAGGACTGGGCTTTCTGAAGTTTGATGTGTGTGTCTGTGTGTGCGTGTGTGTGTGTCTGAGTGTATGCTAGTGCACCTCGTGAATGCAGGTGCCAGGTCGGTACGATCGGGTACCTTGGAACTAGAACTGCAGGGGGCTGTGAGCCATTATGTTGGAGTTGGAACCCAGTCTGGGTCCTCTGTGGAGCAGCAAGTAGAAGCTGAGCCTTCTCTTCAACCTCAGGTTTGCCATTTGTGGCCTCTGTCAGCCATGCCCCTGCCGGTGTGCTGGTGTGCTCTGCACCCCTTTTGACCGGAGGTTCTGTCTCTCCAGTGGGATGCAGAACACTCATTGCAGCTGGAATGAAAAATGAGCCTTGAGTGAAAGGCAGAAGGTTGTCCTAGGTGGGACATGTTTTCCTGCTTCTGGGCCCTCAACTGGTTGCTGATGAGAAGTATCGCAGATAGGAGCTGTCATCCAAACCCCTCCTGACTCCCAGGATAATGTAGGCAGTGAGCCCCAGAAAAAGTGAACCAAAACATATGTAGTGACTCAGATGAGCTGTCTGCCCCATGACTTTGTCACACAGTGAGAGATGGCAGAAAAGCCTGGGACTCATGAGAGCATAGCAGGTATCAACTGCACAAGCTGAAGGGCAGCGAGCAAAAGGTTTAGAAGCCAGAGTGCTGTGAGCTGCTGCCAGCTACTTGGGATGAGGAGTGGGCTTTCATTCCTGAGCGAGGCAGGGCCACCAAAGGCATCTAGGAATGCTTCTGGCTTAAGCTGAGTCCAGAGAAGGAACTGTTCCCAGGAGGCTCTCAAGAGCTTGTCCCCTGTGCCATGGGGAACTCTGTCTGCCCCAGGCCTGGGCCCATTTGATCTTTGGGAAGACTGGAGTGGGAACAACAGGTCTTCAGCAAGGTACCAGGTGACTGACCTTCAAAACTATCCAGGGCCTGACTGGGCTGTCTCCCATTGTCTGGGGAACCTGGAAACCAGACTTGTTTCCTCTGGACCCTGCGCTGAGGCCCCCACTCCCACCTCCCCCATCCGCTACTGTCTGTTGGTGGCCTGCTATGTTCACGGCTCTCTGCATCTTGGTGCTTGTCTCACAGGTGCCCACGACTGGACCCACCTGCAGGTGCTCAACTGCAGAGGCACGGGGACAACCTGTGGAGGGCGATTCTTTCTACCATGTGGGGTCTAGGCGTTGAACTTGTATCAAGCTTGGCAGCAAGCGCCCTGACATGCTAAGCCAGCTTGGTGGACTTGCTTTGGTTTTTTTCTGTTCTTGTGTTGTTTGCTGCTGTGGACTGTAAGCACACACTGGAACCTCTCCCAGTATCCTTTGGGCCCGATCCCACATCTACCCACCACCGTCTGGACTTTCAGAGGATGCCTGTGTACTTGTAACTCTCCCTTCATGACAGGCCAGGGACTCGGGTCTGTGACTGCCTCCATCTCAACAGACCCTCCCAAATCCTCAAAGGGTTCTGGTAGCTTCCTTGGGTGGGCAACTGCTGAAACGGAGCTGACTGCATTCACATCATAAGACCAGTTAAGATGGCAACAGTGCTACTGCTGAGGCCTGCTGCAGGCATCTTCCCACACTGTGCCCATCAGCAGAGTGGGCTGTAAGCAAGGAAATGCGTACCCCAGGAAGGAAGCAAGGTGGCCACGGCACATCTGTCTCCTTGGTAGGTATACCGGGATCAAGGGTGTGCTGACCTTCAAGTCCTATGGCAACCACACAGCTGTCTCTTTCCCAGGGGCTGGCATCTAAGGCCATGCAGTGCTGCCCACGGCTATTGAACAATGACTGCAAGCAACAGCTTTAAATAGTGGTTCATCAGCCAATAGGTCACAGGTGACCTGAGCAGGTGAAGATCCTAATGAGAAAGGATCTCAGTGGAAGCTGAGGTGACTGTGTGTGTGTGTGTGTGTGTGTGTGTGCGCGCGCCCATGTGTGGGTGTGCGATCTGATGGGGGTGGGGTGGGCAGGCCTGTCTGAACAGGAGCAGAACTGTAAACTCCTCATAGGCTTGGACCACTTGTTGCTCTTGCTTAGGAGCCAAGTTCAATTCCCAGTACCCTTGTGGGTAGCCTCTATCCCAGTGGAGGGGCTGTCACCCCAACTCCAGTCAAGCCCTGTACCAAGGGCCTTGCCTTTCCTGCTTGCTAATGGGCCTCAAGAGTGCTCCTAGCCCAGGACACAGTTCACTTCCTCCCTTGATTCACAAATATTTGAAATGACACTTTTGTGAACACAGTATTTCTTTAAAAGTATTTTCAAAATATATTTTATTTCTTTCTCATATATACTTTGCAAAAACTACCAGGTCAAATGGTTAGCGCCACTCAGAAACAGGAGTCCTTCCAGCAGAATTCATCCCCGGTGATCAGTCTGGCATGGAAAGTAAGCCTGTTACCACAGCCAAAGCTCTCAGGAGTTTTCCTTGTTTTCCACTGCCCAGCCCCCTGTGCCAGCATGGTGCGCCTGGGCGTCTGTGCCAGCCAGTGACACTGATGTCCACCTTGTTCTCAGAGCGTGTTCTCTGAAAGATGCCATACAGAATCTTGACACCGGCTGCAAGGCGCCCGCAGCTCTACCCCTCAGCGTCATCCTCGTCATCTTTGGCTCTGAAGTGCATTTTTCTGAATTCTCTTCTGCTCATGGAAGGATAAGATGAAGAGGCTGGTGGCAGATCCTTAGAGGGGAAGAAAGCATGACTTCAGTCTTAAGTGAGATTGCCAGGGCATCCACATTCATACTTGGCCAGTCCGCTCCGGCTCTGCAAAGCAGGCCTGTTACAGACCCAGGAAATCTGTCTAGGCACAGGTCCCTTGGTAAGAAAGATGCTATACTCCAAACAAGAGATGACAACAGACATGGTCACATGTTCATGAAATCATAGATCTGAATTCCTAACCTTGTGTGAGGTCCAAGACACAGAGGGGGGGCTGAAGCCAGGGACGCTACCTTCTCAGCCTTTCCATCTGAGCTGCTTCCCAGCTTGTGAGCCTGTGTGTGTGTGTATGTGTGTATGTGGGTTACACACCATAGTTCATTTTTTCCCCTTGCATTAACATGATCAATTATGTTCACCTTGGTTTCGTGTACCATGGGTACACAATAGAGTGGGAGCAGGGAGCTGCAGTCTGGTGCCCAGGCACTGCAGGAGAGGCAGGAGGAGGCAACACTCACCTGCATAAGCTCGACATTCCCGAAGAAGCGACTCACAGGCATGGGCTGGTTGCTGTCATCATCTAGAAAGATGCTGCTGTCCATCTGAAGCACGGATGCCCGCACCTCCTCTGTCCTGGGCACAGGCTCTGCCTGTCCGGCAGAGCTGTCATCGGGCTCCTGGGCTGCAGCGGCACTGCTGGGTTCTGTGGACAGGCCATTCTCAGCCTTTACTGAGGGTTCCTCACTCGCAGGCGTGGAGCAGCCCTGAGGCGGCTCTCTGCTCTCTGGTACAGAGACAGCAGCCTCAGCACTGTCCTCCGCAAACTTATTTTCACAAGGAGCCACGGGGGCCACTTTTGGCAAAGAAGAAATGTCACTCTTAGGGTCAAGTTTTTGTAATTCTGCCTTCACAAGGTGACCTTTGTCATACTTGAACTTTTTGGAAGTTCGTCTGTCCGTAGCTTTGTGTGATGAGGAAGCCTGCCAAGAAAGAAAAATGTAAGAGAAAATCAGACCCATTAGCAGAGGCACAGGGCTCACAGTCCCAGAGGCTCCCATTCCTCCGCCAGAGACACCCGTGCCTAAGCCACTGGTCCCAGTCTGTTCTGCTGCTAAGGGGCAGAGCAGATCAGAGGCCAAGGAGGACTCCAGAGCACCGCTCCAGCAAGCTGCTTTCCCAGGCCTTGCTTTCCTAAAGTGCATGGTTGCTTACTTTAAAATCATCATAGGAACAAGCAAGAAAGCTTAGAGCATGAAGGTGCCTGCCGCCAAACTCATAAGCACCAACATAGGGATGAGGTTCCCCGACTAGGCAGCTGCAGTGGGACGTGCAGCAGACCATGAGTCCGTGCCTTGTGCCTGACTATTCCCTCTGCTTCAGGAGTGAAGCGGGTAAAAGACTCACACAGCTGGGCAAAGCCGTGCCTTAGTGCCTGGGTCACTAGCACACTTACACACACACACACGTATGGTGCACAAAGGTCAGAAGATCAGCTGTATGGCAAAGCACACGCCTCTGTGACAACAGTGACAGCACTGCCACAGCCTCTGGAACGTCTCCCAAGCTATACATAGCAGCAGCTTCTATTTCATACAACACATCTTAGAGTGACAACTTTAGCCTTGGTGTTCTTGGTAATGAGGCTCACCAGACATGTTGTTTTAGCAGATGTGGAGCTGGTAACGTCCCTGGCAGAGGCCAAGCTGGCTGAAGAGTAACTCCGGGCCCGAAGGCGTGCTGAGGACCGCACTCCACCTGTAAGCTAGACAAGAGTAAAGCTCAGAGAGCATGCTTATGGCGGAATGCCAGCCCAGAGCTGTTGTGGGTCCTCCACTTGGTGCCTGAGCTACCCATGGTCCTTCACCTACAAGCAAAGACGGCTATGCCCCAAGCTGGTTTGACCCAACTGTCCACTTAGGCACAGGGTTGAGCATCAGACGACTCAGTGGAAAAGGGAGCTGGTCACAAGGACTGAAAGGGTGTGCTCAGCTGCTAGGACCCAAACAGTGCAAGGAAAGAACTGTAAGCTGTCCTCTGACCTCCATGTGTGCTGTGGTACGTATGTTTCCAAGACCCAGCAGAACTGAGTGGACACACAAACTCATACCAATGTGTTCCAAATAAGGGTACACATTCTTTCTTGGAAGGCTCTCAAACTCTGTTTTGTTTTGGTTTTTTGGGACAGGGTTTCTCTGTATAGCCCTGGCACTCACTCTGTAGACCAGGCTGGCCTCAAATTCAGAAATCTTCCTGTCTCCGCCTCCCAAGTGCTGGGATTAAAGGCATGTGCCACCACTGCCTGACGGCTCTCAAATTATCTGGTGTCAAAGCCCATGACAATAGTAACACAAACACAAACACCAGCTCCTGCACTCATATCTCTACCCTACCCTAGTCCCAGGTCTTACATGATGATGATGTTGTTGCTGTTCTGGGATAACCTACTATGTGCTAGGCAGACTCTACTGCTGTGCTAAGGGCCTCGCCCACCTTTATTTACGTTTTATTTTTAGTATGGGGTCTTATGTGTCCCAGGCTGGCCTCTTATCTTGCTGTGAAGCTAATGAGAACCTTGCCCTCCTGAAACTGCCCGTGTTTCCCAAGTGCTGGGATTACAAATGTGAGCTTCACACCTGGCTTACGCTGCTCTGCTCGGGAGTTTCATGCACTCCCAGCCCCACCTCTGCCTGCCTGCCTGTCTTTTTCTTTTTTGTCAATTTCATTAAGTTACTCTGCTAGGTCTTGAATATAAAATACATCTGTCTTAGCCTCCCGAGTGCTGGGGTCACAGCCTGTTGCCATCACACACAACTGTGTCACATATCTTATTGCCCCAGCTGACCTAGAACTTCCTAGGTAGCCTAGGCTGGCCTTAACTCACACACCAGCACACATACATGTAAGGGACAACCAGAAAGTAGAAAAAGCAGAAAAAAGTATTTGAAGACAGAATGGTTGAAAGCCTCCTGTTCGTTGAAAACAATAACCTGTGACTGGGAAGTTTGTGACACAGGAGGGAGAGGATAATAAACACATGGCCAGGCCACCTCCCGGGGCAGTTCTCATCCTGGAGGTACCAGTAAAAAACAACTGCTTATTCTGCAGAAACAGTATGTGAACCACGGTGAGATCACTACCTGCACGAAACAAAATGCCAGCTAAGAAAATCCATACCCAGAAAACCTGTCCTCTAAGATGAAGGTGAGAATAAAGGAATTTCCAGATGCAAATGGGTGTGTGTGTGGAGGGGGGAGGGGGTGTTGCTTTAGAACCACCGGGAGTTCTAGCTGAAGCTAAGGACCCAATCAGTAATCCAGGTACAAAGGGCACCCTCGACCCCCAAGGAAAGTCCCTAACATAAAATTATCTTAAACATACTTCTCTGAACAGGCAAAAGAGGCACGTGCTAGCAACAGGCAGGAACAAACAAAGGGGGAGGGTCCGAGGGGCCCTTGCTGGCCTGAGGAAGTGGCTGCAAAGGGTAAAGTAAGGATTGCAAGGCTGCACTGTCAACAGACAGCTAACGGAAAGTGGGAGAGAACCTCACAAGAGTTAGACCCTTCTGTGTCTCACTGGAACCGAGGCGCGCAAAGAAGTAAAAAACACAGCGGGGAACTATTAAACCTTAATAAAGTCTCCTTATGCAAGGGAGGGGCAGCAACCATGACCACTGACACGGGGAACAGTTATTGTCAGCCTCGCTACACACAAACGTCTGCGCAACGCAAGAGGCAGGGACGTCAGCCTGGACTTTGGCTAGCGGTGCAGGGCAGACACACTTCAGGCTAAGGGACTCACTGTCCCTGCCATGCTCGTTCGGCCAGAGACCCTTTGCAGCCGGGGTTTAGGTCCCAGTCACCCTAGCTCCCGTCCCACTGCCCGCCCTCAGCCCAGGTTACACACGACACAGGGGCTTGGCTGAGCTCGCTCGGCTGCAGCACGCCCATCTGTGGGCAGTGCGAGAGGCCAGGAAGCCCGGGCAGTAGCCCGCACGGCCGAGGGCAAAGCTCGGGTCCCGGTGGCCCTCACCCCGGGGAGCGAGCCTGGAGCCCCGCGCCTGGGGCGGGTGGAGGTGCCTGGAGTGCGGGTTCCCCTCCCAGGGGCGGGGCTCGAGGCGCCCGCCCCCCGCCGGCTCCCCTGGGAGAGTGCGGCTCGGCGGCGCGCACCCCGCCTGCGGGGGCCCCTCACCTTCCTGCTCCTCATGAGTGAGCGCCCCGGCCTAACGCTCCTCCGCCAAGTCTCAATCGCGCGGCTCTGAGCGCGCGCGCGGCGTCTGATGTCATCGCCACGTCACCAATCAGGGGCCGGCGTCTCCAGGTCACGTGCTCTCCGCGTGCAGAGCGGGCAGCGCGCGCCTCCCCGACGGACGGCGAGCCGCGGGCGGAGCGCCGGAAGCTGGGCAAGGTTCCCGCCACGCTGGGAAAGGGACGTCTCCTTCGCGCGGAGGCCCGCCCGTTTTGGCCGCCATGTTTGGGAAGGGCACATCCCTGGGACCCCCGTCGCCGCCATGTTTGAGAAGGGCGGCTGCCTTGCTGCAGGCCTGTGCTCTCGGGTCTCAGGCCACCTTCAGCTCGGGTTCCCCTTCACCCCGAGGGAGGCGTTAGACCGGCCTAGCTCTGCCATCTGCCGGCACCTCACAGTCCACGTGTGAACTCTATGGTGGGAAGAGAGAGGAGACTCTTGCTACGTATCCTCTGACAATTACTGACACTCCCGAGTTACTCCCCATCTCAATAAATATAATAACAAATTGTTAGCATTCTGTCTAAACTCCACCCACAATATGCTCCTCCCCACAGTTAACTGGCCTGACCCACTTTTATAGGGGCTGCTTGTCCCCTCCTCCCTCTCTTAGTCTTGCTTCCCTCTTGCTTCTCTTCCTTGCTCTTGCTCTCCCCTTCCCCATTCCCTTCCCTTTCCACTCTCTCCAAGTGCTCATAGCCATGGCTGGCCTCTACTTCTCTACTCTCTCCCTCTCTCTGCCTTTCTCTGCCTCAATTACCCTCTTAACTCCTGTCTACCTTGAATAAACTCTATTCTATACTATACCATCGTGTGGCTGCTCCCTCAGGAGGAAGGGATGCCTCAGCATGGGCCCGCTGAGACATTCCCTTCCTCTAAACCTCACCACACCCCTATAGGACATATTCTTTCTGTCTTTATCTTTTTATAAACACATCAATAATAATGATGATAAATATTATAATTAGCTTCAAATACACATGAAACCTTTGGCCTCAGCCTCTGGTCCTGCTGGACAGCCTGGACAGGTAACCCTGGTCGCAGAACTCACAAAATGAACCAGACAGACATCACTGTTTTGACATCTTAAGGGTGAGACCAGAGAGTAAACTGCTCTAGGGTTTGGTTTCCCTTACATCCTGGAAGTCCTTGTCCTCTGCTCTGCCTGACCAGCTCTCTCCAAGCCCACTCCTCTCTCTCTCCAAGCCTGCTCCTCTCTCCAAGCCCACTCCTCTCTTCAGTGCAATAAAAAGGAGACAAGCATGTAAAGATACCGTCTGCACTGCAGAGCTGCACAGGCTCCTCTGTCTTTAGAAAAGCCCCTCTAAGTATTACAGATGGATGGATCAGGCTGCTGGGAGATTAGGCTTTGGGCAGGGAGCCAAGCACCTTGCCGCTTCAGCATGCTGGTGCCCTCTGCTCACCTTCCTGGTTGGTGTTCCCTCCTCCTCAGCCTCATGCATCTTTACCGTTACTTCTCACGACACTTGGAAGGGGACTGGCAGATGTGTGACTGGCAGGAAATCCATTGGAAAGGAAATTAATATAATCGCAGCCAGCCATTAAAAACCAGCATGCGCCGTGACACAAGGAACCTGCCAGGTCGTCACTGTGGTTAATTCTAAGCAAGGACAGTGATTTCTCTCTGTTGTTCAGTGTGCTCAGGAGCAGCCAGTTCCTGCTTCTATCGGGTTTTGGGGTTGGTGTCTGTCAGGAGACGTACTGCTTCACGGCTAACACCCCCAAAGCCTCATGGCCTTGGTTTGCTTTGATTCTATTTAAAATTTACCTTATTTTACTTTACTGTTAAGTGTGTTTTGCCTGCATCTGTGTTTGCACCACGTTTGTGCCTGAAGTTCTTGGAGGTCATAAGATGGCTCTGGGTTCCCTGGGATTGGAGTTATGGATGTGTGCTAGCCACATGTGGGTGCTGGGAACCGAATCCATGTTCTCTGCAATAGAAACGAGTAGGAACAAGTTCTCCCACTGAACATGGCTATACTGTCTTGTTTCCTCGCTCGCAGATAGGATGAGAATGATGTTCCTCAGTTGCTTCCCTGGGTGATCCTGACTTTGTACTCCTATCAGGCACATCTAGCCAGCACTCTGGACTGGAGAGCTCATCTGGACCACCTTCCCTCTGGCCTGGTCACTGAAGATGTATGCCAGGATGGATCTCTGCCCAGGAGCTGGCTGGAGCTCTTCTGATTCCCTCATTGCTTCCAGAATCAAGACCAATATTAAGGATGAGGCCTTTGAGGTCCTGTCAGGCACCCACAGTAGGCCCTGGGTGGGGCCTTGCTGACTCTACGAGGGACTCTCCCTTGCTGCCTGCCATGTCTTCTTAAGGCAGGATGCAAAGGCAGAGGGGAGTACGGGGACATTAGAAGGAAGAGGAGCCCCTTGGAGTCTGAAGCCTCTTGACAGCGAGAAAGGGAACCCAGTACTGCACACATTTCCTGTGATAGCTGGTGACAGTGTAATGGTTTGTATATGCTCAGCCCAGAGAGTGGCACTATTAGGAGGTGTGGTCCTGTTGGAGTAGGTGTGTCACTGTGAGAGTGGGCTTTGAGACCTTCATCTTAGCTGCCTGGAAGACAGCATACTGATAGCTGCTTTAGGAACAAGAGGTGGAACTCTTAGCTCCTCCTGCACCCTGCCTGCCTGGACACTGCCATGCTCCTCCCTGGATGATAATGGACTGAACCTCTGACCTGTAAGCCAGCCCCAATTAAATGTTGTCCTTATAAGAGTTACCTTGGTCATGGTGTGTTTTCACAGCAGTAAAACCCTAACTAAGACACACAGATTTAATGTTCCCTTCGTATATGATACCTTGTGTTAAATTATCAATAAATCAAGCTGAAGGCCTGGGTTTGCATGACCTTAGGAAGGGTTTTATTCCTTTTCCTGTTTTTGTATGTTTGCTGTTTGTTTGTTTTTCGAGACAGGGTTTCTCTGTGTAGCCCTGGTTGTCCTGGAACTCACTCTGTAGACCAGGCTGGTCTTGAACTCAGAAATCTGCCTGCCTCTGCCTCCCAAGTGCTGGGATTAAAGGCGTGTACCACCACTGCCTGGCTTGTTTGTTTGTTTGTTTGTTTGTTTTTGATTTGGTAGAGTCTATGAAGTCAATTTAATTTGTTTACAGTAAAGACAGTCTACTACTCTGCTTATCTCTGACCTAGAGTTTTACCGTATTAATAAGTCTCATCAGAGGCCCCTCGGGAACCACCTCTAATCTTACTTCAGTTCCCTAGGAACTCCTTAAAGACAATAGCTACAAACCCTATCATGCCAGGCCTGTATATAATTATTAAAAGATAATGAGACTCTCAGAGAAGTTTGCCCGATTCTCTCTCTAATCCTGGTTCTTTCTCTCCACTTTTGAACTTAAAATCTATATCTAAAATGTCTTTTTTAATACATATCAATTCTGATTCATACTGGCTTGCTGTGAAATATTTTTCTGCTTCAAAGTCAAAGATAAGTTTTGCCTTAGTCAAGGGGGGTAGACAAGCATAGGGAATAGCTTAGCAGCCTGGGACTCCACCTGGCTTGGGCTATACACACACCCTGGCAACCTAAGATTCCCTACCTCCATATACTGTGCTTGTACACCCATCTTCTAACAACGTACTTAGCTGCTGAAGATCCTCCACCAGCTTCAAATTGTTAGTACTCTCCTTTCATAACCTGCATTGTAGAGAGAATTTCTTGTGCACTGTGTAAGAGCACTAACTTGTCAATCAAAAAGCCTATGTTCAATGAACTGAGGCAGGAAATAGGAGGTGAGAGTTTGGCAGAAAGAGAAGGGAATTCTGGGAAAGAGCCAGATGTGGGAGATTTGCCACAGTTGCTGGAGGAGATAAGATGCATAAACCTAAGAAGAGATAACTAACCACGTGGAAGAATAGTTTTAATAGGTTAGAGAAGTGATGAGATGAGTCTGAGAACAAGCTGAAGCTTGTGGCCTGAGCTTCATGAAATATTAAGCCCCAGAGCTGTTATTTCAGAGAACAAAGTAGACAGGTTGTGTTGTGGGTCGCCCTAGTGTGGTTTGTACACTATGATGTTAATTCTGCTTCCTCAAGAGGAGTGAATCACACATACTCAGGAGACGCCATGTGAACCGTCTCCCCATTCTAACTTGTCAAAGAAAGGCTGGAGCCTGTGGTTGGGCAATGGAAGGGAAAGGTAGGGCTGGAGGTTTTAGAGAGTGTAGGAAGGGTAAGGGATGACAGAAGAGAGGACAGAGGAAGAAAAGGTAGAAGGAAGATGGAGCAGAACCACATGGCCTGGAGACACCATAAGTAGCAAGGGATCTCATAGCTGGGGAATAGAGTAGTGTAGTGGTAGATCTGCCCCATCTAGGCAGAAAGCTTATAAAATAGTAACTGAGTTGTGTGGTTTTTTTTGCACAGGCTCATTGGGTTTGGAGATTAACTGGAATAAGGTGCGAAATACCCCGCAGTTCTGTTTGGTTCATTCTAGTCAGGGTGACTGTGGGGTTTCCATAGCCTTAAGGCTTTCCTCCCAACCTCTTTGTTTTCCGAAATAGCAACGTTGAGACTTCTTTTATATGAATAAATACCTAGACCAATTACCTTGGCTCTGTTCCCTGACTAGCTCTTATTTCAATAATCCAGTTTATTCTAAACATGTCACATGGCTGGCTATGTTCTTCTCAGTTTCATGTGCCTGTCTCTTCCTCAGAGTTCAAGGCAAATCTCCTGAGCCTATTTCCCAGAACCTCCCCCGCCCCTTCCCCACTGGGAACTCCCACCTACAGCTTAGTAAGGCTTTGCTATTCCCACGGGCCTGACAGAGGTTGGGGTCCCTGCCATGGCTCTGCTCAACTTGATAATACACGTTTGCTTAGAACTGCACTCACTGCCCACAGACCATACCCTGAACAAAAGAATAAGATGCTCTCCCTGGGCTAGGTGTGGTGGCACACACCTTTGATTCCAGCACTTGGGGGCAGAGCATATGCATCTGTGGGAGTCTGAGGCAGCCTGGTCTGTATGGTGCGCTCCGGGCCAGCCTGAGCTACATAGTGACATCACTAGTAAGAGTCTTCCCGCCTAGCACTACCAGTAACTCTCCTTGTGTCGTCCGTTTCTGTTCAGACATCCTGGAATATAGCTGGGTACAGGGTGAGGGGGCCAACACTGACTTTGAGAGCTAGATTATGTCCCTTGAATGAGTATTTAGGGAATAACCCCTATTTACCATATGTGCCGATCCATAATTAGGCCTGCATATAATTAAAACCAGATGTGCCTCTTCTTATGCTGCGTTCCACTGACATCACTGGGAGGCCTGCTGTTTTCTGAAGGGAAAAAGAGGAGCAGTGGATCTGGGACAGAGGATGTGGGGTGGGGGATGGAACTGGGAAGAGTGGAGGGAGGGGATGTATTGTGTGAGGGAGTAATAAATAAAAAGACCAGATGCGTCATGGGAAGGGGCATTTGTAGTAAGCCCTGGCTTGCACAATCCAAGCCTGTCAATCAAAACAGTATTAGTATCCCCCTTAGCAACAAACCTTCGTTCAGACCTCGTAAAAGAAGCCCTGGGACAATCACTGGAGGAGCTTGCAGCTCTCTTTGTAATGCATCTGACCTACACTGCTGCTCTTTATTATTATTATTATTAGTTTGCATATCATCAATTTATTATGAAAGGGAGACATGGAAATGATTTACATGATGAAATACGTCAGAACTTCAGTGAAAAGGGCAGCTTCATGCCCAAGAATATCACCAGCTCCAAATGAGATATAACTCTTGTTATCCAAGAACATGTTGGTACCTCCATGCACTGGGAAGAACTTTGTCTCCACCTTTCACGCTATTTGGCTGGGCATCTCTGTTCTTTCTTTAGCATCTCATCCCACAGCTACTGTGCTGTTGCCTGGAGAACGTTTCTTTGAAGTTTTTCTGGAGGCATAATGCTGTCTGGTTGGTTAGTTGCAGCTACACCTCTTAAGCCAGTATTCTGTCAGACTGTGGAAGAAGTCATCTCAGTGTTTGTCCTGCTATGACACTCACGCTGCACATCTGCCTCAGCTATGGCAATGTGACAGGAAGAACAGATCTGCAGTCTAAGTTTCTTGACCCATGAGTGAGCCACCCAGCGTTGAGAGCGCTCAGCTCATCATATTAGAGATAGTAGCTCTGCTAGTGAGCAGCTAGTGAGTGATGGGTAGGGCTCTCCTAGGCTTTTACAAGTCACAACCCTGATTTTGCTCTTGAGTAAAGTTTGTAACAACTTTGCAATCTGTGTTCTCTTCTGCAATGTGAACAATGCATTGTCTTTCCTCCTGGCTACTTAGTTCCCAACAATAACTACTCTGAGACTATTTATTAATAAATGCCTAGGCCATAAGCATTGGTTCATTCCCTTACTAGTCTATAACTTAAATTCAACCCATTCAAACTAGTCTATGTCTACCATATGGTTAGTTACCTGTATTCGGCTTTCATGTGTCCAAGTCTGGGGTGAATTCTTTCTTCTATGCTGAGTTCAGCTCCCTGCTGGTTTAAAGTCTGTCCCCTCAATGTTCCCTGGTAAATCTCTCTTTAGTCTAACCTGAATTTATCTATCTGCTGGTTATTTACCTCTCCTTCAATCCTTGTTCATGAATCTGTCTCACCTCTTACTATTTCCCAGAATTCCCCTCTTCTTCCTGCCAGTGTCCCACCTCCTATTTCCTGCCTCAGCTCATTGGACATAGGATTTTTTATTGACAGGTAACCCTTATAAGAGATTCTGCACTGCAAGTCTTTGATTATGAAGCCAGAACCTGGAAATACCCGGTCCAGACAGCGACCCCAGGTAACAGATGTCCCCAAAAGACTGAGGATGTTGTGGGTCACAGCTTGGAGATCTGTGTCCATCCACAAGAGGTGCTGACAGGTCGAATTCTTCTCTCTTCTTTCTGTCCCAGAGCGTGGCTCCTTCATTCATTTCCCTACGTTACCCTACCTTACCAAGCTCTTCCTGTGGGTCTGGGACTGGGAAGATGTTACATTGTTGCTAATTACATTGTTGCTAACTGAGTCTCTCGTGCCTCTTTACAGCCTTTGGGACAGTGGGAGATAAAGGTGCTACTGAAGCGTTATATAACATTTTCACCATAACAAGAACCATAGCAGAATGTGGAGACATGACATGGTGGGTGTCAGACCTCCCCGGGTCAGGTGAGGCCCCTTGGTGATCTTTGGTCACCTCTTTCTGGCTCACCAGGGGATTCTTCAGAACAGCTGAGGTCTGGTAGCTCATTTGACTCTCTCCATGAGTGACAGGTGCTGCAGTGGGTGGAGAAATTGTTCTAGATTTCTTCTTCGGCCTCTTCTCTGATTCCTATGCTGGTGTGTTGGGATGCAAATCCATACAGAAACAGGTCCAGTTGCTCCCCAAATCCCCAAGACCCTCTTTTCCACTTCATTTCTTTAGTTGAGATCAGCTATATCCCCTGACCACCCAGGATGAGGGAGCAGAGGATTGGGGGGGGGGGCACCATCTTAGTGGAAGGACATGATGTTTGTGCTTGTTTGTGGTCTCTCTCCCACACTGACCAGGAGTCTGTTGAGAACATGTTGGATCCAGCATAGTGGCTGGGGAATGCTGGCTGAGCCTCAGTACCACAGCCTCATCTAGGCAAGGGCTCAGCCGTGGAGCCACATCCCCAGGTCCTTTCCTCCTCTCCCTGCTCCAGGGAGTGTAGCTTCACGCTTGTGGTCCTCACACACCAGCCTCTTAAGTGTTGGCAAAATAATACTTGTGGGGCTGACGGTGGTGACATACAAAATGATGGAGGGTCTCAGGTTCTAAGGAAACTTTGTATGCTTGTACACGGCACACGTTCACTGGTTAAACACTGTGTGTCCAGCTGCTCAGTGTTTGCCTTTGACAAATACTGAAGGCCTGAGGAGAATTTTGAACTGATTAGTAACTTGTCAGTAGCCTCATTCACTGGGGCACCCAGGCCAGAACACATTTCATTTATGCTGAAAAAAATGGAGTCCTCTGAGATGATGAGTGTCTCTTGCTCTCTGACTTGTTGTATGTTGTAACGGCTGGTGAGATGGCTCAGAGGGTAAAGGCAGTTGCTGAAGACCTGAGTTCAATCCCAGAACCAACATGATGGAAGGAGATAACTAAGTCTTGCAAGTTGTCCTGTGGCCTCTCCATGTGCAGACATGTATACACACATTCTCTCTCTCTCTCTCTCTCTCTCTCTCACACACACACACACACACACACACACTGTGCACATGCATACACACATATGAATACACATTAAATGAAGTAAAAGTTGGGGGAAAATGTAACAAAGACAGAAAAGTCCCAGAAAGAACACCAGTAGAAGCTAACAACCCATTTAAAAAGCATTTTCCTTCTTGTTCTGATATTGTTTTCCTGGTAGGCTGCCTATCTCCTGGCTTCACCAGAAGCCGTGAGCTACAGCAGGATTCCCATCTACACTGGATCCAGCGTGCACGGATCCCACACGTTTGCTGAGGTTCTGAGGTGGAAGGAGGGTGATCATGACCAAGGACTTCACTGGCAAAGAGGAAGCACAGATGTGGAGCCAGCCCGGTCAGGACAGACTTCTTGGGCTTTGGGCAGCAGGAAATGTCACAGGAGATGGAGGAGGTAGAGAAAGGAGGGCTGGGCTTGGGCTTGGGTGGAAGTCCTTTGCCTGCTCCTTGCAGAGCTGGCTGGGGTAAGTGCTTGTGGCATTTAGGCAGCTTTGCTTTGTAGACTAATCAATAGCCTGTGACATTAAAATGTTTGAGTACAATAAGACATTTTCTGCTTCGGATGGCCTGTGACTCGTCGGGATCAGGATCCAGCCGTGGGTCTCACACTGGTTCTTGCAGCAAAAGTTCATGACCTATGACGAGGGTTAATATCAGGTGCCTGAGTCGATGTTTGCACAGCCTGCTTGCTGACCACTCCCAAAGCCTCCAGTCCCAGTTGATCTTCCCATCTCCCCTCCGCTTGCACGGAACCAGAGATTCCATGTTCATTTCTCTCACAGTGGCAATTCCACTGATCCCTGGCCTTCTGTCTCCTCCTTCTCAGGGATTTTTATCTCTATCAATCAACAGTGTGTGTTCGAAACTCTAATTGTGTTTTCAGAGTTGATGGAATCTCTAGGTGATGGTAGTCACTCATCACCTTCGAAAGGGCAAGTTCCTCATGGAACCAGCCAGGTCAACCAGGAACACTCCCCTCCTCAGTGGCTTCCCACACTCCCAAACTGCCGTTGGCATCTGAGTGGTCCATCTAGTGAAACGCCATGAAGCCCTACAGTGAGTTTGGGCATGAGGAGTAATGTCATAGACAACACAGAATGGATCATGCACAGGGCTCCTGGGAATGGGCATGCTCAGGACTGCTGTCTACTTGGAAAGTCCTGGCATTCACATCTGGGCAGCACATCAAGCATATGTCATGGGGCTGTGGCTTCAGCAGCTGCCACGTTCTCCCCCAGCAATGCCAAGGGCATCCTTCATCCCATAGAATGTTCACATCATGAGCTCCTACATCCTCTGGATGCAAAAGCCGAGACTCTCGAAGCCCTCAGCCAGCTCTGCAGCCACAGCACAGCCAACTTGTCCCTTGAATAAAAGGCTTTGGGTTTGAAGAACTTCAAAATGGCTGTTTCCAGCTCAATAAGAACAAATACCGCCCCCCCCCCTTTTTGAGAAACTTTGGGCAGACAGGAAGAAACACAGGTGCAAAGCCCTATTTTGAGAGTCCCTTGCCTTTGGGGGGGGCACACACCATGCTGCAGCACCCCCATTATCTTATTAAATGGGAACTGGGGCTCAGACCATGAAGCAGTGTGGGTGAGTCAGCCTAGAAGCAGCTACCCCTGCCTCCCACTCAGAGGCTCCTGCCTCGTCTTGCCCTTTTGGCTCATTTGGCTGAGCATCAGCGACTCAGTAGGGACAGCTGTCAGAGAAGAGGATTTTGCTGTAGATGTGATGATCATTAGCCAGTTGTTTTCTTTTCCTCTGTGGCTGGGTAATGACATTGCTGTACACGGGAAAAACAGGTTCCAGGGTATTTGTCAGTGCTACAGGCATCTCCTTCATCAACACAGGGTTATGAGCTGTGTGTGGTTGTTCTCCAATAATCCCAGTGCCCAGGGAAGCTGAGGGAAGAGGATTGCCTTGGAAACAACCTGGGCTGCACAAGGAGATCCTGGACAGCTAGGGCTACTGGGTAAGAACATGGAGGGGTGGTGAGATGGCTTCAAGGTTAAGAGAACTAACTGCTCTTGCGAAGGATAGGAGGTCAGTTCTTAGGGCCCAGTACCAGCTTTATTGCCAGTTCTAGATCTGACACCTTCTTCTGGCCTTGGACACCCAGTGGCATAAGCATACACACATGCGCGCACACACACGCACACACCACACACGAAGGAAGGAACATACACACGAATCCCTAGAAGAAAGCAAGAGATCCTGTCTCAAAACAAACAAACAAACAAACAAACAAGCAAACACAACAACAAAACCTCAGGTTCTGCTGCAGGGAAAGGCACCTGGAGAGGCTCCTGGTGAAGCCGTTTGTTCTTCTCATGGTGATGACTGATTTCAGCTGTTAAGTCACGGTGGTTTCTTCTAGGTCACTGAGACCTAAGTGCTGATACCCAATCACATCTGTCCACAGAGGGATGGTGGCTTCTGAGATGGCAGGGAGGGTGCAATGAAGGATGTGTGCAAAAGGGCTGAGCGCCATCTCCAGAGAGTGGGTAGAGCCGGGAGGCCATCTTCCCACTCAAATAATTTTGCTTTTGGGGACTGGATGGGTTTTGAACAGCATCACCATCTACAGGAACAAGGAAGCTCAGGGAAGAATCTATAGTTTGCCCTCTGTGAAGGTGTCCAGAGGTTCCCCGGCAAAAGCACAGCCATGGGGCCCAGATGTCAGCAGGAGGAACCTCCAAGTAAACTAGGGTCCTTGATAAGGCCACAGGGGTTGCTGCTTCTCCCTGTTGATGTGGTTGCTATCTCTCTGTTCACTGCAGCTCCTCTGCAAAGAGCAAACTCCATCTCCTTGAAGGGGATTTACTCGCCGAGGTTCCTGTGGCAGCAGTCTATCCTGCTACCTCTTATAAGCCAAAGCAGATCCAGGTCAGTGCGCCTTGGGCAGCTAAATGCTGGATAAGTGACACAATGTGTTCATATGGCCAGCAGAGCCAGGGCTACCTGCTGCTGGTTCACAGTGGCTAACAGGTGTGAAATAATGTCGCAGACATAACCTTGCCTCTCAGGTCTGGTCTTGCCAAAGTTATTGGGTCTCTGGCTGCCGCCCAGCTGTCTCACGAAGCAATTTCACCTTTTCTGTTGGACTGTAAGCTTCCCTTCTGCCTCACAGGCTCCTTCTTTGCAGAGTCCTGGCATAAAGTAGGCGGCATGGTCCTCTTCTTTATCTGGTCTCCATGGCATTCCTTGGCTCGGGGTGTCAGGCCTGTGTGTAGGTTGCAGCTAACAAGGTTTGTGTCATGTCTGGGATTTTATGGCAGCCATCTGGAATTCTTGGACATTCTCAGACTAATTCAGCTGGCCTGAATTTAGAAGCAAAAAAAAAAAAAAAAAAAAAAAAAAAACGGGGGGGGGGATTTCCATCTATTGATTTTTCATTTGGGGGATTATACCATTAAGTATCCCAAAAGGTAGGATGGGACCCGACTCAGATGTTGAAGAAATGGAGTCTTTCTCGATCTCTGTCCCTCTCATACAAAGGTTCAGGCTCTCTGCAAAGATAAAGCCACAGCCTAGACTGCACACAGGACTTTTGAAACCAGTCAACATGCAGCGTCCCCAAGATCACCCCCGGGTTCCACGTTCGCAGAGAGACTTGTCAAAACCTGACAGTTTTACGGTCTCAGATGGTTTCTTAGGAAGGAAAGGACATAGGGTAAGACCATGTTGGGGTGGGGATAGGAGTGAGGGTGGGCTTCAGGAAAAGACCCAGAGCAGAACGTTCTGGGCTGTCTCCCAGGGGTCATTCTCCTGACAGAGGTGTGACACGACAGCTAGGGGTCAGACTCATGTCTGGAGTTCTTATTAAGTTACATGGGAAGATCTGATTGGTGGTTACAAGCGGCTGTCACAGCCTCCCCATTTTATTGGTATTCATGGCCCAAAGTGCCCTCCTGAGCTGGCCAATTCTGCATCTGGTGTGGCTCTTGCCACCCTAACGAATAACATCAGTCTATCCAGGGTGACCCAACATCCCAGACAAAGAGTGTGGATCCTGTTGGAGCATCTCAGGGGGTGATACTCTGTGGAGGCCGAGGACAAATGCAGGGTATCATCTGGGATAACGGTGGAGTTCTTCACCTTACCCAGTCCTCTAGAGCACAGCACACACTGAGGGGAGGGGGAGGGGAAAGAGATGAGAACACAGCCTGCTGAGTCTCTAATTCCCCCTCTCAGATGCTGCCTGGCACTTTCTTCTCTCTCCTTTTTTGCAACCTCTGTTGAAATTCTCTGGAACTAACACCCCCTGCATGACCCTGATGACAAAGTTATTTTTTTTAATTTATTTTTTTATTTTTTTTTTAGAACATTTTCCTCTGAGGGAAACAGGCACCCTGCCTTTCTCTCAGTGAGAGAGAAATGTTCTTCTGGATACTTTTTAAATTCTCTAAAAAATCTTTTGACTCTTTTGCTAAGGGGAAGCAACCTTCCAACAGAGCGACACACAGATAATGTCCTTTGAATGTTGGCACAGAGCCTAAATCAGGCCCCAGGGGGCACCACACTTGCTAATGGACTCTGCCCTCTCTCAGAGATGGAAAGCCAGCCTCTCCCTCTCTATGATCACTGGAACCCCAGTTGTGCTTCTCTCCCACAGCCCTGGCATGACCTCGGGGTGAGCGGATGACCAACCTTCCCTGTTAAGCGATGAACCCACCCAGCTGTGGCTTCTGTGAGCATCGTGTGTTCCAACTCGAGGCATGTCAGGGGAGTTCTCTCCAGGGGTGGGGGGTGTTGTTGCTCTTCTGCACACAGCAGCCCTCGTGCCTGTGGTCTCTGTGGGTACCCACAGGCTGGGCACCACAGCAGAAGCTGTTTTTTGCTTGAACTCTTGCAAGGTGGTTGGGAGGGATGTTCTAGCAAATGCTGCTTTAGACTTCGCAGCAACTGTCTCAGCAGGAGGGACTCCTGACACAGAGACTGCAGGGTCCATACCAAGCTCCCCTGGTCCAGGCCCAGAATACCCAGCTGTTCCACCTGGGTCTTTATCCTTAGTGATCTCTCTCTCTCTCTCTCCCCTCCCCATGTCATCGTGTGTGCACCCCCCCGCCCATGTTATCACACTTGCAGGCTGCAGCTGGAGATACAGAGTAGAGGATAAACTACTAGGTACCAGGGTCTCCTGAGAGAGCAGGAAAGCAGGGCAGGCTGTCTTAGAAGTTGCATGATGCCCCCACCTTGCAGGCTCAGACAGCCATTAGACTTCTGAGCACAGTGCCTGGGAGGTCTGGGACAGCAGCAGCTGCAGTTTAAAGAAGCAGATGCCCAATGAGGTTGTGGCCATCCCATGACTTGGTTCTATCTCGATAGGGACAGGGATATGTCTATGTGTTTGGATTTCGTATGGCATAGGTCAGAGCTTGTTCTGTATATCACCATGACAGTGTCCTATGGTACGTGCAGTCTATCTTTTGTGACACCATGAAGCACATGGAAGAGGGGACCTCACCCAAGATCACCTGCAAATAGGTCACAAAGTGCTTTGGACCCACTGAAGCCTGTGTCTCTGGTCACCAACACCAGGGGGCAGGATGAGACAGGAGAACAGGCAGGCTGCTGCAGATCTTCCACCTCCCATCCACTCTAGTGACAACCTCTGAGACCCAGCTTCTCAGGATGCCCACGAGGAAGTGGCACGGGCATCAGGTGAAGCACAGAGAAAGCAGTTGCCTTCCCAATGGCTTCCAGAATCTTCTGAGAAGGATTGAGATAGGAGTAGAAACACCTATAGAAAATGAGTCTCGCACGTTGGGGTTCCTGAAAGATCCAGAGAGAGGGAACATCAAACCTGTATTAGCATGAAGAGGCAATGCAGAAGCCTGCAGGACGGGTACCCGGCTCACAAGGCCCGCCCATAAGCCCCCCCCCCCCCCCCGCGTTCACAAGCTACGCCCACAAAGCCCAGGGCCAGACTGCTGCCTACTGTTCCAGAAACCATCTTCAGTTGTGCTCTCAGGGCACATGTCAGGCTGGTGTGCCTTGGGCTTCTGGCGCCATGGTTTTGCTGGGGAACTACCTTCCGGTGCCGCTCATCCCTGGGTGGCCTATTCTCATGTCTCTTGACTAAGCCTTCCCCTTCTCTGGTAGCAGCACTGTCCTGCACACAGAAGAAGCCCAGCCCCTTCACTGAGCCCTCTAGGCAACACGCTCATCTGTATCACATTGGGCCCCGGTCCCTAGGAGACCACAAAGATTCAGGATCCCAGCTGGGTCCTCTGGCATCCGCTTCTCTGGAGCCCCCATTCCCACGTACTTTCTAGGATACACCTTTTATCTCTTGAGATCCGTTAAATATTGGGGAAGCGCTCAAGGGTGCGCTGGTCTACATGAGGAAACCGAGGCTTAGAGTCACACAAGCCTTGGCTGAGCCCTGGGAGTGTGGAGGCACATGTCTGCATGTGCCTTCTGTTGGGGTAGTCCTTCCTATCTTCCTAAAAACTGTTCTCTTCAAAATCTTCTCTTCCTCCTCTGGTCTCCAGCCTTCTTCCCCTCTGCCTCTTGGCCATGCCTCTTATCAGAAGTAATCCATGTCCCACCCAAGCCTGCCAGAGGACTCCTTTTTATCAGCCTGGACCTTGCCACCTGTTTAAGGAGCCTGGAATGAGCTTTCGTTTTTTTTTTTCAGAGCCTCTGGTGCGCTGTCTAGAGAGACCCACACTTACGTGGTATAGATCGTTACTGCACACTTGTGCTCTGGCACACGTGCATTGTATCCAGGTGTGCTTTGGTACACACCTCAGTACCTTTGTCTCAGGTCTTCCCTTAACCAGGTACAGAAACAGGTGGAGTGTGACATACGGGTTGACTGTGGGATACAGCCAGTAGTATGGGCATAATGGGCACCAGTTTATAGGAGAAGGGTAAGCTGGCATAGGCTCGCTTCTCCTACGATGAGTCCATGCTGGGTAGGGAAGGGGGTGTTGCAGAAGAGTCAGCCATGAGACTGTGAGCAGAACCAAAGCAGAGAACAGAACGGGAGAGCATCTTTGATCCTGCCCTTGCCCAGGCTGGCTGCTGCCTATGAGTCAGGGCAGCTGGCTGGGGCCCAACTGCCAGTGCAAACATGATGTGACATGGCTGTCCTATGCCTAATAGAACATATGTTACCAGAGACTTCTGGGAGAACCCAGTCCATAAGAATGGAGGTGTAGGTGTGAAACAAACCTAAGCCATCATGCTGGTTGGCACTTAAGTCACTTAGGCCAGGGCACATGTCTACAGCTTCATCTCCCCAGCCCCATGCAGAGTGCTGGTTCACACATACATATATACAGGGTGTAGTGTGATTTATTTTGAGTGTCTGGCCCTTTAAAGGATCTCCAGTTCTTAGTCAGCTGGTCCTTTAAAAGAATGCTTGACCCTATGACCTTCAGTGTCTGTTGCCTCTTGGACTACTGGGAACAGGAGAGGATGTGAAAAACCAGCAGAGGCTGAGAGAGGAAGGCTAGGATCCAGATGGCAAAAGAATGAAGTCAGAGAAGAGGGTTAGAGAAGACGGTTGATGCAGGAAGAAGGAAGATTGGGTGGAGCTAGAGGAGAGAAGATGGTCTGAGCAAAAGAGAGATTGAGCAGAGTGGGCATAGGAGACTGTTGAGCCAGGAGAAGCTGAACTGAGCCTGGAGAAGCTGAGCTGAGCCTGGAGAAGTTGAGCTGAGCCTGGAGAAGCTGAGCTGAGCCAAGAGAAGCTGAGCTGAGCCAAGAGAAGCTGAGCTGAGCCGGGAGAAGCTGAGCTGAGCCGGGAGAAGCTGAGCTGAGCCGGGAGAAGCTGAGCTGAGCCGGGAGAAGCTGAGCTGAGCCGGGAGAAGCTGAGCTGAGCCGGGAGAAGCTGAGCTGAGCCAGGGATGATACTGTTAGGAGGCAGTGGAAAGTAGATTGGGCTAGCAGATAGAGAGGACAGTTGGCGACAGTTGAGCCAGGGAAAGTTGAGCTGAACAGATAGACCATAGCAGTCGCTATAGTTTGGAGTGGCTGGTTTTGGGAAAACTGGGAGGACTGTTGAAGCAGACTGTTGGAGGACTGAGGGAGGAACAGTTGGGAGGAACGTTTGAAGGAGCTGGGCTGAAATCTGGAGGAGGGCTGGCAAGGAGTTAAAAGAACTGGTTACTGTTTGCAAGAAAAGGAGACATAAAAAATGTTTAAAAGAAAAAACAAAATAATAAAAAAAAAAGCCCACACACTTTACACTAGGGGAACATTTTGTTAACTTGACAACCATAACCTCCTTGGATTTCAGGTGATCTGCAGGAATACTGCCACCTATGGAGGGTTCATGATGCCCTTGTCACCAGGCTGTCTGCTCTCTGGGTCATCTCCTCTCAGAGCTCTGCAGGCGCAGTTTAAAAGGAACAAGGCTCCCTTGCTCTAGGATGTGGACATCTGGTGTCTGCACAGATGTGGGATTCTCTTGTGGATGTGGGTTTCCTGTGGATGTGAGGTTTCCATGTTGGCCTCTCCAGTTCCTATTCTCTGTTCTGAGCAGCCTGAGGTTGAGTTTCTCTTCTGGCCTCAGGTTGTCCCTGCACCTCACTGGAACTGAACAGGAGTGTGTCTCTAGTGCCCTAAAGCTGGTTGCTCACATTTCCACGTGACGCTTGAGTGACTTCAGTGGGATCTACTTTGATGGTAGGGGGTTGGGGGAGACCCGGGGGACCATAAGGGGCCACCCCTATGTCTGAAATTTGGTACTGTCTTTTGTGTGGCTCCCAGCTACACTCTTTGGAGACCGGTTGCTGATATCTGATCCTTAGGCTCTTAGGCAGAGTTGGCTCTGGTCATCAGACCACATCATAGGCAACTGAGTCACCTTAACCTTATTGCCCTCAGGAACTTCCTCTGATACCTGTCATGCACAGTGACACAGGGTTCTCAAGCACCCTCAGGAAAAGTTTCTTTGATGGCCATCATGCATAGTGACATCCTGTCCTCAGGGACCCCAGGGCTATGCTTGATTCCCCTCTAGAGACTTATGGATCCCTCTGGAGGTATACTTCCCACCTCACCCCTAGCACGAGAAGATCCCAGGCTAACAGGTTCCCCAGCACACTTTGATCCTGGCTCTGACTCTTTAGCTCCTCCGCTGGGCACCTGAGCACCTCTTGCCAGCTTGCTCCCCATGGCTTCCCCAAGGCCCTACTTTGCCCGGAGATTAAAGCAAGTCTTCCTTGGATCAATAATACCTCCAAGAAGGGAAATAATATATAGATAGAAATCTTGACCACCATGTTCTGAGAGTTCTGTCCTTCCAACTCTTATTCAGCATGCCTGGGTCGGACTCAGACCATGGTTGAAAAACCTGCCTCTGCCCTGCCCTATGTCAGACAAACACTCTCAAATTAACCACACACCATGGCCTCTCATAAGCCAGAGGGCTGGGGAGCACTCCTCACCTGGCCAACACTGTCTCAGCCAGACTGGGAACCTGTTTCTTGGGGTATCTGGGGGTTCTGGTGAGACAGGTATGAAAGCTTCAGGGTGGAATTGGTTCCCACTGGGTCAAGGGTCAGCTGTGGTGACATCAGACTCAATAGATTCATCAGTCCCTCCTCGGTGTTCACACCAAGGGGACTGCTTTGGGAATAGACATCCATTTTCAGCTCCTAGGACTCCCTCTGAGTTTCCATCTGCTTCTGACCTTTAGGCTACAGGGCCACTATCTCTCCTATCCCCTTTCTAAGCCTTCTGATCCCTCACCTTTCTGATTTCTACATGGAACCCCCTTCCCTCAAATCCACACAGGGACTGCATTTCTCAGATCTCTGTCGGAACCGCTACCCACTGGCATGGGGACAGAGCTCTAGGCAGGGGTAACTGCTGCTCATAAAAAAGATGTGCCAGATGCAGAAAAGCTTGCCCTCCCTCCACCACCCCGAATCTCAGTGTTATCACTGCAGTGTCCTTGGTGTACAGTCGTGAGGTACAGTTCTCCTGAGAGGAAGGAGGTCCTAGCTGGGTGCTGCGGGTGTCTTATGCCCACTTCTGATGTTTTCTTCGAGGTGGAAGTGGCCCCTTCATGTAACATGGCCTCTTGTCCGTGTAGACTTAAGCCCATGGTGTATTTTCCTCATCAGATAGAGACAGAATTTAAGAATACATGAGGTGATAGGACTGGACTTCTCTCCCTGCTCCCTCTGAACCAGATCTGGATGAAGCAGTGAGCCATCCAGTCGCCCCAGCAATGGAGCCTCTTGCTAGGAGGGTTACACAAGGTCTGCTCTGGGGCTGAACGCCTGTTTGGATCTCTCCCAAAGCCGTGCATACAGCAATCACGTCAGTCATTGCAATGGCCTGTCGGCTCACATGGCTCATTCTTTACCTGGTTCATAGCTTGGGTTGGAAGAAAGGTAGTGTTATTTGGGTCTCTGTATTAGTCAGGGCCCTCAGGAGTCATAGAACTTAGGGAGTAACTCTATATATTAAGGGAATTTATTTTTTTTTATAAAAGATTTATTTATTTTCTTATGTGAGTACACTGTCGCTGTCTTCAGACACACCAGAAGAGGGCATCAGATCCCATTACAGATGGTTGTGAGCCACCATGTGGTTGCTGGGAATTGAACTCAGGACCTCTATGAAGAGTAGTCAGTGTTCTTAACCACCGAGCCATCTCTCCAGCCCAAGGGAATTTATTGTGATGACTTACAGGCTGTAGTCCAACTAACCCAACAGTGGGCAGCTGTGAATGGAGGTCCAAGAATCTAGTCATTGCTCAGTCCAGGTGGCTAGTTGCTTCAGCCGGTCTTCTGTAGAAGTCGATTCCAACAGATGTGCTGGCAAGTAAGTGCAAGCAGGTGAAGATGAGTCTTCCTTCTTCCAGTGTCCTTACGTAGGTCTCCAGCAGAAGGTGTGGCCCAGATTAAAGGTGTGTACCACCATGCCTGGATCTGGAACTTACTTTGTCCCGGGCTAACCTTGAACTCAGAGATCTGCTTGCCTTGGTCTCCTGGGATTAAAGGTAGGTATTACCTTGCCTGGGCCTAAGCGTTTCATGGCCACTATGCCTCAAGATCTCCATGTCAAGATCCAGGTCAGGAACCTGTGTCCTTTCAGCCTCAAGATCTGGATTACAGGTGAGTCCTCCAATTCTGGACTGTAATTCATTCCAGATACAGTCTCAGTGATAACCAGGAATAGCCATTACAGGCTCATCCAAGGTCTGGACAGAAGCCAGGCTTAGAGACAGCATTTTAAAGGATCAGTGTTCCCTCCTGCCTTGGTGTCTCAGTCATTGTAAATGAGATGTTGGCTTTGGCAGTAGCAAGCCCGAGTTTGAGTCTGAGGGCTGCCTCCTTCCTGCTGTACAGCTTGGGCACCTGTGCCTTCCCCAATCTGATGCCCCTACAGTGAAGCAGGGAACTGTGCTACACACCACTGTCTTATGAATCAGATGGGGTGCACTGAACATGCCGGTGCTCTGCCAACATGGGCATCCTGCCTGCTGATCTGCACCATCCAACCAAAGTCCCCCTTTCTCATCCCACTATCTCTGTGTTGTATGTGCCCAGGCAGCAGGTGCCACATGGTCAAGACCTGAAACTCCTGCCCACACACCAACAAAAGACCAGGCCAGGAATGAACTTGGGTCCTTCATGGTCAACAAGCCTTTTCTGACTTCTTTAGAGGGACAGACACCCATGCTCAAAAGGAGCAGCAGCGGCTTGGAAAATGTTCCAGGTGCAGCAACAGGTTTAATCATTGTTCCGTCACCCTGGAGCCACACCCCAGGGACCACGATTTGTGGAAAACCACAGACATCCGTGCTGAGCCAGAAGGTGGCTCAGGAGAGCTCAGCTCTGGCAGTGAGGACGTTTAGAGACAGCAGATCAATCATTTTGGTCTGTTTGCCTTTTCTGTGTATGTACAAAGAAGAGATAATAAAGTCTCCCAGTAAAATTTAAGTGTTCCCAACAAGGAATCTAAAAGCGATATGTGAGGGTTTAATACACTCTGTTTTTGCTTTTGTTTTTCCCTTCGGCGGCCCATCGCATGATTGGATGGAATGTAGTGCTCGCTCCAGACCCAGATCTGACTTAAAAATTTAAGTTCAGCTCTGCAGCTCAACAACCGGCTGAGCTTGACCGCATTACTTAATCCCTTTGAGCGTCAATTTCCATATCGACCGTGGGGTGAGATGAGAACAGTGCTCTTTGAATTCCGGGTGAAAACGCGAAACAACTCAAACTGGCTCAAGCTAAGGAAAGGATCGAAGCCTAGCTACCTCATGTAGCTAGGCTTCAGTGGTGTTTCAGGATCTCAGGTCTGGCTGCCAGATCCCAACCTCTCTGGGCTGGTTTGCCATATTCTTGTGCTCTGATTGGGTACCAGGCCCTGCTACGAGCCAATCCTCATTGCCAGGAAATAGCTGGAACCTGATTGGTTAGATCTGCCAAGGAGCTGAGGGCAGAATCAGTTCCACCCTCATGAAATCACCACTGCCCACAGGAAGTGGGTGCTCCCTGGGATGCCTAAACTCAGCCTCTCAGACCACCATACCTGCTACCTTATAGAGCTGTCTGTGCGTGCTGGTAACAGGGGTGGCCACATAGTGGGGTTCCATAGACTCGGTCTTTCTTTCCTCACATTGGGGGCTATCTGCTCTTTGGGACTAACCAGGGCAGGTCACACAGGATGCGGAGGTATGGAGGTGAGGTGAGGAGTGGTGTGGGCATTCAGAAGGGGGCTCCTACAAGTAACAGAACCTGTTCTCAGAAAGAAGGGTTCGGATTTTTCCTCCTAGGCAGATCGTGCACAACTCTCATGAGAAGGTCATAGAGGAAACATCTGGATGGCGTCACTGCTGTCGTTGTGGGTGGGGAGTTGGCACTCAACTTCCTTTTCTGGGATAAGCACTCGTGTGGAATGGAAATCAACACTTGGAGGTGCTTGCGAAGACCCACGGAGCACGTTTCTTATGGACCGCTTGAGCTGCTTCCGGGCGGAATTCTCTTTAAAACCTTTGCTACAAACATCTAAAGTGTGGTGGCAAGAGAGCTGAGAGGAAGAGCTTGGAAACGGGCTGCTGGTGGGATGAGGGATCAGCACACCCAGCTCACTAAGGAGGCAGAAGCTTTTCTGAGTGGGATTGGAGAACTCGGTGCGGAGCGTTCCTTATCTGCCCAGCAAGGTTCTCTGCTGTTTCCCGCCCACCTCTGGACCCCTATCCAGACATTCACCAGCTACAAAGGGCTCAGCTTCTACAGTGCTATTTGTGGCTTTCATGGCTCACGTGGGTCTCTTACTTGGTACGGAGAAAGCCTTTGTGTACCAGGCAGGCCAGCAGAGGAGGCCGGCCCCTCCTGCCATTTAATCCTAACCCACAGCATCAGCTGCCTTTGCAGGGACAATTTCTTTCCTTTCCAAATAGGGCCTCAAAGCCATCCATGTCTCTTGCTGCTACCATTCCTTCTGAGCTGTGGTGCAGGGCAGCCGATGCTCTTCCATGCCCCAGGAAGCCATTCTATGCGAGCAGGAAGAACAAGGGAAATGGCGGTTGGGTTTACCTCGAGAGACACACTCTTTTTTTTTTAGTTTATCTGGTGACAGAGGCAAGTTGTAAGGTTATCACCTGTGCCCCACCTGCCAGGTGCTTACTGGTTCGCACTGACTGGCTCAGCAGTGAAGGTTTGGGGGTGACACTGTGCCACAATGTTCCAACGGCCTTAAAGAGGGTACCCAGCCCTGCCTCTTCTTTTGGGAAGGCTACAGGCCAGATCATGGCAGGAAGGTGTCTCAAAGCTGTGTTGAGGGTTTGGGAGACAGTGCAACCATGAGGTACTTGTTCTGAAAATTTAAGGACCCAGGTTTGAATCCTAGAGACCCATGAGAAAAAACAGCCAGGATGTGTGTCTTTAAGCCCAGAGCTGGGGAGGAGACAAGAGGATGTCTGAGACTTGCTGGCAAGCCAGTCTAGCCTACTTGGCAAGTGACAGATTGTAACTTTAATTTATTTTAAACCTTATTTTTAATGAAGGCTCTTCCTCCATGTGCCTTGCCTCAGCACGTGCATCCAATCAGCCTGAGTCCACAGAGTCCTGAAAAATGCAGCTCAACTACTCAATGTAAGGCAGACCAATACATATGTGTTGTTAGCAAAGAATCCTTCATCACGTGTTCTTTCACATGCTTGCCTTAGCAGAACATCCTCTCTCCTGTGTCTGCTTCAGCAAAATGTTCCTTCACGAGTCTACCTTAGCCTTTCACACCCGTGTCCACTTTAACAAAATGTTTCTTCTATGTGTTTCCCCAGCAAAACACCATCCAACCGGCTTTCCAAAGAACCCTTAAGTTCCCACTTCTACAGATCAGTGTGAAACCTGTCTTAGGAAACAATGTGGGTATCATCCGAAGATCACTGCCTAAGGTTGACCTTTGGCCTCTATATGTATACACACACACACACACACACACACACACAGTTACACACATACAGTCACACGGAGACACACACACAGTCTCTCACACACATATCTTCACACATACACATACATATAAAAACAAAATCACTAAAACCTTTCATTGACCGAGTACATCAGCATATTAGCCATGGCCTCTGTCTGGAGTGGAGTCCTGCAACTTCTGATGGGCAATAATAAGTCCTGTCTCATCAATTCCTCTGGGTCTTGACCATATGGGTACATTCACTTTCCAAATCCTTTAAAATGTTAAATGTTCCACAACTCCCACAAATGGATCCTTTTTTTTTTTTAATGGAGTGGGAATGGCCCGAAGATTTAAATGAGATGGACATTGCTTATGTGGGTTCTGGGGAATTTGAACTCAGGTCATCACAGTTGCACTATGTCTTACTCACTGAGCCATTTCCCTAGCCCCCTAGTATCCTTCCTACCTTTGCATCCCATGCTGAGAAATACAGTTGCTTGGGTGGTCACAGTGTAGACGGACCATATCCCATCCACCACTCCCGGGTACCAGGTGGGAAGGTTGACAGTGGCTGGGAGCAAGTCTGTGTCTCTCATCACGGACACACGGATGTCTATAAATATTTGTGGAATGACGTATGGAGGACAGCGAGGTTCCTTGTAATCAACCTCGAGTTGCTATAGCGATGCCGTGGACTGGTAGTTTAATGAAATGAAATGCTTCTGACAGTTCTGGAGGTTGCTAGGGCCAAGGCTGAAGGACTTTGTTGTTCTTTGTTTGAGGCAGGGTCTTGCTAGGTAGCTCTTGCTGACCTCAAACTTAGGATCCTTCCCCCTCAGTCTCCCGATTGCTGGGACAACAGGCATGTGCTGCATGCTGGGTGTGCTGGTTAGTTTAGTTTCATTTAGTTTTTGTCAACTTGACACAAGTCAGGGTCACCTGGGAGGAGAGAACTTCAGCTGGGGACATCCTCCATTGGATTGGCCTATGGACAAGCCTCTAGGGCATTTGCTTCGTTAACGATTGATATGGGAGGGCTCAGGTCACTATAGGCAGTGACCACTGCCACCCCTGGGTAGGTGGTCCTGGGGTCCTGCTTAGGACCCACTGAGCAAGCCAATAAGCAGCACCCCTCCATGACCTCTACTTCAGTTCTTGACTCCAGGTTCCTGAATTCCTGTCTTGGATTCCCTCTGTGATAAACTATGACCTAGAAGTAAAAGCTAAAAGTTTCCTCCAAGGTTGCTTTGGTCACAGTGTTCATCACAGTAACAGGAAGCAAGCCAGATAGGTGGCTGCCCCAGAGGTTTCTTTCTGCTTCACTGTCTCTCAGTGAGATGGAGGAGGTCACAGGGCTGGCAGAGTGTGTCATCCTTTCCTCTACTGTTAACCACTGGTCCTATCATGAACCACGATCCAGTCTCCTGGCCTTCTCTAGAACTCATGACCTCCAGATATCATCAACATTAGAATGTGGGGACTACGCTTTCAATATATAAACGTTGGAGGCACAGTCAAGTCACGGCAATGACGACAATTCTTTTAGCAATTTGACATCATTACAAAAACCGCACACCGACAACCATAGCAAACACTTAGCTAAGCGAACGCAGTACAAGCATCTATCTCACTCTGCTTCTGGACTGATTGCAGGTGCAATGTGACCGGCTGCCTGAAGTGCCTGCTGTACCTTCCCCACTGTGATGGAGAGTCCTTCAAACTAAAATAAACTCTTTCCACCTTCATGGGATCTTTGCCAGATCTTTTATCACAGCCACAGAAAAATGTCACCTGTAATTTTAAAAGGCACGCTTTTTCCTTGCCCTGTGCTGTAATGGCCGTCTCACCCAGCTCCCACGGTTAGCCTCGCCAAACCTCTAATGACTGCCCCATGGCTGTGCCCTTTCTTCTGCCCACCTGAGTCTCCGTGGATGGAAACCACCAGACAGCCTTAATATTTTAAAACCAGCCAGATAACACAACTGCTGGGCAAAGAATTTCTTGTCCAATCCTCCTTAGCCTCTGCAGCTGCCTGAGGAGGCTACAAACTATCAGTCCCCAAGAGTTACATGTTTGCCACTTCCTATCCTCTGCACAGCCTGGTCTGAATGCCCTCCCCGGCTCTCTCTTTCCTCCTCTTCCTCCCGGGACCTGGAAATTCCATCTTATCCTTTGCTCATCGATTGGCTTCTGCCGTCTTTACTGAACAGTTAAAATGGGGAGGAGGTTCATATGGAATCACCTGAGTACATGATCCACTCCTCGTAGGGGCAGCCCCTCTTGAGGAAGCAGAATTAACATCAAAATACAAACAGCACCAGGGCAACCCACAACAGAAACACATCAGTGCCCTAGATGGTGTTCCTCTGTCCTCAGGATTCCTGGCAAGGGGTACCCGAAACAGAGGTTCCGTGAACTCCTGACCGTTCTTTGAGAATCTGGAAGGTGGCATCAGGCTTCTTGCATCAGGAGTGAATGTCATTTTTGGCAGATGTTAGCAGCTGTAGTGGTTAGAACTGTATTCCCTATAAAGGCATATTCAAATCGGGGGCCCTGGTACCTGTGTCTGTGGCCTCATTGAAGACAGGAACAACATGGATGTGAAGACGGAAAGCTGGAGACACAGCTGATCAGGGTGGATCCCAATCCAATGATGAGGGTTATTATAAGAAAGCTGGTCAAAGATCCAGAGACAGAGCATCCCCCCGTGACGATGGAACAGCATTGACCGTGACATTGTTGCTCTGAAACAGTGTTGACTGCGTCATTTTCACTTCCTATGACTTCCATCCCTCTATCCAGCTGCAGGCATTGTGTTGAACTAGGACTCCTCCCATTTCCTCCACGTGGCTAAGTTTGATAGGAACATCTTCACACACTCAACCCTGAATCCTGACAGAGCCCTGAGCATTCTGAGAGGCAATGCACCAAGTCCAGTGTGACAACCCAAAGCCACTTTTTCTTTGCAGCTCAATTTCCACTCTGTACATGGCTCAAAAAAATATTTTTTTTTTGTCAATAGGATCAGGTGATGGTACCACTCACCTCCCTGAGGCCCACTGAGGTGAGAATCAGGGAATACCCATGAAGCCCATGACGGAAACTGGCCCAAAGTTGGTCAGTCAGCAACAGGCCCAGTCCTGCCCAGGCTCTCATTGACATCTTCCTCCTGCCCTTTCTCAGGACCACACCCTGGGGGACAGGTAAGGACCCAGACTCATGCTAGGTGGCTTCTTCTGGACACATAGAGACCCACTACATTCCTGGATAGCATGTGTTATGGGTCAGTGAGCAAACCACTGAATGATAGGCTTGTCCAGACCTGGAGTTAAGATTGAGGCAAGGATATACTAGGCCTAGCTTGTCCCAGAGAGCAACTAATAGTGTTGGGCACTAGAGAGAAAGCAGTTTAGCCACATTTTGGCTCCAGGTAGTGTCTAGAAACCCAGTCACACAATAGAAGGCCCTGGGACTGGGAACTTACAGCGGCTGGTTGAGGAAGAGTCTTGGAGAGACAAGGGGCAGAGAAGACGGTTGGTTAGAAGGGAAAAATCTTCATCTCATGAAGCACATGGCCTGGATCATTTGGGGACATCCTTGCTCAGTGAATGCCAAGCTCCCCTGATGATGGACACAACGCTCATGTAACACACTGAACAGTCAGAGAGATTAAGAGCAAGTTTGAAGTTATTGGATACCCTGACAACTGTGCTGAGCTCAGATGACCTTTCCCTGAGGCCTTTGTGGGGGGCTCTTCCACAGAGAATGACCTCAGGACAACTTCAATGGGATAGCTGGGGAGGAATGCCTCAGGGGGGCTCACCTCTCTTCTCCCCTGGGGGCTCTGCCTTTCTCAACAGTGACAGTCTTAGTTTGTCTGCACCCAGACCTGCTAGGGAGCCCCTCAAATTCTTTCCTTAGCAGTGTCTCTGTGCCTAACACTGCCCTGACAGTGTTGGTGAAGATGACAGATACCTGGGGGAAGAAAAACAGGAATGGACAGGAGGATTTGATTTTAAGCCAGGGAGGAAGGAATGTGTTTGTAGGTGCTCAGTCACCACAGGTTCTGAGGTGTGGCTCTTGTGTGTTTGGAAGCTCATGGACCCCAGGGGGTGTGACAGTTGTTGGCTTAGTAGTCTTCCATGTGACCTCCCTCCCCCCACTGAGTTTTCCCACACCTCCCTACTGAACCTGTGCCTGGCCCTTAGGGTTCACAGCCCTAAGCCAAGTTCATGGCTGCTTTCCCCAGGCTTCACCTGGACTGTGTCCCACCTGTTTGAGGATGTTCTGGCATTTCACATGTCCAGCAAGAGCGCCTGCAAGTCACTGTCCCTCTTGGCCCCTTCAGAAAGGGAACTGAGTCTGTATCTCTCTGCCAGCTTTCCTGCCCTGGTGGCACATGCCTCTCTACAGACAGATGACAGATGTCTTGCTTGGCTGAGACCATCTGGAGTGTTCTCTTAAGCCCCGGCAGTTTGTGTACCCAGCAGGTGCTTAATGTGTGTAGAGTATCCTCCCTCCAGGCTGGGGGCTGCCTCCAAAGCACCTGCCCCATGGGCCACTGCAGAGTCCCGGTGGGGTCCCTCCCTTCATCCAGACCTTGGGCTTCCCCAGAGCAGAGACTCATTATTCATGTTCGCTGCTGCTCAGGTTGCACAGAAGGATGAGATGAAATGGTGTGTTCTGGGAGTTCAGTTCTTTCTCCCTAAGGAGGGCATTAGGATGGGGAAGGAATCTCCACTTCCTGTTTCTTCATTGTTAAGTCTGATTGACATCGTTCAAACCTCCTCCCGTCAGCACAGGCCCATCATCTTCATCCTTACCTGTCTCTGTGTGACTTTGAGGTGGAGGATGTTTCCTCCTTGTGGCGCTTCTGATGGCCGACACTCAGAGCCTCCTGCTCCCACAGCTCTGAGAAGGTCATGTGGCAGCCGGAAGCCCCACTTCCGTGGCTCCACCCCAAGACCAGCTGTAGACCCGGTTAAGTCAGGAGACTCATGGGTAGGCAGCGTGGACAAATCACGTGCTTGAGGCCAGAGAGCCGGAAGCCAGGAAGCAGTGGAGGGGGCTGGAAGCTGGGACTCATTGAGAACTCATGAAGTCTTGTGGAATACTTGGTTAGCTAATGGAGGGCTGGGAAGAGACCACCCACTACTCCATCCGTACTTTCCTGCTGCTGCAAGGACACATGACTAATGAACACTTAGTTTTGTTTGTTTATTAGTGCCAGGGATCAAACACCAAGCCTCGAGCATGCTAGGCAAGAGCTTTTCCATGAAGCCGTATTCTGAGCTCTTCCATAGATTTATCACGTCTACCAAGTCTCCTCTGCCATTTCACAGGGTCTAGTCATTAGGACAGGCCATGTCTGAATATCTTCATTCATCTCTACATTACTTTCAATAAGTGATCTAGTGTAAATGCCATGCAAATCTAATGCAAATATTATGTAAATAGCATGTAAATAACATGTAAATCCAATGTAAATGCTATGTAATCCAATGTAGAGTCTCTGTAAATAGTCGTTATCCTGTATTGTTTAGGGAATAATGACAAGAGAAAAAGTCCCCGTATAGATGTGAATTTTCTTCTTTTTAATTTTTTTTGATTGATGCAGGGCGTTTGTACATATTCATGAAGTACGATGAGATGTTTTGATTCACAGCTACACTGGGTACCGATCCACTCTGGTAATTAGCATATCTATCGCCTAAACATTTATCATTTCTTTATGGCGAGCGGATTCAAATTCATCTCTTTTAACTATTCGGAGATATACAACACACTCCTGTTAATCACATTCGCCCTGGCTCTGCTGTCAAATGCCTGTACATAGTCCCATATCAAACACCAGCAATGCAAGCTTCCCACCTCTGTCCTCCCCCCCCTCCTCTATCTCCCCTCCCCTCCTCAACTCTCTTTATTCTCTGGTCACCACTATTTTCTCAGTTTCCATGTGAGCAATTGTTTTAGACTATGCTCACAAGTAGATGCAGTTTTTCTGTAGTTTAATTTTGTTTGTTTGTTTGTTTTCGAGACAGGGTTTCTCTGTATAGCCCTGGCTGTCCTGGAACTCACTTCGTAAGCCAGGCTGGCCTCGAACTCAGAAATTGGCCTGCTTTTGCCTCCCAAGTGCTGGGATTAAAGGCAAGCGCCACCACCGCCCAGCTAAATTTTTTAGAATTTATTTTATTTCATGTGTATGAATGTTTTTAGCATATATGCCTATGCAGGGCATGCATGTATATGCATACACACATACATGTATAACCATGTGCATGCTTTTTGTCCATGGAGGGATGTCAGATCCCCTGGAACTAGAGTTACAGATGATTGTGAGCTGCCAGGTGGGTGCAAGGAATTGAACCTCAGTCCTCTCCAAGAGCAACAAATGCTCTTAGCTGCTGAGAGATTTCTCTAGCCTTATTCTCTTTTGTTTGTTTTGTTTTGAAATCTGAGGCAGTTTGAAGACTTGATGCAAATTCGTGGATCTGAAGGTCAAATTGCAAATTTATATCAGTATCAACCTACCGTCACATCTAACTCTTTTTTGAAAATACATTTATTATTGTTATTGTGTGTGTATAATATGTGTAAGTGTGGCCATGCACCCCTGTAGAGGTCAGAGGATAACATTTTGGAGTCAGTTCTTTTACTCTGGGCACCTGGGATAAAACTCAGGTTTCCAGGCTTGTGTGGGAAGAGCTTTTATCCACTGAGCTATCTTTCAGCCTCTATCTACCTATCTACCTATCTACCTGTCTGTCTGTCTGTCTGTCTGTCTGTCTGCCTACTCATCCATCCATCAATCATCTATATCTCTTATCTATCAGACATCTCCTATATATGTGTCTTAGTAACTGTTCTGTTGCTGTGAAGAGACAATATGACTGGTGCAATGTACAGAATAAAACATTTAATTGAGGGCTGGCTTACAGCTTCAGTGGGTCAGTCCATTATCATCATGGGAGTATGGCAGCATGCTGGCAGGCATGGTGCTCGATAGTAGGGAGAAAGAGAGAGAGAGAGAGAGAGAGAGAGAGAGAGAGAGAGAGAGAGAGAACACACCTGGTGTGGGTTTTTGAAACCTGAAGGCCCATCCCAGTGAAAAACCTTCTCCAACAAAAGCACACCTCCTAACCCTTCCCAAAGAGTTCCACTAACTGGGGACCAAGCATTCAAATATATGAACTTATAGGGGACATTTTTATTCAAACCACTACTCTATGTATGTATGTGTGTATGAATGTATGAACATATGTATGTATATGTGTATGCATATATTCATGTGTATATATGTGTGTATGTATGAATGTATGTATGTATGAATGTATGTATGAATATGTGTATGTATGTGCATGTATGTATATATGTATGTATAAATGTATGTATGCATATATGTATATATAGATATACATAAGTATGTATATATGTATGTAGATATGTTTGTGTGTATGTATATAGTTATATCATCTAACTTATTTATCTACTCATTTATTTATTTATCAATATCTATCCATCTATTATCTAACCATCATTGATCTCATTTGTCTACTATCTGTTCATCAATCATTATCTATCATGTATGTATGTAATATCTATCTATCTATCATCTATCTATCTGTCTTATCTATCTGCCTATCCACTTGTCTACCTGAGATTTATTCTGAGAGTCGGCTTTCATGACTATGTAGGCATGAAGTCCTATGACCTGTTGCCTGCAGTTCGAAGACCCAGAAGAGCCCATGTGTAGTTCAGGGTGAAGGCCTCGCATGGGTCAGGGAAGTGAGCTCCAGTGTCCTCCCTCTGCCCTCTGTTCTCCTTGGGGTGGCTACTGTGGTCGGATTAGACCCCGTCTCATTGGGTGGTCTCCACCTTTCTCCCCATTCAAATGATGTCTCTCCTGGGAACATCTCCACAGACATGCCCACAGTTTTCCAAGATTTCAGGGCATCTCTTGACAGAATGCAAACAGTCAAACAGAAGCATAAAAACTAATAATCACACCAATCACCTTAAGGGATTTACCGTATCTACCAGGTCCCCCTTGCCACAGATTCTAGTGACTGAAACAGGAACATGTTTGGGGAAAGGGGCCAATAAATCTGACACAGCCTTGGGAGCTCTGTTTAAGGGGTATCTGTCAGCATTCAGAAGTACATGAAGAGTCAGGAACTGCAGCAAAGGAAAGACTTGTCTGGGCCGAGGGGCTCCCCCTTGCCCCACAGCCCCGGGCAGTTTTCACAAACTCGACACATTATCCAGCACTGTTTGTGGAGGAGATTAAAATTGCATCTGTCTGTGAATGCTCCTGCCCCCAGCACCTGCCTGGGACAGAAGTGGCTGCTGTACGCAGAGGCTCATTAAAAATGAAAGCATGATGCTGATTTCCACCAAACTTAAATGACTTAAGCTGGCATACGTGGATAAATATTTCACGTGGCAGCTTACAAGTACCTACCAACACCGTGAAAGCTGCTGCTTGCCCCAGCTGGGACTCAGAGGAAGTCCATCTTTAGCTCCACTGATGTGCCCACTGGGTCATACTTGGGCCCAGCTGCAGGTCATCTTCGGTCAAGGTAGTAACTGGTAAGGTGGGGAGGTTATCAGAGACTCGCAGTGAGCGAGGCATCTGCCAACAAACAGGTGAGTGGCTTTCTTATGAAAACTATGACAATTTGGGAGCTCACTGTTGCCCCATTCCTCTGGCGGCTAGTGTGGAGGTTGGGTGGGGGTGGGTGATGTCTGCCAGGTGGTGCATTGGCAACAAAGTCTCATTGTGGTGTGACTGAACACCCTCCACGGACACAGGACAGTCACTGTGGCTCTGTGCTTCTTCTCTGCTTCACCTTCTCTAGCCTAAAAGCCAGAAAGGACTCACTTTCAGGGGTGCACACAAGGATATGTGAGGGGGTGTAGGACCCCAGTAGCCCAGATTTGGCCAGTGAGGTCTCTTCCCACCTTGTGACACAGGAGACATCCACACAGCTGTCGCTGGAAATGGCCTTTTCACCTCTTAACACAAAGGGAGAGATAAATTATGCAGTGTGGTGGTCCCCATACCCCAAGCCAAAGGCCCATTCCCCAGTACCAAAGAAGACATGATTTGGAAATAACGTCCTTGCAGTGGTTGTCAGTTAACATGAGGTTACTAGAGTAAGCCTTCAGTTGTATACACACACACACACACACACACACACACACACACACGTGTACTCACAATCACAGATACCCATTCACAGCCACACACACAGAGGCACACAGACAGACAGACACACAGACACAGACACACACACACACACAGACACACACACATACACACACACTCAAAAACATTCATACAGATACGGACACACACAATCACGGACACAACCACACACAGAGGCATAGATACACACAGAGAAACATGAAGACACACACTTAGATCCAAAGAGATAAAGAAGGTCCACTCTCATGTACTGACAGGGTCTTTACCCCAAATGCAACAGGTTGGCTAGGAGGCTGAAGCCTGCGCAGAGGAGAGAAGGGCAGGGCATGGTCTGCGGACCGGACGTGGTCTGTTGCGTTTTCTCTGAGTTTCCTGAGATCTCATCTGATTCACGGCTGGCCGGAATCAGAGCATCTTATCCACAGCTTTCTCCTTGCTGCCACATTTGGATTTGGGCTGCACCATGTTTGGATTAGATAGATGATGCTTTAGGGAGACCTGCAAACTCACAGCTGACCGCCAAGACTCTAGAACCCGCCTCTGCCTCAGGGTGCCTATCAGTGTGGGTGGACCTGCCTCCCACCTCGTTTGAGACAGAGTCTGGCCACTGTTTTCCTCTCATGTGACAAGCTCGTGGGCTTCAGAGTCTCCAAGAGTCTGTCTCTCCTCCTTCTGCAGAAGGTCTGAAATTACAGACACTCAAGTTCTGCCTCTGGCCTTTGCATGGGTCCTAGGGATTTGAACTCACACCTCACAGTTTTGTGGTGAGTGCTTTACCCACAGAGCCATCTCCCCAGACCCTCAGGTTTCTTTGCACGGCTAGAAATTGTCACTGGGTATCAGATTTTGCCTTCCAGCTAGGGTTATTTTTGCCTGCTGATAAGTTACAACAGCAACAACAAACCCCTCAATTCTTAAGTTTTATCTTGGGATGTAGTTAAATATTTTTTGAACACATTTTATCCTGTCAGATTTTGCCTTTAGGCCTAGTTAGGTGGGAATAAACTAGTGTCCAACCAGGAATAATCAGTCTTAATGGTGAGGTGAGCCTCTTTGCAATGCCCCAGGAATTTTCAGGCTGCCCTGGGGGAACACTAATACTCTCACACCCTGGAGGGAAGGCTCAGGGCATTTCTTTGACCATCCCTCTCAACACTTGGTTCTTTCTGACACGCACTGGCTGTTGCCTTGCTGGACAGCTGTCTTTCTGGACAGCTCTAGAGCCTCAAGAGTACTCTGTGCAGTTGACTCCTCTCTGCTGTACCCTCTTGTAGACTTTTAGCTCTCTTGAACTCCCCAGATGCTCAGCTCTGTCTCTTCCACTCAGGGGTCTGTGGAGCTCTGTCGCCTCCCTGATGCTATGCTGACCTTGGGGCTTCCCTCTGTTTGCCATCACTGAGGAATCTCTGCCTTGGTGGCCTGTCTGGCACGGCTTGACACCCATGATTGTTGCTTCCTTGTTTCCACTGGAAGGGGACATCCAATCTCTGTAACTGCATGTGGTGAGACACACCCGTGCCCCGATCGCTGAGAAAATGGCATGAACACTCACTCTGCCAGTCAGGCTGCTGAGAACTTCGTTTTCCTTACCTGTCATATCTTCCCAGTGATCTGACAAGGTAGGTATCACTGTCACGCCTTCCTTCACATGAAGCAACTGGCTCTTGCCCAGACTCCTCAGCTCCTAAGTAGCCAGTACCCGGGCCACACTGCTATCCAGTTTCTCTGGATGCTGGCTGCAGACCACAGAGCGTCCGAGGCTTTGTGCCAAGCCTTCCGAGTGGCCAGGGCTATGTGTGGGTCCAGGGTGACCAGGGCTATGTGCGGGTCAACTTTGGGAGCATTCTGTGATAGTTCCTAGGAAGCTTTGCATAAACTTTTGGTCTCCACCTTAATTGTCTCATGATTTTTCTCCCTTACTTTGTGTGGCTTATCCTCTGGCTTGGATGTTTTTAAGTGTGGATACATATGGCCCAAGGACATCCATCCGCATCGGAGGGTTCCTTTGTCCTTTCACTTTATATTTGGGGACATTGAGGGTTGCCTGGTTCCTCTTGTTAGAAATGACACTGGAAAGGTGCCGGGGTCCAGCTTCAGTCTGGCTACAAATGAACAGACACTAGACCCCTACTGATGTCTACCAGTCTGTTTCCCCACCTGAAGGCTGCTAACACCACACATACACACACACACACACACACACACACACACACACACACACACATGCGCGCGCGCAACTAGAAGCTTAGAGTAGGAAATCACTCACAGCTAAGTTGTTCTGAAAGGTCGTGTGAGTCTGAGAAGGTTTAAAGTCAGCAGGATGTAAAGCAGAGAGAGGAGCAAGTGCCTGAGGTAAAACGTGTCCGGTGCAGAATGAAAGACAAGATTAGATTGAACTCGCTTGATTACACAGCCAAAGAGGAAACGGTGGAAGGACAGTGAGTGGGGGTTGTAAAGACCGTCCTCAGGGGGCTGAAGAAGTGAAACACATGTACTGCTCTTGCAGAGGACCCAGGTACAGTTTCCAGCACCCACACGGGGCCCTCAGAGCTGTCTATGACTCTGGCTTTTTGAGATATGATGCCCCTTCCTGGCCTCTGAGAGCAACTATCCCATGCATACACCTATCTACAGACACAATGAAGGATAAGAGTAAATTTTAGGAAGGTTGCTCCCTCCTTCAATTGGCACCTCTGCCTTTTTGAGCCTTTCACTACATGGGATCTCCAGCGCTCTAATTATGTCATGAGAACCCTTTGCTCACATGACAATGGGGAAGTAACCTAGTCACAGAGCCAGATACGCCTCCTCTGAGAACTTCTGGGCTCTTTCATCAGCACCCTGCCTGACACCTTTCATCCTCTGATCTCCCCAGTTGTGGGTGTTGGCTAATTTGTCTGCCGCCTCTCCTGAGGCTCTCAACCCACAGGGCAAAGATTTTTACTTGGCTTTTTATTCCTTGCACTAAGAAGAGTGGAAGGCATGGTCCAAGGAGAATGAATGAAGAATCTGAGACTTGGAACAACAAGGACAAGTTGGGCATGGCACCTGACACACCTGTTCAGGCATGGGTTCTGAGCCAGGGTGGGCTGTGGGTACTTGTAACCAGGGCTCTAGCCTGCCACCTTCTGGCTGAGATCACCCACAGTGAGAAAGAGAAAGAGCAAGCGAGCGAGCGAGCGAGAGAGAGAGAGAGAGAGAGAGAGAGAGAGAGAGGGAGAGAGAGAGAGAGAGACAGAGAGACAGAGAGACAGAGAGACAGAGAGACAGAGAGAGACAGAGAGACAGAGAAAGACAGAGAGACAGAGAAAGACAGAGAGACAGACACAGACACAGACAGAGACAGAGAGTCCTCCTGTTTCTTCTGTTTCTGATTGACTAATCCAGGCTATGTGCTTGCTCCTGGACCTATAAAAGGCAACCTGAGAGTTTACGTGCTTATTGCTTGAAATAATCATGGACAAGGAAGTGGGCAGACTATGTCTGCTTAGCTGAGCAGGCATGAATGGACAGACACATGGGTAGATCATTCAGGCTTCTGCGCTGGGTTCATTAGAGGCTGGGCTCATCAAGGGGCTCAGGAGAAACTCTACATCCTGGGTCACCTTTCTTTTCCTCAAGAAACACTTGCATGGGGTCCAACAGCAAGCCTTTTCTTCGTGCCCGGTGGAGTTACCGCAGCTCTGTGTCAAGGCTGTGGATCACATCCACCTGGGTGCTCCCCAGGTTCCCCTTGGGAAGGGAGATGCAGAGAAGTTAATAAACTTGCTTGAGTTAAACAGCTGACCATCGTGAGCTGTGGGCCATGTCCCTGTCCCCTGTCTCTGCTCCACACCAAGCCCTCCTTCCTCCCTAATCTGTGTCCCCTCTTTCCGCCTTTCTTCCTGTCTTTCTTTTCTCCTCTCCATGCCCCCTCCTTCCCTCCCTGTCCTCTTCCCCATTGCTCCTCCAGTTCTCTTCTCCCCTTCCTTCCTTCCTTCCTTCCTCCCTCCCTCCCTCCCTCCCTTCCTTCCTTCCTTCCTTCCTTCCTTCCTTCCATCTCCTTCCCTCCTACTCCTCCTATTCCCTCTCCCTTTTCTCTCCACCACCATCTCTCCATTTCCCCTCCATCCTGCCTTCTTCCCCTCTCTGCCCCTCCCTCTGTGCCCTTTCTCTCTATCCCTCTTTTTTCTCCCTCCATCTTTCCTTTCATCCCTCCCTCCCTCCCTCCCTCCCCCTCCTCTTCCTCCTTCCCCATCTCTCCCAGCCTCCCTGACTCTTCCCATCCCCCTCTATCTCTCCCTTCCCTCCCTCCCTCCCATCTCCCTCTACCTTTCCCTTCCCTTCCTCCCCCCTCCTCCATCTCTCCCTACCATCCCTCCCTCCTTGCCCCTGGAGCCAGCAGCAGCTGCTATGTTTGCCACCATGCCTCTCAAATCACCCGCCAATGCTTGGAAAAATGCAAATAAAAGCAAGATTATGATATTTTTCGTAAATAAGCAATGTAGCAACTCAAATCTGGTTTGGGCTGTCAGCCGAATCCACCAGAGAGATATCAGTGTTGAAATATTTGCGTACATTCTCGTGGAACATTTATTGTGGAACACTGGGCTCCAGAAAAGCTCTCCTATAAATTATTCATTATTGAATCCAAATGAACCACCAAAGCCCTCCCATCCAAGGGCTGCCATGTTTGCCTTCCCCGCCCCTCCCCTAAGTGCTGGTTTTAGCGAGTAACACTGTCCACCAGTGAGCGGCACACTTAGCCAGAGGGGTGGGTTGTCTGGCTCAGGGGGCTGACCTCATGCTCTTGGTTTCTCTGAAAGGATTTCCCTTGCTGGTGGATTGCTAATGTCCTTTCTAGCCCGGGAGCTTGGTGGTCACAGGGTTGCTGGGTGATAATCTTCAGAGCTGACAGCCTCCCAGGTTCTGCCCACAGAGACTGCTAGGGTTAAATTGTATCTCCACCATGTTGTAGGTGTGAATTGGGGTCCAGAGGGCACCCCTGAGATTTCTCAGGTCTGTGTTCAGATGATACATTGTATCTGTGATGAACAGAGTGATGGAAACAGACAGCTTGCTGAGGGAAGGGGGCTGAGGAGATGGCTCCATTGGTTTAGCACCTGTTGTTGAGCATAAGGTCCTGAATTTAGGCCCCCAACTTCCATGTGAAAAAAATAGTTGAATGTAGCTATGTCCCCCTACAGCTTTAATGCAAGGGTATCAGAGACAGGCAAGGTCCTTAGAATTCACCAGCCAGTGAGTCTAACCAGTTAGTGAGTTCCAGATCCGGTGAGAGAGTCTGTCTCAGAGAGAGAGATCCTACCTCAGAGAGAGATCCTGCCTCAGAGAGAGAGCCTGCCTCAGTGAGAGAGCCTGTCTCAGAGAGAGAGATCCTACCTCAAAGAGAGATCCTGCCTCAGAGAGAGATCCTACCTCAGTGAGAGAGCCTGTCTCAGTGAGAAATCCTACCTCAGTGAGAGATCCTGCCTCAGTGAGAGAGCCTGTCTCAGTGAGAGATCCTACCTCAAAGAGAGATTCTGCCTCAGAGAGAGATCCTACCTCAGTGAGAGAGCCTGCCTCAGTGAGAGAGCCTGCCTCAGTGAGAGAGCCTGTCTCAGTGAGAGAGCCTTTCTCAGTGAGAGAGCCTGTCTTAGAGAGAGATCCTACCTCAGTGAGAGAGTGTCTCAGTGAGAGAGCCTGTCTCAGTGAGAGAGCCTACTTCAGTGAGAGAGCCTGCCTCAGTGAGAGAGCCTGTCTCAGTGAGAGAGCCTACTTCAGTGAGAGAGCCTGCCTCAGTGAGAGAGCCTGTCTCAGTGAGAGAGCCTGTCTCTCTCAGAGAGAGATCCTACCTCAGTGAGAGATCCTACCTCAGTGAGAGATCCTACCTCAGTGAGAGAGCCTGTCTCAGTGAGAGAGCCTGCCTCAGTGAGAGAGAGAGCCTGCCTCATCGAGAGATCCCGTCTCAAAAGACAAGGCAGAAACCTATAAAGGAAACCCTGATCTCAAGCCTGGCTCCCACACACAGGTAGGAAAATATTGAGCTGGGGATCAGCCCAGGATACACCAAAATTCTGTTACAGACAGACAGACAGACAGAGACAGACAAATGCCAAACAGGCTGGAGAGATGGCTCAGCAGTTAAAAGCTTTTGCTATTTTTGCAGAAGACTGGAGTTCAGTTCTTAGCACCCACATCTGCTAGCTCACAACCACCTGAAACTCCAGATTCAGGGGATCTGACAGCCCTTTCTGGCCTCTGTAGATACACACATGCCCACACATTTGTGTACCCCCCCCCCGCCCCACACACACAATAAAAAGGGAATCTTAAACAAAAAAATTAAAAACAAATAAATATGGAAATATGGGCTGTGGCTCACCTTCTGAGTTTAGGGCCTGGTGTCCTACTGGAGGGATAAGGAAGTTGGCTTCCTAAACAGCCCCAGGATCTTTCTGGAAGCCAGAGCTCAGGGAGAGGGAGGCTTAGGCGGGCGCTTTGCCAGCATCTTCATCCTTCCCCTCGGAAGAGTCAAGCTGCGTGTAAATATTTGCAGGATTAATTTCACAACTCACAAACGTATAACTGCAGGCATGAGACGCAAGTCCCACTTGCTCAGGACAACCCGTCAGACACAATGATCTTCCCAGCCCTGCCCCGTCTTTCATGCCTGGTGTCCCTGACAGGCCCTGGACGTCTTACCTTATGACCTCTCAGAGACCCTGAGGCAGAGGGCTGGCTCTGAGGTTGCAGAGATTGCTTTGCCTAAGGACCCAGAGCCTCCCATGCACCAGCCTTTGGGAAAGGATAGGGTTTGTCCACTTAGACAGTCCAGGCCAGAGAGCAGTTACAGCCTGGGGTGGAGGGTCAGAAGAGCTTCTGGAATGAACAGCTTGTAGGTGTTCTGGAGGCCTCTCCTATGGCCTTGGTGGATCCAGGGTCATGTGGTGCCAAACACACCAAACTTCCTGCACACTGCTGTTTGTCAAGAGCCAAGGCCCTGGCTCCTTCTCCTTGTGACCCAGTCTGCTCCTGCATCCCCATATTGGAGCATCCTTTGCTGTAATTGAGGGAGAAGTGAATCCTGGCAGCTGCAGGGACTCATTGGCTGCTTGTCCTTCATTTGAGAAGCAGTGGGAAGGAGGAGACTTGTCTGCTTGCCGACCAACGGCTTCTAGGCAGCATAGATCCCTGTCCCTCTGGGCTTCAGCACTGATGTGTGCTGAAGGTCGGACTCCTACAGGGTAGTAAGCATGCAGGATAGGGGGATGGTGAGGAGACGGAGAGGGTGTAAACAGGTGTCTCCCGAAAGCTGATCAAGGTGGGAGCATGGCGGTGGCCTTGTGGGGAGCCACACCTCTGCCACTCAGTGGGGTGTTTCAACTCATTCATTCCTGGAATACATCCTCACCATCTGTCTCTCGAGCTGGCAGAGAGAAGTTACAATTTGCAATTGTAAATTGTCTTTTTCTCTCTTCCACTCCACAGAAAGCAGCTCTGGGCTTGAAGGGGCTGTCACGGTTTGCAGTGTGCCTGTCAGGCTTGTTTTCCACATGTCAGGAACATTCCTTTCCTTGGAGGTCTGGAGCATGTGTGTGTGTGTGTGTGTGTGTGTGTGTGTGTGTGCCTGTATTTGTATATATAATATACGTATGTGTTATGTATGTGTGTGTATTTGTGTGTGCATGTGTCCATGTGTGTGCATGTGTGTATGTTTGTGCATTTGTGCACATGCATGCATGCATGTATGTGTGTATATGTCTGTGCGTACATGCATGTATGTGCATGCATGTGCTTCTGTGTGTGCACATGTGTGTTTGTGTGTGTGCACATGCTTATGTGTGCATGTGTCAGTCTCTATATGTGTGTGTGTGCACATGCATGTGTGTGTTTGTGTGTGTATTTATATATATATGTATATTTGTATGTGTGTGTGTGTGCATGTGCACATGCTTATGTGTGCATGTGTCAGTCTCTCTATGTGTGTGTGTGTGCACATGCATGTGTGTGTGTGTGTGTGTGTATATATATATATATATATATGTATGTGTGTGTGCATGTGTGTTTGTGAGTGTGTCTTTCTGTGTGTGTATGCATGCCTGCATGTGCATGTGTAAATGTGTGTCTGTCTGTGTGTCTCTCTGTGTGTGCATGTGTGTGCGGATGTAGATGCATGCTTATGTGTGTGTATGTCTATCTATGTGTGTGCATGTATGCGTGTGTGCCAAGCACAGGCAGTGACTCCCATGTTGTCCATGGACTCTGAGGGATAATGACAATGATGTGTAGGGCAGGCTCATTGAGGCACCAGTTTCCCTGTCTGATGGGACACTGATAATGGGGACTGTTGGCAGGGGAGAACTTCTGGTACTTTCTGGTCAAATTTTCTGTGAACCCAAACTGTACTTAAATAACAACATCAATTAAGGGAAAAAAAACCCTCAAGAGATTCTTTTGAATCCTGACCACAAAAAATGGGAGAGATCTGAGCCTGAGGCCAGGCCAAACACCACTGCCACACAGCACCCTGGGTGAAGGCTAGAGTCAGAGCAGGCAGATGAACCATGGTCAAACACAGTGCCAGACAGACTCCACGGCCCAGGCTAGACCTCAATGTCATGGAGAGGCCTTAAAGCCTCGTGAGGCCTGGGCAGAGCCCCAAAGCCTTGGCCAGGCCCTACTCCATGGGCAGGGGTATGGAAGAAGAGGTGTCCCCTCAGAAGGAACAGCCTGGGCAGGAGCTCAGAGGGGGATCACTATTGCACTAGGCTAAGAGGCTGTGGAAGACTGGCCACCTTTGCTCTGCTCATCACTCAGGCCAGCAGCTGGTCTTCCATGGAAATGCCTGCAGAAAGGGAAAGGATGCCCCAGGCTACCTATTCAGCTGTAATTCTAGCTGATGTGTCCCCTGACCCTCCATCCCTAGCTGTAACTGCTCTCTGGCCCTGGGCTTTCTAGGTAGACAAATTCTATTTGTCCCCAAAGGTTGGTGCAGGGGAGGCTCTGGGTCCCTAGGCAAAGCAGTCCATGACACCTTGTCCCTCAGAACCAGCCCTCAGGTTGTTGTGTGTTGCTGCTGAGATGCTGTATGCTCTGGGCTTTACCAGAACAGTTGGTATCACCTTTGTCAACACAATACTAGGTGCTTTTATTCCTGCGGATGGTGTGAGATGTTTTTCCTCTCAGAATAGGAAATTGCCACAGCACGGCTAGAAACAAAAACCCAAAAACCCAAACAAAACAAATTCCATGAGCAGAGGGGCTGGTTTCCAGCTCTGCAGGAACTTCTCAGTGCCGAGCTTTCAAGTACACGAAGCTCCTCTGCTGGGTGAAAATGCAGCCCAGGCTCTGTGAATGTCTGCATTCACCATCAACTCCATGCATGGGAGGCAGGCCACTGGGCACACCACCGGTTAGAAAATATCTAGATTACGGCTAGCTTCTGAGAGTGTCAGTGAAGAATTTCCTTGATTGTTCTAATTGATGAGGAAGACCCTTCTTAATGTTGGGTAAGACCACCATTCCCCAGGTGAGGAAGCCTTGCTGTGTACCTGGAGAGGGCGAACCATCCTTCACGGTGGCTGTGGTGTGAACAGCTGCTTCAAGTCCTGCACACTTGCTTTCCCTGCAACGAGGGGTTGTGAGAGGAAACTGTGAGCCACTGTCTTAGGGTGTTACTGCTGTGAGCAGACACCATGACCAAGGCAACTCTCATAAGGACAACATTTAATTGGGGCTGGCTTACAGGTTCAGTCCATTATCATCAAGGCAGGAACATAGCAGCATCCAGGCAGGCATGGTGCAGGAGGAGCTGAGAGTTCTACATCTTCACCTGAAGGCTGCTAGTGGAAGACTGACTTCCAGGCAGCTAGGATGAAGGTCTTATGCCTGCACCCACAGTGACACACCTACTTCAACAGGATCACTTCTAATAGTGCCACTCCCTGGGCCAAACATAGACAAACCATCACAGTCCCCTTCCTCCCTTAAGTTGCCTTTGTCAGCAGCAGAAATGAACCCAGAATGCATCATAGCAGAAGAGAGGTATAACCCTGGTAGGAACAGCTGAGAAGATTACTCTCTGGCATGCCATAGTCCAAGGACAAGTAACCCAGGTCTTCTATGACAACTCTGTAAGGTCAAAGGGCTGTTTCTCCTCTTGCCTCTTTGTCCTGCCCTTTCACAGACTGATATGGCCACTCCATCTTCATATAGGACCACTGTGCCCCAACTCCAGACAAGGGTGAGAAGGGAGAGCTTATATTCTTCAGGTGTGGCTAACAGTGACTCTTGTCACACTGTTACTTAAAGTTTAGATACATGGCCACAAGCAGCTGCAAGGAATGCAGAAAGTATTTAGCTGTTTAATCACGATCTAACTAAAAGCTATGACCTAGGAGATGAGTACCCCACTCTCTCAGCATGGTTGGGGTGCCACAAAATTCCATGAAATAAGATGACTTTGGGGCAGTGGACATGGCGATTCATTGCCTAGGGGCTAGACGTTAAGATGCTTGTGGACTTCCTGGGTGGTCTGGCCTCTCTTCTCTCTTGTATCTCTTATTGTGACAGAGACAATCTCACAAGGACAGCCCTGACCCCTCTCTTTATCTTGGGTGATGAGTAGAGGGAACAGGCTGGGAAGGAGTCCCAGAAAAGAGGGAGCCAGGAAGCCAGGAATCCTGAACACTCCAGAGAAGAAGGCATGCGTGAAAATCTGTGTGGTCATTGAGCGAGAAGGTGAGTGGCTGACCTACTGATGTGCATGGACCTTAGAGAAGCAGCCACAGTTTGTACTAAGAGAGGAGCCCAAGATGCCTGCCACAGGAAGGAGAGGGGGATGGTGGGCTCAACCAGACAGAGCTAGAGAGCAACAGGGTAGAAGAGAAGGTTGAAGGAGGCCCTCCGAGGACGGAGAGGGACAATGTGATAGTTTGTATATGCTTGGCCCAGGGAGTGGTATTATTAGGAGATGTGGCCTTGTTGGAGTAGGTGTGTCACTGAGTGTGGGCTTAAGACCCTCATTCTAGCTGTCTGGAAGTCAGTCTTCCATTAGCAGCCTTCAGATGAAGATGTAAAACTCTCTTAGCTCCTCCTGCACCATGCCTGACTGGATGCTGCCATGCTCCTGCCTTGATGATAATGGACTGAATCTCTGAACCTTTAAGCCAGCCCCAATTAAATGTTGTCCTTATGAGAGTTACCTTGGTCATGGTGTCTGTTCACAACAGTAAACCCCTAATCAAGACAGGGAACATATGAACGTTGCCACCAGTGGCCAAGGAAGCCATAGAGCGAGGAACCAGGAAAGGTGTGTCAAGGTCAAAGCTGGTCCTGACCCAAGGGCACACTCTACCCTCCCGTCCTGCCCTCAGAGTTCATCAGTTTTGTGGAAATCTTTTCTGGACCAAGGCCTAGAACACACCCCAGGAGTCAGTGTCATCCAGGAGGAAAAGGAAGCTGCTTCCACCTGGTTTAAACCTTCCTCGGCAGCCATGGTGTGCACATCTACAATCCCAGTGTTCCAAGGGCCGAGCTTGGTGACATCCCTCCTGAGTGAACACTGATGCTTTCCAAGTAGCATTCTCCCACTAGGGGGAGCCATGCAGGGAGGATGTCTGGGAAGTGGGATAAAGCAGAGGTGACATAGGTGACCTGCAAGAACATCCAGTGGGTCACTTCCCTCTGCAGCTGAGGCTGCCGAGATTCACACTGTCCCCCAGGCCTTCCTGTGCTCTAGCTCCAGTAGCAGCAGCTGGAGTGTGTATGGGGGGGGGTGGGCTTCACCCACCATCTGGAGATGTGTTTCCCCAAAAGTTAGGGGAGAAAGCCCATCTCCTCAGAGGCACTGAAATGTCATTTCCCTTGTAAGCCGAACATTTTAGATTATCCTCGTTTAATTTGACTAATTTAGGAGAAGAGCTGAGATAATTTGTCAGCGTGGCATAGTCTCTTGGAGAGGCATTAATATTCTGATTCCAAGAGGGATGTGTGAATTCCTCAGCTACAGATAACACTATTATATTCTAAATTCTTTCCCAGAATTAGTACAGATGGTTAAAAATACTCTCCCTTTAATTAATCTTCCTAACAATAGTTTTGTGAATACAAATAGATTATTAGCCCCATTCAAGAAGGGGCACACAGCAAAGAAAAGCCAGGTTGGATCCCACTGCAGTCCTGCAGATGGGTTGAGAGGTCTTGGAAGGTACTGGGCCTCAGGGAGGCTTAGGGTCACAGGTCCAGGTATAGAAATGGGACTCTGTGCCACGTCTTTCTGCTTTAGTCTTGTGAAAGCTCTCCAGTTTGACCGTCTTTCCCTGGTAAGCTAAAGAGAGCTGCCTTTTGCCTGAGGAGCCTGGGCTGTATTGAGATTCCTGGTGCCACTTCTGTGTTTGCCTAGGAAGCCCTGGTCCTTTCAGGTGCAACCAGGTGCAAGTGAATGTCTGTTCAACCCAGATGGGACATTGGAGACAGACTAAAGATTTTATCCTTCTCAACTCTAGACTAGTGAATCGGTGAGGGTGTTTGGGGAAGGTTACTAATGGGTGCATGGGTAACTCAAAATCACTCTCGTGACTGCAGCCTGACTGATGGCTCAGGAAAGGAGCACCCCTGGAAACTCAGGAAGGCAGCACCCCCAGAATTCCCTGCATGCCTCACAGCTAAGATGGCAGGAGAGCCTCTTCTCCTAGCAGTTACTACTTGCATGGCCTTGGGTGAGACCCTTGTGGATCCTGTAAATTTCAGGGCCTTGTAAGTTTTGCTTACTTCTTTGTTTCACTTACTTCCCAACTCTTAGCATCCTCCCCTTCTCTCTCATGCAGGAGTTTGGAGCACGGTGGGACTTTTCTTGGCTCCAGTGTGCTAGATCCAGGATCCTAATTAACGTGCCATACGCCTAACCATTAACACAGGTCAGGTGTAGAGGTCCTGGAAGGCTTAGTTCTCATGCCAATGAGAAGATTAAAGCATGGATTCAGGGAATATGCAAAGTGAAATCGGGCTTTATTAAGGAGAGTTACAGCTAGGCATGGCAATGTGTGTCTGTAACCACAACACTCTTATTTCTACCATGTAGGTCCTAGGGATTGAACTCAGGACATCGGGCTACCTTTACCCCTGAAGGCATCTCACTGGCCCCAAATTTCCCTGTTTGGAAAGGAATTTTACCTTGAGCAGCTGTCTCCTCCCTCTGCTCATCATCCAAGGTGGCTGGATTCCTTGTGACAAGTCTTGCAGAACAGGCTACAGAGACATGTGTTACTATAACAACACACCTCAACCAATCACCTTCCAAAGAAGAAAGGTCTGTATCAGCTCACAGTTCCAGAGGTTCATTCAGCCTGTGATCAGTTGACCCATTGCTGTGGGTCCATGGTGAGGCATGGCAAGATGAAGAGTGTTCTGGAGAAAGCCACTCCCCTCACGGTGGGTGGGAAGTAAAGAGAGGAAGAAGAGGGACCCAGGCTCTCAGCATCCCTTCAGGAGCATGACACCAATTACCTCACTTCCTCCCTTTGTATCCCACCCCCTAATGGTTTTCCTCATCCCAGAAACATCAGAACCGACTCTTCAACACATGCTGTCAAGGGCTGTTCGAGACCCAAACTCTAGCGATAGCTATTATATAACACACCCGAAGTAAGCTGCCCCTTCATGTATCAGTGAGAGATTAAGAAAAATGTCCTGCAGACATGTCTACACACCAAACAGATAGAGGTGATTTATCAATTCTCTCTTGCCGGGTATGTCTAGATTTGTGTCACATTGACACAAAATCTGACGTCATAGTAACATGGGGGCTGGAGTTTAAAATCTATGGCATCTGGATATATTCTGAATAGGCATGGCAGCTGCCTATAATCCAAGCACTCAGGAGGTGAAGGTGGGATCCTGGAACCAAGATAGCTAGCTAGACCAACTTAATGGTGGACTCCAGATCCAAGTGAGAGATCTTAACTCCGTATATCAGGGGGAGAGCGGTGGAAGAAGACATGTAACATCAACTTCTGGCCTCAACATGCGTGTATATATGTAATGTGTGTCCCAAACATAAGAACATGAACACACACACACACACTACTGAATATGGCACAGTTTCAAAAGAGACAGGCTGAGATGCGGTTATCACACTGTTTACAAACACGTTTGAGGAATGGACATGCACAATCTATCAAATGCCACTGCAGGTCTAATTAAGCTCAGAATTCTGAAGAAGAGAGGAATAGAGTATGCTTTGTATCCTCAGCCTCTCATGAGACATGGGATGCCTAAGATTTGTCTGCCACAGAGCCCTGAGTTCTGTGAAGCTGCCCCATGCAGGTGGCAATAGCCGTGTTCATGATGGAAAGAGGTGCCATGTGCTGGCTGCAGGCAAGTGAAGGTTAACGTGTGATTTATTCCCATTAAATTCCAGACCTCTGGCTAAGAACTCTGCCTTGGGGCCACTCGCTATTGTCAGTCAGTGGGAAGGAAGCAGAGGAGAGGTGTGGATGGAAACCTGTATCTTAGTTACTTTTGTATTGCTGTGAAGAGACATTGTGACCAAGGAAACCTATGGAAAGAAGAATTGGAGGCTCCTGGTTTCAGAGTTTGAGTCAAGTCCATAACCATTATAGTGGGGAGCATGGCAGCAGGCAGGCAGGCATGGTGCTGAAAGCTTGCATCTGAGACAACAACCATATGGCAGAGGGTGACTGTGATGGTTTGTGTATGCTTGGCCCAGGGAGTGGAACTACTAGAAGATATGGCCCTGTTGGAGTAGGTGTGGCCTTGTCGAAGTAGGTTTGTCACAGTGGGTGTGGGCTTTAAGACCCTCATCCTAGCTGCCTGGAAGTCAGTCTTCTACTAGCAGCCTTCAGGTAAAGATGTAGAACTCTCAGCTCCTCCTGCACCATGCCTGCCTGGATGCTGCCATGTTCCTGCCTTGATGATAATGGACTGAACCTCTGAACCTGTAAGCCAGCCCCAATTAAATGTTGTCCTTATGAGAGTTGCCTTGGTCATGGTGTCTGTTCACAGCAGTAAAACCCTAACTAAGATAGAAGTACTAGGAAATAGTGTTGGCTCCTAAAACCTTAAAGCGTGTTCCCAGTGACACACCTCCTCCTACAAGGCCACACCTCCTAATCCTTCCCAAACAATTCCACCAACTGAGGACCAAGTATTCTAGCATATGAGCCTGTGAGGGCCATTCTCACTCAAACCACCACAGCTTACCCAGGAGGATGCAACTCATTCCCACCCATGGTCTATTGGCAGGACACAGAGACATGACTAGCTTGTGTGTAAGAGGTTGGGGAAGGGAACCCTGCATGGATGACTGAATGCTCCATGGGAGGAAATGAAATTTCAAACTGCTTTGGTGACCCATGTGAAGCCAGGGCAGAAGGACTCATGTCTCTACTGATGTAAGACCTTTCTGTGTGGCCACAGGGAATTCTTGTTGCAATACCAGCGGTTTTGTTTCATTATGGCCAAAAGAGCAGGGCTGACACTAAGAATGTCATCCCTCAAGAGTGTCCCATTTTCTCTGATGTTATAGATTGTAAAGTGTCAAAATGTTGATGTTTTAGCCCTAGCCCTCTTGGGTGCAACTGAGTTTGGAAATGGGGTTGTTATGGTCTGGATTTGAGATGCTTCCCCTACCCCAGACTCCAGCTGAGTTACTGTTGTAGGAGGTTATGGACCCCTCTGGAGGTGAAACTTGATGGGAGGAAGGAGGTCCTTGTGTGGGTTCTTGAAGATGCACCATCCCTGGCCCTTCCTATGTGCCCTCTGCTTCCTGATCATCCCTGATGTGAATGTCAGTCTCTGTCACATTCTGTCATGGAGTCCTAGTCAAGCTCACAGGAGCAAGTGACCAGTGAACCTCCCACCCCCACCCCGAACTCACAACAAAGGATCCTTCCTTTAAGTTAGTCTCAGGAGTTTGGCCACTGATACACAGAAGCAAGCAACACAGTTAACAGAGTTAGGCTGAGGTCACTGGAGGGAGTATTAGTCCAATATGACCAGTATCCACCTAGGAAGAGAAAATCCTGAGTTAACAGAGACACATGGCAGAGTCACATGGCAAGGCAGCAAATAGGAGGACACAGACACTGAAAAATGGGAGAAGCCATGGTGGACTCCACCAGCCACAAGTCCCTGACTCAGTGACCTGGAGGGACTCCTGTCCATCTGCATTCCACTCTAGACAGATGCCCCTGTCGGTGCACTGCACTCTCCGTGCTCCCCCTTAGTGCTCTCCTCTCTGTGCTCCACAAGCACTCCTCATGTTCCCCCTCGGTGCTCCATGAGCACTCTCCGTTCTCCCCCTCTGTGCTCCCCAACCCATCTACCATAATCCTGGTAATATCTCCACTGTGCCTGTGACTTCAAGACCTGCCTAGATCCCCATTTTAGACATCTAGTTCCCAGACCCACGGCAAAGTCATCTCCTGTTTCACACTACTCAATCTGTGCGGCACTGTTACAGCCAACACAGCTAATACATCAGTGGTTTGCCTGGTGGGACTCTGCAGAAGTCTGTTTCGCACCCGTCTCCTTTACAAGCAAATGTGCCCATCACACACCTGATGTGAGCCCTGAAATGTGCTGCAGTCAGAGTTACAGGGTGGAAGAGAGACAGTGAGATGAATGTCCAAGGTCCACACGCTAAGTCCACAAGTAATGCGATACTGTTGCCATAGTTACCACATCCAGGGCACCTCAGGAGTCCTGGGAACAGTGGCAGAGGACACGTCAGCACACCTGGAGCAGACCAGGCTGGAGTGGCCCAGGGAGCACAGACGGTGAGACAGATCCTCCAGGTAGCTAGCTGAGCCTGGGGCCAGGATGGAGGTGAGGCTTTGTAAGTTATAATGAGCGGTGAGTTGCTCCTCATGGCTGGACATAGAGTTCCAGAAGCCAACTAGGGAGGAGAATGCGGGGATCATAGGGGCTAGGAAGGGCCACTTTGGGAATGGATATGTAAACGTAGGTGAGCCAAGGTAAGGTAAAAATGCCCTCGGAAAGGGGGGATGATGTAATGTCATATTGTGTTTTAAATCCTTGAGAACATTCTAAAAGAAAATAGGAAATGCTCTGAATTGTTGACACCCATGTCAGCCTTGACCACCGAGGTTGCCTAAGACCCAACTTCCTCTGCTCTAGACATCGAGTCATAGACACTCACGCCCTGGTGGAGACTCGCTGTGGAGAGAATTATCAGCCACCGTGCTTACCTTGCCTGAGGCACTGGCTTCAGTTCAAGGAGGTGAATCAAGAGTTGGTTGTCCAGACGCAGGAGAGATCTACAGCTCAGTGTAGAGAAGGAGAAAATGAAGTCAGTAAAGGGTCAGCTGCTGAGTTAGTTACCACATAAGTGCTTGGGCCCAGTCCTACTGCAGACTCTGAGGAATTTTGAGCAAGACACCTTGAAATTGCTCTGTGAAGAAGAAATAGGTTGTGTGTACCTTCCAGCTCCCAGGCATCATTTTCTGAGTGTTCTCCTTATGTGCAGGACATTCTACGACGCTGCAGTGGGCACTGGAACAGAATGCAAAGTCTGAAAGTAGCAGGGGTAGCGGAAACAAGCCACGCCCACAGAACTGTCCCCGCTCACGGAACTGTCCATGAGCACAGTGCTGAAATCTCTGGCTGGTGGGTAGCCTGCTATAGTTCGTGCATTGGCTGACTTCAGAGCTGCATGTGTTCCAGATTTGTCCAGTCCGCCACTGTGGTGCCCAAAGGCACAAGCTACGGAGAGGTGTGAATCTGCGAACTTTGCTGCTGTCCCTGGTCCTGAGAGGTGGGAACTGAAATCTGTCATTTCTGTCCCCCGCTTGCTATGGGTCTCTCACAGCCTTCCTGAGCTGTGCCGCTGACTGACACCAGTGCCTGTCCTTGGGGTAATGAGCTGAAGCGGAAAACGCTAAGAATGTGGAGCGTCACCTCCCTCCCTAGCAGCATCAGACCGAGCTCTGCTATATCAGTGTCAGCAATTAGGGGCATCCCTGCCTCCCGAGAGGAGTGGGACCTTTCTGCTGCTGGAGAGCTTGGCAGATAAAACCAAAAAGTCTTAGGTGCACTCACATAAATGTCCCCTTCTCCAGACTCAGGGCCTCAATCTTTCTCTACCAGTTTTCTGCATAAGCCTAGGAGACCCTTTAGCGTGTTCGGACTCTTCTTTCTGCAGGCCTCCCACCCAAATACATTACAGGCTTGATGAGCGGCACTGATCTGCTCTTTGGCTGTTGCTGTCATGGAGGCATTCTGGAAGGGAGAGCGGGCTCTGGCAGGTCACTGTCAGACTTGGGGATGTCTTTAAGTCTAAGCAGTTAGAGAAGCCAGCACACACTCTCGTTCCAACAATTCTCCTTGCTTCCTCACATTGACTGCCCCCAAACCAATGCTCTCCTCATGCCTTTGCCTCCTAACACACTTCCTATTACCACAGGGAAGTCCCCATCACTTACAGAATGCTAGCACTTCAAATGTTAAGCCTGAGAGGCCTAACTCAAGTGACATCAGTGACTACATTATGATGAGGTCTTTGTTGATAACTGACCAGATCCATATTGAAGGTTCTGTGCCAAGGATTTAATGATAAATGGTCTTGAGTATTCTGGTGTGTGTGTTTGTGTGTGTGTGTGTGGGGGGGTTGCCAAGCACACCAAAGATCCTTTCTTCAGAACCCTCATGTATTCTACACTGTGGATCACTCTGGGTTTCCACAGGAGCAGAGCCCTGGCTTAGAACTGGAGTGCAGCTGCTGCCTGGTAACTGGTACTGAGAAATAGAGGCAGAGACAGCAAGCATGGACCAGGCAGGACGGTAGCGCAACAGGTTGACTGCAGCTGTGTAGTGGGTTTGACCTAATGCTGGGTCCCCAAAACTGCTTACAGGAGTGTCTGCACATAGCTTCTTGGAACCTACCCCCAGTTGGTAAATAGAAATGCCAACAGCCAATAGCTGGGAAGGACAGACAGAGGTGTTTTGTTTTGTTTTTTAATTTTCCCGAGCTTGGGACTGGGAGAGAGGGCGAGAAAGAGAGTAGATCTGCCAGGCGGGGAGAACGTGGAGGAGAGGAGAGACATCATGCCTGAGAAGAGTGCAGGACAGAGAGGCATGGCCGTGGGAAGGAGCCGGGAGAGCGTGGCCCAGAGCGCGGAACAGAGTGCAGCCTGGTTGGGCAGCCCTCTCGATCCAGAGCAGCCAAGATGGAATATAGAATTTAGTAAGTAATACCTCGGGGTTATTGTTGGGAGGTGGATTACCTGTATGGAGGTTAGGGAGTGGCCCAGCTATTGTACTGATTAAGGTATATCAAAATGTAAAGACTGTGTGTATGTCTTTCAATCTAGAATGGAAACCATTGAGATGGGTAGCGAACCCACCACTGCTGGGATTTATTTATTACTTATTTAATTCGACACAGCTGTTTAACTGAGCTTCGGTTCTAGGGAGGACCCTGTGAGCTCCGTGTATCCCCTTACGCTAGTGCCTCTGATCGAAGTGAGGCTGGGCCTTTCGCCCAACAATCCCTCCCCCTGTGTTTCAGCCCCCCATCCCACCCCCTAGGGAAATCTCTCCCTTACTTCCGGGCTTTGCCAATACAAGGTAGAGTAAGTAGTCTAAGTCTCTCCCAAGAAGGCTGCAGGCCCTCAGAGAGCAGGGCCCAGTGAGCGAGATGGGGATCTGTCCAGTGTCGTGGTGCTGAAGCCAGGCCGGTTGTGAGGTGTGTGTGTGTGTGTGTGTGTGTGTGTGTGTGTGTGTGACATGGGGGTTGTCCGGCAGGATGTGGGTCTATATCCCAAAGCTTCTACATGCTTCTCACCTTCTCAGAAGCCTGGATCTTCCTCAACCTCTCTCCAAGTCTTTACTGGTCAATGCTAATCCCCCATGCAGCGTCTATATCCCATGGACTTGAATTATTAGGGGCACGAAGCTTCTGTATCCAGATAGCAGAGGTCAGCACCTAAGCTGGGCACCTGTTGGCAACTTGTTTTTGGCTCCTGCTTGTGTCAGAAAGACAGAAAGATGCCGGCCAACCACTGCATGGCACACGAAAAAAGCCTCACATCTGAGCCCCGATTTTGTATTTTGGTTGAGTAGTCAGCTGGATCCCCAGGGGATATCAGGCCAGGATGCTGTAATCCCTGGCTAGGATAAATAGCTGCTGCCCCAGTTTCTTCATTCTGAGCTCCCGGAGACAAGTGTCAGCTGTTTTATCAAAAAACAAAGCGCTCCCCTGGGGGACAGTAGGCAGTTCACCTGTGAAGGGTATCGCGGGCTCCTCCACGTTTCAGAAGTCTGTCCTAGTTTTCTCTTGGCCAGCTTCGCCCTTGAGTTATACATCTCCCAGCCAGAGAAGAGATGGAATCTCGCCCCTCGTGAACAAAGGGATGAAGAGGAGCACATGACAGGGGTGGGTGGCAGACGCTCTCTGAGAAACGAACTGTAGGTGTGACCTTGCTGATGGCAGAACTTCCCTGTGGACAGGACAGAGAAGGCTGTGGGGTACCACGTGGGTGCAGGGGATACTGGCGAGCGGGGGAGGGGCACATGCAAGGGTGGGGGTGGGGGTGAGAGATGCACGCATGTGAAGGCTAGAGGTTGACCTCTTATTACTATTATTATTAACAACAATAATGGTAATGATTATTTTTATTTTCATTAAATAATTAATTTTAAGACTTTGTGTGCATATTTTGCCTGAATGTATATCTGTGTGTCAAATGTATACCTGGTCCATGTGGTGGCCAGAGGAAGAAGGCGTTAGCTCTCCGGAACTAGAGTTACGGATGGCTGTAAGCTGGGAATTGAACCTGGGTCTGTGGAAGAGCAGCCGGGGTTCTCAACTGCGGACTCCTCTCTCTAGCCGCTCCTCCATCTTATTTATTTATTTTTTGAGACAAGGTCTCTCCCTGGCCTGGAACTTCAAAAAGGGCTAGTCTGGCTGGCCCGTGAGCTCTCGGGACCCAACCGTTTCTGCTTCCTCAATGCGGTGGCTCCCTGGCCTGGCACACATGGCTGTGATGGTTCACCCTCATCACCTGGCACCTTGAGGCAGGGCGAGGGATGAAAGGGTGGCTTCAGACGTGGGGAGCTCTAGGAGCAGCCGCCTTCTTTGATCTGCCTGCTTAAAAAATTCTGTCCCTGCAGTAGCCTCCCTTCAGGCTTTTTCAGTGCTGCAGGATTTCTGAATCCTCCTTTAAATAAAGATCAAAAGGGAGTCAGCTGCTGGCCTCAGCCCCTCTTTCCTGCTGGCCATCAAGTCTGTTGGGTTTTGAGTTGAAAGTCCGGGTGAAGGACCCCTGCGGATGAGGAATACTAGGCTGGGGGAATTCTGAACCCTTCAGAAAACCTGGGCACCGGCTACAGAGTCCAGCCCCATCCACCTTTCTCAGAATCTCTAAATAACTTGCTACTGTGGGCTAAGCACAGGGATGTCCATGATTCCTTCAAAGCCCTGGAAGGTCAGGGCCACAGGGATTGTTTTCTTTTGTAGGCTTGGAGCCCACTCAGAGAAGCAAGAGAAGCTTGTCTAAGATCACACAGCAAGTCTGATCTGGGGGTCAGACTCTGGGAATTTGGATCCCATCCCCCCCTCCCTCGCCTCCCCCATGGAGCTACTTTGCTTCTTTGCCCAGGGAGCAACGGTCCCTCTTCAGCCTGTCAGCGGCTCCTGCAATTGGCGTTGCCTGGCATTTTGGAGTCTTAGCACATTTCAGGGACAATGGCACATGTCAGGTCTGGTGGACCCGGGGCATGGAAATGGAGCAGTCCATAGGTATCTGGTCACCCATTGTGACTGTGCTCCAAGGAGGAAGAAAATGCCGTGTAGGTAATTCTGGCTCAGGTTTAGTAGTAGGTTAGACACGGAACTGAAAAGCAGTTTTTCCTTGGTCTTAAGAGGAAGACAAAGAGAACGGAGCTCACCCACCTGGGAGGCACAGTCCCTGGCTTGCTCTGTCAAGGGGAGCAGGAACCCCAGCCTGTCAGTGTTACAAGCAGTGGAGGTGGGGAGTCAGAGCAGGCACATGGGTGGGGATCATGAGAGTACACAGAGGGTGTGGGTTTATAGTGCATTAGTCTTGAAGTTGGCTGAGCATTTGCCATGGAGAAGAGAAATCTAAGGGGACAGTCATAAAGGTTGAACTGTCAGGGTCTTGCACTGTCCCCATGGCCTCTGAAGTTTCTAGACACTCTGAGTGGGTCTTTTCAGCCCTTTCCCTCAGATCACAGGAGGCCTGAGGACACTGAAAGACTGAGAAATGATGAGCAAGCTCCCTTCCAGCAACACACACACACACACACACACACACACACACACACACACACAGAGCACACAGATTCATGCACTCACACACACATAAATACATGCATATGCATGCTTGCACATACTCACATGCACACCCATTCACATTCATACACACATACACATGCATGTGTGTACACACACACACTCACATGCACACACTCACACACATACTCACATATACATGCACATGCATGCACACACATGCACTTATACACTCACATACATGCACTCACACTGACACTTGCACACACATTCACACAATTCACATGCACATGTACACATACACTCTCACACACAGTCGTACACACTCATACACACATGCACATGTGCACACACACTCACACACACACACACATGCACATGTATACACTCTCCTACACTCTCCATGTGTACACAGACATACACATGGCACACAGCTATAAGCTCTCTCAAAGGTGCATTGTGTACTCACCATGCACACACACACACACACACACACACACACACACACACACACACACACACACAAGAACATACCCTTCCTAAGACTTGCCCTCCAGGGATGGAAGGACCTAGGGCTCTACTTTTTTTTTAAACTATAAATATAACAATTTATCGAATATTAGTTGCAATGCTAAGTGATTCTCTGCATATCACATAGTAGGGCTGCTCTTTAAGGCATCTTTGCTGATGTTTGCTGACTGCATTCCTACCAGGGAGCAGAAAGGGGCCTTTGTAGTCATGACCGCCTGGTGGCTCCTAGGCAGGAGAACACATCAGAGAGAGTCTATCACAGTGTGGCCTTGAGAAGTGGGAGGATGCTGCGACCATGCTTTCTGCACACCTGGCCAACTGATGTTGGTACAATAATCCCTTGGGCAAAATTTATTTAGCATCTACTACCCCCACTCTGCTGTCCAGATAGAGCTGGAGGAAAAATAGGATGCACCTGTGCTGGTACAGCTGACATCTGGGACAGAGATACCAACTGTGTGTGTGCATACATGTGTGTGTGTGTGTGTGTGTGTGCGCGTGTGCGTGCGTGTGTGGTGTTGATTCTTGGCAATCACATACCTTGGTTATTTTTTTGAGGCATGGTCTCTCATTCGCCTGAAAAGCATCAAGTATGCTAGGCTCAGCTGGGCAGTGTGAGTCTAGGAATCTACCTCTCTGCTTCCCCAGTGCTGAAGTTACAAACACACACACACCATTTCCACCTTTTTAAAAAACAAAAACAAAACAAAACAAAACAAAAACAAAGGTTCTAGGAACAAACTCAGGCCTTTGTTCTTGCAAAGCTGAGTCCCCTCTCCACTCCTAACAACAGTCTTCAATATAGCAAAGTGTTAAAGTGGGGAGTGGAGGGAGGGAGGGAAGGGAGGGAGGGAGGGAGGGAGAGAGAGAAAGCAGAGAGGAGAGCTGCAGGTGGGGGGGGGCTCCCTCAGAAGGCAATCCATGGGGAGGGGTTGGAGGAGGCTGGGGAGGAGTGGTGTCACTTTAATTTTTTTCAAACACCTATTTTAATGATGGTTCTTAAACTCTTCAAGAACCCTCCTTGCAGCCCACCACCCACCAGAGGTAGTGGAAAATAAAGGATACAGGAGACGTGGACCTGTTTAGAAAGGTTCTTTGGAGCAACTCCCGTCTGTGTTGTCTGGAAATTGGCAGTTCAGTTCACAGGTCAGCAGGTAGCGGCAGCTCAACCCACTCACAAACACAAATACACCAGCAGTCCACTTCAGTAGAGTTGGGATAGCACTAGCTGCGGCACTACCTAGCAGAGACAGCCAGGCCTCAGCCTCAGCTTGAGTCAGCAGGAGGAACCAGAGAAGAAGGCCAGAAGTTCTTGGCTGTGCCTCTCTCAGGGAAGCAAAAATCAGTAAAGACTCGAGAACCACACACCTTGGATAGCAAGCTGTACCAGTAAGCCAAGCTCAGCCTCCATCACTGTCCATTGAGTCCTACTTATATCCCTCCAAACATCACGTGTCCTACGTGGATCTTGCCTCAGCATGTGACATCACTATGCCAAAATCAGCCTGAGTCCAAGGAAGCAGCAAGAAGCCGCAGCACACATTAGAAGTTTTTTGGTGTGTCTTTCTCTATGGAGCCTCGACAAATGCAGCTCAACTACGCACTGTGAGGCAGATCAATACATGTGTGTTGTTAGTGAAGAATTTTTCATCGCATGCCCTTTCACGTGCTTACTTTAGCAGACTATCCTTTCACCTGTGTCTGCTTCAGCCAAACATACTACCTTCATGAGTTGGTCTTAGCCTTTCACCCGTGTCCACTTCAGCTAAATGATCCTTCCCATGTTTGCCCCAGTAAAACACCATCCAGACAACTTTCCAAAGAATCCATGAGTTTCCACTTCAGAGTAGCAGAGCTCTCTGGGGAAAGCCCAGCAAGTGCAAATGTCCTGAGGCAGGAGCATGCTCCAAGCTCCAGGAGCAGCAAGGGGGCAGACAGCTGGAGCCGGTTGGGGATGAGACAGTGCTGTTGAGACTGCGATGCTTGTGGAGGCCACGTCCCAGGGACCCAAGTGATGCCCACACACTTTCCATCCATCCTCCCATTCACACATCTGCAGGACTTAACTCTATGTGATCCAGAAGCCACGATGGTTTTGATTAGAGGAGCAATGCCACGTAATGCCAGTGTCTGGGGCTACAGGACCTGGAGCCTCCACTATCTGGGCTGAGGACGCTGGTCATCTTTGAGGGCTAGAGTGAGGGCTCCATTTGGGCATGTAGAGGGACCAGGAGTTGGCAGAAGGGTGTGGATATTGGAGAAGATGGGGCATGGGGTTGAGAGATCTGAGAGCAGGGCCAGGCTGGACGGTCTCTCTGCGGGTCCAGTGTGGGAAGAGAGCAAAGAGGTTCAAGAGTGAAAACCTGGCCCTGTATCAGGACGCAGGGTAGGAAGGTCTGGAACGGGTACTGCCCTTGTCATTGAAGCCACGCTCCTCTTCTCTGGAGGGTCTCCTGACTCTGCTCTACATTCCTCAAGGTTTATTTTCCCACCTCCAGCCTCAGAGCCGTTGATCTCCCGAATCTGGCTAGAGGCCTCTTGATGTGTACTGTGGCTTTCCTGCATATGTGTTGGCTTCTGCTGTGTAACAAACAGCCTGGATACACAGCTGTTGTAAGGCTGCAAAGCACAGCATTGGTTATCCGGGCCTGGCTGGCTCTTGCTGGCCCATTGCCTACCTGTGGGCTGGCGAGTGGCTGCATGCTCTAGCTTGGGCAGGCTGTCATGGAGGGAAGGTGTTTATGACTGGATGTCGACCAGATCCCCTTGCTTTTCCTAGACATGACTCCTGTCTTTCAGATCGCTTGCTTGGCCTGGACAGGTAATGGCCTTAGAGGTGGCAAGGTCAAGAGTGGGGAGGGTCGGGTCTGGGGTGTGGCTCAGCTGGGAGAATGCTTGTTTAGCATTCATTTAGGTGTCTCAGGTTCGATCCTCAGCATTACATCAACCAGCCAGGGTGGCTCACACCAGTAACACCAGCCCTTGCATGGCAGAGGCAGGAGGATCAGTTGATATTATTATCTGAGAAAGGTTCTGAGAGAAAGGCAGGGACAGCCTCCCTGGTTTTGAGAATATGAGTTGAGTGTGGGCTTCCCAGGGAGGCTGAGCTCCAAGGGGTGACAGTTCTTAGCAGGCTTCCAGAGTGTGCCAACGCAGTGTGGATTCACTCCAACTCAGTGCACACATCCTGAGCTTTCTGAGGGCCAGGGCCCACACCACCACTGTGAGACCTAGGCCTCATCCAGCACAGGTGTGGAGCTGCACCCAGATTTTGATAGTAAGCACGGTGAGGCTCCCAGCCATGCTGATAGCAGCCGTTCATTCAGTCCATAACCATTAGCATGTGGGGGGGGGGGTGGGTCTCCTCCTCTCTGGGGATGTGTCATTGATTTGGATT